>NW_024387477.1:2512939-3712939 GCF_900408965.1 Simochromis diagramma
AGATTTGCACTCATATTTGCAACTACGGCCAATTAACCCAACATGCATGTCCGAGTATCCAGAGAGACCCCAGGCTTCAGCTTTTGGATATATATTTGAACCCAGCAAATTTCATGTTTTACAGTTGCCTTTATTTTAATTACAGAAATACTCTACTATTCTGCAATATTCAATTACTTTAAATTCAACTGTATTCATATAGCGCCAAATCACAGCAACAGTCACCTCAAGGTGCATTATAATGGGGTCTTCTCTCTACAATAATACAGGGAGAACCCCAACAATTAGTCGACCCCCTATGAGCAAGCACTTGGCAACAGTGGGAAGGAAAAACTCCCTTTTAACAGGATGAAAATTCCTGCAGACCCAGGCTCAGGGAGGGGCAGCTTCTCTGGTTGGTGGTAAGGGGAAAAAGACGAGACAACAGGCATGCTGCTGAAGAGAGCCAGAGACTAATAATAACTAAAGATTAAATGCAGAATGGTTTATAAACACAGGTTGAGTGAAGAAAAAACACTTGGTGCACCGTGGCCCCCAGCAGCAGAGGCCCATTGCAGTGTAACTAAGGGAGGGTTCAGGGGTCACCTGATCCAGGCATAACTATTAGCTTTATCAGAGGGAATGTTTTATAGAGTTTTAAGGAACCACAAGAATGCCAGCTGTCTGAGAACAAAGTGCTCTTTTGGGGTGATATGAGATATTTAAGAGAGAGATGAAAATAGATATAAACCAGTATTGATTGTGACTATTCAATCTTCTGTTTATTACTAAATAAGCAACAGCTCTCTTCTCTGCCAGCAGGGCAAAGGAGGTTAAGACATTTCCGCACTGGCCTGCCAGTATTTCCCGGAAGCGGCTTTATGCAGCTGCAATGACACAAAGCAGGATATTTATACTGCAGGGCTGTGCAAATAGGAGCTCTGCCACACCCAGGAGGCCTCACAGGTGGCTCTGCTTTGCTCTCTCTCTCCCCCACCCCCCACCCCCCCATCATGCGTGCACAGAACAATATCTGAAAGTGAGAGAAAGGGGGGTGTTTGTAGGTGAATTATAGCCTACCGTCAGATCTGCCTCCTCAGCAGCTTCCTCCTCCAGCTCAGCCTCACGTCTCTCCATCTCCTCCTGGAGCAGGACAAGCTCAGAGTCTGACTCGTCTGACTCCTGACAGGAGATATAGGTAACACCGTTAACGTTAACAAGCGATGGAATAAAGCACTAGTTGCTGCGTCCACTCTGCATTAAGTGTGTTAACCATTAAAGTAACAGAAAAGGGGAAGGAAATAATATGAAAGGTATTTTTTTGTTATTAACCACATATAAACATCCTAAGCTAGTTAAAAAAAAAACTTA
Source organism: Simochromis diagramma (assembly GCF_900408965.1). Lineage (NCBI taxonomy): Eukaryota > Metazoa > Chordata > Actinopteri > Cichliformes > Cichlidae > Simochromis > Simochromis diagramma. The sequence continues at coordinate 2,514,290 of NW_024387477.1, forward strand.
CCATGATTAGAGACCTTTAACTAAGTTTTGGCTCGCACGCGGAGTTAGCTAAAACAATGCTAGCCGCTTAAGCAAATATTTATTGCGGTAAAAAAAAAAACTAAAGCAGTAAAGTTGGATGAACTAAGAGCAGTACGGCCTCTTTATAATCCTCGCTTAAGTATTCTACACGTATTAGCCAACTAACGTCTTCGCCGTTGACGTTAGCCAGTGAGCTACGTGGCCCACGATGAAGTTTGCAGCAGCGGAGGAAGAGGAGGCGGAAAGGAAAGGCTGAGTAATAGAAATCCCACCTCGTACGTAGCTCTCTCCTGCCTGCGCCTGGAGCTTCTCCTGGCTGTCGGTGTCGACGTCGGTAACTGTACCTCGCCGGGGCGGAGGGACTTTCTGGATCGCAGTACCATGGGCATCTTGGAGCACTTTTTTTTTAAATAATGCAGCACCTTCGTGACTCGAGGCTTAACGGACGCTGCGGAGCGTTAACAGCGGGCTCGTTTGTCTGCAGTGCCGAGGAGAGCTCAGCGACACACCCGCTAAAGCTACGCTTCAGTTTATTTTTTGGGATATACTCACATTTATTAAAAACAAATCGATTGGGTCGTGTAAACAATCTTTAAATTGATTTGAATGCACCTACCTTCATACGTAAACAACAAATTGAAAAAACCGCGATTTGCTGTCTTCGCTGATTGGCGGTTGAAATCAAAACTGTGGGTCCTCCCACAAGTCTTGACTCACGTCACACAATGCGGAAACCAAAAAGGGATTACCGTCGTCGGCTGCACATCCCAGGAGTCCTTGCTCGCGAAAGGTAAGCGCTGTCTTTGTTGTTAATAAATTATTGCGGGTGTCTTGCGTGTTTTATGGTTCTAATGAGGAAGCAGACGGCCTCTGACCGCTGGCAGTACCAACACTTCACATTAGCGCTGGCTCACAGTTACTTTCAGTTAGCCTGGCTGTGGCTGAAGACCCTGAGCGGAACAGCCGGTTGTTTATGCTTTTGTAAAGCTCAAAGGAACCTCAAGAGCATAAAAGCAAATCAATTACAAAACGGAAGTGTGACAGAATTTGGCCGATTGTTGCTGTTACTGTGTTATGCTGCTTTAATGTTCTGCTGTTATCATTAATAACAACTGCATGACTGATTGAAAAGATATAGTTTTGTGGAAATCGGATTCGATTTTTCTTTCGAGGTTAGATATTTTATATCATAGTACTACAATATGAATCAAAGGCTTGGACACTACTGACCACTGACCACACAGGCCACTACTTGGTCGACTGATCTACTTTGCAGTATGTTGTCCTGAAAACCGAGGAAAAAAGCATCTTCCCATTGAACTTTTTTGTGTTTTTCTGCCTCTTTGAAGCTAAAATAGGCAGGAAAAAACATGAGATATTAATGGAAAGCCCAGGATGTCCTCTATTAAGTACATCAGGACTTAGTAGGGTAGCTCAAATAATCAAAAGATGTAGACCAAAAACAAATGTCTATTACAGAGGACATAAATGAATAAGCTAGTTCTCAGGAGGATATATTTATTTCTTTTTCCTCGTAATGATTTCTGTTACAAGCACAGTAGTTGTAAACGTGCCTGCATGTCACCTGAGGCAAGTGATTTGCAGAGGGCCTGTTATCACATGAGAACGCTGCGTGTGATTACATGCAGTGTTCTGATCATTCTTCTTGATCAAACAGCCCACACAAAAGGCTGGAGGTGTATTTTAGGCCACTGTCCTACTGTGTGAAGGGATATGATCAAGGTACACAGGGGTGACACTGAGGATAGGTCCTCTGATCACATTGGTGTTATCAAGATTGTTTTTTTCCCCATCTTCTAACTTCTTGTTTTTTCATTCAGGTCTCATGTAATCCCCTCTGACAGAGAAGATAAGCTTTGGTTCTCTAATGATGATGATGATGACAATGCCAGCTATTTAATCACATCAGTAGTCCAATGGAAGCCCCAGTTACAGCCACCCCTCCTCCCAACTCCTCCAATTCACCATCCCCGGCCCCCCTGCGTCCTGCTGTCGCCCCCTCGGTCCAGCTTAGCTTTACCATCCTCTACACCACTTTGTACGCCGGGCTCTTTGTGGTGGTGTACGTGCAGCTGTGGCTCCTCTACATCTACGGACACAAGCGATGGAGCTACCAGAGCGGCTTCCTGTACCTCTGTCTGCTGTGGGCTGCCCTTCGCACCACCTTGTTCTCTTTTTACTTCCATGACGCCCTGCAAGCCAACCACCTCCCCGTTGCAGTGTTCTGGCTCCTCTACTGCTTCCCCGTTTGCCTGCAGTTTTTCACTCTCAGCCTCATTAACCTGTACTTCACTCAGGTAAGGTTGAAGGGATGTGGATGGGGAAACGTTCTTAAAAATCTTGTGTCATTTAGAAAATGTTGCTCAGAATGTAAAAAGAGTCGCTCTGGTACAGCCATGGTGATAAAAGCACAAATAAAACTAGTCAGAGGAAAACACAAGAGCCCTTTACAGTGGATCATGTGTCCTCAGCTACAGCGCCACATTTTTTTTTCCAACAATATCTTTATTATTTTTTACATTTTAATGACTTGCAAACAGTCCAACATTCTAAATACTACATGAACATACACTCCTCCCAGACAGCAAAAAGAAAGCAACAAAGTCGTCAGATTTATCACTCCGTTAAAGGCCTAAATTTGTCATTATCCCAAATCAAATGTCATTGCCCTCAGTCCTCGTCCTCCTCAGATAATACAAATCCTTCTACAAAATTTACAAATGGTCTCCACACCTTCTCAAAAACATCCAATTTCCTTTTCAGTATACATGTTATCCGCTCCAATGGGAAAGCCACCATCATTTGTTTTATCCACTGTGTGATACTCGGTTCCCTTGTTTTTTTCCATTTTAGTGCAATTAATCTTTTTGCTTGTAACAAACCCATGCCAATAAACATTCTGTCACTTTTTGTGTACCTCATGTTTTCTGGGTACAATCCCAGAATAAGGAAGCCAGGATCCAAAACAACCTCTTTGGATAATATTTGTTTGATAGTTTGTGTTACTGCAGCCCAAAAGGATCCTATCTTCCTGCAATCCCAAATACAATGCCAAAAGTTACCTTTATCTTCATTACATTTATTACAAGTGTCTGGAATATTAGAGTTGTACTTATTTAATTTTTCCGGAGTAACATATATTCGCATTAACCATTTGTATTGCAACAACCTTAGTCTAGAATTAATAGTTTGTTTATGAGCTTTTGCGCAAACCAATGCCCATTGTTCCTTGGATATGTCCTTCTTCAAATCATTTTTCCAGGCGTTCAACCTTCCCAAAGAATTGTCAGATGTTTTGGACCTAATCAATGTATATATTTCTGATATTGCCCCCTTTTTTTTGAACTGCTTTTGCTAATTATGTCTTCCAATTCTGATTTTGGTGGTTTGGTGCAGGTATTATTTTGATTTGCTCGAATGTAACTTCTAATTTGGAGATATTTGAAAAATTGCTTTCTATCTATATTATATTTATGTCTAAGCATATCAAAGGGCATCATATCTTGAGAATCTGTTACATACAAATCTTGGATTTTTTGGAGTCCTTTAATTGACCATTGTCTAAAAACTTTATCCTCTCTTCCTGGTCTGAAATCCTGGTTTCCCCACATCGGTGTAAACTGTGACAATACAACAGGTTCCTTCATATATCTTTTTACATCATGCAACACTTTGACCATGTTCTTTACCATTGGATTTTTCGCCTTTTTAATCAAGTTTATTGCTGTGTCTGAGAAAAAATATAAAGGTAAAGGTGGATGCAAATTAATACTTTCCATCTCTGACCATTGCGGGGCGTTATTTAAGTCAAAATAGTATCTTATAGACCTGATTTGACATGCCCAGTAATACCACTCAGTATTTGGACACATGACACCACCCTCGTTGTATGGTAGATGCAACAATGATAATCTTATCCTTGGTCTCCCATTTTTCCATAAAAAACCGAGAACAAGCTTTTTGATCCTGCTAAACCAATCAACAGGAGGCGGCAGGGGGATGTTCTGATACGCATAAAGCACCTTTGGCAGTATACTCATTTTGTATATATTAATCCGACCAATTAAAGAAACTGGTAGAGATATGCATCTGTCCACTATCTCTGTTATTTCTTTAGAAAGTCTTTCATAGTTATTTTCCACGATCTCACTTAATTTGGGCGAAATCATTATTCCTAAGTACATAAAGTCCTTTACTGTCTTAAAATGAGATGTTACTATGGGTGGGTTTTTCCTTTCTTCTTCATTTAGTAATAAAACGGATGATTTAGTTTTGTTAATGACATACCCTGATATTTGACCAAACTCCCCTATCAATCTAAGCAGAGCAGGTATAGATTCTGTTATTTTAGAGAGATATACTATTACATCGTCTGCGTACAACGAAATCCTATGTTCTACTTCATTTACCAGAATTTCTGTCAATGATAAACTCGAACGTACGGCTATAGCAAAGGGTTCCATAGCTAATATAAACAACAGTGGGCTTATCGGTGAGCCTTGTGGACATCCCCGTTTCACCCTTATTGGTTTAGAGATATTTTTGTTTGTCAAGATTTCAGCAGTTGGATTTGAGTGTAATAATTGTATCCATCTTCGAAACACATCTCCATAACCAAATCTAGTCAGAACATCAAAAAGATAAGGCCACTCGACCCTATCGAATGCTTTTTCAGCATCCAGTGAGAGTAAGGCCCTCTCTGAGGAATTGTTTAGTCCGTCTATAATGTTAAAGACTCTTCTTACATTATGTAGACCTTGGCGCCCCAATATAAAACCGTTTTGATCTCTATGAATTACTGAGGGGAGAGTATCTTGCAGACGTGTTGCTAATATTTTACCCAACACCTTAAAATCAGAATTAAGTAAGCTTATCGGCCTCAAATTTTCACATTCATTACTCGGTTTTCCTGGTTTAGGTAACAAAATGATTAGTGAACCTGTTACTGATTTAGGAAGACTTCCTTTGCTTAATGATTCCCGATACATTTCCAATAGCGGTTTCATTAATTTACTTTTAAATTTTTTATAAAAATCAATTGGGAATCCATCTGGTCCAGCTTTTTTACCTGATCTCATATTGTTAATTGCCCTGCTTATTTCCTCTTCGATGATTTCTGCATCTAATTGTTGTTTTACATCGTCAGCGATAGTAGGAATATTTATTTTATCCAGAAACGCATTTCTGGAGTTTTGATCTGATCTATCCTGGGATTCATAAAGTTTTTCATAATAGTTTCTAAACTCCTTGTTTATTTCAATCGGATCCATTATCATTTCCCCTTTGCTGTTTATAATCGACGTTATATTTTTCTGCACTTCCAATTGTTTAATTTGCCATGCCAATATTTTTCCAGGTTTCTCTCCTTGTTCATAAAAAGACTGATTTAATCTCAAAATGTTCGAAGCTGCTCTATCTCAGCGCCACATTTTTATTCTTGGTCTTTACATGATTCACAATTCAAAATAACCACTGTTCATTTTAAACTGGAGCCTGGTGCAGCCGTTCAAGTAATCTACTGTGAAACATGATGTTGTAGCTCCTTTCCCTTTCACGCAACTTCCTTCTAATTGATCGTATTAAAAAAAAGGCTAGCAGCTCTTGTGACTATTATGCTCGTGCCACAGACTTCAAAGAATTATAACAGGACTGACTACTCGGCTGTGTTACCTGCAGTTCTGCCCCCAACAGATCTTAATCAAGCCTGTTGTGTTTTGAGCAGGATGCGTTCTTTGTGTCTTTATGTTTATGTGGGTGTCTTTGTGTCTTTGTGCAGGTATTAGTGAAAGTGAGAGAAGTGGACAGAGGGCTGTAAGTTTTACATCATTTTCCTGTTGTTAAATCTAGAAAAGCGCCTCGTTACGTTATTGTTATGAGCCCTAATCGTCCCGATTGGACCCCCTGTGTGTTCCTCAGGTGGGGAGCAAGGTGTTTGTACGGTGCGCTGAGCGCCATCTTCTTCTGCGTCAACATGGTGTGCGCTGCACTCGGGGAACGAACCAGCGATGGCGAGAGGGGAGAGCGCACCTGGAATCTAGTCCTGGTTCGAGTTGTGGTCAACGACTTGCTCTTCATCCTGGAAGCAGTGCTGCTGGCCTCCACGCTGTTGCTCCTGACCCGACACTCGCGGTCCGCCAGCATCCACCTGATCAGCAGGGTGTGTTCAACGTTGTTCCCCAGAGAGAAAAATAGGGATATGCTAATCTTGCACTCACTATTGACTTCACTGCACTGGAGTTTATACTCAACGAACGATGCATCTGCAGCTCAGATGTGTCTAGACAAGCTAGCTGTTCAAGAAAGGAAATCTCGTGGTATCTACTCAAAGTATGTCAGTATCAGCATCAAACATGAAGAAGTGGTACTGAGCCAGCCCTGATGAACCGAGCCAAGTTTAACAGCAGCACACGCATGATTAAACTCATGTTTAGTCCTGAGCTGCTTGGAAAAACAATGCGTGTCATGTCTCCAGTCTGAGAAGATCACGGGACTGACATCACTTTGACATCATCGGGGTTATCTCAGCTTGAGCTGCTACACTACATATCTCCAACAGATCGTTTTAGGTGTTGCGTTAAAGGCAGCAAGGCTCCTTTTTAGCTACACAAAAGACATTTCCTCAGGTGAGAGGTGAGACGTCTTCACGAGAGCCTACAAAGAAGTCCAGTTACCTTCAGCTCAAGTGCTTAAAACTACCAGAACCTGGATCACAGACAACCTGCACCGATGTCTGTAACAGATCTGTGTAATAAGCACTGAGATGCATTATGGGAACTGTAGGATCCAGCATTACTTGAGTGATATAATGGATGAAAGCAATGTTGAGCATAGCCAGAAAAAAATGTGATGCTGGACACAGAAAAGCCAGGATACTACCATAAAGAGCGATGGGGATGTCTGTATTTTGACAGTACTCCAGGCTAACTTTGTTTTTATTTTTTAACCTGACCAGGGGACCACAGTGTGGCGTACAGCAGCACTGGGAGCAGCAGTGATCTTCCTGTTTGCCAGCAGAGCCTGCTACAACCTGACCGTCCTGTTTCTGTCCCAGAAGTATCGGGTGGAGTCCTTTAACTATGATTGGTATAATGTCTCTGACCAGGTAAGAATCCAGTACCAAAGCTTTCATGTCTGGCTAACAACTTGGGACAATTAAGGTGCCCCTAAAGAGCACTTTCTGCACTTACTTGTTTTAAGGCGGACTTGGAGAGTGAACTCGGCGACAGGGACTACCTGGTCTTCGGTGCCATCCTCTTCATGTGGGAGCTGCTTCCAACTGGTCTCCTCATCCTTATCTTCAGAGTTCACCGGCCTGCTCAAGAGGTAAATCTAGTGGATGTGAACGTAATGTACTGAACTAAAAATCTACTAATGACACCTGAGACTGTATTAAATACAATTATTTACTGCTTTATTACTCAAAAACATGAATATTTTAAATTTATTCAGTTTTTTATATAGTGCAAAATCACAACAGCAGTTGTCTCAATGTGCTATATATTGGAAGGTAAAGACCCTAGAGTAATATAGAGAAACCACCAACAATCATATGACCCCCTGTGAGCAAGAACTTGGCAACAGTGGGAAGGAAAAACTCCCTTTTAACAGGAAGAACCCTGTGGTAGGACCAGGCTCAGAGTGGCAGCCATCTGCTGTGACCGGTTGGGTTCAAAAGTGGGAGACAGAACAGAAGACACGCTGTGGAAGAGATCCAGAGATTAATTATAACTAATGCTCTTCCTCCCATTCTACTTTTAAGTATCCCAGAACCCACAAGTAAGCCTGCAGACTGAGAGCGAAGTGCTCTAATGGGGTGATATGGTACACTGAGGTTTTTAAGATAACATAGGGCCCGATTATTCAAGGCCTTGTGTGTAGAGAGAAGGATTTTTAATTTGAAACATTATTTCGTCTCATTCTCACAGAACAGCATCATGGCTATAAACAACAGGGTCCTGCCTCGGCCGTACTTCTTTGACGACCCTCAAGGCAGCGATGAGGACATACCCGCTCCATGGGCCAATGGTTCAAATTCAAACATAAGGTACAAGCACCACAAAATCTGATTACCTTAAAGCTGATCACAGGGTTTCAGGAGTGTGAGAAGAGCTCTCATCTTCTTCTTTTCTTGCTTTTTCCCCACAGCTGGTACGGATCAGAGACCGCGCCGCTCCTATTTGCCAACAATCCTCCAGACCAGAACCACCAGCACCACACTCTGTATTCCACTCCTCAAAACTGACCCCCCCCTCCCCGAGTTCTTGTTTCCTTGATGACATTTATTTCAAAGACAAGCCGCTCTCTCTCCTAGACACACTCACAGCCAGTAGTCCCTCACTGTGTGAGCAAATTTGCACTGAAAAGTCTCAGGAAATCATCACCAAACAGTGAATATGCACCTTCTATTTTTCTAAAGAGACTGTATTTAAAAAGTTCTTCCTCATTTAAAGGGAACAAGCTATGTAGAAACAGATCAAACTGACTTAAACTGGCCAGTATTGCTCTCTCATGAAGGTCATACTGAGCTACGGCCACAGGTTGACTTCACACACATGCCATTGTTCAATTTTGGAGAGACCCTTGCCATTTCCAAAGAAGAGGATGGCACACGCGGCCTCATTTGCATTCCTGTCGGTGTGATGTCGATGCTAAGTTCACTGAAGTTAAACAGTGACTTTTTTTTTTTTTACAGGCTCACATGTGATCGTTTGTCTTGTAGACAGACTGGTTTTTTTTGGTGTTTGCAGCTAAGTACTGTTTTAAGACCAGGGATGTCCTTGGCCTGTACACTGCTGCTGCTGGTATAGTTTTCTTTCATCTTTTTTAAAGGCCAGTGTTTGCTCCCATGTCTGTAAAAAGTTGCATCGTTTAAATATTTCTAAGTTGACTGAAGTCCTTATTGGATCTCTAAGTTTAACTTATTTTATAACTGTGGGTCTACCTGTAATTAGAGTTGGAAATCAAACGCGACTCACCCTTTGCGACTTTTATGCAAAAAAAAAAACTTCCTCATAGTCAGTCACTCACCTGTGGTTTGGACTTATCCACGTGACAGGTATGTACTGTCCATGCTACGGACCAATAACAACATCAGAATAAACCTGCTGGGCATGTTGCTGAGCAGAAAATATATGTGGTAGAAATTCTGTATCTACAGTGGTGCTGTTATGCATTTTAGCCCTGTTACTGTGAAGGGTATGTGACTCGCTCTTTGAAATTCAGGACTCCTTTTGTCTTTTATGTAATTGTTGACTGATAAAAAATAATAATCTAAAAAGACTCACTGTGCCACATGCATTACTTAATGCTTCAGTGTAAGGGTCCATAACTGCTTTGGGGTTTTCATCACAAATATCAAGTGCACATAAGTCTGAAAACATGACCAACACCTAACTGAAGATGCATGTTAAATAATGCTTCCATTAATTATCTGGATGAATATTGACCATGGACTGTATGAAAAAGAAAACAAAGATGAGTTTGGAAAGTGGAGTCAGCATTAAAGTGTTTTAAAACCTGCATTCTTTTTAATGGCCAGCAGGGGGCGATGACAATGGCTGTCAAAAAGATGTTCTGAAGTCTTTGGAAAATGGCCCTCTGATCATTTTTGGGCTCAGCGACTAGTTTCAGCTAATAGACTAAAACATGAAATTAATTTAGTAAATTATTGGTCCTAGTAGTAGAGCTGGATGGATCAATCCAAATATCTATACTATTAATACCAGTGCTGATATGGTTATTGGATTGATACTAGCACAATAGGATCAATACTTTATTTCTAGAGTCCCAGAACCTCGAGTAATGTCACTGACATGTGTCATCATGGCATGATGGGTTGCTTTTTTATAAAAATTTATAATCTTATTCCCTTAATAAATGGAACCATTTGACCTGCACTGGAGCAGACTGGGTTTGCAATGATGCAGATGTTTCCCAGTACAAAGTAAAACCAGGGTTAACCCCAAATTTATTTGGATAAGCCAAAATTCTGCTTTGTAGTGCAGGCCTCTGGTTTCAAACCACCAAGACGTGAAACCAAACGCTTCAAGCAGCACTTTACAAGCTGATGTGTGATAGTACAGCAGCCATCTTTCGTATACAGTCTGTGCCTAACATCTATAGATAATGACTGGACACAATACCAGTGTTGTTAAACCTTCAGTCACTGTTATATCGTACATGGTGGGAAAAGAATAAATGCCTGACAAGAGTTTGCAGTTGTACAACACACCAACTGCACATAAAGGACAAGTGAACCTTAAGATGCAGTGCTGACATCCGAGTCAGTGTTTTTCCTCAAGGATTCTGGCTAATGCCCGACTTTCAGATACCAGAAACACGAAAACATTTTAGCCTGATTGAACTCAGCGTTAAAAGAAATGTTGTGCAGTAGTTCTGTCTAGGAATGGGTACCGGTATCCGGTGCCATGATGGCACCGGTTCTGACATAAACGGTAGTAACCAGACCGAAAAGCAGCGCACATTTCGGTGGGTTTTTTTTTCGGTGCTTTTTTTTTCCTGAGCTATGATACACTTTAGACTCTAGCCAATCATTTTACGTTTCCGAGGATAGTAGGCGGGTCCAGGTGCGTACGTTCTTTTAGAGCAGAGCTACAGATTAAAAATGCCCAAGGCGAAGCGGTCAAAAGTCTGGCTGTACTTCACAGCAAAAGATGCAAACTCAGCAGCCTGCAACAAGTACTTTAAGCTGATACTGTCAAAGGAGGTAACACCTCGAATCCGATGAAACACCTGGCGATGCATAGCGTTTTTTTTTAAAAGCCGAGAAATGCGTCGTATTTGATAGCTTGCTGCGAGACCTCACACCGAGCACATCTACTGCGGGTGGGTTGCCTGTTATCGGAAACTGAGTTAGCAACATCCCCCAAAAACCCGAAGAGTAGAGTCCTGGTCCCTAGCCCTGCCAGTGGAGCAGAATTGATGACGGCAGCAGCAGCCGTTCTTCCCTGCGTGAGTAGCGTGAGGCTAACCACGTTATTACATTAATGCAGTAAGGTGAACTAGCAAACATCATCATAGCTACATGCGGCTGTCTTCTTGTTTGATGGCAGATACTCCCTTCACCCTGGCCAAAAAGGCTAAAATGACCAAAGAAAAAGTGGAAAACAGTTAAACATGAGAGGTTTTTGGACAAAGTTTGATTTTTTTTTTCTCCATTGTTTAAGCACTGCTTCCAGCCAAGAGTGATGCCATATATGCCCCATAGCTGCAGAAAAGGCTAACATTGTTATCTTTTTACAAAAACCAGCTGAACATGAGAGGTTTTAGGACCAATTTTGTGTTCTCCATTCTTTAAGCACCGGTTCGAGCACCGTTTAAGCACCAGCACCGTTTCAAAAGTACCGGTTTGGCACCGGTATTGGATAAAACCTAAACGATACCCATCCCTAGTTCTGTCAATCTTTATTACTTAAGTGTAGCAAATGAGAGACGCTGGAATCAAATGCTAAAGGTGCTCACTCATAAAGACGTGATGTCATTTAGATCAGCATTAAGTTTTAATTAAACACCCCAATCTCTAGCTCAGAGGCAACAATGACGCACTTAAACAGAAACCCTGATGAGAGGTGCTCACACTCACTGAGCTTCACTGTAACAATCCCACCTCTATGACAACAGTTTGCAAACAACTTCTGTACCACTGCAATTTCAGTCAGTTTATTCTGCATTATGTACAGATCATCCTATTAAAACTTTATACAGTATGTACACATTCAAATAAATCAGTATGTTACAGTGTCTGCAGTGGTAACGTGTTGAGAATGCAGGAAACAGAAGAATGATGCATGTTAAATGAAAAGACAGCAGAGGAAGCTGATTGGTTTCATTTGATTTGAATTCACTGGATTGGTTGATGATCCATGTCCTCTGTAACACATCGATGAGGAGCGCGGGACCTAATGTCAGACGAATTAAAATAGGAAGTTCAAGCAAAGACGTCACTGACAGTAAAACTACCAAACACAAACCCAGCATGGCCTCTCCCACACTGATCAACCACAGCTTGGTTTGAAAGGACATTTCTTCTTCTGTCTCAGTAAGCTGACAAATGCCTGCAGTACAACTACTGCAGCAGTCCTTGATGATGCAAATCAAAACAAACAAAAAGCAGGTGCTATTGCTTTCTGACGCAGAAACAGTCCACAAGCATTTTCGGACAGTCCAGCTCGACACAGTTAGAAACCTGAACCTGTGGAAGAAAGCTAATGGAGAACCAAAGCAACTGAACACCAGCTCAGAGTTCCTGTTGGTCCAGAGTGATATGTCTGAGTCGGGACAAGTGGATCAGTTGTCTGGAGGAGGAGAGGGAGGCGATGACGACGATGATGGTGTTGTCTCTAGCTTACGAAGGCGGCGGCGTCTCAGCTCAGCAGCATTTGGCTCTCCATCCTCTCCGTCCTCCACTCCTTCGTCCATCTTCTCTTTTCTTTCAGTGGAGTCAGCGGACTGAGAGGAAAGCGTTGCTCCGTTCACCTGATCGGCTGGAAACAGAATTGTCATGGTTACTGAACTTCTCTCCACTGTTAAATCCCATGAAAAACAAGACTTGAAAGGCGATAACCAGTTACTTACAGACGGACGAGTCCCTGTCCGTGCTGGGACTCTCTGTGTTACTGTCAGCTGTGGAAGATGAGGCAGTGCGATTCGTCCCGCTGGCTTCTCCAGTGCTGCCAGCCCGAGGAGGACTGGAGAAATCGGCAGAGGCACAAACGGTCAAACAAGCAATAAGCTCAAAATTCTATGTAGGAAACAGCATAGAGGACCAAACCTGGCACATCACTGTATCTCTTGAAGCACTGAACTGAGTTAAATAGTTACAGATTCCTCATATCTAATCAAAAGTAAGAGAATCTATCCATTACGTGAGTGTTGCGACGGTGCTGAGGTAGTGGTGGATGTTGAGCATGGCAGCGTCTAGCAAGGTGTGGATGTTTTGAAGACACTGGAGTCGGGCCTCAAGGCCCCGCCGACCCTCTGCCTCCAGCTCCCTCAGCTCCTCTTCTGACAGACGGGACAAGGAGGGAGGGGGAGGAGGCATCGAGGACACTATAGGAGAGAAGACAAAATAAACTGAACTGTAACAGCACTGACACGCTAACAAACACGCTTAACCAAGAGCTGCCAGAGCTTTGGGACACATTTGCAGACACTCAGTTAAATTCAAGATGTTCCTACAGCCGTCGTGGCCAAAACGTTTGAGAATGACACAAATATTGGTTTTCACAAGACCTCTACAATTCACCCTGGCATGCTGTCATTCTTTCATAATCAGTGCTTGGAGTTTATCACAATTTTTGTTGTGTTTGTCCACCCACCTCTTGAGGACTGACGACAAGTTCTCAATTGGATTGATTGATTGAATCTTTATTTTGAACATGTTGAAAAAGTACAACAAAATAGAATTAAAAGAGACAAATGAACAAAGCAAAACAAAAGGAAAACGAGCAACCACAACTCCAAATAACGTTCATGTTCAAAAAGGAGCAGGAAGAAGCATAAGCTTATTTAATCCCACCCCTTTTCCACTATCTAGTATCAATAGACTACAGAAATACCTCCTTGCAATTACATTATATGTAATTTCTCTTTTTTTTTTTTTTTTTTTTTAAAATATAGAAACATATATGTTTCTATCTATCCATACATACGTATATACACACACATATACACATTTTCAATAACCCCATTAACACCTCAAGGATACACAACCTACAAATATATATACACACACATACATTCTAGTAAATTATCAATTACAGTTGTCATACTTTCTACCACCTTGTAGTTTAGGTTTTTATCCACATACACAGCTACTCCCCCTCCACTCTTGTTCCTTCTATTTACAAAATTCACTTCATATCCCTCCAGTCCAAAGTCCATTCCTTTCTCCGCATTGATCCATGTTTCAGAAATGGCAATAATTCCAAATGGATTTGTCAACTCATTTAGATATTCCTTTATATTGTTGAAGTTGGCATACAGACTTCTGCTATTAAAATGGATTATTGATAATTTATTTTCCGTGTTGATGGTGTGCTTAAACTGTTCATCAGTAAAGTAGCAGCAGTTACTGCTAATGTTGTAGAAGAAATTATTTTCCGGGTCTATATCCTTTTCGAAGTCTAGAACATTATGGTCTGTGTATCGAAATGTTCTCAGTTCCAGATTATCATAAAGAGAATTCCAATGAGTTATATTGATATTGTTGCCGGATGCAGATGAAGTTCTTTTGGACTGTGCCATGTGTTGTGTTGTGTGTCACGTCACATGTGTATTCATACCTCCAGAGTAATTTGACCTCAGTATTTGTCCAGCTCCTCCATATTTCTGATGACCAACACTTTGGCTTGTTCCGGTGTTCCATTGAGTTTAATGAATACTTTGCAGTTGGTGGTCCATGTATTTTGAATTTTTCCCTGTTTCTTCAAGTAACGTGCTTTCCTGGCAATGTCTGCATTTCTTTTTATCAGATGTTCATTCATGAAGACACCGGATCCTTTCAGTTTCTTTCCTTGTTTTAACAGTGCTGTTTTGTGTTTTCTGTTTGCAAATCTCACAATGATGGCTGGTTTGTCACTGTCATTTTTTCGGGGTAGAGGGTGGCAAGCCTCAATGTTGTTATAATCCACTTCCACACCTTTGGACCGTAGAAAGGTAACCACTTGATGCTCCGTGGAGTTGACATCTTCCTCTCCTGGCCCACCTACATTGTCAGTGGCGACCGCCTGGGCATATGACCGGGGTTTGATGCGAAGCCCCGTGATGATAACATCGTTCATCCGGGTGTACTGCTCCAAATCCGCCACTCTGTTCTCCAGGTACGCCAGCCGCCGATCCTTCTCGGCGTTCTGGATGCGGAGAGCCTTAACTCCCTCGACCAGGTCCAGGATGGCTTTCTGCTGCAGTTTGACAGTAGAAATCTCCTCTGTCATAAACTCCAGCGACTTCTTAATATTGTCACCTTCCTCGGCTGACAGAACTTTTTTCGGGCCCATGCTGAGAGACGCTCTTGTAGCGTTGCCGTGACGACCGGCTAGCTAGTTGATGCTAGCGTCCTTCCTCTCTCTCACCGCTACGGTTCAAAAACATCAACTTCTGAGTTTTCGAGAGGTCGCAAATGACGAGCCACCACTTCTGGACGGTTTCCCACACACGCTCTCAAAGATTAATATCCCAGAGAGATGCCGTTTTCAGGAGATATGTTAAGTTTGCCAACGTTTCTGCTCAGAGAACCTGTTGCTGACAGCTCGGTGTGTGGATTAAGGCCTGGGAGCCACTTAGTTATTACTTTGGCCTTATGACGCATTGAGCCCACTTCCTTGGGTGAGAAGCAGCCCCACAGATGAATTGTCTCAGGATGCTTTACTGTTGGCATGAGACCGTAAAGCGGACAATCCTTTTTCCAGATGCCCCAAACAATCAGAAAGGGGCTTCATCAGAGAAAATGACTTTACCCCAGTCTTCAGCAGTCGACTCGCTGTACTTTTTGCAGAATATCAGTTTGTCCCTGATGATTATTTTGGAGAAAAGTGGCTTCTTTGATGCCATCCTCCAAGTCTTTGCCTCACTGTGTGTGCAGATGCACTCACACCTGTCTGCTGCCATTCCTGAGCAAGCTCAGCACTGGTGGCACCACCGATCCTGCAGCTGGATCATCTTTAGGAGACGTCCTGGCACTTGCTGGACTTTCTTGGGCACCCTGAAGTATTCATGGTTGATTTAGGTGCGATCATAGTAGCAACAGCATCCTTGCCTGTGAAGCCCTTTTTATGCAACACAATGATGGCTGCATGAGTTTCCTTGCAGGTAACCACGGTTAATAGGAAGAACAAAGATTTCAAGCATCATGCTGCTTTAACACATCCAGTCTGCTATTCTGACTCAGTCATCATGACACAAAGATCTCCAGCCTTGTGTTCACCAACATTCTCACCTGAGTTAACAAGAAGATTATTGAAATGATCTCAGCAGGTCCTTTTATGGCAGTGATGAAATGCAGTGGAAACTGTTTTTTTTGGGATTAAGTTCATTTTCAAGGCAAAGGACTTTGCCCTTCATCTGATTACTCTTCATAACATACATACATACAGTATATGCAAATTGCCATCATAAAAACTGAAGCAGCAAACTTTGTGAAAACTAATATTTGTGTCATTCTCAGAACTGTAAGTATGGCGATGTATCCAGTTTGCATCATTTATTTACCCTTTAGCTTGAATAAAATGGTAAATGGCCTGTACTTGTATATCGCTTTTACTAGTCCCTAAGGACCCCAAAGCGCTTTACACATCCAGTCACCCACCCATTCACACACTGGTGCTGGCAAGCTACATTGTAGCCACAGCCACCCTGGGGCGCACTGACAGAGGTGCCCCAGAAGTTAAGAATGCTCATGAAAACTGATGCTTTACACAAAACTGCCACAATCCAAATACATGTTTGAAAAGACAAAACAGTCAGGCTATGAGAGGTCTGACAGGACCGAGACACCTTGGTGTGACAAATGAACCAACCTACCCAAGGTTTAGATCATAAGGAACAGAAAAGATGCATTTGTGCAGAAAAAAAGTCACTCATACAGATATTATCATCGCCAGTATCCTTGAACAGCAGCCTGCTCAGGCAAAAACTCTAAATGTGAATTTAAGGATAGACCACAATATTTGGAAAACTGCTAACACTTACCAAAGGGAGGAGGTGGTGGCATGGGGAGCCATGGTGCAGCAGGGAAGGGAGGAGGGGGGAAAGAGAATGGGAAGCCTGGCACTGCTGATCCTGGAGCTGCTGCCGTAGCAGCAGAATCTGCAGTAGATGTTGTGGGCTGGGTGGTGCCTGAAGGGAAAAACAAAAGCAACAAAAGCCCAATCACTCAGAGGTGTCTCTTTCATTTTACATTCAGGAGCTACAGGAGGTATCCTTACTAGCTGTCTGAGTGGACTCTGTGCTGCTTTGTGGAGCATCAGTAGCACCTGGAGCTGGAGGTACAGCTGCTCCAGCAGGAGGAGGCACTGCAGGGAAGGGACCCCAGAAGGGGAAGATGCCGGGAGGAAACCCTGGTAACATGCCTAGAGCCACTGGAGAAAATACAAGGACAAAAGAACACAGTTAAATTCTCACATAGTGGAATATTCCTATTGCATAAGCTGCTTTAAAACCACGTTCCCACTTCAGTTTACTTTTATCCAATGGCTGCTTTCAAGCTGGGAGAACCCACATTACTGATGCTCTGCAGTATAATGTGGATGACCTTCATGTACCACTGAAAGCAACACAAACACGGGGGTTGCGATCACCTGGTCTTGTTTTTACTCTCACCATTTGGTGGTTGGCCTGCGGGGGCGTTGGCAGGGGCGTTGGCAGGGGCTGCCGGGGCTGGAGGCGGAGCTTGGGCTGGAGCCGGAGTCTGGTTGTTATTCGTAGCACGGAGTACGTCCATGCGGCAGGTGGGACAGGTCTGCTGTCTCTGGAACCAAGAGCGCAGGCAGCTGGAAGGAGGACAGGACAAAAAACACAAACCTTTCAAACACAAAGTCATGTTCAGTCTGCCACACTCACTCCTTTTCTGTTTAAATGCAGGTCCTGTGTTTAATGCTGACCACCTCTGACATGGAACTGTTTGTTTTTCTTTGCAGGCTACAATCTTTCCTTGTCGATTCAGACCTTTTACCACAGAACTTACCTGGAGTGAAAAATGTGATTACAAGGCAATTTCTTGGCTCCAGTCACCATTTCTTCTCGACAGATGATGCAGACGTTGTCTGAGGCCTGCAGATCTTCAGGAGTAGCGTCGGGGTATCTGATCACAGACAGAAGAGAGAGGCGGAAGTGAACAACGCTTCTGGCCAGAGGACACATTAGTCACTCCATTATTCTGGGCCTTGATTTCACATCTACAAACCAGACGTGTACATACAGCGTATTCATGTTGCGGATGGCTCTCCGGGACATCACAGCATCTGTTACAGCTTTTTTGAACTGCCTGCAAGATACAAGAAAAGAGAAGCAATAATCACAACATATTCAGTGGTATACAAAAGAGTCTCATTATGAAAAATGTCATTTTAATTAAGGACAAAGCACTCAAGTCTCCTCTATTAGTTAACTTACTTATCTAGTTAGTTACTAGTTATCTAATTGGTTTTGATAAAGATTTTAAAGTAACTGCTATTGTTGGACTCTACTTGGACAGCTTTGCATGATTCACAGTCTATATATCTATCTTATACTGGGCTTTGGTGCTGCCCCTCATTTCCAAACGGTGGAGGCAGATGCTTCTCCCTGACTCTGGTTTTTCCCGAGGTTTCTTCTTGTTAAAAGGGAGTTTTTCATTCCCACTGTCACTGAGTGCTTGCTCAAAGGGGGTCATTTGATTGTTGGGGTTTTCTCTGTATTACTGTAGGGCCTTTACTTTGCAATATAAAGCATCTTGAGGCAACTGCTGTTGTGATTTGATGCGTTATTGAACTGAAATGAATAAAGCTCCCATCCTTTCACAGCAGCTTTCTTCTCAACTGCCCCTCACAGACAGGACTTTAGAACAGCAGGTGGGTGGGGCTGCTGTGAACACACCCTCTACCCTGATCTGGACACTAAATGACAACGACACAAGGGAAGGAAAAAAGCCTTTTTGCTCTAAATGACTCCAGAATCAAAACCATATTTAACAAATTAGAATGTTATACAAATACGACATAAAATAAAAGCATCATGGGTCCTTTTAAATAAGCATTTTTTTCTTTTCTCAGCAATCATCTTTGTTGAACACTAAGGAGAAATTACACTTTGTCTCCACTCTAATAATTATTAGCACTGTAGGCAAATGTGCCGAACAGATATACATCTGGCTTTATTTCATTCATTCAAAAGGCTGAAATTAACGGTGACGACAGTCCTCGCAGTCCTATTTTTACAAAGATAACAGGACTAATGAAGCTCAAGCAGGAATTCTGATCACTGTCATGATAATTTTGCTTTCTAGTTTCTCTTTCTCCACATTTCCACTGCCTCTCTGGTGTTGCTCTTTTCTCCGGTAGCACAAAAACTTTAATGTTTTCCAATGAATTTAAACATAATGGGAGCTTTGAAGCCTAAGCTTCTTGCTCAGGGACACTTGCTGACACAGTCGTCCTTATTTGAAATTTTGGGCATGTTTAAAACAAATTTTGTCTAACATAAAAGTATATTTTCTGTATTTCAATAACTGTGTCTCATGGGTTTTAAATGACTAAATGAAAATCCTCAAACTGAACTGTGTATAAAGCCCAACACCACAGACCAATGGTAAAAACATCATGAAGATTTTGATCATAAGTAGTAAAGGAATCGCTCACCTCATAGCCAAATACATGGGCCGAATGGCAAACAGAGGGAAGGTGTGCACCTTTATCATGATGGTCATGAAGGCAATGTACAGGAACACTTTGACCACACCTGGAATAAAGATGTCAGATAACATTTAAGAACACCTGCCACCACAATCCCAGAACAATTTCAGCATTTCATACTTTGAACCCCAACTGAATACAGCACCTGTGAAGAGGTCGGTGTAAAGCATATAGACAGCCTTGTTATCCCAGGGGTTCTCACTCTGCAGGTCAATAGTATGCAGAAGATACTTGATAAAGGTTGTCAGGACCATGGTCAGCAGGATGGCATACTGAGAAGAACAAATGCAAACATTTGTTTTGGTTGTTATGTGCACGTATCAACCGATGAGATCCATCATTTCCCCACATGGGCCAGCAGAAGGAAAGAGTGAGAGGTTCACAGCAACTGGTTCAAATCTAAAGAGCAGACGCATTTCACAGCAACCATTATGACACAGAGCAAAAACACTAATCCCATTTATTAAAGCGCTGATCCTTAATTGAACAGAATGTTTTTAATGTCAGTATAATACCCTGTGTTTACCTACTATTTCATATCAAAAATGGCTGCTGTGATTGTGAGATATATATATATATATAAAAATGAGATTCAAACAGCCAAAGACGTGTCAAGCTAGCTTATTGTTTGCATGTTCAACAGTTTCAATTCAGCTTCAGCTCACGACAAACCTCAAATCCAAACACAAGCTGGACCGAAGCGCCTC
This sequence comes from Simochromis diagramma, assembly GCF_900408965.1. NCBI lineage: Eukaryota > Metazoa > Chordata > Actinopteri > Cichliformes > Cichlidae > Simochromis > Simochromis diagramma. Next base: position 2,534,445 of record NW_024387477.1, read on the forward strand.
GGGTAATGATGCTGTGACAGGCATGGTTGACGAACAGGAAGTCCATGACACCCAGCAGTCCCATGAGAGCTGCAGAAAGTAAAGGAGCACATATCAGTATTTTTCTAACCAGTTTCTCAGCTCGAAGTTTGCATGCAGACGGTTGGAAGTCTAAACAAAAATGATGTTGCAAAACTTGAATATGTGTTGGATTTGATTAAGGAAACCTATCACGCTGACAGAGCCACAAACTGTCCGCTGTTCACTTACAACAGTTTGTAAATACAAATAAGTCATTAGCTTATACATTATCCCTTATTCCTAAAGAATTTCACTTTGCAATGATGCCACCTGCAGTTAAATCCACTTATTAATATCAAGGCATCCTATTACAACACCAAGACTAAGGCAGACTGCATGGCTTAAAGAGGTGGTCAGAGTAAATAAAAGTTTTTTGAGGCAAAAGCTCAGATACTAGAGGCTGATGAAAATTAATTCATTCAATTAGACAGTTTTTCCCCTGCTCTTGACTCTGCATGATGTCACAGAGAGCAGAAATCCCTACAGTCATCTGAGGCACAAAACTCTGGTTAACTGTGGCTGTAACACACAGCAACTCTAACCAGCCAATAAGAAAGCTGAATTAGGGATGAGGGGAAAGGAGCTAAACAGTTCATTTGAGCACTAAAGCATCATGAAGGTCAGTATATGATCAATTTTCTTTATGTTATACTTTAATATAATCTGAGACTAAATACATAGAGGTGGAAACGAACACAGCAGGTTTTTTGTAACAGACCAGCTTCCCTTGCAGTGTTCAGGAAACTGCTGTGGCTTGTTACTGTTATCCACTGTAATGTTCAGGCCTTACAAATAAACCAGAGCAGGTGGCCTGTAGTGCAAGTAGAAAAATTTGCATATAGTTTCACTTAGCTAAAGATTTATGACTTCAATTGGTGGAAGAGAGAGTTGCCCAAAAGGAGAAATGAAAGACAAAAAGAAAGCCGGCACAGAAGTGAGGTATGAATGATACTCCACTGTGCTGATGTCTACTTACATAAAACCCTCATGTGAAAAACCCATGATATGTTGGGACTCCGCTCCATCTGACAGAAAAAGGATTGAAAAGACCCGTTAGCATATGCAAAGCTAAATACACTCAAATTCTACATAAGATTCAGAGTATCGTATAAATCTGTATGCTTTACATTCTGCAAGTTACAGGTCTTTTTGAAATGGCAGTTTTAATATAGTTACAAGTCATCTAATTTACAACATGCTAAAGGCTCTTTATGTTTAATTTCTAATAAAATCATCAGTTATAAAATCTCCAATAACAATGACATCAATGTTCCACACCCTTAACCACACACCATCTGTTCCACCCGGTGTCCCACACTTCCTTTCTACCTTTGAGCAATGTCCTGTACACAGATGCAGTGGAGTGTGTTTTATGTGCATTGTGTGAGACAAGGAAGCGCTTTCTCATTCATCACTCACAAAGTCCACCCGATCCTCAGCCAGCCAGTGAAAGCACTTAAGGAACAGGAGGAGGGTAAAGAGGGCGACGAAGCGAGGAGAGAAATCATCCCTGAACACAGTGAAAGCCAGGCACGTCTCGGTCACAGCGTACCACGAGCGTTCGATGAGATGCTGGGGGTAGCCAGGAAAGAATGTTCAAATGCATATGAACAAAAGAGTCTCAGCAGTATTATAAAGACCGTGCAATAAATTCTAAATTAAATACGTCACGATGAATCAACTGAACATAAAAGATATCTCTACCTCCATTTCTGCAGCTCTCAACTGACCAAAAAAGACCTTCCTCATAAACTTTCCCAGCAGAAACACCAGCACAAATGCCTGGATGTACAACACCTGATACCAGGAGAGAGAGGAAAATTTAAAGAATTTACAGAAAAAACAAAACAAAACATGGAACATTTGACTTCATTTCCAATCTTACCGCCATGCTGGGACTGCTCTTGGTGAGGTAAACTACAGTCGGGTAAAACTGGTGTTTGAGTAAATAAGCATGTGCCACAACGGCCCCAGTCAACGCCAGACTGGTGACAGTCACTAAGGCTGCTCGCACCATTTTGGCCTTGGATGCTGTGGAGGGAAAACAGATGGAGAAGGAATGGAAGAACAGGTTAATGCTTGTGAAAGTTGACAAATACACTAAAGCAGAACGCAAATAAAAGTGATATGCTTGGGGGGGGGGGCGTCTTTATGCCATGTTCGTTTTACTTAGATAACGACTTTTAAAATAAAATGTATTAGGTAGACTTTATGAGGGTATATGGTCAAAAGGTTTTGGCACTCATAGTGAAATATAGTTGTGCTGTTAAACAAAAAAAATACAGAAACGTTTTATATTTAAACATCAATGATGCTTCCTTTTGAAGTTTTGAAGCTGACCACTACAATTATCAGGAATAACTTATAGTTAAGCTAATTAAACAACAGCTACACTCCCTCTTCAGAAAAATCAAACAAAACCACGTATACAGATGCTAAGTAGCTTACTGTTTTTAAAGCTAATGGGCCAATGAAGTCTGAAAGCCGACTGACCTGCCAGGTTTTCAAGAAATATTAAATGCTAAAACCACAAATATAAAGAAGCTACACATTATCCAAATACCCGAAGATACGATTGTCTGGGTTAATAATGTTATCTGCTCCACAGACTAACTGTCAAACAGTTAACTGTGTTAGTTAACCAGTTTTAGCTAGCGTTAGCCTGCTAGCTGCTACCGTTGCAGCTGTCACTACTCTGCGGGACTCACCTACTCGATGTCTGTGGTAGACTTTCTCCTTAGTACCTTTGTCGGATGTATCCCTGCCTACTTGAACTGTATATTATCAGCAACTACTCCATTTCAGCTCTTTCACAACACCCTCCCTGTAATATTTATTATCCTCACCCCTTTCTGCCTGTATACGTGTTTATCTTTGGCTTGCTCACTAGAAGCCACCTCACATCCGGTTGGTAAAATTATTTTGACGCAAGACCAAATTTGTGTGTCTCACGACATGCTTGTGTTCTTATGTCCGGTAATCGCTATAAAAAGCAGATAGAGGGACGCTTAATTTACAGTATTTAGTCACGACTTAATATTAGTGTTTGACCCCTATATCGCGTAACAGTGTTTGTAGGTGCGGTTTGTTTCACTCTACTGTATTGTTAAGCGACGCACCTTTTAGGATATTTACGGTAAATAGAAACGTGGACCAATAGGAAGTTGACTGGCTGCTGCGTCATTGGTTAACGCTTCAGGTCTGGCGGTGAAAAACTGTAAAAAGGGCAACTTGCTATTCTGTAACCTCCTGTACTCATTGTTATATCTATTTTTTATTTAAAAGCTCAGGTGGACACGTATACACACACACACACACATATATATATATATATATATATACACACACATATAGGTGAAAAATATTTGTGCTATGTTGTTATTCAGAGCTGATTATAGATTTGAATAAAGCTTCCTGAAAGATTTATTGAAAAATTTCCTTTAACTTGAATTGATTCTAAAGGTTCTGCGTGTACCTACCTCATGAATATGAAGGAATCCTGCATGCTGTCCTTATTGAGACATGCTGCATGAAATACAGAAATATCAACAAACATTTCAACATTTTTTTAAGTTCTCCATTTCAGCCAACAAGTGCTTTAACCTCATGGAAAGCAAAAAGAATGCTATTCTTGTATAACAGATTTATTGACACTAAGCCGTACTGTAAACAGAAATAAGCTGTGGACTTTGTGTATTTAATCTTTCAGTCATTACAATTCACTGTCCTTTATGAGTTTACCACGGTGACAGTGTATTTTCACAACCCTTTACATCTAATAAAGGCTATTCAAAGCAATCAGCCATAGATAGAATGATTCCATGGAGAAAGCTGGATGGTGTGTCATCAGTTTTCATTATCAGAACAAACCACTGTGTACGGTGAATCCATCTGCTCATGTATGTTTTGACTGATTGTCGCTAATTTGCCAAGACCAGACGTAAAGCACAGAACAATAAGCTATCGCTGTTAACTGGTAACTTAAAGACATTTTTGTTACCTGAAGTAAAAATAAAAACTTGACTTTAGAAAAAAAAAAAGGAAATAGAAACAGTATTTTTACTTAAAACAAAAAGAAAAACAAGAGGAAAATAAAATAAAAATTCACAGGAAATGCCTTTGTCCAACACAAGCAGGAGATTGTTGCACACTGAGGTTATCGTCTCTATGCGACTGAGCCAAAAGTCAAAAATTTAAAAACACAAACACTTAAAAGTACAAAACTAAAATTATTCCGTTACCAGACAACCCCTTTATTTCATTGAGCAAAGGAGGTCAAATTATTTATCAACATAATGCCTTGGTACCCACGCCAAACCCATCCAACATGCCTCCATAAAATTCATGAGTGCACAATATTGTTAATACAGTGAGTATGGAAAATACAGCCACTCTTACTTGAACACGAGAGTACAAACAAGAATCAATAATGATGGCGTCCACTTTCTGATTATATCATATATGACTACCTCTATTACGATAGATGTAACATTCACAATGTTGTTAGCTTATGGCATGTTAAACTTGTTCAGTGATTGATCTCCCATATCAAAAACTATCAGGTTGGCATACATAACTTTCTTAAAAGGCAGTAGCTCAGTGTTCAATTCTAGCAGTAGAGACTATAAAAAGAAAGCATGTTATATCTGAGTCTAATGGTAAACATAGTCATGTCTATATCTTTATTGTAAATATCTGACATTGAGACAACAATGTAAGAAAAGTGTTTTGTAAAATTTCAAATTGTCAGACACAAGGCAGAGTAGTGAAACAGTTCTGCTTCATTAAAAACTACACATATGGAGAAACAAAAAGTTATTCGTCAAACAATAAAACTTGATGCAAAAAAAATTAACATTTGACAGATTCAAGCTTGACAATGGAGCCCTCAGTTCTTGTAGGTATTGTAGCATTGTCAAGCAGTAGTGTGTCCATGTCGCCACTGCTACTTGGGCATATTCTCATCTTTCTCCAGGTATTTTCTTGCAACACTGATGCCATTTCAACAACTGGATGCTGGCTGCAGGTGCTGTTGAATTATTAGCCAGTCCCTTCCCAAAGTAAGTGTAAACAGTTCAGCCATTAAGACTGTTTTAAATTAGAAATCATTGAGGGGTTTTGGGGGCGAGGGGGGAGATTTTCATAACGGGTCTCCCAGGCTCTCACAAGTCCAGTATTAGGACACAGAAGAGATTGGGTTGAGAGGAGAACCCATTTGTGTTAGCACTTTGTCTAGCCACTGAAGCGGCCCGTGCAGGTGCACTTCGATCCAGCAGGGGGTGCTGGTGACATCCTGTCGATGATACTCTGCTCCCCAGCCCTGTGGGGGAAAAAACAAAAAAAGGTACACCATATTACACAATGACAGTGACTGATGATGTTTGCACTTATTAAATCAAGCAAAAGTGTGGCTGGTATTGTTTTCACCGTGTGTGTATGTGTGTGTGTCTCATCATGACTTAATGCAGACTAGAGAAATCTACTGTAACAGAAACTACCAAATAGGTGTACTTCTTGGAGTACTTTGGTAGGTTGTTTTTCTGACTTTCTTATAGCAAAAAGAAAGTCAGGTTTTGAAGTGCTTGTGGTCTGACTCACGATTAGTGAGGAATCAAGAAATTACCGAGAACGTCTTCATTCGACTTGTGTACAGCATGAAACCCTTACCTTGACAAAGCTCATCCTAATTGTACACATCTTGGTAAGCTCATAGACGGCCTCAAAGCCATGGTTAACCGACTGAGCCAGAAGTTGAGCAAACTCTTGGTTGTTGAAAATCTTCAGGCTACATCCACTGGGGATCTTGCACACAGTGGTAGGGTGGAAGCCGTGGTGGTAATTACAGTTACGACTCTGAACAAAAATGCTGGTGTCGCTGAGGCACTCTGCATACACCTCCCCTCCCACATAGTACAGGTGCACTCCTGGACGACAAACAAAAGTGTAAGAACATTTAATCACCATCATTTCCTTATTTCCTACTCTTACTGGGGTTATTAGTCATACCTTTGCCAATGTGTCTGCGGGTGTTCTCGATTGTGGAGTTGCGGTTGACGTTGGACAGCAGTCCGAGGCAGAAGCGGTTTTTGTTGTTTGAGGGGTCAGTGAAGCCATCCACGAGCACACTGGTGGATGAAGCGTGGTAAGCCTCCCCGACACGATTGTTAAGTTCATAGTAGACAATAGAGCACCAGTGACTGGGCTCCTCATACTCCACTGGCTGCACATCTGCAAACAATAGGTAAGATCAACAGATGTCGAACATGGATTTGAAATTAATTCAGACAATCCAGACAGTACACGACTGCATGGTTAAATAAACTACGAGATTTATTAATTATTACGGTTAAAGAGGAAAAGTGTAACCAGGAGCAAAGCTCTGTTAACCCAACTCATGTAAAACTACATTCAACGAGGTTACCTCAACTAGCTCTAAAAGACCAGTCCTAATATATGGTCTACACCAACAGTCTGGTCAGAGACCATGCAAGTTTAAATAAATCCAAAGCTGTCACATCTTTCTTATTTCTGTAGTACAATGATGTGATGCTCCATAGAGGCTCTAATTTAGTCAACCTACATAGACTCACTCCCCTCTTCAGCTCTCATAAACCAAATACTGCTGGTAGACATGAAGTGTAGCGATACTTGTGCTTCAGTAAAATGTTGTTATACAGAGATTTACAAGCACCAGGTAAATCTCAGTAATGTGTGAACTGTTTTTGGCAAGGGCCTGAAAAATGTCAAAGCCCTGCATATCAGCTTAAAAAGGTTGTCAAAACACCTTTTAAATGTGGGCACTGCAAAACACTGACAGAGTCAATAGTCCAAGTGATATTAAAACATCTTTTCCTAAATATAACCATGAATGTAACAGAGAGCTGCTTCACACTTATCCAATAAGAGTGTTCTGTTAAATGAGACAAAGGACTTGAAACTGTTATGTTTAGGTTTAAGCATAATAGCTTATCATAAATAGGGTATCATGACAGCACATTGGACAAAACGTTTGATTTAGTAGAGTCGTACCGCAGCTGCCCAACCTCACATAACCCTCCTAGAGACTTATCTGGGTCTCAAACACGAGAACTTTCACACATTTGACAAATGGGTTAACCACTACAACTGAAAGATATAAACCAGGTTTAATGGAAGATTGTGTAAAAAGTGTCCCATAAACTAAAACGGAGACAGCAGTACTTTGATTTGAAGAGAAAAAAAAAAAAATGAGGAAGAAACAAGACCTTTGTAAATTAAACTCTGTTCATAATTTAACAGCTAGTTAAGGAGGAAAGGAAACTTATACATGAAGCTGAGATATACCAACAGGTTTGGTATATTTTTGCTACTGTCAGTATAACTGTGAGCACATCTCACCACCTCTGGCAATGCTCTGTGGTACCAGGCTGCTGTTCGTTTCCATGGACTGGGGCTCCTGGCCGATCGGCTCATCAGGGGGCATGTAGGCTGGTGGTGGGGTGTCAGCTGAGACATTAAGAGAGAAGTTAGTGGGACCAGTTGCTGCTGCTGACAAATGTACTCTCTCTCTCTTACGCACACAAAATCCCCTTAGACACTCCTTAGAACAATCATGACAAGATCTGTACCCCGGAAATGGTGTCAGATTACACACATCCCTCATTTGCTAAGCCACATGCTAACCCATTCCCGACAGATGCAACATGAGCTTTTCAAGCCCTTAGTGAGGCATACAGGAAACAAAACATCTACTTAAAACTGCAACAAGGACATTTCAGTGGATCATGATGCTTGTCAGCATTCAAAAAGCCAACCAAAGCTTTGCAGGATAAATAACTTAAATCCTAAATTGCTGTTAAAAATAAAAAACAAACAATTTAAAAACAAAACAAAAACCACCCCTTTTTGCCAGACTGCCTTAAATCACTGGATGTGTCAGCAGATCTGGAGTGAAGCAGAGTCTAGACCAGTGGTTCTTAACCTTGTTGGAGGTACCGAACCCCACCAGTTTCATATGCGCATTCACTGAACCCCTCTTTAGTGAAAAATAAAATATGATTTTTTTCAAATTCAAGACATAGATATGTTTTTTTATTGGTGCACAAAATGAGCGGTGCATGTCACGGTGGAGGGTCTGCCGAACCCCTGAGACCGACTCACCGAACCCCTAGGGTTCGATCGAACCACTGGTCTAGACTAAGAGCACCAGTGCTGGTGGATGGAACTGGATTCGCCTGGCTACATCATTTGTTTTTTCACCATACAACTGTAAACAGACTCTCCCCCCCCCCCTTGCATTATGCAACTTGAAAAACAGAAATCCTGAGAGACCAGTGTTTATCAAAAGTCAGACATTTGTTGGCTACATGACAGTGACAATTCAGAAAAACAATGGTTTGGCAACTTTCCCAGGGTCAGGTGGAGGAGTGTATTTGGTGTACCTGGGAGTTGGAATGGACTTGAGGGCCCCGAACTGGCAGGAGAGTTTGGATAAGTACCAGAGCTGGCTGGAGAAGGAGGATATGGAGAGTTGGGAGAAATGGAAAAAGAGCTGCCGCCACCTCCACCACCTCCACTGCTGCCACCCCCATTGTGCGGCTGTTGGAAGGACTCTGGATAGGTGGCATTCAGGGGCATGTGTGGCTCGTTGTGGGTGAGGTTACGGAACTGTACCAGCAAGCTGTGCTGTGGGTTGAACTCGCTGTGCCGTGGTACCAGGACAGGAGGAAGCACTGGATGGAAGAAGAAAAATGAATTAAACAAGTGTGCTGAAAAAAAAGAAACTGCACACATGATGTATCACCATGTGGAATTCACAATTCATGAAAACTAAGTTTTTAAGGAGTAGGGCAAGCCCAAAACAATTAAAATTTACGTGAAAATAATTAAAACCAGAAAGCAGCATAGATTAATCTTGTAGAAGCTGAAAATACCTAATGTGTAGAACACTGTATTTGTATATGCTGAGATCGTTATTACAGTATTTTAATATGATGATATGATTTTAATAATGCTACTATCAAAAATAACTGAAGGAATTCCAACCTGCATGTTGAAATAGAGATGACTGAACAACAACAGTGAGTCTTGAAATGTTATTTTTAGCTCTTGATACATAAGAACAAGATGTCCTTCACATTTAATTTTACACTTAAAAAGGATTGAAGGTTTCCCTTTGCAAGATATTACTCTGACTTTAAGAGTCCAGGCTCCAAGGCTGAAATATAGTCTTATCACCGACAAGTGATCTGCATCTTTGAACCGGTCAATACAGACCTTGCAATCCTGAACCAGTGTAGTATCAGAAAGCCCGTATCTTTAGGGTCATCCATGGGTGTGTAAGTGTATATGATGGGGTGTGGGAGAAAAGGGGGAAGGGGGGGTTAAGTGATGTGAAAGTGCTGGGAGTTTAGTCTGAGTGGTTTATGCGTTTAGTACGCTGCTTTCTGATGCCACACCCAATCTGGAATGCCTGAGGCATATAATCTAATAAGACTCCCAGAGCTAGTGATATTGATTTTCTGTGAAATGGAGGGGGCGGGCAGAAAAGGCCTGTGTGATGACAGCCTCCTGACCTTTGTAGATTTGTTTACCAGCTCTACAGTTTACTGAGAGATGTGCACAGTTCTAAATTGCTTTAATCCATCTTGTATTTGAAAGTTAAAAGGCAAAAAGCAAAACGAAACAATAGGCTAGAAATGTTAGAAACACTGCAAATAAACCAATTATGTGATGACTATGCCTCACAGAACACAGGTTTAATCGTATATACACCAACCATTAACATTACATGTCTGTTTAAATATAAAAGCTAAGGTTTATTAAACAGAACCTGTTTAAGGTGAGAAAAATTACATACCAGGGCTCTCCACTCTCTTGTAGTGATATGGGTTTATGCACACCTCCTTCTGTTTGGAGCCAAACGGATACTCGCAAATGTCCAGAGGCTTGAGCTCATGGTGGGACTGTAGATCCGGCCAGCGCCACACTCTGCAGTAGATAACATGAGGAAGACCCTTCCTGTGGGAAACCTGCAGCCGGCCGTCCAGTGATCTTGGAATGGTAACACACTTGCTGGGCTGTCCAGGGCAGCTCAGCGCTTTCTCCAGGTCTTCCATGGCACCCTTCTTCTTCTTCAACTTTTTCACAAGTGCATCAACTGCCTTTTCTGCCCATTTCTCTTCCTCGTCTCCCTGTTTCCAGCCGAGCAGGCGCCTGACTGTCGGACTTGTGAAGGAGAACAAACTAGACATGGAAGTCATTCTGCAAGTTGTAGTGCAGGTAAAAGAGAGGAACTTTCCTTCGCGGTGACACTAGGCCAATGCAAGGGGGCCAAAAATCAGTCAGCAGGTAATCTCCAAAGAACGTTATTAACCCAACACAGTCTGTGAGCGTGTGATCAACAAAAGAAGTTGCTTGAGTGAGTAATATAAGTGTGCAAGTATGAAAAGCCAACACCGATGAGGGGTGGGGTGAGGGGAGAGGAGAGGAGACTTTAGCCTTGTCTGACCAAGGACAGGAAGCAGAGGAGGGCCAGGAGTGAGCAAGCAGGACGCAGCTGCTGCTGCTCAGGAAGGGCCCTCCAGCAAGCTGTCCGGAGTTGGGTCACTACCACTGATGGAGAGGGGGGGTGTAGTCTGTAGGAGCTCAAATCAGGACTTATGTTGAACTGATACACTGCAGCAGGCCTCACTGGTGCAAGTCTGACACACGTCTTATAAGAAAGTGCTCATTTCTTGAGAACTACCAATGCTCTTTTGGCTAACTTCATTCAAATCGCCCACAGTCAGGGTTTCCTCTGTCAGCCTTCTGCAAAACACAAAAGATCAGAGAAAGATCAAGAACACATGTAAAGTTTGAAATTACTATTATCTAGATGAACAAGCAAGCCTTTCTAAACATTTTTATAGCAACTGTTACAGTTTTTTGTTTAATGACATGAAACAGTCTTTATGGCAACCCACTTAGAGAAGCACTATTCTCGATCCACGGGGTGGGGGTTTGGGAATTCAAGAAAGCCCTTTGTGCTATTTTTGATCTGACACATTTCCACAGAAACGCCACCATCACTACTTAGATGACTCAGTTATGTGAAACGCGTTCCATCTCAAACTCGAGATCAATCATGCACATGGAAAACACTTAACAGCCATATGGCCTAAAATGCATCTAACATGATCATTTGTCACACAACAAGCAATTCTGCAGAAAGGCAGCTACAGAGTGCTCAAGGCCAACTCCCCATTTAAACAAAATAAGGAAAGCAGTTTGGATCGGGACCAAAATTTAATGAGCTCTTTTTAAAGTGCCACCTCTTCAAGTTTCAGGACATTCTGCTTTTGGTGGACTCATGCTTAGAGGCAGACACACAGCTGTGATCACACTGGCAGAGGAAAGAGCAGAATAGATGCTACATTTGGACTAACAATGATTGCTGAACTGACTGGTACAAACAACAGGTAAAAACTCTTAAGGCAGCATGTGGAGAATCTACTTTAAAAAAATAAATAAATAAAAGAAAATCAGTTTTTTGCCTAGTGAAGTCTCAGCCAATTTTTGAACTACTTTTCAAATAAATAACATGACAGTTGAGACAAAATACTGACCTCTCTTCAGTATTTGCACTGGGAAAGGAAAAAAAAAAAAAAAAAAAAAAAAGTAAAACTAAGAGTTGCTGATTACCCCTCACTACTGATGCACTGCACCAAGATACCTTTGTCTCAGACTGCTCTAGAGATGTTGAGGAGTTCGGGCAATTATGACATATAACACTTCAATCCCCTTCATACAGACAGAGCAGACAGAGGGTCAACACATACAGCCTGCAGCAGCAGCTGTTTGGGCTGTGAAACTGGCCTTAGTCAAAAAGGATGTAACCACAAAGAGCTGCTTCCTCCCTCATCCCATCTCTGCCCAATCCCTCCCTTCCAGCTAACAGCTGTCCAACAGCACTGCACTCACTCCCATTACTCATTGTTCTCCACACACATGAAAGCAGAGAGAAACATCCTAAAGCAGGACACACACACACACACACACACACACACACACACACACACACAGAAAAAAAAAAAACAAAAAAAACCCCATATCAACATGTAAATGTTGGGAGCTTTTCTGGAAGTCACCAGGCCACATTAAAGCAGTTCTTCCTACATGTGGATAGGCCTTTTTCAGATCCCAAGTGATACACAAGTTCATGGTTCAGTTGGTAAAGACAAGTAATCAATTTACACATCCAAACTTGTGGATAAACACACTGTAGCTACAAAGACTACATTAAATAAGATTCCTCATGCCAATCCTTCAGATAAAGCTGAGCTTTTCAAAAGACAAACAGTTTGCGCCGATAGCTTATTCTCTGTGTCAAATCAGTCTCGACTAAAGTATGTTTAACCAGATTCAGACAGATATCAGTGGGCTGATGTTGGCCTATCACAGATTTATCTGTAGTTTACAGTACTGGCATGTTAATAACAACACCATCGGTTTCCATTTTTATTACAACTAGTTCCATGTGCGTGCGTGAGAAGAATAGCAACAAATACATCTACGCCAAGATCCAAGATTCCCCCCTTTTTTTAAACACCCTAAAAATACTACCCACTATCAGTTAGGGTGCTATGTATTTTACAACATCGCATTTTGACAAGTACTTATTTGTTAACCCTCAGTAAAGGTGGCTTACATTCTTACAAAAATGACCATGAGTTTACTCTTTGTGGAACCAATTTAGTATGACAGGGATTGCTTGCCAGATATATAAAAACTATTAAAGGGCAAAAACACAAAACAAAACACTACAACACCACACCACTGGGATTTCTTAACTAGTTGTTCCCAAGTCGAGTTTCATTTCCCCAAGCATAAAATACATTTTTTAAATAGCCTAATATAACAACCAAAGGTTAAGACTTGTGGATCAGTCGTGTTTAAACGGGTAGTAAAATCGTCAAAAATCCCACTATGACCCAGGGAAAACTCTTTATGAATCACAGAAAATATATAGGTCATAGATGCATTAAGAAAATGCATATACACATATGTACATGGATACAAAATTTTAAAAATATCATCTCCAAGCATGGCGGGAAACAATGAGATGCACTTTAATAATAGGAAGTGCACCCCAGAAGCTTCTCAAGTCGTTGATAGATGTTCATCAGTTTGGGCTGCTCTGGATTACACGCCTGAGAAATTCCTTTAATCCCGTTTAAAAGATGTCTACATAAAACGCACACAGCAAGCAAAACAAAAAGACAAAAAGACAAAAAAAAAAAAAAACTTCCAAAAAACTGGAAAACCTGACAACACTACTTTGTTTAACAGCTTGTAATCCGTCTTTAACGCTTGTCAAACATGAAGTAACACGGAACAGACAATATGGAAGGACGATTCAGTACCCCCCCCCCCAACCAGAGAAAGAGTGAAAAGGCATTCAGAAAGACGCATCTAATTATACACAGACCCCAGAAACAGCAATAAAAATAGCTTTTAGTACTGCTCCAAGTGCTCCACGAAAATACACACGGTCACAATATAATATAATATCCCACTGGCATTAGCTAACTCTGGTATGTAGCAACTTGATGTAAGTAGCATCGCGATTTTGCTAACTAGCTTAGCTTGCTTTCACAGAACACATCTTGTTTAGCGTGAAGTTTTTAATTAAACACCTCGTAACAACCATCTACATAAGAGTCTACCATAATCGTTTTATCATCAAGTATAACTTGGGGAGTCATCGTATTCAGCCTCTTAGTAGTTTGACAACGTTTACTTCAGCCTTCCTCCTCTTCCTCCATTCCAGAAACTTTTTGAACTTCTCACAACTGAAGCTAAGCTATGTTAGCTGTTAGCCAAGCTCTCCGAGGGGAACGGAGCGCCGAGCCTCTCTGTGTCCTGCTGATGTAGCTCCCTGGAGTTCAAGTCTACTCTCTTATTTCAACCGTTAAATAACCACATACCTTTCAACAATGCGTGCGAATCATGACAGTGATCTTTCTTGCAAACATTTAGCCCGTAATCCCAACTTTTGTATACATTTCTTTCGTTTTCAGAGCCCCTTCGTTCCGTCTCTCCGTGCCATGTCCTCCAGATTCTGGAGTGAAATAGTCTGGGAAGGCGGAGTAAATATCGCTCCGCTGTCCTAACAAACTAGTGCTCGCTTTGGCGTTAAGGTCCGTGAGGATTTAGTTTCTTACCGCAAAGACACTAAACATTAAAGCTAGTTTAAAACTAGTGTTAATGTACTACTAAGCATGACCCACAATCGCTTACTTTTCGAAAAAAAAAAAATCAGGTCACTTTTCTTGAGTATAGGTCAGATTGTTCCAAGTGAGCTAACTTTTCTCCATCTTGACATTTGCGACCCGAATATCGAAAATATAACGTTAAATGATACGCCGGCAGCTAAAAACGTATAAGAAATGAAAGTGAAACGTTTCCATTTATTCTTTTCTGCTTTTGATGTTTAAGTGATTGAAGCTGGACGTCTTACGGTGGTCGTGCTGCGGCTCTGGAACGTCTCACAAGTTGCTGGCTCCACTCAGTCTGGAGGGCTGCGGTTTGTTGTGTATTGTTGTCCTTTATAGTCACTTGTTCGACACTTCGCCAGCCCTCGCGATGTTAACCCTTTGAACTTGAAGAATCAAAACAGAACTAAATATTCCACGACGATTCCCGTAGACGAACCGCTACTTTCTCACAGGACAGTGTCGAAGCTGCGGATTCTTCATTCAGTCTGCGGACTCCGAATGAAATGCAGTGCGCGTGCTCTGCCACTAGCGAGCACCCGACAACCTCACGAGGAATATCACAGCCTACTGGTTTGCTTTATAAAGTGGGATTCTCCCGATTCCTTCCTCCCATCCCATTGGGATAGCCACTTCAACAAAGAAGTGTTCAAGTGAGTTAACCAGACCTACAGCATTTATAAATAAAAACATAAGATATATGTATTTTTTAAAGGTGGATTAATACTTTGCTTCACAAACTAAAATAACTTGATCGTTTGCTGATTGTCAGGCTGAGCTTTAATGGGAAACCAACCACAGTAGTTTCTGAGAATTTTTTTTTTTTATAAGACTCAACAGTGAGCATCAGTGACCTTCAGTGGGCCAGTGTGGGCAGCCAAGTCTGAAGTCACCTGTCTATGAGTTGTATCAAAGTGTTACAGGAAACACTATAGCAGTGGGTTTGGGGACCACTTTATTTTGTTGCTGACATCACTGCTCTCAGACAAAACACAACATGCTACATACCATCCAGACAAGATTACAGGCAGCCCATAAGAATCCGTCGTGCATTGACTCTGTAATCCTTTGCATGAGGAAAAATGACACACTCCTTCCTCCTCCGGGCTCTGTAAACGTGTCCCTTCTGGCTGTAAGTTATGCGTTCAAACGTGACCAGTGGAACTATCATATTTGTTTTTATAACAAATGGTAACCCCACTCTCGAACGGTTGCCGCAATGCAGCTTGGAGTTTACATTGGTCTAATTAAATATTCACAGCGGATGGTGACGTGAGCTCAGTCTGGAAATCACACTTACACTTAAGCTTGTGTATCAAAATGCAAGATATTCAAGAATCAAATGCATTATTATGTATGTATTCCCTTAATGCTTTCAAGGCAACTTCTATGGGGAAATTCCACCTGCAAATCATCATTGTGTAATGCTATTGATGCTTTGCAGGAGGAAAACTACTACTGACAGTTCATGTCATTCAGGTGTACAAAACTTTCTTTTTTCTATCAAAGGGGATATATTCAGTTTTTTCTATTTTCTTATAAATATACACTTTTCAGAGATTTTGGTCCATACTGGCATATTGACATCAAAGTTAGTGGAGCTTGACTGCCTGCACGTTTATAACTAGAAGCTCCCGTTCTGTTACATCCCAAAGGTGCTCTACTGGAAAGAGTTCTGGTGACTGTGGAGGCCATTTGAGCACAGTGAACTCATTGTCATGTGAAACCAGATTGGAGTTTTGTGACATGATGCACTGTCCTACTGGAAGGAGCCATCAGAAGATGGGTACACTGTGGTCATAAAGGAATGAATATGGTCAGGAACTATACTCAGGTACGTTGTACCACCTCACGGCAAAAAGTGTGTCAAGAAAGTTTCCTCCACACCATTAGACCCACCAGTCTGAAGCGTTGATACAAGGCAGGATGGAGCTGTGATTTCGTGTAGTTTCATGTAGTTGGCGTCTGAACTTGCCATCCAAACATTACAGCAGAAATTGTGACTCATCAGACCAGGCAACATCTATTGTCCAATTTTAGCGAGACTGTGTGAATTATAACCTCAGTTCCTTGTTCCTAGGTGACAGGAGTAGCACCAGTTGTGGTCTTCTGCTGCTGTAGCCCATCTGCTTCAAAACTGGACATGTTGTGTGTTCAGAGATGCTCTTCTGTATACCTTGGTGGTAATTTGAGTTGCCGGCCATTCTCCTCTGATGTCAACAAGACATTTTCACCCAGAGAACTGCTGCTCACTGGATTTTCCCAGCAGTTTCTGAAATACTCAGAGCAGCCCATGTGGCACTAACAATAATGGCATGCTCAAAGACACTTTTTTCTTCCCTGTTCTGATGTTCCATTTGAACTTCAGAAGGTTCTCTTGACCATGTTTGACAATGATGGTCTATTAGACATGGTCAAAGCTTGAAACAATTAGGTCAGATTAAATTGAAGTATTCCCTTCAAGGCAAAGGTTCAGGCTTCAGACAGTTTCTCAGCCCTTTGTGATGTAATAGATAGATGTTCCCAATGGTGCGGTCACGCCAAGCAGTTTTAGCTTGGCGTGACTATATGAAAAAGTCTATACAATGAGGCAAACTGAAATAAATTTGCACAGCTGTTGGCCATACAGGTAACTCTAGGATAGCACAAGTTAAAACACATTTAGCTCTGGTGAAAAATTCTCTCTGGCCTGTGTTACGAAAAACCATCAGCTGGGATTTTCCTATGGGCTGCAGATTCTCTTCTGACGCCACCAACAGCCAAAATGTCACTGTAACTAGACAGTTACCAGTTGTACTCCCTTTTTGTCCTGGTGGCTGTCAGGGGCAAATATTTTCAGGTTTCCAACAAAGCAGACTTCACAGGAGCAAATAAACCTAAACTTTGCTTTGCAGTTGGTGCGAGTGCTGTTTAAACCTTTTTGTGAGGGGCAGCGAATCATAAGAAAGCGGGCTTGTGATAGCAGCTAAACTGATGGGCTGCACCAACTGAAATAATGATGATTTTTTTTGAAACTGGGAATCATGCAAATTCATTCTAGTAGTCTCCAATCAATAGATAAAAATAAATAAATAAATGGAGCACAATAGATCAGCTTCATGGACAGACAGGAGATTACAGATATACAAGTTGTATTTTTCTTATCAATAGGAAGTCTCACTGTTCAGTTAACTGGCTTTCCACTCCTTTTGTGGTTATAAAAACTTTTGTAGGTTTTGCTAAGCCATCATCCGTGTGGTTCACTCACAGGTCAGCTGCCAGTGCAAGCAGTTTGATTGACAGGTGATCAAACAGGTTAAGTATACACTGTTCAGGTAGTATGCATTTGTTCAATATCTGTGGGTGATGAACCAGTCTTTTGAACTGAACAAGCATGTAGTGTTGACATAGTTTTGAGCTGAATCCTTATGTGTCACACTGTTCTCTTTGACTGTCTGCCTATTCTGCCAGTCACAGTCAGCTACACAAATCCTCTTCCACCTTCTTCAAAAATAAAACTGCACAATGCATCACTTCCTGTTCAAAGGTTTTTTGTTTTTTGTTTTAAACACCAAGCCAACGTCAGGCACATCGTCTTCAGAACAGCAAGTGAGTAACATATTCATGAACTGACGGGAAGCTGAATCACAGCTGTGTTTGAAAACACACAGCAGTAAACTTGGTGGTCGGCCTCAAGACACCAAGGCGATTTTTGATTGGTTGGAGAAATTAACCCGTCCAGAATTTAGTCACACGCAAGACGATTGAGATCTGAAGAGTCGGTTGCTGCAATATTAGAGAGCTAGAAAGAATGGCGCCTGCGGATTGCTGGGAGAAACCATTCAAGGAAAAAAAAAAAAAAAAAAAAAATACTGTGAAGCCATCACTATCATCAATTTTCTAGTAAAAATGCTAGGTTATGTTTCAGCCAGCTACTTCAAATTGCTCTTTTTAAATCTACTTTATTTATTTTTTTAAAGAAAGTAAAACTCAGTTGTGCAATAAAGAGATACAAATACATTCACCATAAAATGAGTAGGTTTATTCGTTGTTCGTCCTTAAATGGATACCAACTTTTATAAAATGATTTGCTGTTTTGTGGGTGAGTTTAGGTATCAATCAAGCCACTGACAGTGGTGGCTAAACAGTGCAGCATTAAAGAGAGACAAAGCCCCAATCCAGGTCTTATGGTACATCCATTCAGCCTCCACGTACAGTCTATGTTAAAGGGGATCTTTTATATGCGTGTGTTGCAAATAACGAGGCCATCTGTGCAGGTAATCACTATGAGCCAAAAACGTCAGTGCTCTAAATGTTACAAATGCACAATGCTATTGTACAGGATGTATCAAAAAGAATAATCCCATTTTAAAGTGCTTTCATTCAATGTTCACAGGAAACAATCTAAACATGTACCATTTAGAAAGAGGGCATTCGTGAGTTTCACTTGGTTCCTGGTTGGTAGCGTAACAACAGCAGTGGCTGCAGTGACTGCAGTGACATACCCACCAAAGTAGGGCGCAAGTTTGACTTTCTTATGGATATAAAGTGTGTGTCAGGTTTAGGGATGCATTGAGCAGTTGTGAGCATTGTGTGATCAATTTTACATTCAGCCATGCACTTTAAAGATTTAATTTTCTTCATGTCCTTTACTTTTAAAAATATAGCTTTTGGAAATCAGATGACTCTTTTGATACACCCTGTTCTCTTAATTATGTATAATGTCAGAAGTGGATCGCCCTAATATGGTTAGGTCATTTAAACAGGTCTGGCCGACACACTGTTCAAATCTTCCATTTACGAGAGTGAGCCAATCAGAAGATAGTGTGCTTAATGAGACAGCGGCCTTAAAGGGGGAGGGCAAAAGTAAAAATTTAGAGCATCAAAGGTCCCCTTTAAATTTTGCAAACTACATCTGTGTAGCCTCTCACTTACTACTTTGGTTTGTACTTTCGATTTTTTTTTTTTTTGCCAGAAACATTTAAACATTCTGCCAGAGTCAAGTGTCAAGATTACTTTAAAAATTACAGATTACACACTCAGTTGGTCTGTAGTTAATGTACCTGAAGCTCGGGACTTTCTTCCCCCTCCATGATTTTATTTTGTCCCTTTATACTCAGAGTGACAAAGAATCAAGTTTTGTTCTTTTTAAACAGAAATTTACAGTGATGAGTCAAATATGCTATACTCACAGCAAAACATAACACTGGGGAAACAAAAGGAAACAATATATTATATCACACTCAAATATTAGGAAGGAAAATTAACCAGTGTCTCGTGTACACACTTTGACAGCAGTGCAAGTCAGTGGATCGGGTTCATTTTGGTAAAATCTTCTAAGATCTGAATCGACAAAAATCAACACATTGCAGGTGCACGCAGTAGGCAGATTTAAACTAATTAAAATTGATTAATGTGAAAAGCTATTGTCCCGACTCCAGTTCAACAACATGTGACAGGTTAAGATAAGAAGAAAAAGTAACGAAGAAGAATTAAAAGCCCCTTCCTTAATCAAAGCAGCACTGGATCACCGACGCTAACACCACAGTCACGTTTTTAGGTTTGACCTTTTTAGTTCAATTTCAAAATATTGCTTTCAATGATTTCTTCTCAGATATCACTAAAAAGTTAGTTAAACACTCGGAACTGATTTGTCTCCTCCAGTAGGTTTAGGTGAAGGATGCCTCCTGTTATACTCTGTAATGATTTCACTGTGCTTCTGAGCAAATATTCACACGATACTTGAAAAAGCCTGAATGTTGTTACAAAGTTACAGTTTGAGAAGTTTTTTTCTGTATTTGATCAGCATCATGACACAGTTTCATATGAGGGCTCTCAATTACAAGAAAGGAGGCTTATGACTTCAGCTGAGGGTCACCGCCATGAGCTCAGCTTTTTGTCAGAGTGCATGCACTGACTTCATATTTGTGCGTGCCTTTTTTTTGTGAGCGCTCATGGCTGACATGCAATGTTCACCTGTGCTGTCACGTATAGCTTGCTCCACTGATTCACTGAGAGATGGTTTAATTTTTCCTTCAGCAACCTTCCAGTGGAATTCACCTCCCGATCACGCATCAAAGTAAAGAACAGACGGATTTTCTTTTTTCCCCTAATTTAAACTGCTTTTGTGCTTCTGTGGATTTTTTCTCTCTACATGTAAAGAGATCCAAGAATAAACCAGCCTTTTCCCCACAGAGGTGCTGAGTGAGGTGTTGGCCTCAGCACTGCACTTGGTCCCCAGGTACTGTTTGACTGTTCGCTGCTGCTAAATAGTTAGCATAGGTCAAATGCAAAGAACAAATTAGCCCGCTGGGATTTTAAAAATACCTAAATGATCCAGAATGACTACTTTACCCACAAACTGTGAAAAATCTACACATTGGTCATTTTTCACTCCAATGTGTAGATTTTCCTGCACAATTACTTCACTCACAAGCACTGAAATGTGTCCAGTTACACCAGTCAGTATACTTGGAGGGTCAATCTGCTAATATAATAACATTTCACGCCTGGTTGGTTGGTGATAAATTGGTTTGTATACGATCACCTGGGTGCGTTAGATAAAAAAGCACTTGTTGTACAATGTGTAAGACGGTCGTGGATACAACTGATCAGTTACAATTCATTAAATGGTCGTTTAGCAAATGAAGGCACTGAAAAAATGAGTCTGATAAACGTCACCACACTGTTCTGTAGTGCAGAGGTACATACATGTTCCTGCAGCATCACAGTTTCATGACAGTATGAAGAGCATGTAAGGAACGACATTTCCACTTCATGAGGCAAAAAAGCTGGTGAGCCTTGACGTGAGGAGGCGGGCCGCCAATGTCTCCTTTGGTGCTGGACACTATCTGTCTTGGTTGTCTGACCTGAGGCCGCAGTCCGAGGAGTCCTCAGAGGGAGTGTCTAGGACAGGATTGACAAACCCTTCGAATTCTGCAGTGTCCTCTGGGTGGGTGCTCACAAAATCATTCTCCCACTCCAGTGCGGTGGAGTCCTCGGAGGCTGAGGTCGGCCCGCTGTTCATTTGCTTGCCGCCTGGCCTCAGGGCTGCGCGCAAGATGTCCTCCTCTGTTCGAGACCTCTCCCACACTGGAAGCGCGCGATTGATTCCTACAATGCAGAGACATGAGGTTTGATTCTGACAGAAGAGCAGTAACTGATGTCAAACAGCAGAAGGTCCACGGTGGAAGTCACAAACCGTATATATTACATAAGTGTGTTGCCTTGAAACGTACACAGGAAAAGACTGAAAATAAATGACAGATGTAGCAGCAGAGAAATGAAAACAAAAGAGCAAAATATGTTTTCAAATAAATTAAAATACTCTTGGAATTCTATGAAAAAGAGGGCTCATCACATCATCACTATCCTAATCAAACTTTTCAACTTCAGTCAGAATGTTCTTACCTTCCTCATCCTCCCACTCCAGATCTAGTGAGGTACCGTCATCGTTGGTGGAGCGGGTCTTGGTGGTGAAATCCCAGCTGCACTCTGTGTTTGGAGTCACCACATTTGTGTCAGACGGGAGTCCTGGGAACAAACAGAAAGCATGTAAACCTGACCTCTCATGAATATATACTCGCAATGCACAACAAAATGATTATCTTCTCGATGCCGATACAGCCGGCAGTCGGTTTTTGTAGTTTTCAACAAGTTGCAGAGGTCCTCAGAGCAACCGCAGCTCATTCTTCTTTGGCAAATCTCTCAAGATCCTCCAGATTTGATGGTCTTCTAGCGTGGACCCTGGTGTTCAGTTCACCTGACAGATTTTTAAGGCAATGCTTTTGTGCAGCCAAGTCAGTAACGTTCAGTTACTGACTGGCTCACTGGAGGTAGTTCTTCACCAGGAGCGACACACGTTTTGGGTCGTTGTTGTGTTTGAAGATAAAGAGACGACCCAGACCCAGGTTTGTTTCTGACTGCTCGAGGTTTTCTTTTAAAATCTTCACGTATCCTCCTTTCTTCATAATCCTCCCACCACTGTGTTCCTCTGTGGGGACGGTGTCCTCTGAGTTGTAGAACTCTCACTTTTTTCTCCAAACATCAGCAAAGTGTCTGCAGCTAAAGAGCTGTAGTTTTATCTCCTCTGACCAAAGGACGCTCTTGTAGTCTGGATTATTTGTCTCCAGGTTGTTCTTAGCACACCTCAGTCTGGCTTGAAGGCGTTTCTTCTGCAGAAGTTTTTCCTGGTCTCTAACCTCGCAGCTCATTCCTGTGCAGGTCTATAGTGATTGTCTCCTTCAGACTACAATTTCAAACTTGACTAAGTCATTCACGGGTGTCTTGGCAGTTGTTCTCTCACCATTTTTCTTTCTAGAGTCTTTTGCTTCCCACTGCTGCCAGGCGTGTTCTGTGTTGTGTGTTTGTCTTTTTACATTTCTTGATGATACTCCCCACTCCAGTTCTTGACACTTGGAAACACTGTGATAACTTTGTATATCGTTCTTCTGTTTTCTTTCTTTCTTCTTCTGCCAATTCTCTCTAAGCTGATTTGTTTTGTAGGCTTTTTTTTGTATGATGCTTTCTCAAGTAATAGCTTGAACCCTCCATCAGGTTTTTATACTGTGTATAAATCAAAGCTAGCGCTCAGTTTTAACTTAATTTTACAAGCTTTGAGCATTAAAGTCACAATTAAGGCAGAATAACAAGGTCACAACCCCGGTCACTTTTGTTTCTCTGAAATATTTCGTACATTGTGTGCAAACAGAAATAACTAATGCTTTCTAAAGAAAACTAGTATGTTTAGATATGCTATGTTTCTCTGCTCTGTTTAAAAAAAAAAAAAGCACCTGGGAAGAGGTTGACAAAAGCCTTAAATTTCATATAGATGGTTCACTCACTGTTGCTCCTGAAAGCTTCAGACTGGGCTTTAACATTTTGGAGGTAGGCATCAAAATCTTCCCCAGAGGTTTGTCTGAAACCAAAGAGAATAAGACGTGTTTAGCAGCAGTAAAGCACAGGAATCCCTCCAGTCCAGCGTACTTTCATTATTTCTGCTGCTTTCATGTGCAGTGAAAACAAATGAAGACGGACTGGACAGCTTGGAGCACTAAAATCTGCTCTGCAGTCTACACACTGCCTGGCTGCAGCCGCAAATATAATGTGCACTTCATCACACAGATGTGTGTTTTGAACCTCCACAAAAAAACAAAACAGATATGGTATAAGACTTTTCCAGGCAAATTCAGCCATAAATGTTAATGACTAAACAGTCGATTAGCTAGAGGCTGCAAGTTCTGGTTTTCCAGTCTTTCTTCAACAAACACATCGTTACTTAAATCCTCCTGCAGAGTCCCATGACCTGAGTTTGTCCTCAGCTCAACAAGTACGCCGTTGTCTAATGAACTTAACTGACTCACTTTCTTTGCTGGGTTTCACCGCCGGAGCCATCTGCTTTCCCCCGTGTCCTCTGGGCAGACAGCTGCTGACAAAAACACCACAGATCAAGTAAAATGATAATCTCATTAGAAATTTCACAGGATTGAAATACACACTGGATTCATTTGAAAGCCTTTAACAATTTTGGCATTATCAAGGAAAAATGTGATCAGACATTTTTGAACAGATGAAGAAGAAAAAGAAAAATAAGCAACACCAAAGGAGCAGTGGAATGTGACCACAGACAAATGGCAGTCCTGGTAGTTGTCCTTTTTTTCTTTAGATCATTGGTCCCCAGCCTTTTTTGCACCACGGACCGGTTTATGTCCGGCAATATTTTTATGGACCGGCCTTTAAGGTGTCGCGGATAAATACAACAAAATAAAACCAGTAATGGTACCAAAAAAAAAAAAAAGAAGATTTATTCATACCACACGGGAAAAGACCCCGGGAAACCGAGTTAGCGATAAAAACCGGTAAAAACCATAAATTTCCCACCCGAGCCTCTTAAGGCCCGGTACCAAACGACTCACGGACCGGTACTGGTCCGTGGCCCGGGGGTTGGGGACCGCTGCTTTAGATCACATGAGCAGAAGAGTACATATGAAACCACCATAGTGACGAAAATTCCTGCTTGATTATTGCTACATGCCAACAGTCTAGTTTCTCTTTGTAAAAATGTGCATGCAGGGACTGTAAATATCAGCCCTTTTATGGACCTTTTTTCTTATTTCCCTGCTTGACCTTAGAAATAAAGCCCATATCCAGATTTATATCCACTGGCACCTTTGCCTTTCTACTGTAACGCAAATAAACTCCTCCTAGTTTGTTTTGCTTGCTTTGCCAACAAGGTTCCTGCACCATTTCAAAACCCAGCCTCAACTAATGACAAATAAGAGCAAACAATGCTGAAAAGATACGCTTTGACTTTGTAATACATGGAATAACTACTAGTTGCCATACTATTCAGCACGTCACTACCTCAAGAATTAAAAGCTTTTCATTGCTGCACATGAAAATAAAATGAACCTTTATTTACAGGTACAAAACACTGAAGTAAAAGTACAGAAGTACATCTGCTTCCAGCAGCCTGAAGTGTGTCAGAGAAAACAACCTGATTCACACATGTACATTTCCTGTACAGGGTTTCTGCCTGACAACAGCTGACAGCAAGCCCCCACGGTCCCACCATTATTAAATGACCCCCACCCACCCAGCAACCAAAGCAAGCTCATTTATTTACTGTAGTTAGTAATTTTAGGTTTATATGTATTATATGTAGTTGAGATCTACTATGCAATAAATATATATATTTTTTGGCAATTTTTCAACTTTTTCTACTCTAATGTATCTGGTTGTGCTAATTTCTCCCCCGGAGCCGTCAGACTCTTCAACACTCAGTAACTGGACTGACTCACACACACACACACACACACACACACACACACACACACACACACACACACACACGTCACTACCTCAAGCTACTTTTTGCACAACCCATTGTCATTGTTGCACTTTTCTATTGCACAGTCTGTATCGCTCTGTTCTGTCTGGTGTTGCAGTGTCTATGTTTTGGGTTTTTTTGCCATTTTGCACACTTTTCTTGGGCTCTCTATGTAGTCCTGTGTTGATTGTCTGTTATATGTCATATGTAGCACCACGGTCTTGGAGGAACGTTGTCTCACTTCACTGTACCACTGCACTTAGTTGACATGACTATAAAGCCACTTGACTTGACAAGGAGAAATGGCCACATTATGCTGTGACCTTAGTGCCCCCTAGTGTTTCACACCCTGTAAATCCACGCAAAAGCAAAAGGATAACAACAAGTGGCAACTAAACTTACAGGCTTTTCTTTTTTTCGTACGAGTCTTGAACAAGCCTTCTCCAACTTTAACAGCCGACCTGCAGCAAAGTTAGGGAAACATAAGACCTAGGTTTCCTTGGTTTTAATGTCAGATTCTTCAAGGATTTCATTGATCCAAGGGAAATCAACAATCTCAAGCAAAGACAAACAGTATACTTCCATGAGCAGACAACAGTGATGAAGGCTGAACAGAGAAAGGTGGACTTGTGCAAAAATAATCACTGTGAGCTGAAATTAAGATTGGCTACTTTTTCTTTTCCTCCTGCCTGGTTGCTCCATCTTCAACATCTTTTGTCCAAAACATCCACTGTGCCTCCTCTGCACATTTCCAAACCATCTCAGCCTTGCACCTGCACCTGAGCTGTCCCTCTGATGTACTCATTTCTAATTTTGTCCATCCTGATCCTGGCAGAAACCTCAACACCTCCAGCTCGGCCTCTTGTCACTTTGTCAGTGCCACGTTTCCAAACCGTACATCACAGCAGGTCTCACCATCTTGTAAAGATTCCCTTTCACTCTTGCTGCTATACGTCTGTCACAAATCACCTCTGACACTCGTCTCTACCTGCTCCACCCTTCTTCACCTCTCGTGTGCTTTGAATGGTTGACCCCAGGTATTAGAACTCATCCACCTTCACTTCCTCTGCTTCTTGCATCTTCAGCTTTGTATCTGCCTCCCTCTCATTCATAAACATGTATTCTGTCTCGCTTCATACCTCCACCTCTCCAGACTCTCTTCATAGATTACGATGCCATCTGCATTCCTACTATGGTTATATCAAGGACACAAACCCCACCCACCAGTCCACAATAAGAAGTATTGAATTTAGGGGAAAGAGAGCCAGAAGGGCTTATTTCACTAAGGCCCAGTGAAAGACAAATATTGTGCCTTATATAAACTCATTGTATTTCTGGTCAAGAAGAAAAATGGAGCTGGAAATGATTATCATAGTCCCCTTTAAAAATACATTAAAAAAACAAAACAAAACAGAAAATTGAAATCCTGGGAGGTCTCTGCACAGAGGGGCCAGCAGCTTAGAGGAGGAGGAGGAGCTTTAGCCGAGCAGTAAGGTAAAGAAGGCAGCGCTCAGTACCGCCTCACCTCCTTCAATTTTCGTTCACGTGCCAGCCTGGCGGCCTCACGCTGGGCGGCATTTCTAGCCTCCTCTTCTAGCCTCAACTTCTCCTCTTGTGCCTCTAACTGAGCAGAAATAATGAAATGAAACAAACAAGGAAAAAATAAATAAATAAAAAAACAGAACAGAAAATTACAAAAACAGAAAAAACAATGCAGCAAATTAAAGGTAAGCCAACATAAGTTAAACACAAAATGAAACAATGAGGGCTGTTTAATCTTGACGTGGACAGGTGGCCTCACCTCGGCTCGCAGCTTTTGGTCTATGAGGATCTGTTTGTCTGAGATGGCAGCGTAGCGGTGCTCTTTGAGGTTCTTGATCTCATCATCACTGATGGGCCTGGTGGAAAAACAAGAACACATATTACTCTTTTTGTTTTCTTTTTTCATGCCAGAGATTATTAGCTTTTTCTTTACACCTGAGCAGGATCTCTTACCTCGGGCAGGGCTGGGGGCTCTCAGCCTGCAATGTAACATACACAACATACTTTTTAGCAAATAGCTCTGAAATCCACTAAGAAATGCATCTACCCTGCTGCACTGACTCAAGAAGTGCTACTCTGGGACTGAGCGGAGAGTAATCGAGTTACTCTCTGGGAGGAAAAATGGATGACTCCCATATCGCAGGGATGGCCACATCACATCGTTTTCTATCCATCATGAGCCGAGCACGGCAATAATGGACGGTCTGATCCAAGGAGCATAATCCAGCTTTTAATCAGAAAACAGCATTTTTTCACAGACTTATTTAGCTCGTAAAATCTAAACTTACCTCATCACTTTCTACCAGATTCTCAAACTGAAAAAAGAAATAAATAAAAAGCACAGTTAGACTCATTGCATTAGCTTAAATAGTCATTCTTAAGAAAGGTTCAAATAAATAAATGTACACACCTCGATTGTGTAGTGCTCCCCTGTGGTGCTGCTGCGGAAGTATTTTGACCTGCAGGAAAAATGAAGAGAGAAAAAAATTAATTTCAAACAGCAGGGGTACCAAACATAAGGCCTGCGGACCAGAATCGGCCCACTTCCAAGTTCCAGGTTTTTTTTCCACTATGTACTTTAAATTTTTATTTCTGACAAACTCAAAAAAACAAACATTTTTGTGAATTACTGTGAATTGTTCTGTTTTAGTTGCAATTACTACAATAACTTTATTTTCTTTAATTTTATAGATTTACTCAAAATTAAACATTTCTGCCATTTACTACAGCAGCATTTCGTTATCATGTAGAAAAACAGAGACATGCTAGACGTACTACTAAAACTGCAACTTTCTTCTTATATTAAATGGGATTAATTTAGTAGTTAAACACCTTTACACTGACAGAAAGGGCTGTTTCACTGGTTTGGCCCACGATGTAAAATTACTTTGACATCCCTGATCTAGAGTATAATGAATGAGACAAATATAAATTAGCTTCAGCACTTTTCACTTTCCTGTCTCTTCTTCATATTGTTAAAAATATACACCAGGTCTATTCCTGATGCTTAATTTTCAAAATACAATTAAAATCTTCAAAATAAAAGGCCCAGTGTAAACTAAATACTCATTTCTTGAAACCTCCTTAGTCTGACACAAAGCCTTGTGAAGGTCTTAAAATAATGCTAGGGACTCATTCGTGTGGTATTAATTTGATGTTTGAATTCACAATGCCAGAGTTATTGCATCATAAACCAGGAACAGTGGCTTCATAAAGGAAATGAACTAAAAATAAAAGAAGCATGAACCTATAGCCAAATCTCAAAGCTCTGCAGGCTGTTCCACCAGTTTCATGAAAGAAGTCTCAGCTGTATGTAGGTAAACAGATATTAGCATAAACAAAATCTATGAACTTTGTATTGTGAAATTTCCCACATAATTATTGATGTGTCACTGTCAGGCCTGTGAAATAGGAAACAGGTTGTTGAGTGTTGGCTGTACAGTTTGTGTTCAAATGTAGTCTGAATCCATTATTTTGTGTGACTTTTGGGTGCTGCTGAGTCACCACAGCAAGCAGCTCCACGTGTTTGATTTGGCAGAGCTGGATGGCCTTCCTGACCCAACCCACATAAGGACTTGAGGCTAGTTGAATGCTTTATGTGGAACAAGCTCTACATGAGAAAGCTATATTACACAGATGTAACTTCCACTAAAGCGGCCTGCTAAATGACATCTGTACCAGGAGCCCTGACAGCCTCACCTGCCCTGTATCAAATACTGCCAATTAACATTGTTGATTTGAGCTGTGACCTTTAGGATCTACAACAGTCAAACCTAAGAGAGGAGAAAAAAAAGCTGTTTTTTCCCTTCATTTTAATGACTGTCAGTGAGAGTGTGACTTAAAAACTTAAAACCAGGGGCAGATCTACAGGGGGGCAACTGCCCCCCTGCTGTAGAGCCTCGCCCCAACTTCTATGTTCCTAAAATATTTTTCGCCTTTGCAGGATTGCTATCGTTTGTCCAGTGAGCACTGCAGAGTGTGAGCAAAGTTTTTCTACTTCAAAAATCACCCACGCTCAACCATTTTAGTTTATACCTAAAAATTATCTTAGAACAGATAATGATACAATAAATATTTTGTTGACTGCATTTACATATTGGGGGATTTTCAGATACCTCACTGAAGAGGACACTTTTGTTGTAATGCCACTTTGGGCTAAGTTACAACTACTACTGTGGTATGAAGTGTTAGCGCTACTGTCAGCTCCATTATATAAATCTATGGATGAAAGTGTGAAAAGGCTTGTTGCTGGTAGAGTGAAAGCCTTCTCTCACCTTAACAAAGCACAAGGTAAAGTCAGACTAAAAAGCATCAATTATTTACATTCAACTGGGTGACACAACAGCCTGAAGCTAAGGCAAAAAACAGGCAATTAATCCCAGCAGCTAGCCAAGCAGCCAAACTGTCCATATATTAGTTTACATGATTGTGTGTGAGCTCTCCAGAAGCTCTGTCAGCTGTGCTGTCATTATCAGACCTTAGCTAAACTACAAGTCTACAGCTAAACTACAGGCTCCCGACACTAGGGGTGGGGTCTTGATTCTCACTGGCACTGGCTGACTGCAGGTACCGTACAGCTAGAGGCTAAACTAGCTGGCTCGTATCTCTGATTTACAACATCACCGTCTGTAATAACAGCATCCCTATACAGCTGCCCAAGTGCTCACAGGCAGACTGCCGTGTCAAACTACCGGCCAACCTTATCAGCAAGCAGATAACGCCGCTTCGGGTGATGCTTGCATGCTAGCTAGCTCAGGCAGCTAAAGCTCACAGTTGACTCACCCCCCTCCTCGCTGGATCCTGTTGGTTTCTCTCCTGAAGAGCCCCACACAGTATGCCCAGCAGTTACCCATCGCATTGTCAAATGTTCCTATGATCCGGCTGCCTATCGCCTGACAGCTGCTGGAGCATTAGCGTTGGCAGCTACATCTCCAAACGTACTCCTCTCGCTCCAGCCACTTCCTCATCCTCCTTTCTTCCTCTCCGGCTGGTGACAGAGCACAGATGAAAGTGAAACATCACCACCTGCTGTCCTCTACGTGAAGTTTTGTGAAGGGCCAAAATAAAATCCAAATAAAAAAAATAAAGAAATAAAGAAATGACTCAGTGAGAAAATAAATGTGCTAGAAAATAATGCAAATAATATCTTACTATAATGATCATAGGGTATGTATTTTATGTTCTCCCACTCCTCCAAGATGCATCAATCAGTCTGAATCAAACCTACTTTATATAAACTGCTGAGGGTACCAGTATCATCAACATATATATAGCTTTTGGGAATATTTTTGATTCATTCATGATTCATTAATTTGTTTGCTATGCATGAACAGACATTTTTTTCATCTGAAAATATACAGTGGTATAATGGAGATTAAAAAATAACATGAGAAATTTACACATGTGTTTTCATACATGAGCGAAGCAATTAAATGTCACACACCTGAGAAAACCTACCAGTGTGGTAGGTTTTTGCTAAAATATATATATAATAAATAAATAAATGTAGGTATTCACTTGACAAATTGTTTTTTTTGAAGGTTAACTTTGTGTTTATTGGCTAGACTGAATAACTACTATTTTCTCCCATATTTTTAAAAGCATTTATTGTATGCAGTCTCTATGTTCTGCCTTTTCCCCCCGTCCAGCAATATGGGAGGCCCTTGCTGGGGGTCTCATCCTGTTAAAAGGGAGCTCTTCCTTCCCACCACTGAAGTGCTGCTCATACGGGATTGTCCATGTGACATTAGCTTCAAACTCTAATATCACATGGTCTTCACATAAAGCACCTTTAAACAATTGTATAAAGAAACTAGAAAAAGCTTTAAAAATGCTTAAACATATTTGAAATATTCAAAGCTCAGCTTTCTAAATGATCTTAATTGCATAAGATTAGCAAAATATCAGCCAGTTTAAGAATAAAAGGCAACAAAACCGAAAAGTTTACCACAGTTAGATGGCTTTATTCTGCACTCCAACGCTAAATTTGTAGTATCTCAGCTCATATTGACTTACTGACATGTCATGATTGTGGCATCTGTGTGATAATACATGATCACTCATCAGCTTGTGCGTCTGAGGCATGATAGCACTTTCAGTTATTTTCTTTGTATTTTTTTATCAGTCCGTGTTCTCAGGGCCAAAGAGGTGTTCGTGAATCTCATCTTGAGCTGGGATGCTGTCCATGTTGCTGACTTTGACTCTCTGGGTAACAGGCATATATCTGGGCATGAGCTTTTTCCCACTCTGAAAGAAAATCCCGAAAGTGTGCAACTGAATCAGT
The DNA here is from genome assembly GCF_900408965.1 of Simochromis diagramma. NCBI lineage: Eukaryota > Metazoa > Chordata > Actinopteri > Cichliformes > Cichlidae > Simochromis > Simochromis diagramma. The sequence continues at coordinate 2,565,871 of NW_024387477.1, forward strand.
TTCTTTAAAAGTTGTAAGTCAGAAAAACTAAACTGGAGAATAGTGTCAATGGAAAAAGACCCACGATTTTCTTGGAGTCAGCCAGCGATCTCTCCGAGTACCTCCTCATCCTTTCTTTCTGTTTTTCTCTCTGCTCTCTCAGCTTGTCTTCACGCTCCCTGCAACATGTTGTAGAGAGAGTGGGAGGGTGTTTATATAACACTGCACTGTAATTTCTGCTAAGACTGGAAATAATACATTCAAGAAGAAAAAAAAAAACAAAAGCTAGTTTCTAATCAAGGAATTCTGTTTTTACCATTGCTCTTGGCTCTCTTACCCATAGAGCCTCACAGTTCTGCAGCTGTTACTGAAAATATTTCAAGTTTTTTTTTTACAGGTGAAAAATTCAATAGCCAAGTGGGCTGAGGGTGGAACATTGAGCCACTGAGGCACACAGTACCTGGTCCTCCTCTCGCTGTCCTTGATCTTCTTCATTAACTCCAGTTTTTCTTCAGGGATGCTCTCAAGGCTCTGCAGTAGTAAAGACAGCCGCTTCTCAATGTTGGTCAGCTTCTCCAAAGTGTTTAGTTTGGTCATCCTGTCATCCATGCAGCTGCGGTGCACCTCTGCCACCTTCTCGCTCAGAGCATCCAGTAACACATCCTGTGGGTAAGCGAAGTGATTACGAGGCCCTGTAAAAGTCACCAAGTGCAGCTTGGTGCAGCGGTGTATTCTGTGTTACCTGGTCCTGTGTATTCAGGGACACGTGGAGAAGGACCTTCCGCTCAAGCCTGGCTCCTCTCGCCTTCTCCTTCTCGATTCTCTCCTTCATTTCATTTATCTGCATTGTAATTTGTTTTTCATCCTTTTCACTTGACAGAAAGAAAGCAGCAATGAGAAAAGAGGGCAGCTGGAATAACCAGAAAACAGTAAAACCCTGAGTGTTATAAGACTGCTCTGAAGCTGCAAGCAAAAAGAGATTTAGCCACTGCGTAATGTAACAGAGCCATGTGACATGCTTACTGATTCTTCTTGGTTGTTTTCAAGGACTGTTGGAGCTGCTCCAGAGTCTCCTCCACCCTCGTAGAGTTCTGAATCAGGGACAGGTTCTGCTCCGTCAGCTCTGTCATCAGATCCAGCAGCTGCTGGGGATCAGTGAAATACAGCTCTGGCTCATCCTACAGAGAGGTGGGTAAGACATACCACTGTCAGTACTGGGAAGAAATATTCAAGCTGCTCCTTTAGTTAACGTAAGATAGGATCGGGAAAAACTGACCTCATAATCTGAGCTGTCACTGTCCAATTTAGGATCTGTGACTCTGCAATGTAAGAGTTTTACACCTGTGAGAGAAGTTACAGCAACACTGGAGAGGATTTTAAATGTGATCTTCTAGTTTTTCTTTCTTTTTGCGGTTGTTGTTTGAAATACAAAACCTCTTTCTGGCAGAATTGTTGCGACTGTGCTCATGTAGCTCATATATTGTTGCCAGTCACTGCTGGTCTTTCATTTTTCACGTTTTTCCTGTACAGGTTGTGAAGGCTTACAACGAGGGTGGCTTGTTTCAGACAGAGGGTGAATTGAGGGTGCTCCTAAGTGCTTAACTACCACATTCAGCACTACATCAAAACTGTGACACAAACAGTGGATGTGCAGAAATATTAAACAAAGCCATGAGTGAAACGAGAGTGCTGGTGCTCCCTTACAGACTGTCACTGTGGGCTGGGGACAGCCTGGTCTCCTGGATGGACGTCAGCTGTCTGCCTGGAGTCTCCAAACCTGCGTGCATGTTAATAAATGAAAGAATCATTTAAGTCAATTGCAGGACATTAAGCAGAGTACCGCCATGCTGGTCTCTTTTGCCTATTTTATGGTGATTTACTGGGCATTACTTGCCATTCCTAATAGCAGTGTCTTTAAGCTCCCTGTTCTGGTCCTCCTTGGTGCCTTTACAAGACATAATCTTTGACCTCTGGGCCTCCTGCCACTCTGGAGGAGACAGCTTGAATAGAAGGTCCTTATAACTCTTGTAGTCTACCAGGATTTCTTCAAAGCTGGCAAGTTCACTGTGCAGAAGAAAGACTACATTAAAATCTACACAACATAAAAACTGTATCTTCAAGGGAAACCACCTTTAGCGCCTCTGAGTTCACCTTCTGGATAAACATGCTGACGGACTGAGACAGGGGTGATGCCCACACACATTTGATTTTTTTCAAGGTGATCTGAATGCTACCTTTTTATGGTGAGTATTTCAGCAGTTAGCCTCCTGATTTCATTGTTCTTCTCCTGTGTTGACCTGGCCTCCTGTTCATACCTGGCAGCAGAGACAAACACAACTATTTGCAAAGGAACCTTTTAATCATCAGTACAGGTACGGCAGAAATAAGCGTGTTCAGGATTTTTTGCATATTTTTTTGCATACTCTTGCACATTGTTCTTTATTCTCCTTTTATGAGCTGAGAAACAACAACCAAACATTCTTATTATAAAAAAAATACTTATTTTAAAATCTATGAGTACTGCTGGTATAAACATCGACATCAGTCAGCATGATTTATGTACATCACAGTGGTGCATCCCTAAAACACTATTTTATGAAAATGTGATTTTAAATTGAACAGAGACGCTAACAGGATAGCCACTGTTTAATCCTTACAGCGTTCTGGCCTCCACAGACTTCTTCTCATTCTCCCTGAGAAACTCTTCAAATCTGAGGTTGTCTCTCTCAGTGCTCCGCTCCAGGTGTTTCAGCAACTTCTCTTCTTTTGCTATGGCCTCGTCCATCCTCAAAATCTCAGACCTCTTTGTCATCACGGATAACTGAGGAAAGGAGGACAAGAAGAAGATGAAGCCAGACTTCTATAATCTTACATGATGCATATTATTGTAATAGTAATTAATAATAATTTCCCTATCTGTCTGTCTATCTGAGATGACTTTAGTAAGAGAACAGAAGTGGATCATTAATTTAAACAGCAGTCATCTGCTTGATCTAACTCATGGGGAACATTCAAAAGCATATACACAGACGAAGATACACATATTTATTACACACATTTTATGCATATACACATACTCAATAGGATTTTATACATAAGTGTATAATTAAGCGCAGCTGAAGCCCTTCTGGTTAGACCAAACCCTACAGTTTACCTTGTCTAAGATGATAAAAAGCCTGTGTTCAATTCTATTGTCATAATTTTCATAACTCAGGCTGAAAACATTAAAAGCTGGTGGCGCTGAGTTTAAATGATGTGAACATTCACCAGGTGAGGTTAGAACAGTAGGCCTGACCCAAAATGAAGACTTAAAGAGGATTTATTAACCTTTTCTGCATTAACTTGACTTTATCTCATTCGGCTGGATCTATAAGGCTACGTCAGAGGAAAAGTTTTTATTTAACTAGAACAACCTGTTTTAGTTCACTAGCTGAGTTTGGATGATAGTTATCCTCCATTAATACTAGACAGAGCGCTGATGCAAAAAACATGACAGCATATTAGCAACTGTTGAAATCATTTACCTCCAACACAGCTTTCTGTCGTTCCAGGGAGATTAAGGCATGCTTGTTGTCTTTTGTTACTTTTTCTGAGGACAGAGGACAAACAACATGTGAAATCGATCGTATCTGTTCACATATATTTTGAATTTTCTACTCCTCTTCCACTTACCTTGTTTCATTCGTCCACCAGATGTTTGCTTAGGGGGAACTGTCCTACTCTTGATTGGCTTTAGATTCGTCATCTTCTTATTTCCCCCCTTCTTCTCCTCCTCCGCCTCGTCCTCCACTTCTCCCACCAGCTCATTCTTTAGCTTGGCCGTCACTCTTGCAGCGTGGGTTGTCTTCTCATCAATTGGCAGAGCGAGGAATTTACGCATCTCCTGAGCACAAAGGGCGAACAGCAGCATGACTTTAACACAACAAAGATCCATTTTTCACTTTTAGAAAATGCTGCCATGCCAGTATAATGCGTGGAGAGAAAATCTGTCATTTGGACATACATAAATGTGCAAAAGCACGCTTACAAACCTCTTTACGGTCCTCTCTTTCGTTTACACGCAGCAGAAAAATGCTGTTGCCGTCTGGCACTTTGAACGGGCTCAGCTGAGTCCCTCTCTTCCTCCTTGTCCCTACACACGTTGGGAATAAAAGATAAAAACAACAAAAGTTGCAACACTTTCTGTTATTTCTTTTTATTCTACAACTCAGTTTTATTTTACGAATCTCTCTTCTCTCTGATGAAAACATATTTGAAATGCAGCACAAACCAATCATGATGCGCTGACAGTACACACACTGTAATGTGTAAAGCATGACTTTATAAAAGAAGCTTACTAAGCTGTGGCGATGACATATCTGAGGTGCTTCTGACATCAGGGGTTGAACTAGCTTAGCATTTAATGTGGCTGCAGGCTGGGAAAAGAAAACAAAGTTATTCTTGGCAGAACAGGAAGTTACATTTCTGAACGTTTCACACCCTAAAAGCCAGACGGATGGTGAGGGCGTCCTGGCAATTTCCACCTACAAGATTCCTTAATCTTATTTATTTGTTTTACATTCTTTCCTAAATCTTAAAATGCCTCTTATAACAGACAGTTTTATTTTCAAAATACATTTACTATCATTAAAGGCATTGTGTGTGTTTTCATACTAATTGGATCTATTTTGGTTGGAAACGTGGCGTGATCTCTATAATGTCATCAGGCTCTGTGTAATGATACAAATATAAAGGTCAGGGGAAGAGGCCCAATCAAACACCTGTGTGTGGGTGAGGATCATAAATGCTTAGGGCTTAGATGATTACTTAAATGATGTTATTTTTGTTTTCTCTATATTTTTTATATGTTAAATAAGTATTCTTAAACATGTATTCTGTATATATGTTTAAGTGACGTTGAAGGTGTCAGTTGGTATGTGTTGGTGCCAAATGGGCTGACCGCAGGTTCTGGGCAAAAAAGTGTCTTGTTGACGCCAGAGATTAGAGAAGTAATTATAGTATTATAGTACTTGGCACACTAATAATGTTTTGCTAGAAAACATTTCTGTTTCTGAACTTTTTTTTTTTTTTAGGAGTTTCTGGTAATGTGTTAAAGACGCTTTTCAAAAGTAAAGTATGTTCAATGTGTCATAAAGACAGTGAGTAAGTGAGTCAAATCCGACAGAAACAGTGTAAATAATTAATAAATAAATTTAAAAAATACACTTTTTTTAATAACTTTACCCCTAAGTAAGGGCTCGTCTTTGCTGTTGAAATGTGACCGTCCTCCTGTGATTACACCAGCAGCAAGCAAACGCAAGCAAACCCTGCCAAACTACAGATAAATAAACGAAGTTAGTGATAAATAAAAAAGGTCAAGCTGCTGCAAAAGACAGATTTAAGGACATATTTTTATTGGTATTCATAATAAAGCTAACTCACCGTCTTATAATGCTGTAGGTAAACAGTATAGATCGCAGCTAGCCGCCCCGCTGGCTCTGTGTACCGTTGTCATGGTGAATGTTGCCTTCAGGGCCTCCTTGTTATTTCTCCCTTATTATTTAGTCTTTTGTATAAATAAATAGGGAGGATGTCTATATTTGTATTGCTAGTTTAGTAAATGTGATGAAAAACAAACTAATTTAAGAGAACAGTTACTTGTTATTCTGAAACACTTTAAGCATATTACAGGAAATGGTTTTCAAGCTGGCTCTTCAGTTCTGTGGACCATGTTTGTTCTCCACTAGATGGCATGAACATATCACAAAATCCATCTCAGGCCTCTCTGCACTGGACTGCCTTCTTATGAGGGACCCAGGTTCCAAGATTAAAGAAAAGAAATAAATGTTTGTAGCTGGAACCTGTTTCGTCCTTATTTAACTCCCCACCACTTTATCTTTCACTTCATCATGTGTATCAGTGAATATACTTAGAATCAGATACTGTATATTTTCTTCCCACGCATCCACACATGACCCTGCACATCTCCGCTCAACAAAGCAGCCCACACACTATGCTTGCTTGTAGGAAATCCCAGTGTCAGATTGTCAGGTTAAAGTAATGCAAACACATGGGGGAGTGTTGGCTCACACAACAGAAGGGGGCATGTTGTGTAAGAAAACAGAAATGGCGTCTTATTCACATTTGAAGGAATGGCTTCAAGAGCAGGGATAGATTGGAAATCAGAAAGAAGCAGAGGCTCAAGGCTTTTCTCCAAATTCCCAATGTTTCCCTTCCAGAATTCCTCAACTCTCCAGTAGAGAGGGGGAAAAAACTTTCTGAAGTGTACAGCTGCACACAAAGATGATTTGACTGTACATAAGACTACCATATAATGCTATAAGTGCATTAGAGTATCTTATGGAACAGTACAGATTACTTCTAACTCCCCCGCTTATGCAGCCCAAAGACAGTAGATATTTGCTATTATATAAGAGGTGAACATTCAGCCTTCCGTGCAAGGCAAGACCAACAGCTTTCCTTCAATCAGAGTCCATGCAGCCACCTTCAATTAACCCAAACTATCTAACCTGAGAAATGATTACACACAGAACATATAATGATTTGAATGTACTGTAAGAACTGAGTCCCACCCCCATCTCTTACAGTTTAATTGAGTTGGTTGAGTAAAAAACAAAACAAAAAACTGGACTCCTGTCATGAAGCAAACGTTACAGCAGAGTTGGAGCTGCCACACTGTCAAGCAGCTGTTCAGAGATGCAGACTGTGCTTATGTCCATACGACTGAACAGCGGGGTTTCAAACGCAGCCAACATTTCATAGTGTGTGGCTGGTTTGTAAGCATGCCTAAGCATTATAATATATTATAAATCCACTTCTGATCAAATTATTCACACATATATAAATGCTTTCCTATAGCATTTCATCATCATTCATATTAATAGTTAAATGGTTTAGTGATATCTGTGCATACTTCTGTAAGTATCAGTAAGGAGGTCTGCTAATGACCCGTGAAAGTGACATATTTTCATACAGATGTACAGCACAGTACAAATCTTGAGCGTCATTCCATTTCTTTATATTTTGCTTCCAAAGAGCTCAACTTTCCTGTATTTGATTAGTGTTTCTCCAGGACATCTGAAGGAGCATAAAAGAAGAGGCAGACCTTAAAAACGATCTACAGCAGATGAAGAGTGTCTGATAGTCACATTCTTAACGAAGAACCAAAAGCCCAACAAAGACCTGACACAGGAGCTGACAGTCAATCTGACCGTTAAGCTGATCCATCTACTGTTCCCCGAGGCCTCATCAGAAATGTTCTCAGTGGTGGTTGTCAAGAAACCGCTCTTAAGGAAGGGAAACAAGGAGCGAACCTTTGGTTCACGTTATCATCATTAATGGAGAAGTTCAGGAAAGAGGGGAGTGGGTGCAGACAATCGAGGGCTGCTTTTCAGACAGTGTTGTTGGCAGTCTTGCCAAAATTGCACTTATTGCAGTCATTCATATTCAGTTATTTACAAATCAATACATATTATACTAATGTTGGTGTAGTCAAAATAGACATCTCCCATGCTACCCTCATCTAATTTTTTACTGCACTACAAACTTCTTAAAGTCCATTTAAAAAGAGCAAACAAAACAAAAACAAATCTATAAAAAATACAACACTATTCCCTTCAAAGTAAATACTCCAGAGAGCTGCCTTGATGGGAGGTTTGTGCTTTGACAGTGCTTCTTGTTTTTTAATGCATTCTTGATAGCAGTAATTGTGGTTTAAAGAAAACACATGAAAAAGTGTTCTTTTCTTATATAGTTCTTTTCTTATATATATAAATTCTTATATAGTTCTATATTGTGTATTGTGTATTTTGTTGTACAGTTATTTTATTTTCAACTTTAATTTATATATTTATCTTATTCTTCCCAGTTAAATTTACCCTTCATTCTAATTTGTGTTGTACAGTTATTTCATTTTTAACCTTAATTTATATTTTATTCCTTCCTAGTTAAATATACCCTTTTTAATTTTTCATATTTATTTCCTATCTTATTCATAGCCTTTTCCTTTTTGTTTTCTTTAGGTCACGAGCAGTTGTCCAAGCATTTCACTACATATCGTACTGTGTATGACTGTGTATGTGACAAATAAAATTTGAATTTGAATTTGAATTTGAATTTCTAGGGTACAAAAGCCTCTCCTTGTCTTCTTTGTGGATTTTCGATGCTTAAAAAAATCAAATTAACATTAATGTTCATTTGCATGATTTTGGATTAGACAAGTGTCAGAGCTTTCAGTCATAACCTTAAAACATCAAATGCACTGTTACCAAGATATCACCCTTTGCTTCAAAATCATTTTCTGCATGCATTTGTCTGCAGTGTGTGTAGTGTGTTGTGTTGTGTCATTGGGAAAAAGCTGTAGGACTATAAAGTCCAATGAGAAGTCTCACTTTTTCACTCTTACACACTGTAGAAGCATTTCAAATAATACTCATGTCATTTAAATATTAAATAAATCAAGGCTGAGATTGGCAGAGCCTCAAATGAATATGCTCAATTGATTATATTTGGCGTTGTGATTGTCTGTATCTAAAAACAATCTGGTTAATTGAATTAATTATTGCTGTGTGAACTGGGAATTCAGAAAGGCACTTTCTAAATATAGGACACTCCAAAGCATGTCTAATGCTAGTTTACACAGAGTAATAATTAAGTGGGAAATGAGCAAAGCTTCAACTTGACATAAAACACAGAAAGAAATTGAGACATTATTCAAATTCTCCATATGTCTATCACCAGACCTCGCTGTGTTTATACACTTGTCTTTCATGCAAAGATGGTAACAGCATTAACATTTTAATTTTCCTCTATTTGTGAAAAAAAAAAAGATCAATGAATGCTCCAAGACAGTAAGGACAGTAACTGACTGGACTAAATTAAATAATACAATATATTACATAGTTATAAATATAAGACATTGCTCAAATATATACAAATAACTCAATTATAAAAATCCAGAATATTACTGAGATTAAATATATATGATTTACTCTAATCTGTAAAACTTGGTTATTTGTTATTTTCACTGCAGAGGATATGCAAAGGGTATAACTATTGCACTGTGTATTGTGCATTTTGCATTAGAGGAGTTGTACAGGCAGGAATGATTTCCTGTGTCGTTCAGTGGTGCATTTGTGTAATCTCAGCCTCTCACTGAAAGTGCTCCTGTTACTGGCCAGCACATCATGGAGTGGGTGGGAGGTGTTGTCCAGCATTGACCGTATCTTGGACAACATCTGCCTCTCTGACACCACCTTAAGGGAATCCAGCTCCATCCCCACAACATTATTGGCCTTGTGGATCAGTTTATTAAGTTTGTTGGCATCTGCGATCCTCAACCTGATGCCCCAGCATGCAACAGCATAGAGGCTGGGACTGGCCACAACAGACTTGTCAGCCCTCTCTTCATCACGACAGACCAGTACAGCATCCGCATCACTGCAGCTGCAGCACCAATCCGTCTGTCGATCTGCCGCTCCCTTCTCCCATCACTCATGAACAAGACCCCCAGATACATAAACTCCTCCCCTTGAGGCAGGAACTCGTCCCTGAACCAGAGAGGACACTCCACCCTTTTCCGGCTGAGGACCATGGCCTCAGATTTGGAGGTGCTGATTCTTGTTCCCACCAGAACCGGTGACAAAGGGCAGCACTGGGTGAGCCCACCACCCACCGGAAATGATTCAGATTTATTGCCGGCTATGCGGACCAAACTCTTGCAACGGTTGTATAAGGATGGCCCATATGCCCATAGCAATGGGCCAGACACCCTATACTCCCACAGGACACCTCGAGGGACACGGTCAAATGCCTTCTCCAAGTCTACAAAACACATGTAGACTGGTTGGGCAAACTCCCATGCACCCTCAAGTATCCTCAAGAGGGTAAGCAGTTGTCCTCCAAGACCCACCACCTGTAAGTAGAAGGACAGTAATCACTCCGACCTCAGCAACCCAACTCTGTCTTTAGTCAGGGGGATATAGTAGGCCGTGGCCTGCACAAAGAGACAAAATATAACAGCATCATCATTATACAATTCACAGAGCAGTAAACTATCCATCATCATGCAGACTCAGGTTTTTGGAAAAAAAAGAGTTCAGAAGTTTATTTACAAAATCCACAGTGCAATATATATACAAGGTGTGGGGCAGAGGGTCAAGGGCTTCAGGGACAGGAAGGGTATCTACACACTTGACACACTCCTCTTCTTGCTTGCACACTCGCAAGTACCGGTCCGTGGCCCAGGGGTTGGGGACCGCTGGTCTGGACTTTCTTGAGATAGACCAGGCTGCACCCACCTGTCAAACAGGTGGAGGCTCACCAAGACATGCAGAACTCATCGATGAACTCGTTGCCACCTCTCATCTCCTTCATAGAAACTGTCACTCCAAGAGGGGGAGGGCTGTGAGGCACCGCCCCCTGTCCCCCCAGCACCCCCTGCCGGGCCCCCACCTTTTGGAAAGCCCTGAGAGTGGGGAACCTGTGAGTTTTGTATGTCCGCTCAGGCACAGTCAATACTTCATCTGTAGGCAATTTCCATCATAAGTGGTGGTCATGGCGGGGGTGTCAGGTGGCGGAAGGTGGTGCCTAAATGGCTCTCCTCTTCTGAGATTGTGTAACAACTTAGGTCAATGTAGTCTAAGCATCTTGGAAAGAAAGGAACTGAACTTCTTTTAATTTCTTGGAGATGGTTGATCAAACGTAAGTATTTTATTGTGAAGTTGCTTAGATTGTCATGACCCCACATTTTCCTTTTGTTCTCTCTCTCGTTCCCGTGTGTGTGTGTTTATGTGTGTTTGTGTGATGATCGGAGACTTATGTTGGATCTGGATCTGTTCCTGGATTCCTTCCTCCTGGTTGTCATCCGTCACAGCCCATGTAGAAGATGGAGAAGTTCATTGCCCATAAAGGGCTGATAGGCCAGCATGGATGCCTAAGTTTGTGAATGATAACTTGTGAATGAAGCGACGTATTATTTTGAAATTGATACTGTAGGTGTATCTATTAAAAATCACAGATGTGTTCAGATATCAGTGACCTCCAACCTCAACGTGAGACGTCAAGGCAGAAGTGCTAAAAACTGGATGGCCACTTGAAGCTTGGAGAGTGTAGAGTCCCTGTAGAGTTCATTGTAAACTCAAATTGTAAACTTTGAAGGGTAAAAAAGAAAAAATCTTACAGCCTGTCACTAAAAAGTGTTTACAACAACTTTAGTTGTGAATTACGAGTCCAGTTGCTTTGAGTGACAAGTATCCCATCAAAAGCTTAGCAGAGCCAGGCCTGCACAACCACAAGCATGAGCCATGCAATGTGGTTCATGCTTTCCATGCTGTCAGCATTCATAGCTGTGTGCGTATGCAGATATGAGGTAACAATTAGGAAGTTAATAGATACATTGGAGATGCTCACCTCAGTACTGTAACCGGCCTGTATTTTTGACAATTTATTTGTTTACTTACATGTATCTACATTAGCCTGAATATACTTCACTGGGCAAATACTTTATCACAGATTATAAACTGGTTTGTTGAGGCTGTTGAAGCAGTTTCTGGTTACACCGGCATGGAATACCGGGAGGAGACTGATTGAGCTTATAATAGGGAGATTATATTGCTTGGCTGGCTTGGGAATGCCTCGGTGTGGATCTGAATTGTCACGGTGACCCAGTATGTGTAAATCCTAGTTAAAGTTAATATTCTTTGATTTATTGTTATTCATAGTTTTGGTTTATTGTTTTCTGCTTATGTTATACTTATAGTTTAATGGCCTTAGCTCTCTGTCTCTGTGAATTCCCTGTGGTCCACATTTCTCTTTTAGTTACCTTTGTTTCTGAGATCCATGCCTCCTCTGGCTCTGTCATGGTCACGAGTCTGTGATCCAGTGTTTTGTGTTTTTGAATTATTAATATTCCTTGATTTCATTGTTATTTATAGTTTCTAGTCTCTTGGTTTGTGTCTCAGTGCCTCCCCTGTGTTCCATGTGTTCCTTCTGGTCTCCGTTGTCTCTATGTTCGTGTATTTCCTGTTTTACTTTGACTGTCTCACGTCATATGTTAGTGTGTTCAGTTTTGCTTCCTCCCTGTCTCATTAGGTATGTCCGAATTCATAGGCACCATCCTTTGGAGGACCCGGCCCTCGCGGTCTACGTGGGCCGGGTCCCAGTGTTGCCAACTTAGCTACTTTGTCGCTATATTTAGTGAGTTTTTGGATCCCCTTAGCGACTTTTTTCTAAAATTGACTAGTGACAAATCTGGTGACTTTTTCTGGTGTTACTGGAGACGACTTTTTGACCTGAAAGCACGTACTGCCAGAGTGCCTATTTCGTCCAGACAAAGGAGGATGGTTGGAATTGTGAGATTAAAAAAACAATAATTGCTAAAAGAAATTTAATTTGTAGTTCTAAATATATTCTGAATGCTTTTAGGGTGTTTTTTTACTCACGTTATGTTTCTTCCACAATGTTAATTCTCTCTCCTACAGCGTCTATTACAATTACATAGGCATGACCAACTATGCCAATTAGGCGATGACGACTTCTAGCGACTTTTAGGGCAGGTCCTTCGAAGACCGAGAGCACCGGAGGTACGAGGCCTTCAGATTTGCGTCACCAGCTGTCTCGGTGGAGTTTAATAAACTCAGCCATCTGCTCCTCGCTCACTAAAATATAAAGGACATTGAAGTTAATTCTCGACCATCTCACGCTTCAGTTTAATCTGTTTTCTGTTTGACGTTTATTCAGTTGAGTGAAAACTATAACTTTAATCTCAGCCAAACTGATTTACTCATGAACAAATAAAACACTGAAAAAAGCCAAACACAACATTTTTTAAGTTATCTAAGTGACTTAAATATTGTGTTTAACCTGAGTAGCGAAAGACTGCGGGAGGTCTGAAAACGATGTGACGGGAGTTCGCTGTTCTCCCCGGCTCTAGTGAGCCTCGACCTCCCTGTCAGCTTTGAGCTGGTGGGTAACAGACGTCTCCGAAAACGTCGGAGTAAATATGTGGTGTCTGGGTAAACAGAGCAGATATTTGAAGTTTACACAGCTACATTCTCGCCTGAAAATATGTTAGAAATTTATTTTGTGACCCAGAAAGAGTAATAAGAGTAATATTCAAACTTAGTAGCTTCCGCCATTGTTGAAAACTGTAATTGGCTGGGCCGCGCTACGAATTCTGGGATAGGTTGGGTGTTACATCCCCCAGGTGGATGTTTCTTCTACATGAATACAAATGGATGGATGATAAACTGAGTCCATTTTTCAGCGTAACTTTATGGATGGATATATGTGATGAATGACTATACAAGGAATAGATACAGTATGTTAATCCTTTGTCCCTGTCACCTTGTTTGCAGCCTTTCTGCCCTTTTGTGGATAACAAAAATTAATTATTGCAGCCTTTAAAGAGGACAAAAAAGCAAAACACCTGATTGGTGCAAGAAAATACTACTCTGAGAGAAAAGATTTTAAAGATTATTAATAATGGATTGCATTTATATAGCGCTTTTCGAGAACCTCAAAGCACTGTACAATTCCACTATTCATTCACTCTCACATTCACACACTGGTGGAGGCAGCTACAGGTGTAGCCACAGCTGCCTGGGGCAGACTGACAGAAGCGAGGCTGCCATATCGCGCCATCGGCCCCTCTGGCCATCACCAGTAGGGGGTGGGTGAAGTGTCTTGCCCAAGGACACAACGACCGAGACTGTCCAAGCTGGGGCTCGAACCGGCAACCTTCCAATTACGAGACGAATTGCCAACTCTTGAGCCACGATCGCCCCCGACATTGCACAGACATTGCACCTTTACCCCAATTTCAGCCTGTCCATATATGTTACATTAGTCCCAGAAGTTCTAATGAATTGACATGTTTTTATTTATATATATATTTTTTTGCATTTGCAAATTTTAAAACTTGTAAATGAAATGTACCTCTGTCAGCGGGAATGTACAACTAAATATTCGGGGGATTCGTCCATGCCTGTCAGCTTTGATCCCAGCAGAATTAATCCTCACATAATTAAAAACTCGTTAGCAGACAGACGTCTGGTCTTGTCTGGAGGAAAGGCTATTTGTATTTCGATAGTCGCGGTGTCAGTTTGGCAGCAAAAGGACATCTTAAAAGGAAACGATTAACTGGTTAGCTGAAATGAAAAAGACATGGATGGTTTTTTTATTCCTTCTGGCAGCTTTGTGGGGACCACTCTTGTGGCAGATGTAACCTATCCCTGTACAGCGTTGCCTTGTGCGTCTCTGCCTGATGAACAGCGGACTATTCACAACTTTAGTTTAATATACTGTGAAAAGACTTTAATAGTTGTAAATGTGTAGTCGCTTGTACCTCAGGAAAGATAATTGCCGCAGAGATTGCAGAGAATTACTGGATCCACCTCTTGGACCAAACCTCTAATGACGAAGGATAATGAGCTCTTTCACCTTGGCCCACAAATTTCCTTCATTTAAAACCAGTAATCGTTCCAAATCTGGAATCGTTTGCTCTGTGAGGATAATAATAGTCTTTGATACTTGTTATTCATCTGGGGGGGATTAAAGAGATAATGTGATTGACTTTGATCATGTGGTGTCCAGAGTTTTGTTTGGACACCACAGGACAGTGTGAAGACGGATAACGGTCCATATTTGGGGAGTTCAGTGCTTCGAGAAAAGCTCAACACGTGGAGCTGCTTTTGCATTAAACCACCAGTGATGCAGTTCAAAGCCAGCCACTTTAACACCTAGAATTTAAATGTCAAGAAAGGTTTTTCCTGCCTCTAATAGCTGCATGGTTTGCAGCATGAGGCCGCTTGCTAATGTCCATCATCCTCCAGCTATACGGACTGGTGCTCTAAGTGCACAGTTTAAAAGTCGACTTATGGCAAAGAATTTCTCATCACTGAAGTGTAAAAATAGATTAGGATTTAATCAGAAGACAACTGCATGCAAATCATTTTCCCTTGAAGTGCTTTGCCACTCAAGGGACTGAAAATGAAGGAGATTTGGGTTAGATTCCTTATGGCGGGCATTTCACTCCTCTGAGATTTTCCCGTTTTTTTCCCCTGTCTTTTTCTCTTTCTGCCACACACAAAACTACAGCAACTCCATTCACTGCTTAAAATGACCCCATTCATTGTTAAAAACAAATGTATGACTCAGTGTGGTGTAAAATCAGTGTTCCAAAGGTTTCGAGGTTGTATTACTGAAAATTGAGGCACACATGAAAAGCCCAGTGGGCCTGTACCTGTAGAATATCATTACTGTTAAAGATGCACATTTGTGTGGGGGCTGTATTAGTGGAGCAGTATAAATCAGTTTGACATGATGAAGCACTGTGGAAATGTGGTCAGTACTGTCATGGTTACTCTGCTGTCTTCAGTTGAAAGATCTTTTTTTCCCTCCAAACTGGACCATTATTTTGAAATGCTGCACACATGGCTGCTTATAACTATAAACATTCTTCATTCAGCAAAGTAGAGCATGGGAAATTTGAACATCTTGAGAATTACAAGAATTCTTCTGGATATTAAAATTTTGCCAGCAAGTGCTTCTCATCGCTGCTGAGTTGGACTTCCAACCTGCAACTTTTGATTTATTGTCTGCTGTCACTGCTTTTATAAGCATTGCTTTATCAGGAAAACCTCTCCAATGAATTCACTGTATTTTATTTAGTTTTATTTATTTACTCTACAGCATTACAGTAAGAAACCCATTGATCAAAAGATCCTTTGTTAGCAGCGCTTAGTGATGGTGAGGGAAGAACTCCTCTTTGACAGGAAGAAACTTCCAGCAGAACCAGATCCAGTGAGGAGCAGCCAGGGGTGGCTGCAGCTCTGGAGGTAGAGCAGGTCATCTACTGGTTGGTGGTTCAATCCCTGGCTGCCCCAGTCTGCATGCCAAATATCCCTGGGTGAGATACTAACCCCAAGTTGCTGTCCGATGCATCCATTGGAGTACGAATGTGTGTGAATGATAGGAAGCACTTAAAAAGCATGCTTGTGTGAATGTGTGAATGCAGCATGTTGTATAAAGTGAGTGCTCTGGGAGACTAGAAAAGCGCTATTTAAGAATCAGTCCATTTACCATCCGATGAAACTGGTTTGGAGATGAGGAAAAGTGATGTCATTAGAAGGATAATCTGTCAGGAGTTTAAAAAAAAGAAAAACAAATTGAAAACGAAAAATTCATCATTGACATTCGCAAAACAAAACATAGAACCGTATAAACTGTAGTTCCTGGTGTACTGGGATCATTGTGCTGTTGCATGACCCAGTTTGCCCCAAGCTTTATTTCTCGGACAGATGGCGAACATGGTCGACTTGATGACTGCAAGGTAACGAGGTGCTGTGGGTGTAAAACAAGCCTATATCATCACACCTCCACCACCATGCTTGGTATGAAGTCGTAAAGTCTCTCTGGTAATCCTTCCTGACAAGGCATAATGGCTTTGTTAGGAAGGATTGGCTGATGCTATTAATTACTAGTTATTAGCATTAGCATTAGCTAGCTATTAGCATTAGCTAATAACTCCAAAAATACATCATATGAAAGAGGCATGGCACATGAAGTATTTTCAAATCTACTGTATAGGATATATTGTTTGGGGGAAATCATGAGAACATGTCCAGGTACAACCTGAGATGAGATGCTAGCAAACAAAGAAGTTATTGCTGATAGAGTTTTCCCCCCTCAGTTGTAAAATGTTTTTAGGGTACTGTAGTCACCCTGCTGCACAAATAACTGGAGAATGAGGTGACGTAGGATTTTCAAATGATATCGTAAGTATCTACTAAAAATCTTGGACGAGTTTGAATCTCGATGACTTTGAGGTTGAGTTTCTGAAAATCTTATGCACATGCTAACTGGAGAAAGATGAGGGTTAGCATTGGCAGCTGTTTAGTTATTTACCATTCACTGTGCAACATTTTGCAGGTAGTTTGTTAAAACCATCAAAAAACATCAAGAAACCTGCATTTTGAAAATGTTATAACAAGGAACTGCACAGTCATCAGATATACAGTATGACAGATATAATTAGATTCTGTGAGATCATCATTCATTAAAGCCTTGTAAATAGCATTGATGTCTTCAGGGGAAAAACATGTCTGTTCGTGCACAACATAATTGCAACAACATTACTCAGAACAGGGTTTGTGATGAACAAATAAACAGACCTGTGTAGACTGTTGAAGATAACAGCAATGGACGTCATGGCACACAGCAAATGAGGCATAGAAGAGCAAATGGGTAGTAAATGAATAAATGTTTTGGCTGCAGGAGGAAATATTTTTGAAACAACTTTAGTGCATTAAAACTGGTTGCAAAGTTTCATATTTAAAAAAAAACAAAAAAAACAAACACATGATGTTAAAAGATTTGAAACTTCTGCTCACAGCTACTTTTTAACAGGGATTCCACAAAACATCATTACGATCCAGATGTCTGTCGTGTTCTGGCCTATATCTCAGTGTTGGAAATCTGGTCGCTGGTCCAGGCCCCCCCTCCTGAGAGGCTCCTCTGAGAGTGAAGGTCTATTTCCAGTGTGCCTATTTTTACAGTGCCTGTCTCAAAAGAGAGGCAAAATGAAGAAAAATCTTCCCAGCAATCAGGCCAGGAAAGTGAAGGCTTGGTGGGAAAACAGCTTTTTAAACTCAGCAGCATTGCAACAGTTCCCAGAGTCACCTAATCAATGCAGCATCCCTTCTCTTATTTATCTAACCATAGAAAAATCTAAACTAAATGCCAAGCAGTGTTGTCTGTAAACGCCTGCACAAGTGACAATTAGCATGTAGTCAGGATGTCAGGATAAACAGAGCACTAGCAAGAGAATAGCAGGGACACACTGATGTGCACAGACTCAGGTGAACATGGAAAAAAGAGCACTTTCTGCCTTGGTCACCAGAGGACTATATCTTAAGCGCCCTTAAGCCAACCCCCCCCCCCCAAAAACAAAAACAAAAACCCAACAACCAAAAAACGGTGTCACATTAATGGTGTAAATTCCAAACACTGTAACTCATTAGGGTCTATTTTACAGAACCAGGTGATGCATGTGCTGGAGACAGTTCTAAACTAAACAGTACACTTCAGTTTCAACAACAAACTAAGTAATAAGAGCTTTTCTAAATGATCCCAACCATATTTTCTTCATTTTATAAAATGTTTTTATATCATTGAGCACCGTAAATGCCCATAAATATGGAAAAAAAATACTGGGACACAACAATAAAGTTGAAAAAGTTGATTTGCAGTTGAAAAAAAAATTAGTAGTAGTACTGTAATACTCAGAGATGGAGGAGAGGAAGAGAGAGTGGGCAGTACAGTTATCTGCTTTATTACAAATATCATATCACATGGTACTTTTTAAATTTAAATCAGAAAAACTGAAAAAAGTCTCAGGTTCGAACCTGAGACTTGAGAATTACCTGAGAATTATTTTATGAATGAATGCTTTATTGGCCATATGCAGGTTGCCCCACAGAGGAATAGGACCCCCCCCCCCCGACTTACACACACAACAAAGACATTATACAGGCATCCAGTCAAAATTTGCTGCTATCTACTTTCTGAGGAAAACTTAATAGAAAGAGTTTCTGGCTTAGAGATGAAACTTGCACATTAGAAGAAGGATCCTTTTACAGAAACTGAAGTCATCGATGTCCTGGCTCAGGAGCAGTCTTTGTTCCCTGCAGCTGAAGTCTCTAACAGGCTGCTTCAGGCTACTCCGGCTAAAATTCCTGGAGGGTGCTGAAGCGGTCTGTTTGGTAAGTTTTCAAACAAACTCGGCTTAGTTTAGGTGTGAATGTCTTTCTACAAGGAAAAGACAAATTACAAGAAATCCAGCAAAGCTATTGGTAGCACTTGCACATAGTATCATTCATTGGCTGTATTTTTAGACTTTTGGAAAGGCCCATAATGTTGGTATCAAGCTAATGAAACACCCCCCCAAACTGGCACCAAACTGCTCCCATGACACGCTGCCTGCCGAGATTAAAATGATGACACGGTTACCATAGTGACATGCTAAGTTTGTCCTTGTGTGTGTGTGCATGCGTGTTGTTTCAATGATAGCAAGGTTATGTGTTGTCACCGTTTCTGTCGCAGTTATCATAGCTCAGCAAAATGGCTCAGTAAAGTGTTGTGGCTACATCTGCTGCTGGTGGTAGGGGGCTTTGGCTGCTGCGGAGACGACTGAGGAAGCGAAGCATGAGCAGACTGGGACCATGTTTTCCATTATTTCCTCCACGAGGATGTGCTGTGAGCCCCATCCAGACAACTAGGCGCTGTTCATTTCCTGCTGCACAAAGAATAAATTGTCATTAAAGAGAGTCAGCCCAATACAAGTGTATGAAATTTGCGATTCCGATGTGATTTTCGATGAAATGTTCACATCTTAACTGTTTACTTGCTTTTTTTGCGTGCAGCACCAGTAATTTATTCAGGAAAACCACACTTGCATACATGCACATAAACATGCGCTCACACACGCACTCAAACATCATTCACTGTAGGGCAAACATTCTCCCACCAACATTTATGCTCTTTTTGTATCTCCCCCCGGCCACATCCCCCTGCAGACAGATCCAGTCATCACCAGGAATTTTCTATAAATGTGTGATCGCCTCATTTCCATCTGTTTATAAAAAAAATAAAAATTCCTCCACCCACAACAGCTTTTCTCCTTTGCTTGCTAGATACAGTATGTTTATGTGTCTGTTTATATATTAAATATTTAAAAAAATATTTAAATTTAAAAAAAGGGATAAAGTGTGTTAAAAATTGAAAAAAGAGAAGTTCATGTAACTGTGCTATCTTCAGTTCTATTTAGCAGAATGGGTTTTGAACATTTTTAAGAGAATCAATCAGGTGGTGATATTTTCCACATTTGTGCTTTGCTTTAATTGTCATACACAACAGGAAGTAGTCTGCTTCAGACGCATTCAGACTATAAGACTGCTTGTTTGGATAGAGTGTACAGATGGCAGTTATCATGAACTGCAGGGTAAAACCTGGCTAATAACAACTAACTTCACTTGACATTTGCATTTTTTACATGCACCTGTGTCGGGTAAAGCAAAGCAGAAATCAAACCTGCCTCTTTAAAGGATGCTTCTGCTAAGCTTCAAGTTTTAACCTGGAATGATTCATATATATCCTCCTTTCTGGTTTGCAATTTAATGACAGGTCTGTCCCCTTTGAGTTAAGCCAGGTCAAATTTTAGTGGCAATGTCAGTAGATTGCAATTGAATTCTGCTTTCTTACCCCTTCCAAGTGCAAAATGTTTTTTTGGTAGCTGCTGTAGGACAGATCGGCTTTTAATCAGATGACAGATCAAAAACAGAGTATCCTCCATAATGACCAAAGTTGAGCTTGTTTCTTTGTCTGTTTGTGTATAAAACTATATTTTAACATATCTAAATATCAGCACCTGGCAATAAATCACAAAAAACAGATATGTGTTAAATAAATATTTTGCAGCATTTTATGTTTTTACCTTTGAGTCAACTCAAAAGCTCTGGCTGCCATTTATCTGTAGTGAATGTAGGCCATCAGTCTACTGTTTACCTCAGCTGTCTTCAAATCTCTTTATTCCAGAGGAAGCTGTAAAACTTTGTGAAAGGAGTCCAGTAAAGGTTGTTGACTGAGGAAAGTTCACTCCTGTCAGATAAAAGCAATAATGAAGTGAGTTGGTGAAGATATCCTGATCTTTTCTGTTGGTAAGTGGTACTGTTTTTGTTGCTGTTAGCCTCTGCTAGCTGCTGTTAGTGAAACCTTGAATGTAATCAAACTGTTAATCAGAGTAAAAGTGTGACTTTCAGGACACTCATGGCTAACATTAGCAACTATATTGTTAGCTTATAACCAGAAGCTGTTGTTGTTTAGCCAATTTGTTGTTGGGAGACGGGAGGGTCATATCTTTATCATCAGATGTGAAGAGAGGTACATTTCAGTAGGATTTTAATGTTTGTTCAGTTCAAGTCTAACAAAAAATTGAGCCTAAATACACCTAGAGCATTGTACGTTTGTTACCTGCGAGTTTTTATGGATTTTTGGCAGTTCTGGAAACGTGTTGTAACAGTTGCTGTTGTAATGCAGTGTATCGCCGCATGGTGGCGCCTCCTGTCTCATGACTGGTGTACTACCCCCTTTTTGTTCTTCTTCGCACCATCTCTGTAATGGATTCTTCCATGTGTACAAGGACTAGTGTGCTCTCAAGTAATGTGTGGTAGAGGTAACACTTTAATTTTTGATATTTTAAATAAATGAGTTCTTGTGGAAAGTTAGAAGCTGTTGCTCATTCCCCATTCATCTGCACACCTCCACAGCTAGCTTCATCTCCACATTACACATTACAGTGTCACTGTCTTTATCCCATTGTTCATTCATCCACTACATATGGTTTCCAGATTGTATTTAGGCAAAGGCATTTAATATGGACCTAGGCCAGCCAAACATCCAGTTTTGTTTTTAATGCTGTTTTTAATGCTCATTCAAAATCAACAGGCTCCTCTCTTTGCCTGCAGTCTGCATGCTGTTGCAATACAGCTACACCTCCAATTCGCTATACAAGGCAACATGCATACCTGGAGGTAAAGTAGGGAGATAAGTGATAATGTTGTAAGAGAGAGGCCTGCACCACTAAGGCAAAAGAGAACAAGTCCAACTAGAGAAACTTAAGTAATAATGTCCAAGGATGAAGCCAGAAAAGAGGCAGCTCTCCATAGCAATTCCACAGATGTGATAGCCAATCACATAATTAAATTAATAAATAAACAAAAAGTGACACTTGGGTAAAAATAATTGGTTGCTGAATATCATTTGCCCTGAGACACCCACTGTGGCTCAAGCAGAGGAAAAGGAGCAACTGTTGGCCCGAGATAAGAAATTCACAGCAAAGAAAAACAAACACGAAATACTACAGATTCTTCAGCACTTGTTGGGATAGTGCCAAAAAATGTGATGACAGAGATTACATAAGGCATTTTAGTGAGAGATAATTTAAGACTGAAAACTGAGCTTTTTAAAAACTCTTTCCAGGGTTAACAATTTCAGAGACTGCTTTTACATGGGAAAGAAATAGCAAAGATTTTGTTTTGCAGCGTTAAAGACCTGCTTCTTTAGCTCCTTCTTTATTATTAGACTGTGCAGAATATTTGCATGGTTTCTGATTGGCTAGCTTTTCAACAGCCCTTGACTTAATATTTTTTGTATTTTGATGTGGCCTTAAAAAAAGGTTGAAAACTTCTGTGTCTCTGCCACTGTGGCCCCAACACACATACAATCAGTACACCACCTTTACTGTGCTTACTTTCTTTATTACTCATTTTGTTTTGTTAAAGGTGTTTTTCCAGACAATGTCAGCTCACTCAGTTCATCGCATCATTCTCCTGGTCCCAGCGCACTACTGCATAAAGAGGAGAGACATAATTAGACAATGCCTGACAGCTGTGCCAGCCAGCCTCTCCTGGCACTGCCCCCTGAAACCTCTGCTCCACCCCTTCACTGCAGCTGAATCAAAACCATCCCTCACCATCGCACTATAGTTTGAAAAATACCTGTGGACCAAAAACTATAAAAATGTTAGTGTTTTGTAGTCATTGGTGTGAAAGTAGTGTGAATCAAGCAGCAACCTACAGGGCAGAAAAATGAAGCCAACTCAAAACTGCTAAATACTGGGGATCTATGGGCAGAAATCTGTGCCATCAGAAACTGAATTTGAATAAGTTAAATTTGAATTTAAATTCCTCAGATTGAATCTGAATTGTAACTTGAATAAATGCTTTTGAAAACTGAATTTGAATTAGTCTAATTTGAAATTGAATTTATGGTTTGAAAATGATCATCACTAAATTGAAATTGAATTTTATATTTTGAAAATGAATCGATTTGCTTTGAAAATGCATTTTATCCTTTAAAAATTCAGCTCTCGAATAATTTCAGTTTCACTTCTCACCATTCAGTTTCAGTTCTACAATTCAGTTTTTTGGAACTTACATCCGATTCCGGTTCAAGCGCAGATTAATAGAACTACGTTTTACTAGCGGACCGAAAGTGTTACTGACGGGAATCTACAGCGTCTTGAGCTGAATTAAGACTTCAGAAGTCATTCGTCATGTCGAATGACCAGCGGATAAACTCTCAGGTTGGTAATAAATGTATTACATGTATAAGAACAAGCGTCATGTTAACAAATGATAGCCGTAAGGTAACTTTTATGCTTATTGTAGCTGTTAGCTAAAAACGCTAATTTAGCGTAGTTTGCCCTGAATTCAGCTTTGACAAACAAATTTGATCGACTGTTTCTAGTAGAATTCCAAAGTTGTCATCTTGGACCCTCTCAGAGTACCCCCTCTGTATGCTTGCAGAGACCCCTACAGTAGGGAAACATGCAAAACGGTGTCCAAACCTTTGTATTTTAGCTTTATTTATGTCTTACACAGCATCCCAACTCTTTAGCTAACTTAATAACTTTAGCTAAAGTGAATAGTTAGTCTAATTCATTAGTGCAGCATTACTGGATCACCTCTGTTTGAAGTGATATAATATGATTCAAATTCAAATTCAAATTTTATTTGTCACGTACACAGTCATACACAGTACGATATGTAGTGAAATGCTTGGACAACTGCTCGTGACCTAAAGAAAACAAAAACAAGGAAAGGCTATGAATAAGATAGGAAATAAATATGAAAAATTAAAAAGGGTAAATTTAACTAGGAAGGAATAAAATATAAATTAAGGTTAAAAATGAAATAACTGTACAACACAAATTAGAATGAAGGGTAAATTTAACTGGGAAGAATAAGATAAAATATATAAATTAAAGTTGAAAATAAAATAACTGTACAACAAAATACACAATATAGAACTATATAAGAATGTATGAAGAAATCTAAATATAAATAATATATACACAATAACAGCAGCTGTACAAGTATTAACCGGAAATGAAGAATATAGTGACCAGTGTTGTGCAAAAACAAAGTCCAGAAAGTCCAGTGTGTGTGTAAGAACTGTATGTGTGGGTCAGTACTGTGTGGTGGTGTGATTGAGAGACCGTATTGCCTGCGGGAAGAAGCTCCTCCTCAGTCTCTCTGTGTTGGTCTTCAGGGAGCGGAATCGCTTTCCTGACCTCAACAGAGAGAACAGTCCGTTGTTGGGATGGCTGAGGTCCTTCACGATCTTCCTGGCCTTGGTCCAGCACCGCCTGCTGTAGATTGAGTGCAGGTCAGGGAGCTCGGAGCGGATGGTGCGCTCAACTGATCGCACAACCCTCTGTAGAGCTCGTCTGTCCTGCATGGTGCTGTTCCCGAACCAGGTTAAGATGTTTCCCGCCAGGATGCTCTCTATGGTGCACGAGTAAAAGTTCCTGAGCACCTTGGAGGGCAGTTGGAAGTCTCTCAAGCGTCTGAGGTGGTAGAGACGCTGTCGGGCCTTTTTCACCACGGTGTTGATGTGACAGGACCATGACAGGTCCTGCGTGATGTGAACTCCGAGGTATTTGAAGCTGTCCACTCTCTCCACTGGGCACTCGTTGATGACGGGGGTCTGGTAGTTCCTCTCCTGCTTTGTGCTGAAGTCCACTATCAGCTCCTTTGTCTTACTGACGTTTAGAAGGAGGTTGTTCCTCTGGCACCAGTTCTCCAGATTCCTAATCTCCTTCAGGTAGGCCGTCTCGTTGTTATCAGAGATCAGGCCCACCACGACGGTGTCGTCAGCAAACTTGATGATGGTGGTGGAGCTGGTAGTGGCCACACAGTCATATGTGTACAAAGAGTACAGCAGGGGGCTCAGAACACACCCCTGGGGGGCTCCAGTGCTGAGAGTGGTGGAGGCTGAGACATGTCCGCCCATCCTTACTGCCTGCGGTCTGCCAGTTAGGAAGTTGGAGATCCACTGACACATAGATGAGCTGAGTCCCAGATGCTCCAGCTTGGTGCTGAGTGTGGAGGGAATTATGGTGTTAAATGCAGAGCTGTAGTCTATGAAGAGCATTTTAACATAATTCCCCCTTCTAGTGTCCAAGTGAGTGAGTGATGTGTGGAGGAGATGAGAGATGGCATCGTCTGTGGAACGATTTGGACGGTAAGCGAACTGTAGTGGGTCCAGTGTGTCTGGTAGTGAAGAAATGATGAAGTCTCTGACCAGGCGTTCAAAGCACTTCATCACTACTGAGGTGAGGGCTACAGGGCGATAGTCATTGAGAGAAGCAGGGTGGGGTTTCTTCGGGACAGGAACAATGATGGACTCTTTGAAGCATGTGGGGATCACCGACTGAGATAGAGAGATGTTGAATATCTCAGTGAACACAGGAGCTAGCTGGTATGCGCAGTCTCTTAGGATACGACCTGGGATGCCGTCTGGTCCTGCTGCTTTCCTGGTGTTCACTATCTTGAAGGCTCTCCTTACTTCATGCTCGGAGATGACGAGCACGTTTCCGGTGCTGGCAGCATCTTCCTGTCTGCAGCCGTTAGCGCCGCTAACACTAGCATTGTTGGAGACCTTAGCTGCAGCCTCAAAGCGAGCATAGAAAGTGTTCAGCTCGTCTGCCAGAGTCACGGCCGCGTTCGTCATACCGGTTGTTGGTGCTTTATAGTCCGTTATTGTCCTTAGTCCCCGCCACAGGCTCCTAGAGTCACTCTGTTGGAGTTGTGACTCTAGTTTCCTCCCGTAGCGCTGCTTCGCCTCTTTCACCGCCCTCCGCACGTTATATGACGCGACTTTGTACGGGTCCATGTCCCCCGTCATGAGTCCCGTGTTGTAGGCAGCGGTGCGGGATCTCAGAGCGTCGCGGATGGTTTTATCCACCCACGGCTTCTGGTTGGGAAACGTTGTGATAGTCTTTGTCTCCACGGTATCATCCGCTAGTTTCCCGATGAATCCCACAACCGCTTCCGTAAACACGTTGACGTCATCGTCGGAGCTGTTCCTGAACATGCCCCAGTCTGCGTCATCGAGTGCGTCCTGTAACGCGGCCACCGATTGGTCCGTCCAGCGCGCGACCTTCCTCTGAACCGGAACTTCCTGTTTCAGCCTTTGTTTGTATTTTGGCATGAGGAAAATGGCGGCGTGATCAGATTTGCCAAACGGGGGGCGGGATTGTGCCTTGTAGCCGTCCTTGACCGTAGTGTAGCAGTGGTCCAGTGTCCTTTCACCTCTGGTGGGGCAGGTGATGTGTTGATAAAAGTTCGGCGCTGCGCGTTTGAGGTTGGCGCTATTAAAGTCCCCCGTCACAATAAGCGCAGTGTCCCGGTGTTGTGTCTGGTGCTGTGTGAGTGCCTCATGCAGCTCGCATAAGGCGGTGACCGTGTCCGCTTGTGGTGGAATATAAACGGCACTTACAATGACCGATGTAAATTCCCGAGGTAGATAAAAAGGACGACACATGATGGACAGTAGTTCCAGATTTGGTGTGCAGGAGCGTGTGAGAGGAACAACGTTCGCACTGTTGCACCAGTTGTTGTTCACCATTAAACACACGCCGCCTCCCCTTGACTTCCCCGAGTCCCGTGTCCTGTCCATGCGGTGAACCGAGAAGAACTCGGCCGGCTGGATGGCGTGGTCCGGCACCGCTGGGTTCAGCCATGTCTCGGTGAAGCAGAGGAGATTGCAGTCCCGAATGTCTCTCTGGAACTTTATCCTGGCCCTGAGGTCGTCAAGCTTGTTCTCCAGTGACTGGACGTTGGCGAGCAGGATGCTAGGCAGAGGTGTGCGGTGTGCACGAGCTCTCAGCCTGTTCCTGACGCCGGCTCGCTTCCCTCTAGGCCGCCGCCGCTTCCCTTTGTTCTCCCTCGAGATCTCACTCGGCCAGCTCGGGTCCGGAGTTAAAAACTTCGAATTGTGAGTACATTGTATACCAATAGAAACAAGAGTGTCACTGTCATACCTAATGTACCCAATGGTGATGGTTTTGCCGATTTAGAAACGCTGAAAACTAACTTAAAAAACAAAGACAAAGAAAAAGTGGTCGGAGCAGTCGTGACGGCAGCCGACCTCACCGGCGCCATCTTTTGAAAAAGATATACAACTATCACTGAAACAGCAAACTTTGCAAATAAACAAACAACACTTCTCATTCTCTAAACGTTTGGCCACAGCTGTAGATTACACTATCAGTGCTTGTTCACTCTTGACAATAATTACATTTCAAAATTTACTTTGTGCATTTACAGGTAAACAATATCTAATATTTTATCTAAATGACTGCTTTGTCTTTGAAAAGGGTGAAGAGCCTGAGGCCGGTGACAGTCCAGTTCTACTCTAAGTACATCCTTACAGTGGCTCACAGGACAAGGCCACATTCCTGTCCTGCCAGAAGAGAAGAGAAACTTCAGAGTCTTCATGCAGTTCAACCACACCTGTCATATTCCATATGACAGGGGTCTCAAACTCCAGTCCTCAAGGGCCAGTGGCATGCAACTTTTCCATGCCCTCGAGGACTGGAGTTTGAGACCCCTGCCGTATAGTGTTCATGCAGTTTTCTACCCCACAGTTACAGCATGTCTGACTGCCTGTTCAGCATATGCAAAAATATATGATGAGTTTAAGCATGTGATGACTAAGGCCTTCCATTATGGTGTTTGTCATCACATGTCACAGACATCTGGATGATCATTTGGAATAAACTAAAAACTAAAAACTTGTTACTTCATCTTTTATCTTTATTATTATCATTGTTCTTATTTTACATTTTTCATTGTTAGGCATTGGGTTTATTTGTAGTAGTCCTTTCCAACTTCTTTCCCTCTTCCATGTTACTGTGTCAGCATCTATTTGGGTTTGGAAGCGGAACAGAAAGTAAGGAAATCCAAAGTGCCATTAAAACCAGGAGAGATTCTTATATTTCAGAAGAAGGGATTAATTCAAAAGAAATGACCTCAATGCCATATTTTATTTAGGAACCCTAGAGAGCACTTTGCAAAATAACACATTCTTATAATTTCACCCTCAGATGAGCCAAGCTACAACTGTCAGGGAAGGTGATGTAGGTACAGAGCATATGAGAGTGGTTAAGTTAATGTCTCTTGTCTAGATGAAGGCACAAGAGGGATCAATGGCAAGGCGTAGAGATTCAGTATCTTCAGTCTTCAGTGGACACTCCATTTCTGGCACAAAACACCTGTAAAAGATGGTCGATTTAGGAGGTGACCTGACAACTTCAGCCTGTCAAACATAGTAATGGAGCAGTATGCTTTAAAAAAAAAAAATCGAATTAAGCATGCACTCAGTACGCTAAGAATTATTATGGTAGTTAAACACAGTGATAGTTGTATATCATATTATATCACTTCAAACAGAGGTGATCCAGTAATGCTGCACTAATGAATTAGACTAACTATTCACTTTAGCTAAAGTTATTAAGTTAGCTAAAGAGTTGGGATGCTATTATAGTGTTTATTGTTTTATTCTTTTATTCTTTTATGTAAAGCACTTTGGCATGCCCTTGGCTTTTAAATGTGCTCTATAAATAAAGATTGTTGTTGTTGTTGTTGTTGTTGTTGTTGTTGTTGTTGCTGTGTAAGACATAAATAAAGCTAAAATACAAAGGTTTGGACACTGTTTTGCATGTTTCCCTACTGTAGGGGTCTCTGCAAGCATACAGAGGGGGTACTCTGAGAGGGTCCAAGATGACAACTTTGGAATTCTACTAGAAACAGTCGATCAAATTTGTTTGTCAAAGCTGAATTCAGGGCAAACTACGCTAAATTAGCGTTTTTAGCTAACAGCTACAATAAGCATAAAAGTTACCTTACGGCTATCATTTGTTAACATGACGCTTGTTCTTATACATGTAATACATTTATTACCAACCTGAGAGTTTATCCGCTGGTCATTCGACATGACGAATGACTTCTGAAGTCTTAATTCAGCTCAAGACGCTGTAGATTCCCGTCAGTAACACTTTCGGTCCGCTAGTAAAACGTAGTTCTATTAATCTGCGCTTGAACCGGAACCGGATGTAAGTTCCAAAAAACTGAATTTTGGAACTGAAATTGAATCGTAGACCTGAAACTGAATGGTGAGAAGTGAAACTGAAATTATTCGAGAGCTGAATTTTTAAAGGATAAAATGCAGTTTCAAAGCAAATCGATTCATTTTCAAAATATAAAATTCAATTTCAATTTAGTGATGATCATTTTCAAACCATAAATTCAATTTCAAATTAGACTAATTCAAATTCAGTTTTCAAAAGCATTTATTCAAGTTACAATTCAGATTCAATCTGAGGAATTTAAATTCAAATTTAACTTATTCAAATTCAGTTTCTGATGGCACAGATTTCTGCCCATAGGGATCCTTGAAGCCCACAAGGCTGCCTCCAAACGTGAGACAAACCTCAAACAGTCCCATGTTAAATTCCCAACTTTATAGCAGAAATAGGCATGCAAGTGTGCGACAGTGTGCGACATCAGGTTATAATCATCTGGGCAACACTTATTGATTATTTGATGATAGACAGAAACAAAACCAACAAAATAAAAAGAGATGTTTCATGAAACACTTTTGACTTGAAAATAAAGATAGCCTTACTGCTCGCCTCTCTGTCTGACTTTCACTTGCTTGAATAGCATAGACATAAACTTCATGTAAGTGTGTCAGAGCAGCGAAGTGTCGAAAAAGAGGGAAATTTGCCATCTGTATATCACAGGGCACTCAAGTGTTGTCAAGTACTTGTATGTAATGTGTGGGCAGGCTTACTGAAGTAGATAAGAGGACGCCGGGGCACTGCAGAGCAAAAAATGACTCCCAATCACTCAGAGTCACAAGTGGATAATGGCTCAGGATGATGCCTCCTTTGCATTTGGATGGGACGACTTCATTTGTCATGATTGTGGACAGCAATGACAGAAGAAAGAGCACTTCATAAGACATAAAACATTGGGCCGCTGTATTCTGAGTGCTTCTCTGAATATATCTTGTTCTTGCCGGACGATTTAGTGCCTCAGGATCTTTTTTTTTTTCTTTATGCAGCTTTACTGTTCATTTCTACAAAGTGTTAATAAAGATAGGAACTGCCCAAGAGCAATATGAGCTGTGAGGTGGTAACTTGAACCTTGAAAGTAAGAATTTATGTCAATATTCTTTCTTAAAAATGGATGACTGGAAAATGCAGTTTATTTTTACAGGCTTGCATGTCAGTGAAGATGTCATACCATGCTGTTTGAACCCTGAGGGCAGACTCTCTTTTTGGCTCCACCTCCGCCTCTGCAGGGAGGTCAGAGATCATTGACGGCTACCGTAATGGCATCCGCATCCTCCAGATGAAGAGCGAGCATCTTCACTGATGTTTGCTTGAGCGCATACAAAATCAAACTGGGGTTTCCAAGCAGTGTGCGGAGCTTCAAGCTACAGTCTGAGTGGATAAATTCACCCGTGATCAGTGTGAGCTGTGAGAGTTTAACATGAGACAAATGGAGTATGAAGCAGTTTGGACATTAAGTTGCATAAATGTATCTTAGAAGGAGAGCTGCACTGGAGCCTAACTTTATGACTTTTGCACCAGGAAGCTCTGTGTCAGGAGACGTGACGGACAGATCACACGGTGGGAGGGGCTTGTCCACACTTTATCCAAACTAGGGTCTGAATCTGTATCAGTTTATCAAGAAAAAAATAATTCATGACTTTATATCACAGGCACTAAGTAAGGTGGTTAAGCCTTAAAACCAAAGCAGTTTAGAAAAACTGTACATTATAATTAATTGTTTTGTAAAGTGTTGGTTCATTAAATGTGATCATTTTCAGACTGTAGTTGTACTTCTTTACACTCAAAGAATTACCTTTTTTTTTTTTACGTAGTTTTTAATGTAATGTTTTCCACCAGTCCATCCCATTTTGAATTAAATTGTGCTGTATGTGGTCCATGGAATACAATTAGTGTTCACATCCCTACGTTAAGTAAAACTGGAGTGAGCAGTGGGCCATTTTCCAAAACAGCTTCAGATTTATTCCACCCCCTTTTCTCAATCTGCAGTGTAAATTAGACTTAGACAGCAGCATAGCCTCATCGTATGTGGATTTCTGAGCCGAGTTACTGACTTTTATTGTGCCACAGCTGGATCATGGAACAAGATGTAGCCTGATAATCTGGAGAATCGGTCTTCAGTAGATGGAACTTAGGTGGCAGAGCCCCCACTAAATACAATAAGCCCCACACCCCACAGTTTGAATATTGTTACATGCATGTCAAAGTTTCCATTTTTGATACAAGTGCGCTGTGAGATTGGTTTTACTTTTTGTCCTGTGCACAAACTAGAACTTTAATTATTCCATCACTTGGCAGGCAGCTTGCTTCCCAATCATGGACAACAAGCTGTCCAAAAGTAATGGAATAATTAAAACAAGGATGTCAAACTTAATTTTACTAATGGCCACACTGGGAATTTAGGATCACATCAGGGCTGCATGTAGTTTATTTACAGCCTTAAATTAACCCCCCAAAAGTTTAACAGCTTTGATAGCATTGTTGAATGTCCCATGTGACCTCAGTACATATAATTTTGTCAACATAAAAGGGTCAAGAAAATAGACAAAAATGGAACTTGTGTAGCTGATATACAGTTGCGCTCAGACATTTACATACACTCAACATGGGTATGATGAGTGTATGTAATTTTTGACGCATTGCAACAATCGTTATTATGGCATAGCTCCAGTAGGCGGAGTCTTTCCATCCCAAGAATGTGCTGCTGTATTCTCTCCCGCTTTGATGAAAACCTTACGCTTGTAACAGGCTGACGCAGTCAACTTCTCGTTCCCAGGACTTGTATGACCAGATAGTGTAGAGCCAAGGAGACCTGGCTTATTATTGCCAAATAAATGCCTATTGTTCTACCTACCTGACTAACGAGTTGTCCAGTTAAATTGCCAGCTGCACACCTGCTAGACCTGCTAGCTGCTCCTCCCTCGCCAGACCTCCGTTACGAGATCTGAATAACTTGCATACAATTCCTTGAACTCATGATCTTGGAATCGACGATTGTTCAGAAACGGCTCCAAGAGACCTCCTTTGGACTTCCCCATTCTTCTGAGTAATGGTCAATTCAATGAGTGCTGTCAAACAAATCCTTTCTATGTTGGCAAAGAGAAACTACCATCACTAATGAGAAGTAAAAAGGCCTTGGACTTTTCATCTTTAAATACATTGTAGAACCTCCAGCACAACTTTTATTAATAGATTTAAGTAAGTGTATATATCTGTATGTATACAGGGTGAGCCATTTATATGGATACACCGTAATAAAATGGGAATGGTTGGTGATATTAAAGTCCTGTTTGTGGCACATTAGTATTTGTGAGGGGGCAAACTCCTCAAGATGGGTGGATCGAAATTGTGTTGATATCTGGTGAACGCAGTAACCGGGTCATTGCAGCAGATTTCAATGCAAGACACCCTACGAGACCACCCATCTCCCATGCTACAGTTAGCAAACTGGGGTCTGGAGTGTGGGGCCTCCCTGCTGCTGCGGAGTCGGGGCGGTCTGCTTCTCCCCACCACAGGGAAAAGGGTAACACCACCTGGGTTTGGGTGCAGTTCCCCCCTCCAGGGGCAAGGGTACCTAGACCCGGTTCTTAGAGTACGCTTGGGGAGTGTGATCGTGTGTACAGTGTCTCTCTATGTCTGTCTCCACGTTGGTTGAGTGTTGAGTAATTGCATATGAGAGCATGAGGGTGGGAATGGATGTTTGTATCTGTGTGTGCCTGTATGTCTGTGTCCATATGTCAGGTCGGGTATCAGACGCCACCTCTCTGGGGACATCTCAGGCCCTCTAAGGTATGGAGGCCTATCTCCCCCCACCACCACTTCCCCTGCCGGTGGCGGACTCCCTCAGACATCGGTGCGTTGGTGGTTCTTTGTGTCCGGGGATGGGCGCCCGGGTACACACCGGCTCACTCCTTGGTGGCTGCTTATCGGGGCCTGGAGCCTGGGGCTCGCTCGGGCCACCTTGGGGGTGGGGTGCCCTCGGCCTCTCGGCCTGGGGCTCGGTCACTGCCGGCGGAGCTCACGGGCGTGTCACTGCAACTCCCCCTGGCTTCTGCTCCGCGGCTGCTGAGTGAGCCCTCATCTGGGACTCTCCTCAGCTCTTTCTGGGACAGTGGCGCGGCTGCCCCTCTGTTGGTCTTCCTTGGTCTCTTGTGTTCTGGGGGCCTCTGGATGTCTGGAGTCTTGATCTCCTCCATACCTGCTTCATGCCCTGGTGGATGGGGCAGTGGCCCCCCCACACCCTCTAGCAGATCATTACATGAAGGAACCTTTTAAAAACAAAGCGCGTCCATGGTCACAGGTCTACACATGGGTGCTCACACACACAAACTACACCCTTTTTGGCTCCTACCTCAAAGCACACTGTGCGCTGTCGATCTTACGTGCTGCACAATAATGTTTAATATTTAGTATTTACTGTTATATTCCCCATAGATCATCGTGATGTTGTTTATTGTATCTCGTTTTCTTCTGCTTGTTTTCTTTTTTCTTTCTCAACAGGTGATCCAGGTGATGGATATATGCATTTATTTTTTTTTTGTCTGCTTATTTAGTTGGTTTTTTTTTTTTGTTTTCCCTTTATCCCCGTCACTCTTCTCCACTGTTTTTCCCCCCTCTTCCTTTCTCCCTTTTCTTTTCCTCATTCAAGTCTGTTCTGTATCTAGCAAGTGAAAATAAAATAAATAAATAAATAAATAAAATAAACAATAAAAGATGAATCAAATAGACCATTACGGCAAGGCTGGGATAGTCAATTTGGTAAAGTAAATCCGTTGGGCATCTTTCCTCACCTTTAGACAATAATTCTGATGGCAAAAGAGCCAAAGAGGACAGGCAGAAAAAAAAAAAAAAAGCAAACTGCTTGCTAAGTTTCGTGAAACTGGTTCAGTGTTGGATTTGCCAAAATGTGGACGCAAGAAAACTGTCACTAATGAAGAAACATCAGTGGCTGTCCTAGCTTCTTTCAGCAAGAGCCCACAGCGTAGCGCTCGCCACATGTCACTGGAGAGTGGCATCAGTCGAACATCCCTTCGGCGGGTATTAGCTACTCAAAGCCCCAAATTACCATGACATTCGTTACCCATGTATGTAAACA
The DNA here is from genome assembly GCF_900408965.1 of Simochromis diagramma. Taxonomy (NCBI): domain Eukaryota; kingdom Metazoa; phylum Chordata; class Actinopteri; order Cichliformes; family Cichlidae; genus Simochromis; species Simochromis diagramma. The sequence continues at coordinate 2,599,926 of NW_024387477.1, forward strand.
GCTGTACCATTTGGTGCTACACTCATTCACTACATTCATGTGAAAAAGAAAGTCTTCACAGGACTCCACATGGCAGGTTGTGGCATTGTATTAACAACCCCCTGAACGCTTCACACCAGAGCCCTGACAAAAGCCCTGTCTTTATATAGGTGCTCACACTTACTGATGATCAGTGAGTCAAGTGCATTTGATTAGCACATATGCTCTTAATTCCACGGACATGGGAAGTGTGTCTCTAGTTTTACACAGTTCTGACATGAGATTTCTTTTCTTATGCGCACAACAGTTAGTGCAAAGGTAACAAAACACATTCTTATGTAAACTCAAGATAATCAATTTGTATTTTTTGAACATGACTCAACTCAATAATTGTGGGAAATTTCAATAAAAGTAAAATTAAAAGATTTTGGATTATGTACTATATAAAGGCGCAATATATTCTAGCCCTTTAGTGTGAAAATAGATGTATGTAATCCAATAAATCACAAATTAACGGCTAGATTTGACACCAAAACCTCGAGTTTAAAAAGAAAGTATTCAACACTCTTTTTACAGTTCCTTTCTGTAACGAATATTCACATTTTCAAAGCTGTATTAATCAATATTCCCTGTTGACAGCTGCTAATTATGCTAAATGTAACAATATAATCAGCAATCTTAGCCACTCTTCTTTTTTTTTCCTGGTAGGTGCACAGCACCAAACAGCAGACTAACCAAGAAACGTGAATATAAATTAGGATTTAAAGTGCCCGTGGATGCTGGATGTCTAAATAGAAAGATGTTCAACATAACAATTTGATCTTCCATTGTTCGGTGGGACAGATGTGAGTGACAGTCTCTGTTTAACATGTGTGGCTGACGAGTAGAAAGTAAAGTTGAGAGTATTCTCTCCTGCTGTGTTGGTGTTGATTAAAGAAGATGATTTGAAGAGAAACTGTAGCCCACTTAACACCCACAGCTCAGAGACTCTGAATAACACTACAAACAAAGGAATCAGGGTTATGTCAATAGATAAACTTAAAAGTAAAGTAGCCACACATGTTTATATTATTCAGTACTGATCAGAGTCAAGAAGACATGTTAAATTATGAGGCACTATTTAATTTCTTTGCTTTTATTTTTAAAGGTGTGTATTCTGTATGTGTGTGTGTATAGTACTGTACTGTAAGTGGTGATTCGCTTTCAGATTATTGGTAATTTGTGGATCGTTAAGCTGAAATATCTGTTGAAGAAATGAATTACTGTTGAAGTAAAGCAGTGACATAAGCGCTCGTTCTCCGGTGTCTCATTTTCAGTCAGCCTGTGTCTCTCCAGTAGCATTTGTTTGGAGTTGAAGATGTCACGTTGGGTTTTTACAGGGAGGGTTGGTGGCGGCGTGATTTCCCAACAGCTTGACTCGTGGTTCTGACTCATTAGCTTCCTGCACTGCCACAATGAGCCTCATCAATCGTAACCCCCAGCGCAAAAGAGCTGCTTTCTCTCTACCTGGCCTTTATGGTTCTCTTTGCTCAGTAACACAACCAGGAAGCTGTGCGGCTTTTCTAGGACGTAAATGCATAAAGGGATATAAATAACTCAGAAAGGAGTTTTTAATATAAATACAGTCAGAGATAGAGTGATGTACAGTGCTCAACAAATCAATCAGACCATGTCCTAGTGTTAGGGTTTTGTCACAGATGTGATAAATTAACAGTGTTGATAATAATCAAAATCATTGTTAAGAAAAAAGCTGAAAAAGAAAATCACATTATTTATTCATTTTTTATTAAGATATCAAATTACATTTCATGCCACCAGAATAGATGCCAATTTTACATTGAAATCTGAAATCTAAAAATGGAAACAGTGGCATGAAAGCTTATGTCGTTTTTATGATTATATAAAAAGACATAAAAAGCTCCACTGAAAGCTAAAATACCAACATTAAAAAAGCCTTTAACAACCTTAAATAAAGAGATTTGTTTACACTGACTGACCTTTTTTGTTTACAGTGGGGGGGTTTCTTCAGTTTCTTTTCGATGCCACTGCTTTTCAATTTAAAAAGGTCTTTTTTACACTTACGCATTTTTCCACTAGAAGCTTCAGATGAAAGGACAGCGGGACTTCCTGTCATTGTCCCAGGCCTTTTCCATTAGAATAATTTTACTGCACCAATGAAAACACTAGGCTACCCCCAGCTTCTGGCTCATAGGGGGAGTGCATCGCAAGAACGTCAGCTAGCTAATGCAACCTAGCTAACATTTCCTCCCGGCTCTCTAGCTAGTTAAGAGTGAAGCAAGTGACAAGAGGAAAGGACAAAAAATCTTTACATGCTGTTTAGGAGTTTACGACGCTGTTTAGTTGGATCTGAACTTGAAACATTGTTGTTGAGTTGCTGAGTTAAGATGGCCGCTAGTAGGTAGTACCTGTGAAGCCCCGCCTCTCGGTCTCAACTATTAGCCCTTCCCACTGAAACTGGAAAGCTGCTACATCAAAAAGAAACTGTAAAAATGTCTATCGATCATGTGGTTTTCACCAAAGGGGAAATTAGTTATAGAGACAAGTGTCTTAGTAACAGGCTGAAAACATGGATATTTCTGCTGTTAATTTGTTCCTTTTAACCAAGGAGTCTGTGGGGATTACCTCGCTTGTGGCTCTGGCCTCAAGTAGCCATTTGTGAAACTGCAGTTTTCAGCTCATGTGGTTAGGCTTCATTTTTCAGTGGCTGATGCTCCCGCTTGATTTCCACACATGAAGTCAGCTGAAATCCAACCAGAGATGAGAGCGAGCAGAGGAGGTGAGGAAGAGACACACAAAAATTAGACATCCTTGCCTCGCAGCGTTCATTTTAAAGCAAAGTCAATTAAATATGACGTTTGGCACAGCTGCATCATCTGTCAGTTGTTTTGTTACAGCCGACTGCTGTATGTTATGATTTCAGATGCCAGAAGAGCATAACAGTCCTCATGACAACTTTTATTTTTAGAAGTACTTTAATTAAATTCACAATGAAACTCAGTATCTCTCTCTCTCTCTCTCTCTCTCTCTCTCACATCTCTCTCTCACACACACACACACACACACACACACACACACACACACACACACAGCAAAAAGCAGAATCATTTTAAATAACTGAAATAAATTATGAATACACAGAAACATTGTGTACAATGCCTCTTTTATCTATGACGTATAAAAGCACTTCCACGGAGAATACAACTCAAATACAGCTCCTCTATTCTCAATCCACTGTCCTCCAGATCCATTTTATGAATTGAAACATCCTTCAGCATGGTGCAGTGAAATTGCTGTCTGGAGCACAGGCATGAGGATGGGGGGACAGAGGAGCCAAGGAGGTACAAGGCAGAGAAACGACAAAATACTCGATACACACCAGAGAGTGAAGGCCAATAAGGGACAGGTAGACTCAGACGCTAGGGAGGGTGGGAAAAGAACAAAACAGGAAAGTAAACGCCATGTGAGGAGCCTTCAAAATAAAACAGGAAGTGAAATTGAGACAGGAAAGAGGAGAAAGGAAAGCAAATCAAGGAGAAGAAACAAGGTAATAACTGTCTAACCGATCATGTTCTCTGTAATGCAGAGAACATGATATGAGTAATAATGGTCATATAAGTTCTTATGGAGTGAAAGTGATTTTTTTGTGGTGCTTTACATGTTGATACCATGTAACAGTGACGTGCTAAGTAAGTAAATGTCATTTTCCACTGTAAGAAAAGAGCACAGAATTACTGTATGATCTCACCACTCTGGCAGATTAAGTGAAACACAGTGAAGACAGCAGTCTTTCACATGTGCTGAGCTTGAGTTAACAAGCCCTGCCGCAGCAGCTGTAGGTGTGTGTGTGCATGTGTGTGTGTGTGTGTGTGTGTGTGTGCGCGCGTGTCATCGGGCTGGGACTCTCTGATGGCTGCCAGCAGGCCCTGCACGGCTCCTACAGGAGGTAATGTAATGACCCTCTGTTGGCATGCCCCTCAACCCGCTTTCAACACACACACACTGACCAACAATCAGAGCCTCATCGCTCCTCCTCTACCCTCCTCCTTCTCACACACACACACACACACACACACACACACACACACACACACACACACACACACACATGCGCTCACACTGTTAAAAAACTGGGTTATCGTCGCAGTTTTTTTGCTGCTGCAGGGCATATAGCTTACAAAGCAGAAGAAACTGTTTCAAGGAATCACAGGGCAAACAGTTTCTGAGGCAAACACACGTGCACAAAACACACAACCCACAGGAGAGTCCAATAACCAAAACTAAATTAAAGACCTCTTGCAATTTTCTTAGGGTGTGTGTATGTGTGTGTGTGTGTGTGTGTACGTTAAGGGCACAAATGTTAACACAATGATGCACCAGACACAGTAATTTAAACACTGGCCATACTCACAGGAAAAGGTCATCATTGCATAATAAGGCAAACGTTACTTTTCCTACAACTCTACATCTGATATTTCGAGGCATTTGCTGAATGAATATTGTTACAACCTCTTTTTTTACCCTATGTCCAAAGTGCTTCCATTAAAAGAGCAAACTGCAATAAAATGTCTAAAATGAAAGAACGAAAAAACACACACACACGCTGGACGAAAGCCGGGCCCCACAAAGAACACACGTATTACTCATCCCCCACAGAGCCGCCTTGCTTTAGTGTATTGTGGGAGGGCTGGGGTGGGCGGCTGTGCAGGGGATTGGGAGCTGCGGTATAAGACTGCATGACTTCAGCCTGCATGTAATATATCTACATGATGTTTTTTCAGCTTTGCTTTGCACTAAGTGGCTTCTGTTTCAGCTAAAATTAAAAAAAGTAAAATGTGCATGTGTGCGTGTGTGTGTGTTCACTTCAAAACTAATCAGGAAAGCCAGTGTGGTGGAACCCAGACATCTTGTTTATCCTGAGATTTACCCGCACTTCACCTTCAGCTCCACACACACACACACACACACACACACACACACACACACACACACACACACACACACACACACTCTCAGTTTACACACCACACACACAAGTGAAGGTCTTGTGCTTGTCCCAGGTGCAGAGAAATCTGTGAAGCAGCATGTGGCTTGTCCCAGTTCCTCTACAGTACCTGTGTGCCTTTGTGTGTGTGTGTGTGTGATTGCGTATTGCGACAAGACTGACCCATTTGAATCTTAATACAGGCGCTCACCATTGCATTCCTGAAACTAGTTCAACATGTAGGCTATAGGCTGCGTGTGACGCTGTCACAGAGCAGCGATGCTGAGGTCAGAGTGAGAAGATCTTCATTTGTTGGAGATTTGGTGACTAAAAAAAGTACACTTTTTTTCTTAGAGCTGGAAACTGAATGCAAAAAGATGTTGATGGGTGGAGGCGGAGGGGCTGAGATGGGCTTTGAGGAGATGGAGAAAGCCTCTGCTTCCTGCTTCTCCAGTTTTGACAGCAGGGTGAAGTCAGAGATGTGACTCTTGTGAGCTTAAGCTATTTCAAAGCAGCGCACGTCTAATCTGTGTCCTGACCAAAGGAGGTGCGCGTGTGTGTGTCTGAGAGAGAGAGAGAGAGAGAGAGAGAAAGCGGGAGAGGAGGGAGAGAAAGAAGTGAGACACTGAAGCAAACAGAGTGAAGAAGAGAGGGAGAGAGGGGAAGGACTGTTTGTGTGCCTGGGTGCTGAGCAGCAGCAGAGCAGCTTAGATGCGGACCAGAGGTGACCAGGGCTCGGGGTGAAGGTGTGTGCGCGTATGTGTGTGTGTGTGTGTTTGTGTGTGTGCGCGCGTGCATGTTTGAGTTTGTGTTGCGCGCCTGGCAGAGAGACTGCAGGATCGGGAGGAAAAGGGCTCTCAACTTCCCTCTTCCTCTCTGCGCCGCTCTGCCCTGTGTCGCTCCCTGCCTACTGCTCCTCTTTCCCTTTTTTTACTCCGGGACACAGGCAGCTGCTGCCGCTGGTAGTGGTGCTGCTGCTGCTGGTGCTGGTGGTGGTGAGATGTGAAGAGGCTTGAAGTATGGCATGCAAGGATGGTTTCTGCCAAGAAGAAGGAGATGGTGACAGCGATGCGCCCCGCGTTTACTCGGACCCTCTTCTACTTTTTCTGTTTGCTGACTTGGTGAGTCTCTGTCCGCGGTGCTGAAACCTGCCGCCGAGCTGTGTTTTCAGCCCTCAACTTACAAGTATCCCGATTTTCTTCTTCTTCTTCTTCATAGTATGAAGAAAATCTCTGCGCAGACAAAAAAGGATGAAAGGATCTATCCGGAGAATTTCACTCGCATTTTGGACCGACTTCTGGACGGCTATGACAACAGGCTGCGACCTGGATTCGGAGGTATTTTAGAAAAATGCGCACTATTTTTGCGCACTATTGAGAGTGTTCTGCAATAAAAGTAGTCATATCAGCTATGTGACCACTCGGAAATATCCAGAATCTTCAAACCACCAGGTGAAATTTTATTTCTTCTGTAATCTATGCTACTTTTTTAAAATTTATTTTTAAAAGCCATACCTCGTAGCTCTAACCACATTATCGAGCAATAAAAGCATCCGGTGACATCTTTAAACCACTAAAAAGGGAGCTTCGCTTGTTATTGGACTTTTTAATGTAAGAGAACGTAAAATGTACTCTAAAGATAGCTGCAAACTCACTGCTGAGCAACAAAACACCCCATTAGTGTGGTTTAAATCAAGTCAGTTCCACCCATAGTAATCATACTACACCCCTGAAGCGCTCTAAATGAGCAGAGGGAACAATCCACTTGCTGAGGGAGGCTAAAGATTTCAATTTTGGTGTATTCTATTTATATAGCTCACAGCTGCAGTCATCTCAAGGCACTTGATACTGTAAAGTAAAGCTCCTGCAGGGGTGGAGAGAGAATGTCATTGATCTGTGAACAAGCACTTGGTGATGGTGGGGAGGAAAAACACGTTTCTAAGAAAAAAACATAAAATGACCATCAAATATGCCATAATTAAAAAAATGTGCACTTTTATTTGCACAGCCTAACAGTCTACAGCCTGAACCCTGAAATAATTGCCAGAAAATTCCAAGTTTTTGAAACTGGTTTTTATTGAAGCTGAGAAATTTTATGTTAAATGGACGGCTACTTGAGCACTCAGAGCACTTTACACAACATGCCTTATTAATCCATTCATACCCATTCATGCCAGCACCTTTCTTTTTCTACGGCAAAGTGTTTTCTTTTTAACATCCATACACATTCACACTCTAATGAGGTCATCTAATAATAGGAAGGTTGGTGGTTTGATCCCTGGCTGCTCCGGTCTTCATGGGAAAGATGCTAACCCCAAGTTGCTCTTTGATGGATCCAATAGAGTCTGTCTATGAATGTTAGACAAAAAGCACTTAACCAAAGAAAAAACAGTGCTCGCATGTGCTTGGGTATGAATGGGTGAGGCAAGTTGTATAAAGTGCTCTAAGTGCTCAGGTAGAGTAGAAAAGTGCTATACAAGAACTAGTCCAGTAACCATTTACCAGTGAACACTCAGAGAGCAACTTGAGGTTCAGTTTCTTGCCCGTGAAGAAACTGCCCAAGACTGAAGAAGCCAGGGGTTGAACCACCAACCTTAGTAGACAGCTCAGCCCAGTAATTTGCATCAGATTTCCATCAGACTGGCATTTCTATGCAGCTGTTTTAGGTTTTTTTTTGGGGGGGGGGGGAATGACAGGTCTCTAAAACTCATCTATCAAATATGATGCACTCGGCATTGCAGGGTTAAGACTGTCAAATGAGCATGAACGCTTTACTGAAACTCTTTAACAGCATGGGGGAAGTAGAAAGCCGAGGACATGCATGACATGTTTTCATGGGACCATTATGGCAACATTTTAATGACCTTTTTCTCTACAATGTTTTATGTGATTTGCATACGCAACATACTGCTTTGTGGTTTAGTGTATCACAACACGAGCGCTGCTGAGTTGTGCACAAGCCTGGTAGTTGTGCCCACTGAAGATGGGCCTCTGAGCTGGCACGTTTGAGTGAGTGTGGTTACATAATTGTGTGTATGTCAGCACACAAACGTCCTAATGCACAGTTCAAGTTCTAAAAGTACAGTTCTGGGTTTCTACGGCCATATTTCTCAAAGAGATGCCTCACTGCTGGTTGTAAAGCAGCCTGTCAGCAGAGATGTTCAGACATGCAGGCGTACCAGCTTCGCTTTAAAGTGAACAGAATGGAAACAGCAACAAAGGCGCTACAGCTCTGGAAGAGATAAGTTACTGCAAGGCTTTTAGATTGGCTAAACAAGTATGAATAGGACTCCTGTCTTTTTATGACCGCGACACTGAAGGATTTACACCAGTAAACGGTCATTAAATGTGACACTTGTCTGTTTCATTATCTCAACAGGTCCTGTGACTGAGGTCAAGACTGATATTTATGTGACAAGTTTTGGGCCTGTCTCAGACGTTGAAATGGTACCTATCCTATCTCATGTTTGTTTATGACTTTCTTTTTGTTTATTCTAAATTGAGTGTCAAACTACAGAAGACACAGAGATCAATACTTGAAGATAATGACTATCTTGCTCAACCAAGAGCCACTCAACCAAGCCTGCTTTATGTTTTGTTGAAAAACCGAAGCAATTTCTTCCAGCTGGTCTTATTTTTGGTCCTTTTTTCCCATCTTAGGAATACACAATGGACGTATTTTTTCGCCAGATGTGGGTAGACCGGAGGTTGATGTACGAGGGCCCGATAGAGATTCTCAGGCTGAACAACCTGATGGTAACAAAGGTGTGGACACCGGACACCTTCTTCAGGAACGGCAAGAGGTCCGTCGCTCACAACATGACGGCGCCCAACAGGCTGTTCCGCATCATGAAGAACGGCACCATCCTCTACACCATGAGGTACTTATATTAACTCGAATAATATGCCAATCTACAGATTGCAGCCAGCTCTAATTTTGCATCCATCTAAAAAGCCTGCTTGTGTTAGTTACACTTCATGTATTTGTTTTGTCTTTTTAGTGTTTTTTGGTCATTAAAATGGGATAGGAGGGATGACAGACTTTGTTTGTTATAAAGCAATGAAAGAGATTTCCTGTGAAATCAAAAACCCGCTCTCGCTGTGTACACAGTAGAGAGCTGTGTGGAGGCAGTGCACATGCCAAACTTTCACATTCATTCAGGAGAGCAGTTGATTGTTTGATAGTAATTGGCCTTTTTTATATAAAGATCAGCAGACTCAATGATTGCATAGCAACAATTGAAAAACCACCTTAGTTTGTTTTAAAATACCTGAACAAATAGAACCATGTAGGCAGTAGTTTTTGGTGTACCTTTTAAAAGAAAGCCCTTATTGCCTTGTTATTGGTCCTAAGTCAAACGCTTCTCCTCTGTTCTGCAACAGGCTGACGATTAGCGCCGAGTGTCCCATGAAGCTCGTGGACTTCCCCATGGATGCACATGCATGCCCCCTCAAGTTTGGCAGCTGTAAGTTCTTTGTGTGTGAGTTGGTGACATCAGCATCAGAAAACTTTATTGACACACAGTTTGCACAGTTGGTTTGTTACAACTGCAAAATATATAGTTTATAAAAGGGGGAAATTAAGTGGAAGTAATAGTAACAATATGACATATAAAAAAGCATTTTTCAAACATAAACTTATTGAAAACATGCAAAAATATGCAAACAGATGAACAACACTTACAACACCAGGAGTTTAGTGTAGAGTACTAATGTAGATAGATTAGATGCAACTTTATTAATCCCTCGGGTGGGTTCCTCCGGGAAATTCGGTATATGTACAAAGTCAGTATTTTATCCATCCATCCAATAGGATTTATTATTAATATTAATGGTATTATTTAAATATAAACTAAATAGACAGAAGCTGAGATGAGGAGAAAGACATGATGATTTATTTTCTTTTTATATAGCTACATCATGACAGGAAATAAGTGGTACCATTTTAGTGAGCCTCCTTTCAATGTTCTGGCTGTGCTACAAGAGAGAAAACAGGAAGAGGCTTCTGATTAGGTCTGACAGGACAAGGTGATCCAAACATGCATGTAAGATTACTGTTAACCTCTAATATTCCTGCAGTGCCTTTGAATGAGGAAAAGGACTCAAAGTTTTAAAAAATCTATCATTTTATCAGAATGTGAATTCTGTTCGTCCTCAATGTTTTGTCAAATGATTTTATTAATAAGTCATTATCACAGTGAAAATTTGTACCTGAGTAATAACATAACATAACAGCATTGTAGCATTGTAAGTCTGTTACTTTGGGAAGACGCGAGTAATGGAAGTATAATTTTTAAAATTAAATACAACAATTAGTGATATTTAAACACAATCAATATCCAGTCCTTGTGTATTCTCACTCTGTTGCATGTTTGACAGTCTAACATAAAAATAAACAAAACGCTGCCTGAGCAACTCGACACAGAGTAACTCAGTGTGACAGAGAGTGTAGAAAATTTTAGTTAAGATTTTTAATCTAAAGCTGAAATCCTGGAATTTCACCAGCACTCCCACTTTGGACTTTGCAATACCAAAGAACAGCTGCACACTATGGCAGATGTACACAAAAGAAAAAGCACTCTGAAATGATCATTTTTAAATGGAAAGTGAACCATCAAAATACTTCCAGTCAATTAAAAAATAATCAGTTTCATCACCTCAAAAATGAAGAAAATGTCACAGCAATGTAAAATACTGGAGTAAGTCAATTTAGTTAAATTACTTTTTGAGTTAAACATACAAGAGTACAGTAGAAGTGTAAGCAAATAACCCACTTCTGGTTCTTTACTTCTTGTAACTCAGATAAACTTGCACATTAAAACAGGTGGCAGTGTAATGCGCGTGTAATACGCAGCAAAGATCTGATGTGATGATTATTTTGTAAATCAGTTGTATTCCACTCTAACACAATTGAAGTGACTTTATTGAAAGGACAAAAAAAGCTGGATTCTAAGATGAATAGTGTGATTCTATTTCAGGACGCCATGCTTCCTCGGCCGGACAGCTGCTGTGTAGCAGTCGGTTAGGATAGCGCGACCACTTTATAAACAACCAAATAAGAGCGTTTAGACTGAATCTGAATCTAAACTAAGCAGAGTGGGTAAAAAAAGAGAAAACACCAGTGGAAGGGTAAGACAAAGAAAATATTGTCCTAGCTCAGTTCATGAAGCCACTTTCCTCCTCTTGGTACTGAAATGGATGCTGTGCTGAAAAGGAGCGCTAAAGAGCTGAGCAGAAAGCGACTAAATGCTATAGTTAATAATGAAACGTTTCATTCTTCATCGTGAACAATAAACGCCCAACTCAGCACCAGTGTTCACAGTGGGCCCACTGGTCAGCAGAAATGACTTATTTCAAATAAAGGAGCTTCTCAAAAAACGAGCAGCTGCGTCTTATCAGAGAGCAGCAGCGATTTGAAGATTACATCTGCAAGAGAAAGGAGAGGAAAAAAGACAACGAGTTTGCCTCTACACCCGCTGTCAATTACCCAATCTGGTGACATTGCGGAGGACAAATTCACATTCCTCGGTTATTGTCATCCCCCCTCCTCCCGTCCTTTCACCATCCTGTGCTGCTGCTGCTAGCCTCCAGTCAGGAGGAAGCAACCATGGATCTGATGTGGCCTGAAGCGAGGGAAAGGTCAGAATCCCTTCCTCTGCCTCAGGATAGCGCAGACCTATGCAGCTATTTTCCATAGCCGGTGCATGTGTGCGCGTCGATGTGTGCCTGCGTGCTAATTTTCTCGCTGTCTGCCCTGCCTTCATTTTTCCTCCATCTCTCCCCCTCTCTCTCCTCTCACCGTCTCCTTTTTCTGTTTCTCCATCTGGACTTGTGTGCACAGGCACTGCGTTCCACTCCATGACACACCAGAGTCATTTCATTTTGGCAGCACAGTTGGTATCCTGCCGATATGGAGTCCCATAGGGAGTGGCAGGCCAAGACAACTGGCATTTTGTTTTGCATTCGCACTCTGGTCAACCTCGCCAGTGAGAATACAGCAAAGAAGAAAAAAACGCACAAAAAACAAAATAAAACAGAGGGGAAGCAACAACGGGGAATAAACAAACTTGTAATATAATGTGTGACTGTTACAACTTTAATTAGACACAAAGTGGCAGCTTGAGTCTTTACTAATTGGACAGTTTTACTGTTATCATATATTTTTACTTTCATTTGTTCTGATGTTATGGTGTGGTCCACAATTACCGAAATAGATTGTAAAACCTGCACTGGAATCATTTTCTTTATGCAGATTAGTGAATTATTCATGCTTGAGTGGAGGTGAGATGATGAGTCAATCTGGTAGAACCAATAAAAAATTATTAGTGAAAAGTTTTTGGTGGAGACTTCTTGTCTGTTTTTGTTTTGATTCACTTAGAGGGGGCTGTCTATATTTTTACACCTATAAAACCTGTTTGAAACAAAAAGATATGTTTTTGACAAACTTTACATTTTCATATGTAAATTTGAGCTGGCACACTGAACTTCTCTGAGACTAAACAAATCGAGCATAACATTCAGCCACTAAAATGTTTTTCTGTTCAGAAATACAAGCAAATAACTGTAAAAATACATTTTTCTGCTTTTTTGTAAAACAGTACATACAAAACATAAAAATTTACTTTGGTAATTACCAATTTACTACTGTTACTGTAGCGCAGATGAGGCATAAACCTCACACAGGATTGTATTCTAATACATTTGTTACACACTCTGCATATTTTAGTTGCATTTTACTCAAAATGATTGTCTCATGTTTATTAAGGGTAACGAAACATATTTTGAGTGTAACAGGGACATTTGAGGCCCCACCTAACTGCTCTTTTCTGTTTTGAGAGGGGCAACCAATCAGCCAATCAGTTCCTCCAAATTTTCATTTCAGACACAGGATGAACTGAGGGGCAGCACTAAGGCCCAGTGTAAGACAAATAGGGATTGATTTTAATTATGAGTCATGCAAAGCTACTCTAGTAGAATCTAATAATAAGAATATCAACTTTATTAACAGGAATCTTTAAAGACCTCAAATGTAGGAATATTGGACACGACTTAATTAATTGAATTATCTATAACATATCCTACTTAAATCAAAAAATATTTATTATATTAATCAATTATTAGTTTATTATAATATATTTAAGCATTAACATTAACGTTGATCTTTTTTTGTGTGTGTGTTTGTTTGCTTTTTGTGTTGCTTCATGTGTGGACATGCAAATCAATATCCCATTGGGGACAATAAAGTTACCGTTGAACCTTTATCAACAGACAAAGCAACAACTGTAGAGATAACAGTTATTATCAATTTGAGTTAGTTGTCTTTTCTTTAAATTTAGGCAATAAAATAAAGGCAATATAATACATGCTGCATATAAAATATATTAATTCAACTTAGTTTCCCTACACCAACCCACCAAGGAAGTAGAGCTTGTCTTTTAATGGGAACGTTGGTTCACTTCCCAGTTCTTCCAGTCAGCATACTGATGTGCTTTTGAGCAAGATAACAAACTCCCAACCTGCCCAAGCATCTTTCAGAATAAAAGGCTTGGAATAAAAATGCTCTGAGTAAAAAAAGTGCTACATACAGTTAGATCCACAGGTTTGTGGATAATGACACAATAATAATTTTGCCTCTGTACATCAACACGGTGGAATTAAAAGCTGAAAGTCTGCAACAAATTCATCTTGGATTTTTGAGTTCAAGTTCAAACAAAATAACTGGATTCATTACTTTGGAATTATGGCCATTTTTATACATAATCCCTCCAAAAACGTATGAACCTAACCGTAAGCAGCCACGTCACCAGGAAAATGGCGTCCGGGTAAAAGCTGGCTAGTAAATGAAAACTTGTGTTGTTGCACCAGCCCAATAAATACAGACGTTTTAAGTTTAGCAGAAATTTCCACAACAGTTGACAACAGACAAAATAACTAATGTGTAGCTTGTTCCTAATGGTTTCTGGTTTAATGCACTTTTACATAACAATATGCAGAATTTGTTCCAGGAATAGCAACCCCATTATCTGAGAAGCAAAAGCAGAAGTGCTAGAGGATGTAGCATTTATCACATATACAAACAGTGTGAAGAATGGCAATCCAAAGGAAAACAGGAGAAAAGTGGTAATGGGGAAAAGGTGCTATTAACAGCTGGTTGGTGACAAGAAGAAATCTACAGTGATGATAATGTTTCAATTATATCAAAGTAAAATCCTGCACACATATGGACAGTTTACAGTATACAAAGAGCTGCTTTCTTCTGAGCATCTTATGTTTTTCTGCTGCACTGCTCACAGCTTACAGTCAGTGACTCATGTCGGTGTGGCTTTGCTGTCTGCCCACAGATGCCTATCCTAAAACGGAGATGATCTATACTTGGACCAAAGGGCCTGAGCATTCAGTGGAGGTCCCTCCAGAGTCCTCCAGCCTCGTTCAGTATGATCTCATTGGCCAGACGGTCTCCAGTGAAACGATTAAATCCATCACAGGTGAGATTTGCTCATCCTTTCACCGTCCTGCTTTATCAACCGAGTTACAGTGAACGCTCAAGGAATAATGGGACACTGCTGTTCATTTATCACTTTTACAAAAGAGTCTGCTTTTTTTATGAAAAGAAAAGATCCACATCTGTCTGAGCGCATTATATTGAATCATACTTGGAAGATTTGCCAAGTCTACACTGTGTTTCCACAAGACAGATTTGGGCGTCGCATATTGGGGGGATATAGAGTTTTGACACTTGCACAGACATGACAGTGGGTCTACTGGACCATGGCTAGCACACAGTCTTGTGAAATGAAACCCTCAAACATCATGCGTTGAGACATTTCAGAGCCAGTTGGCTCACAAAAATACTGAAAGCCCCACACACCACACCAAAAAAAAAAAAGATTTTAGCAGCAGAAAGCTACAACAGAGTGCAAATGGACACAATGTAGAAGTGAGGGGAGAAAACCAGATCAAATGTGACATCTGTCTGGAGCTGCATTAATGAAATCTGTCAGCCTGCAACTTCAAATTCTTTGTTAATGAAACTAATTCATTTCTGTTGATCCCCCAGGTGAATATGTGGTCATGACGGTCTACTTCCACTTGAAACGTAAAATGGGCTACTTCATGATTCAGACGTATATCCCCTGCATAATGACAGTAATCCTCTCCCAAGTGTCCTTCTGGATAAATAAAGAATCAGTCCCAGCGCGCACAGTTTTCGGTATGTAGACTTCACACAGCATTCATGCTGCACTGCCTTTCTGCTCCTCTCTCTCTCTCTGTTTGTTTGGTGCCTGCATGCCAATGGAGCAATCAGAGCTGGAGTATCTATTCAGTCAACACAACAAGGCGATGCTTCAGCACGCGGTGATTACGGGAAAAAAAAAGTTTCCCATTCTATTTTATTTTCACCTCGTACAGTAATTCTCTAAAATATGTTTGGCTCAATAAGCATTTACAAGCAGTAATACTGCACGTGTGGTTGAAATAAACATTTTTAATCAGATGGGGAAAGATGTCCTCCTTATTGTAGTTGCTAATGACAAGCGTTTCCTGAGTAAATTATTCTTTTTTTAAAATGCCTAAACCACTGGCTCAGTTCAGGAATGCCAAGCCCAGTGTTTTTCCATTACTTCCCATTCGCTCTTGTAATGCTTCTGTCATGGATTTGCTGTGTGGAAGGAAGGATGTAGGACCCAAACGCAGGACTCAGAAACGAAAGCGTGAACTAAAAGAGGTAGCTTTATTTTGGCCGTAAATAACTTACTTCAAATACAAAACTAAACTGGAAACAAACCAGGAGCAGTAACTAGGAAATGGCTGAAAACAGAGGAAAACACACCAGGGAGTAACAAGGGAATGGAAAACAGGAAGGAAGCACAGCTGGGGCTAATCTGAGGCCCTTTCTCAATTCTCAAGTACGCGAGTACGTACTCGCTGAGAACGCGAGTACAGACTCGTGATTTGTACAATTGGAACACCCGCGTACTTGATGATGTCACACACAGGTCCGGAGTTTTTACTGCCGTCCCCTCTCAATTTAACTGTGAGTAATATGATATGAAGCTTAACTTTAATCACAGCCAAACCGGTTTACTCAGGAACAAATAAAACACTGAAATAAACCAAACATTAACATTTAGAAGTGATCTAAGTGACTTATATATCATGTTTAACCTCAGTAGTGAAATCTCTATTAATAAAAATAGTGTACATGTACATACCTTAATAAAAACAAGCAGGTGAGATGTTAGAACGCTTTTATTTTTATTGTAGTGGACACTCAATACAATAGACAGCTACTGGAGTTTGGGGTTTGTTTAACCTGAGTAGCAAAAAGACCGCGCGGGGGGGGGGGGTTGAAAACGATGTGCCGGGAGTTCGCTGTTCTCGCCGGCTTTAATCCTCGACCTCGCTGTCTGCTATGGAGCTGGCGGGTCACAGACGTCTCCGAAAACGTCGGAGCGCGTTTGGAAATATATGATATCTTGATAAATCGAGCAGATATTTGAAGTTTACACAGCTACATTCTCGCTTGAAAAAACTTAAAAGTTTATTTTGTGACCCAGAAAGAGTAATATTTAAACGTTTTTAGCCCCGCTCGTCTGCCATTGCCGCATTTGAGTTTTGGACAAAATGCATTCTGGGATATTTAGCTGTACCAAGTCCACACAAGTCACCACCGATGCATGCTCGGTAAAACGGGCGGAGCGAGAACACATCCGGGACTTTTTCGCGTTCTCGGCTTGATGCGTACTTCGAATTGGAACAGTACTTGGTCTCCGACTGATGACGTATCACGAGTACACGAGAACGCAAGTACGCACAAGTACGCATATTGAGAAAGGCCCTGACATAACAAGACAAAGGAAGCAAAGCAGAATACACTGACATGGGGCACAGACTTTCAAAGTAAAACAGGAAACACACGAATGCAGAGGCAAGGATGACAAGATAGACACAGAGAACACAGAGACCTGAAACGTGGGACAGGAAGGCACAGAGCAGACAAAACATGGAAAACAGGGGAGGCACATAAACAAAACCTAAATATTAGAAATCTGGAACTACTAAAGAACTTAGGCAGCTAGAATACACAACACAAACCGAGAGACTAGCAATGATAAATCATGATGAAATCAACAACAAAACACAAAACCCTGGGTCACCGATCCCGGACCAGGACAGCTACAGTCACACTAAGTCACAAAATTACTGCACCAGTATGGAACAAACTTATGATGTTTTTGCCTTTGAAATGGTTTATTTAAAGACCAGGTCCACAATTTGGTGCATCAAGATGGCGATAATTAGGTGGTGTCAGTGTGCTATCAGTTTGAATGGAGTCAAGTTGGCAGCTACGTGTAGTCTGTTTGTGGCGATACAGCAATTAACGTTCACAAATTAGCCCAAATAACAAATCTGTTGCTTTCTGCATCGACTGAAATTCACATTGACTCAGAAGCTCATAGATCTGAAACAGAAATTCCTCCACAAATAGTGACGTAGTTGCTGCAAATTGCAGATTTAACTGCAGAATTACACACAGCAACCTTGCTTTTATATAGGAACATAACCAAAATACAACCAGCTGAGTTGATGGACTGATGGACACAGACCGACTCAGACTGACTGAAAAAGTTGTCAATCTGCGTTTATGCGTTGGACAGAAATTATTTGCAAATGTTTGAGTCCAAGTGGGACTTTAATTTTGTGGAGACAGGTTGCCTTCCAACAACTACCCGTGCAATCACATTGTGACCAAAAGTGGTCTTCCACAGATTGAGAGTACTACTTGCAAAAAATGCCATGCAGTCACCGGGTAACCATGAATTTTTCCTAGATGCCGTCCAGTTTTGTCTCTAGTGTGACTAAGTCCT
Source organism: Simochromis diagramma (assembly GCF_900408965.1). Lineage (NCBI taxonomy): Eukaryota > Metazoa > Chordata > Actinopteri > Cichliformes > Cichlidae > Simochromis > Simochromis diagramma. The sequence continues at coordinate 2,617,775 of NW_024387477.1, forward strand.
TTACACTCTGTGGGATTTCCAATGAGCTTTTCTTGTCTTAAGCTCTCTTTTTCAGTGCTGTGAGCTTTAATCTGATTTCCTATTGTGAGTCATGGGTCGGCCATTTGTTTGTTTGTTTGTATTTGTTCTGTGTTGTCTAAGAAAATATGTGTTGTCTAAGGTCATATGGCTTGTTGATGAATTTCACAGTCAGCGCTAAGACTACCGGCCCTGTTAACGGTCACGTTAAAACCCTCCACTGTCAAACTCGACATGATCAACAAACTTCTGTTATCTTTTCATTTGTTCTGTAACTTAATTTATAGCTAATTTTGTTTGCTTACAGTCAGCAAAATAAGAAACTCCTTCTGAATTCACAATTTAAACGGTTTATAAAGAAGTGAACAGTCTATTATTTGAATTTGATTTAAAAAAATAAAAATAAAATAAAGTGCAGCCTTACCTAATGTCCACCCGACTGTTACTCATTTTATATTAAGATTTAAAAATCTAGTCGGTATTGGTATAGAGAGTAACCTTCAATAATGGTAATAAATCACACAGCAATAGTACATTCATGTAGTTGTAAAAAGCATGATAATATATTAAGTAATCCAAAGTATTCAGAATACGTTACTCTCATTGAGTAACTTACCTGAATACGTTACAAAATACATTTTGGGGCATGTAATCTGTAATCTGTAGTGGAATACATTTGAAAAGTAACCTTCCCAACAGTGAACATGACACATAAACCAGGGGACATGGATAACTAACTAAGACAAACTAATAATAATACTAGGACTTAGTGTTATCTCCTAAATAATACAAAATACCTCAACTTCAACCCTTAACTTGACAATAGCACATGATATTATTAACATAAGAAATCAACAATTCAAACATAACACAAAATGCCCCTGACAAAAATAAAATTACTCTTCCTCAGTCTCCTAAATTCAGTGCATCCCTTAGAAGGAAAATAAGAAACATAAATAAAAAGAATTGTACCAAAACGTAACGCAAAATGAAATTGACAGGGGAGTGCTTTCAGTTTTGCAGTGTGCTGCATTTCTGTTAATTAAAACGTCTTTGCAGGCGAACACTGCATTTCTTCAATTGGCCTAAGTACATCTAAAAGCAAACAAATAAAATAAAGGCCTTACTAAATTCATTGTTGATGTAAATAAAACTCAAAGTAAAGTACCTGACCTATCTACCCCTGCTTTGTGTACTGCACATGTTTTGTCACTTAGTTGGGGAGGGAATAACATCTTTTTCCAGTATGTTGACCATTTTTCTGAAGCCTTCTAGGGTCCAGCTCTCTGCCTTCTTCTGTGGCAGACATTTGGATTTTGTTGCATAATCTGTCTTTGAATACAGTGTTACTCGTCCAGACAGAAAACAAGCAGTGCAGTGCAGGGAACAGCTGTGACTGGCACATGCAGACTTGTGGTGAGGCGCTGATGTAGGGAGCACTCGATTTACTTTTGCTTTCCATTTTCAGTATCGCTCAGTCATGTTAATTTAACTGTGGGAAGCCAAAATCGTGATTGAGATTAAACTCTGATTAATTGTGCAGTCCTAATCCTTAAATACTTGCCAATGAAACTTTCGTTCGATAATATACTTGATCCAAATTCTTGCTGGTCAAAAGGGGATTAAATACGTTTCTCCCTCACTAAAACTTGGATGGGTTGAGAACGACTCGGTGTGTCCCCCAGATGAGTTGGAAGAGGTGGCCATGGCGAGTCTGCTTTGACTGCTGCCCCCGCGACCTGAACTCAGATAAGCAGAAGAAAATGGATGGACAATCCCAGATCACGTTCTGCCTGTAGTACAGTCATTAAAATATTGCATTTTCACACCAGAGCTACTCTATCATTAAAGTGCTCTAAAGCAGGGGTGCCCAATCCCAGCCCTCGAGAGCTACCATCCTGCAGCTTTTAGATGCATCCCTACTCCAACACAGCTGAATCAAATAGTTTGATTACCTCTTCAGCATGCCATCAAGTTTGGCAAAGGCCTGATAGCAAGCCATTCATTTGATTCAGGTTTGTTGGAACAAGGATGCATCTAAAAGCTGCAGGACGGTAGCTCTCGAGGGCTGGGATTGGGCACCCCTGCTCCAAAGTGTTGAAGAAAAAAGTCTTTAACAAATTATATTTTCAGTCAGTGAGTGCATCTTTTGTATCTGTTACTCCCCACCCCCTGTAATATGCAAAACTGCACTGGTTAAAACAGAATCAATGTGATCATACAGGTTTTTGTTGGTTACAGTAAGGTTAGTCACAGGTCAGCCACCAAGCAAACCAGTGACTTTATTGATCAATATATTTGATTTATGAATATGAATTAAGATTACACCCGAATATATAGTGTATAAAGTATATGTTTGAGTAAATTATAAATAATTAGTTTGCTAACCATATTAATATCTTGCTGTAACAGTAAAAATAAGCAGATGTTCGTCAGACTTCACAGAACTGCTACAGTTCTTGCTAAAATGAAGGTGCATTGATCCAAAGCTAGACCCAATGGTAGGGAAAGTTGGATGAAATTAGCACAAAATCCATCTGTCTTCCTAAAAGCGAAGTGGGCGAGATGAACATTACAAACAAGAGCCTCCCTGCATGCTGGCTGCTCATAGATGTGCTACAAAACCTGCTTTCAGTTTTTAGCCTGTAACCCAGTTGCGTGCTACCCATACTCCCTTGCTACACTGTTTGGGTTTGCCCTAGAATAGACTAATTAGTGTGTGACAATAGACATGTTGTCTATTGAATGATAGTGGCACTGATGCTTGCCTCTGTTTGAAAGTATTCCTGCATTGCTTTCAAGAGAATTAGCATTAACTCATAACCATGACTAATGACAAGCTAACTAAGAGAAAAACAAACAAGTGTCAGTGGTGATTAATGATTCTGATTTAATATGCTGACCGTTCATGATGCTGCACAGACGTCTGCATAAAACCACACGTGGGTTTATACAGTAGTACTGACCCCTATGTATGACATCTACACATCTCCTCTATTGACTGGCATTTTGTTAGCTAGCACTCTGTCAAATCATCATAACATACTCAGTCACCAACACAACCAACAACCCACCCCACCATTTGGTTTTAATAAAGGTGTCACGCACACTGCAGCATCACCTCTAAGCATTCATTTGGTATAGTGAATGCTTTTGCCGTCAGCTGTTGAGTTGCTTAGTGAAAAATGATGCTGTGTGGCTCTCTCTCTCTGAGTGTCGCTCAGTGTAATATAGCACGAGCGAATCAGTGCTGCTCTTCTTCAGCGGACAATGTATCTGACAGTCCTGCTGCTCTACCCCTGCCTCCCCCGCCCCAAACTGTCCGGCATGACAGAGGCATCACAGCAGCCCGACTATTGACGCATGAGTCGAGCCTTTGAGACAGTGGAGTTCTGCTGTTATCCGCTGCTTTTCAGCCGGCGCGTGTGTGACTGTTTGGGTTGGAAGGTGGTCTGTGTTTGGATTTCTCCTCTTCTTCCCTGCAGCCTCCGTTTTGACTTCCTGCCTCTGTGACTCCACTGCAGTGATCTGTTTTAAGCCTAAAAGAAGCAGTTTGTCAAGAAGACAAACAGGAGTGGAGTGAGGATTAGAGCTCAAGCTCCATGGTTTCAAATAGAGTCAAGATAAAAAGTACACTTAAAGTAAAACGAGTGTTTCTTAAAGCCTCAAATTATAACTTTCTAGACTTTTGACATTTAACAACTCCAGTGATTGTCTCAAATCAGAGTTTATGGCCAGTAATCGTTCTGGAAGTCCCAAAGTGTAATTGTCCTTTGGTCTATGAAGAGGCACACATTTATGATCCTACAGTACATCTTCTCTGTGAAAATGAAGACAAAGGACCATGAGTTTCGATTAAGAGGTTACTCTTGTGACATCAGGCGCATGTTTCCTTAGACACAATAACTGGTCACGAGAGAAAACTATGCGTTCCTCGACGAGTTGGAGAGTCGTGCCATGAGGTTGGTGGCTGCTTCTGGGTGAAACTAATCGCAAAGAGGGTGCTACACCAAAAACTACCCTGTGATTGTGTTGATTGCAAGAGTAGAAGACCCAAGTGCAGACAGAGGCGAGGAGACAAAAGTGGACTTAACGAAAAGCGAGCCTTTATTTAGGGCTGAAACTCACGAAAATACAGTAAGGCTAAACTGCGGGAAAATCTGAACATAAACTGGGAAACTATGACTATGACTTGACTGGGAAACTGTGAGAAGGGGTAGGGAAGGTAACACAAACAACGCGACGCTGAGGACTTAACTACACACATGAGGTGATGAGGAGACACATGAGGACACAGCTGACTAGAATGAGACATAATGACAAAGGGAGAGTAAGACTAAACATGTAGTAACAAGAAACACAAGGTAAAAGTAAAACAGGAAACATGGAGACTAGACATGACAACACAAGCTTAACAGACCTAAAACACATGACAGACTAGAAAAGAACCCAAACACAGATTGCTGCGGTCCTTTGTATTTTGCATAGAACATACCAACTTCTCTGCAAACTCTCACCAAATAGTAGTCAAGCAGCAGTAACAACAAGTTCAACATAATCTGGAAATGCAGACCATTCACCTTCAAAGTAAAAGCCCTGTCGCCAACAAGTTTGAAAAAGTGGAACTTATACTGTCGAGGCAAACCTTTGCCATCCAGTCTAGGAACATTTTTTCCCAGTGAGCAATGGTTGTCAAATAGTAGGACTATGTAACTGAAGGCTTATTAATTCGACCCTACATGGTCACATGTCCAAAATGAGGGAAAAGCTAACATTTAGCAATCACAACAGCTTGCCCGACTATCCTATGAAGCATACTAATTCATGCAATTTACTGTATCTTCTTATTTAGCTACATAAGTAACAGTCTATACAGTATATTCAGATATATGCTGCACTTATTGTTGCACAGCTGCTTTCACTCTTTCTGCTTCCTGCTATAAGCTAATAACCTCAAAGCTTTATGTTCCTGAAGTACCAACATGAAAAAAACATCTCTCTATGCAGCGCTTGGAACAATCAAGTATCCAAACCAAGCATAATTATGGTGAAAGAATGGCTTCCGGATAATTTCTCTGATTTCAGCGACCCACACCATACTTTGCATTATATACATAATCAGTTCCAGAGTCAGTGAAATGTTTCCACGAAAGCTTTAATTTTAATTTTAATAGAAAACACCCACTGTTTCATTCTTTTGGCTATGTTAAGAAAAGCTCTCTATTAGAGGGTAACGTCCTCAGTCTGTGGCCTTGAGCTGCAGTTCACCTATCAATGTCATCCAGCTGCTTTTGACTGACAGGTAATTATATGGCGGTCACGTCCGGGCAAAGGAGACAAGCGTTTATGTTGGGTAAGGGTTGTGACGCACAGATTGTTCCAGATCTTTGGCATAAAGGGGATTTTCTCCAAATCACATTATTGCTATTGGTTAATAGTACCAAGGGCGAGTGACGAGCCTCAGGCTTATACGGTGACCTTCTGTTATTGTAGGAGCCCCGCATAACCTTGGGTGCTGGTCAGACAGGTGTCTTGTTTTATTTTTATGGTCCCTCGCTGGGTAGTGCAGCGACAAATAAATGAGAACACATGACATTCAGTCCCGGGATGGTGTCTGCATGAACCTCAGCCAATGTGTCCTCTAGCTCTGTGATGTATAACCTTTCTTTATTTGAATTATTTCCACAATTTGAGAGTTACCAGTGTTAATGTGATATACAGGGTGGGCCATTTATATGGATACAATTCCATTTTATTACAGTGTATCCATATAAATGGCCCACCCTGTAGTTAGGAAACTGCAAGCTCACAGTGGCATAATATAAGTTAATGCTTAGTTATATAAACAGTATTTGGAGGTAGAGCATGCTGACCATTGCTTAGATGTCTTAATTCATCTGCTGCATAAAGACCTTGACTATCTTTAGCAGGACTATGATATAAGAAATTAAGTGGGTTGGTACCAAGTTATTGATGGAAGTGATTGCCAATGAGACTGGAGAATAGTGCTGACAGACAATTCACAGGAAGGGGCATATACAGTTAGGTCGAGAAGTTTATAGACAGTGACAAAATGTTTATAATTTAGACTTAATTTAGTCTTTACATCATCTTATGGATTCTAAATCAGACGGTCAAGATGTGACATTTTAGGTTTAATTTGTCACTTAGTACAATTTTTACTTTTACTTACTTTTTAATTGTGCATTATATGCACTTTACAATTCCACTATATCACTCTCAAATTTCAACTATTGGGTATTCTAGCACTTACCAGTAGCTCGTAGCACTGTCTTGCCCTCTCACGGATTTACACACTCCGAGACTGTCAGCCGTGGGGTCGCGCAACCTCCGTTACAGTAGACATGCCACTCTTGAGACCCGAGTACCGCAAGGCTGGCCACCTATTATACACATCCCCTTCTGGCAACACTCAGTTAAGTTAGCGGCTTTAGTCATGCCAGTGTGCAGTGTGAACCAACATAGTGGAACACGACACGTTCCTCCAAGACCCGCTGCAATGCAATAACCGACAATCACACAAGACCGTGCATTTGCAAAGTGCACCCCTCGAAGACCAAGACACAACCAGACAGAGATACAGGCAGTGCAATAGCATTGAGAAGACTGAGCCATATGGGCACCGGTTCAGCTCAGTGCGTTGAGCACTGTAAAGTAACTTTGTCAATCAATCAATCAATTTTATTTATATAGCACTTTTAAAAACAAAAAATTTTGACCATATTACTGTAGAATAAAATAATCAGATAAAATTTAAAAGGAAAGTAAAATAAAAGGTAAGAAAATAATAAGAATAAAATAATGACAGACTCATACAGAACTAAAAGCCAAAGAGTAAAAGTAAAAGCAGTGTTTTTCAGGGCCTCAAAAGTAATTGGACAATTGACTGACAAGCAGTTTCACGATCAGATGAGGCCTGTTCCTTTGTTTTTCCAGAAAGACTGATTAAGAAGTTAAAAGATCTAGAGTTGATTCCAAGTATTGAACTTGTATTTGGCAGCTTTTAGCTGGAGCTCTTAATCTGAGGTCCACAGAGATGCCCAGATGCAAGAAGAGGAGGCTGAAAAATCAAAATAAAGGTACATCAGCGACATCAAAGAAGAAACTCCACAGAAGACAATGGATAAAAACTGTTCTTTCCTAGGTTACGAAAAAAATTTCACAACATCTAGCAGAGTCAAAAACATCGTTGAGGAGGTAGAGTGAGTGACAACAAAGAAGGTTTACAGCAACAACCACTGGTTACAATCAAGAAACTGATTATACAGCGCTCCACAGTCCAAATGACCCAAAGAAAGTACAAAAGAAACCCAAGAGTTTTTCAAGGCAAAGAAATGTTCAGATTAGTTACCAGATCTCAACAAAATAGAGCAGCTTTACAGATACTGAAGACAAACTCGAGAGTGGAGCAACTGAAAACAGCTGCAATAAAGGCGTAGCAGAGCAGCTCGAGGGAGGAAACAGTAGTCGGTGATATTCATGAATGGTAGACTTCAGACAGTCATTGATTACAAAGGATATTCACCTAAGTATTAACCACAAACCTTATGTTAAAGTTATGCTGGCTTGTCCAATTACTGCTGAGCCTCTGAAAATTTGTTTCTATGTATAAAAATGTTTGTAATGTTTGTTTGTTTAAAGCTGGAAGTCTGCATTCAATCACACCTTGATTGTTTGATTGAAAATCCACTGTGCTGGTGCAGACAGGCAACATCAGTCCTCAGAGTACAGAGTCGAGTGAAACTCTCAGAGTAGCTCAAGTGGACAAATGCTTTTTGTGGTTCTATTGTACATGTTTCTATTGCAAAGCTATACTGTATACAGTGGGGCAAAAAAGTATTTAGTCAGCCACCGATTGTGCAAGTTCCCCCACCTAAAATGATGACAGAGGTCAGTAATTTGCACCAGAGGTACACTTCAACTGTGAGAGACAGAATGTGAAAAAAAAATCCATGAATCCACATGGTAGGATTTGTAAAGAATTTATTCGTAAATCAGGGTGGAAAATAAGTATTTGGTCAATAACAAAAATACAACTCAATACTTTGTAACATAACCTTTGTTGGCAATAACAGAGGTCAAATGTTTACTATAGGTCTTTACCAGGTGTGCACACACAGTAGCTGGTATTTTGGCCCATTCCTTCATGCAGATCTTCTCGAGAGCAGTGATGTTTTGGGGCTGTCGCCGAGCAACACGGACTTTCAACTCCCGCCACAGATTTTCTATGGGGTTGAGGTCTGGAGACTGGCTAGGCCACTCCAGGACTTTCAAATGCTTCTTACGGAGCCACTCCTTTGTTGCCCGGGCGGTGTGTTTTGGATCATTGTCATGTTGGAAGACCCAGCCTCGTTTCATCTTCAAAGTTCTCACTGATGGAAGGAGGTTCTGGCTCAAAATCTCATGATACATGGCCCCATTCATTCTGTCCTTAACACGGATCAGTCGTCCTGTCCCCTTGGCAGAAAAACAGCCCCATAGCATGATGTTTCCACCCCCATGCTTCACAGTAGGTATGGTGTTCTTGGGATGCAACTCAGTATTCTTCGTCCTCCAAACATGACGAGTTGAGTTTATACCAAAAAGTTCTACTTTGGTTTCATCTGACCACATGACATTCTCCCAATCCTCTGCTGTATCATCCATGTGCTCTCTGGCAAACTTCAGACGGGCCTGGACATGCACTGGCTTCAGCAGCGGAACACGTCTGGCACTGCGGGATTTGATTCCCTGCCGTTGTAGTGTGTTACTGATGGTGACCTTTGTTACTTTGGTCCCAGCTCTCTGCAGGTCATTCACCAGGTCCCCCCGTGTGGTTCTGGGATCTTTGCTCACCGTTCTCATGATCATTTTGACCCCACGGGATGAGATCTTGCGTGGAGCCCCAGATCGAGGGAGATTATCAGTGGTCTTGTATGTCTTCCATTTTCTGATGATTGCTCCCACAGTTGATTTTTTCACACCAAGCTGCTTGCCTATTGTAGATTCACTCTTCCCAGTCTGGTGCAGGTCTACAATACTTTTCCTGGTGTCCTTCCAAAGCTCTTTGGTCTTGGCCATGGCGGCGTTTGGAGTCTGACTGTTTGAGGCTGTGGACAGGTGTCTTTTATACAGATGATGAGTTCAAACAGGTGCCATTCATACAGGCAACGAGTGGGGGACAGAAAAGCTTCTTACAGAAGACGTTACAGGTCTGTGAGAGCCAGAGATTTTCCTTGTTTGAGGTGACCAAATACTTATTTTCCACCCTGATTTACGAATAAATTCTTTACAAATCCTACCATGTGAATTCATGGATTTTTTTTTTCACATTCTGTCTCTCATAGTTGAAGTGTACCTCTGGTGCAAATTACTGACCTCTGTCATCATTTTAAGTGGGGGAACTTGCACAATCGGTGGCTGACTAAATACTTTTTTGCCCCACTGTATATGGTTCATTATCCTACTGCCTTCAGTTAATGAAATCTCCTGATGAGAAGAACATAATATATGGGTTATTGAACACATCTGGTTTTCTATTCCGATCTGCAGTATTAAAATTCATACCGGTCTGTGGTGAAGCCTCAGTTTTCCCAGTGAGATGGATATTTTTGCAACTCTACTTACATTCAAATTGAGTCAAATTCAGACTAATTATGTGCTTTGATCAAATATGAAAGAATTTATGTCAACTCCCTCTTTGACACAGGCTCATGTGTTCTTTTGTTTTTATTTTCCCACAAACCATCCAAGGCATCACCACCGTCCTGACCATGACAACGCTCAGTATCAGTGCTCGCCATTCCCTCCCCAAGGTCTCGTACGCTACTGCGATGGACTGGTTCATCGCCGTCTGCTTCGCCTTTGTCTTCTCCGCCCTCATTGAGTTTGCTGCTGTCAACTACTTCACCAATGCACAGATTGAGCGCGCCAAAAAGAAGCCGGCCAAATGTCCCCCGGTGCCCCAATCCACGCCTGTCAAGGTCAAGGACGCAGAGGAAGTGCTGCAGGTGACTTCTGTTTCTCTCAAAGTGGCTCAATAATCTGATCACACTTTATTTCAAGGAGCACTCACAGAGCATGTCCCTTATTATGTGCTTACTGCCTTTAGCCTACACGTTTGAATCATCAGAAGTGGTTCCTGCATGTGAGAGTAGTCAGCTGAGCTCCTGCTTACAGGGTGTTAAGGAAAGCTAGAGAAACCTGGTCCCAGAACTTTACAAATAAAATCTTGCTTGTCAAATTAAAAACAACTGCTTGTTAAAAGACAGAAAAAAATGTGTGTGAGAGAGAAAATAAGACGGGTCTGAAAACAGCTTCACAGCACAGATGTTTGGGAGTAGTCACGAGGTGTGCAACCTTTCTTTTGAAATTCTACATGCATGAACTGACATAAGCGTCTATTTCTGTGTGACGAAGTTTAAGCAAATTGCATCGACACCATGGCAAGTTACATGGATTCAACGAGGATTCATGAATATACCATGAAGCTATTTTAAAGCTGTAAGTCAGATATGATGAATGTGTGGCAGTGCTGTTTATGTAACTGTAGGAATGTGTTCATGGCACCAGATAAACACGTGCGATGTATTTGTCTCAGCCTGCATAATCTTCTGAAGAGTGGAAATCATAGGTCATCTGTTAACCGATCATTGAAGTTGACGTAACCCACCAGCGGATATGCCCGTTTTACAGTAACTACTTTAAGTTGTTCCCTTCTGCCTAAATCCCAGTGTGGCGTAATCATGCCTGAATGCAGTATAGTGACAACAGCGCTTCAATGGATTAGGGGGTTGCCATGGCAACGCAGTCCGAATACATCTGTATAGGTTTCAGGACAGCTCTGGCAACAGGGGGGGAAATTAATACTCTCTTCCTCAAGAGCAGGTCCTGTTACCAGAGGGCTTGGCACATGGGTCACAGTGTGTTGATGGTTCCAACTCCTCAGCATTTTACCTCCTCCATGTTGAGACACAAACTCCACGCACACGCACACACTCCTCCTCTGCTGCACACGGGACACAATAACATTGGATCCTTTCTAATTCAAGGGGTGGGGGTGGTGTTGGTGGATTATTCCTGCGAATGCCTTAGTACCAGCATCACACTCTGCTTGAAAACATCAACTTTCAAAGGATAAGCTCCTTTGACGCTACAGTGCATTACCCCGATGCGGTGCTACCTACTTTCTGTCTTAAGCTTGTGTGAAATGAGTGAAAGCCATGGTAAGTGACACCTGTATTACGCACAGTCTGGCGTCTGCCTTCACAAATCAAGGCCATCTGTGTCGGGGGACTGTGATCAGATCAATATGACAAAGTTTGTGGGGAGGAAGTAAACTTCACCTATCCTGCAAACTCCTTCAAACAGGAAGAAGAAAGGAGAGATGAAAAAATTCTTTGCACGAAATATGTTTATTGTTTTAACACTCCTTTTTTTTGCTAACATCAATTCAACGGTTTATATTTTAAGATTAAGCTTCTACAGTAATACAGAGAATTAATCTCCCGAATCCAAACTGAGAGCTGGTTTCAATAACAAACTCAATCAAGAATTCCAGTTGGATTTGTCCAGTGTTATCAATAAGTGGTGGCATGGTGTTACAGGGGTTAAAACTATTGTCTGTCAGATGGCTTTTGGTTCAAACTGGTTGGGTTTCCTCAGGGTTCTCTGGTCTCCTCCCACAGTCTAAAGACATATCGTAGGATAAATGGTAATTCTAAATACAAAGGTAGAGGTGGATAAAATGCTTAAAGTGCATAGAATAAAGTAGTGCATCATTGTATTATTAAATCTGGCCTGTTGTGCAGAGGGCTTTGGGGGCTGCATTTGGAGAACTTTGAACATGGTGATAAATCTGGAAAATTCCTTGCTAACCACTTCAAGCTAAATACAGAAAAAAACAATTTATTCTAGAAAGGACTGCACTGGGAACATTATTTACAATAATACACAACAAATAAGCCTTGGCCTCTGTTGGACATGGGCACGGAGGGAGGAGTTCACCATCCCCATCACTCCCCGCTGGGATGCAGGTTTTTGTTGGTTCCGGGGACTGTGGCTGGATGTTCTGGTGTTGTCACTGACCCACTCACTCGGTGGTCTTGAAACTCCTTCTGTCACTTGGACTTCTTCCGTGGCGCCAAGAACTTCCCAGGCAAAGGTACCAAGCGGTTCTTGGGCACCTGGAGCCTTGATCTCGACTCACACTAGGGTGGGCAGCTCCAGTGGGGTCGGCTGCCCGTCGCCACTGGTCCTTTGGGACTCCCACCCCTTGGCCATGCGGACCCCATCTAGGGCCTTCCTCATTCTCCTGCTGGAATGAGCGTGCAGATATTGCAGAGATGTGTGGACTTAGGTCTTCAGAACTCTTGAGGGCTGCGGATGGCACGGTTCTCTGGCCGGCTCCCCACCTTCAAGTAAATTTCTTAACAAAGACACACACCCACACTCGACACTCTCTCTCTTTCTCTCTCTCACCCCCCACCCCCACCCCCCCACAAGAAGATTGTTGATTTATGTACCTGTGCATTTTCAAATTTTTGTGTTCCAGGTGTTGTATGTTCGTTTTTTCTTACAGGTGCAGCAGTTGGCGATAGATTTGTATACTGAGTGGGCCATTTATATGGATACACCGTAATAAAATGGGAATGGTTGGTGATATTAAAGTCCTGTTTGTGGCACATTAGTAGTATATGTGAGGGGGCAAACTCCTCAAGATGGGTGGTGACCATGGTGGCCATTTAGAAGTCGGCCATCTTGGATACAACTTTTGTTTTTTCAATAGGAAGAGGGCCATGTGACACATCAAACTTATTGGTAATGTCACAATGAAATGTATTTCAAGCTGTTAAACTGAACTAAAACACGAGGAACAAATTTAAATGTCAGTGTCAGTTTCACTTTCTTATCAGCCTGACTCAAATATGGTTATTCTCCTCTCTCGCAGCAAAATCCTGATACGAACGGTAATCTGAGGAAGCGCATGAATTATATCTCCCACCAAGAGTCGAGCAGTCAACAGAGAGCCCAGTCCACCACCAACATTGCAGGAGTAGGGCGAGGAAGGCCGCTGCGACCTTTAGCCGGTGGAACCAATGGCAGCTCTTCCACCCTCTCCCGCTCCAGCCCAAAGTCTGAGAGCCTGCTCAGCGTTGCGTCTTCCTCAGCGCAGCTGGTGAAGAGTACGCCTCAGGGTGCAGCTTCTACGCCAGACGTAATGGCGGGGACACCGTGCAAGCAGAACGCCAGCACTTCCTCTCTGCAGCATCTGCTGGGCCCGAAGCTGGAGCGCATCCAGATGATGGGGAACAAACTGGAGCCGAAGCAGACGCCGTGCTCCCAGCCCACCACTGCTGGTATGGGCGGAACCAGTAAAATTGACAAGTATGCACGGATCCTCTTCCCCGTGTCGTTTGGCGCATTTAACATGGTCTACTGGGTGGTTTACTTATCAAAGGACACGATGGTGGCTAAAGGTGGCTAGACGTGTCTTTTAACACATGGGAAGTAAATAAGGATTACTGGAGTTTGTGAACATTATGTAGAACGTGTTGTTTTTGCCAAACAGATGAACAAAATGTGCCCATAAAGCACTTAAGAATACATTTATTTTTTTCTTCCTGAGTCCTGAAACTGCAAGCATGGGAACAAGCGAGCAAAATTAGAAAAACCTGACTCAACATAAGAAGGAACACCTGCACACTGGAGTATGCTACTGTCCTCTTTCTATTACATCGTGCTTCATTTGACTGAAAAGGTCCTCATCAGCTTCAACTGATCTCTTCTGGCCTGCAGTCAAGATAAAGCATGGATTTTATTCATTTTCCTATTTTTGTACCCTGCACCTGGCAAGATGCGTGGACGTGTGTGCCATTGTTCTGAACTCAACTGCACCAACACTGTAAATATATAAATTTATTAGGATAAACAGATTTATATTTAATGAATACAGTTTACTTCCTTTTGAATAATTAAGACGTGTTGCTTTTGGTGCCAGCAGGTTAGAGGTTGCAAAATTAAAACGAGGAATTTCAGAATGGAAAATTGTTGAATGTTGGCCAAAAGGGTTTGAAAGTAAAATGGATTTGGCCAGAATGAAAGTCCTCAAACCAGGCTGAGTGGAGCTTTGGCCAGGACCTGATCAACCATGAAAAGCTTCTCTTGTATAGTACCTACTGCAAAGCATCTTTCACATACAAGAAGGATTAACTAATCTGAAATAGCGAATATGAAATTTGTGGATAAGTCGGGCAGAAAATAGTAAAGACAAGTTATGAATTCATGTAACAGTAGGCTTTAAGCTTCTTTCCAGCCATAACAGATTGCGAATAGCAGACAAAGATTGTGTAAGTGATTAAAAAAGAGCCATAGCATGAACAAACACAGGGAGCAGAACACAAAGCCATTTGCTCGTAGACCACTGTGGCAATAAAATAATGAGCTGGTTGTTTGTTTCGAGACATTTTGGCGTGCTCAACAAAAGAATGTGACTCAACAGCAGCTCCAGGGGAGAAACACAACATCTAACTGCTGTCATCCACATTCTTAAATGTGTTTCCGTGCACTTTGATTTTGGGCATAAAACATTATTTAATTACTCTTCATGGGAAAGATCTCTCATGTGTGTCTATGGAGCACACTCACTTGCTATCAAAACTACAGCAGATACACAACACGTCGAGCACATTTTGAAGGTTGAAATAACTTTTTCTCTCCTGTTTGGTAACCCCAGTGTCAGCTGACGCAGGGCTGTTGGTCACTAAGTTGACAGCTATTAGTAGGTTATGGAATTTATTAGTGTTTGCACTGATAATTGCTGAAACATTGATGTTGCCCTGGTTGAAAGATATTAGTGATTTAGACCACATTAAGTTATGGATGTGGTTGATATTTATCTGTTGTGTCAGATCAGTTAATGTTTAAAGATAATGACGAGTCATTTTTCATAGGGGGTAATCAGTTTGCACCTAATTTACTTCGGCTGCAGTTTATTACCAACCAGAAAACGATTGTACTGAAAATCAGAGTGCATATCTTTGGAAGTGTAAAGGCCTTTTCACATAGGTGCGCTTGTGCTGTGGTGTGTGCGAGCCATAGAGAAGAATGGGTTTTAGAGCAGTTTTCACATTGTATGGGAAGGGTCTTAATAAATTCTCCTGTCGTTCTGAATTAATGGGAAAATGTGTAAAGAATCTTACTTAAGATTATTTTCATGAGTAATATTGGCCTCTACTCGGTTTTTATTTTAGTTCAGGTCTTAAATGCTTCGAGATGCTGGCATCTTCGTGAAGAGCCCCCATGTACTCAGGCTGAAATTTATTTTAGTCGCTTCATCTCATATCCTGAAACCAGATGTTTTGAAGTGATCCTGTAAAGACACTGCAGTATCAAAAAGTCAAAGATGCTTCAAGTCAGCAGAGGCTGTTGGGATTCATTCATTAATTCAGAATTAGATGTGCTGACAAATAAACACTTTGAAAACAGTGGTCATAATAGCGAGGAGCGAAGCCCTTTACACACCGGACACGTAAAATTCAAGCTAATATTTCGTGCCTTAAAAATATTTTTCGGGCTCATCTATTTTTAATGCAGCCATTCGCACCGACCGATTTTGCATGACAAATTTGGGGCTTTTTTTTTAAACCGAGCTAAATTTTTCAGATCCAAATAAACAACAAGCGTGCTCGTAGTTTAAAACATGCAACGGCTTGATGATGTCATCTTCAAGTTTTTAAAGAAATTCATTTTCTGCAGAAATGCTTTTGATGTGTATCTGTGTAACACGACAGGTTTGGATCAGAAAAATTCTGTTTTCTGATCCAAACTTGCTTCTTTGCAACGCGCTCGAGGCGTAATGGCCTTAACTCAGAACTTGAGCTCATCTTAATCTACACGCTGGCTACTTCAACACTTGCTTAAGTATTGTTTTTTAAAATAGAGATTTTCTGCTTTCATTTAAAAAAATCTGTGCATACAAGCATTGATTTGAAAATATTGTCCATCTGCACGAAAATGCTGAAAACAATAACAAATACTGGCCAATCAGAATCTTTAATGGAACAACTTTATTAGGTGAACAAAGATGGGCATAACAGAAATGTTTTAACTGAATGTGGAATGTAGAAATCTCTGTCTTTCTAAAAACACAGGAGTCCTTTGCATGTGTTAGCATCTAAACGTGCATAAAAAGATAAAGCAATAATATTTTGTCATTCAAGCAACACAGCACACAGTCTGATGTAAGAGTTAATAAAAGGCAAACACCAAGTTTCAGAAAACTCTGTTTTCAGTGACATAAAATGTGGACAAAAGGCCAAAATGGACAGAAAAGGCTAGTTATCAAAACAACTGTGTTGGGTTCATTTTGAGAGAGAGAGAAGACAAATATGCTCAAAGTGCATTTTCTTAAATTTATTTAGCAATTAAGGGTTCAAGTTTTAAAAAAATGGCTGCAGTGTCTCTCTGCTCGCTCAGGAGACCCAAACGAACAAAGAGCCCCACACCCAGACAGTGAATGCTTCTTATTATGTGTGATAAACAGGACACTAAGGTGAAAGGTCAAAAGTTCTCCTTGTTTGACTGAGATCCAGTACTTATGTTTCTTCTTCTGCAGCTTTCTGTGCACTTCAGCCTTCTGCTAGCAACACTACCGTTACCATGACAACCACCTCTTATCCTCCAGTCAGACCTGCATAAAGACGGAGCTAGGGTGCGTTCCATAAGAGCAGATTTATGACCTTGTTCTTGTGAAGGGGGTCTTACTATGTTACACTGTGGGCCGTCAAAGACAACACACAAATAAGTGACGCTACTTATGAGATATTAGCCGTACATATAAACATAAATCCCAACAGCATGTGTAGAAAGGCCCCAAAAGGTAACCAAACGCTGCTACTTCCTCGCACCTACTCTTTAAATTACTCTAAACAGAAGCTAGGAGGTCCATTAGCCAGGCTAGCTGCTTCCAGCTCTGTCTGGTTATTGTGCTAGGGTAATCAACTGCGGGCAGCGTCTTCATATTAACACTTTATGTGTCTATAATCACTTTCAACTCTTTGGAAAGTGATGAAAAAACTTTATTTCCACAAGTCAGAAATGTTTAAACTCAGCTATTAGCTTCTACACATGATATATATGTGCTAATTTTTTCTTTTTAGACATTTTGAACCCTCAATATTAGTATTAGTGCTGACACATTTTTGTACTGTTTTTGTACAAGTAATAATCATATTTGGAGGAATTAAGTTGTCAGCTACCATTAATCCAAGCATGCTGATAAAGAGAAGCTTGGTCATTTGGAAAGAGGTCAGAGTAGAGCTCCTAATCTAAAGGAGCAGCTGAGGTGCTTCAACATCTGACCAGGATGCCTCCTGTGCAGCTCCTAGGTGAGGTTTTGTCACAGCAGCGTAAGACCATGGAGCAGATTCACAACAAGCTTAAGAGATTACATCTCTAGGCTGGATTTGGAAAGTCTTGGTGACCCTCAGAAGAGAAGAGGGATAGAGGTGGACTATCAATCCAAATATCAATAGTATCGATACTATTGCTGGTATTGAACTGATACTAGTTCAATAGGATCGATAATTTGTTTCTATCCTCTAAGTTCAGTCCACTGATTTGTGTTAAATAAATATTTTTTTTAATTACTTGTAATTGGATCAGTACCAAAACTTGCAGTGTTGCACAGCACGACTGGGGGAGTGGGCAGGGAGCCGCAGATCCAGATACGTGGCAGAAAGTATGGATAGTCCCAAGAAACAGATAATATAAATGATAATAAAAAAAAAATTACAAAATAAACCTGAAACTTACTGGATGGTCTGGACCACACAGCAAGTTATATTATGTGTCATAAAATTCCATCAAAAGTGTCGATGTGCAGTTTAGTGACTTGGATTATCAAAGATGAAGCCTAACAGTCACTAACTGGCTGCAGGCTTACACCTGCATAGTCTATAAAAAACGCTGTTCTCTTAACTTTAAATATTCTCAGTGTTCAAATGGTTGAGCTTCGAGAAAATTCACTATACACCACTGCACAGCTGTTTTAACCAAAATCAAGTGGCCCCTCTGGGAGGACATTCATGTTTGGCATAGAAGTGTCTGATTTCAGTCACTAACGGTCTGACACTTTTTCCCCACATAGTGAATTTTCATTCTAATGCATGAAAGCAACTTTCAAACATGTTAAAAGAACAGAGGAAATCCAGTGTGCTTCCAGTGTGATCAGGACCTTGGTGCAGTTTCAGCCTCTGCTGACCTTTAGAGGTGATGAATCTGCCGGTAATTGAATCCTTGAATAGACAAAGGACACCATTATCTTGATAACACACAGCACCACAGCAGAAGATTGTCCTCCCTGCTGTCGGCTGTTGCTGTTCCCTAACTGGCTGATAGAGGTGAAGCAGGGGATGTTTTGTCATTGAGCGCCTCGTCTGGACAAAACTGACATTCGGCGATGACGTTGCTAAAAAGTGCACAGACGAAGTCTAGAAAATATCAGAAAATTACAGTTATCGTCCATAATTAAGCGCTTTAGCAGATTCTTTTTGCAAATAAATAATGTGTAGGTTAGCGTCATAATAGGAAGGAACAGAGGTGACTCATCTTGAAGAATCTATAATTATAATGTACAAGATCTCATTTTATATTTCCATAAAAGAAGCAGAAAAATCTCACGTGATAGATATATGTATGGTTTTTTTTGGCCTATTTTTCTTCTTGTTGGAGAAACTGGAGGTTAAACAGTAGGCGGATGAGCTCAGCGTCACTCCTGCAGATAAAGATGTCATATGTACAGGGTGTGTGTGAGTGTGTGTGTGTGTGTGTGTGTGTGTGTGTGTGTGTGGGGGGGGGGGTCGTGATGTAGTAGGTGCCTAGTTTCTTGCTCTAACAGCCATATCATCCATGTAGTCATGGTTGTTGGCCCTCGGTTAGTCTAACAGGAGTTATGATGCTGCCACTGCAACGAGAATCACGCGGGCTGATGGACAGATCAAGATGCCCGGCGCCACTCACCTCTCCTAAATGCAGTCAAGTGTGAAATTGATTTTGCCGTCATTACCTCCCCGTTGGTCACTGCTCTCATGCTCTCCCCATTCCTCTCTGTTTGCCACAACAGGCTACAAAATGCATCTCCTCATAAAAAAACAACAATAAGAACCCCCACAGACCATCCATGTACCAACGAGGAGCCAGTCAGCAACAGATTGATGGTCAGTGTAAATATGCTGTATCTCTGCGCTTCTAAATGTGTGCATGATTGATGGAGCAGCCGATGCCAGGTTGTGGATTTTCTGTTGTTGTTGGTTTATCTTTTCCCCCCATAAACGAGCAGTGCTAGACAACAGTTGAACAAGCTCGCTTTGCCTCTTTCAGAGTTTACTCGTAGTGTTTGTGGAAAGTGTGAGCACTCCCAAATGATCATCATCAGGCTTCCTGAAAAACCACACAGTGCAGTTTAACTGGGCAAAAAAGTATATTTATTGTCGCTTCAGAGCACTTTTGAGATAAAACATGGCGTCACGCTCCCTCTAGTGGCTCAACTGAACCCACTTTTATTTCCTACACAAACTCATAGAGGATGAGGCAGCTCTGTGCTTACTGAGTTAGTAAGTTACAGTAATGAGCAGAGTGATGAGACGCTTTTCACGAATGTGGACACTTTAACTCCTCGCAGAAATCAAATGAAAGATTGGCTCTGTCCCCATACGTTTCCATTTTTTTTGACTGTTGCAGATCATTTTCAAAATAAAAGTACTACTTGCTTCCTTTGCTGATATTCTACAGAGAAAAACTATAAATGTATTTAACAAAAAAATGCAATAGTTCAAAGGTCACATGTGTGGTATGTAATAACATAGACTGTATGATGTTATTAGGTTGACATTGATGCACTGTTGTTGTAGCTGGTTTCACTTATTTTCTTGCACTTTTAAAGATTTCTCTTATCTGTAACTTTTTGACTGACCTCTCAGGTATTGATTTAAATCAAACAGAGCCACGTGATAGGAATTAAGATTTGCCGATAATATAACCTTGAAACGTGAAAGGGCTCAGAATGAAAGGGTTTGAGTCATTAGTAACTGTGCTGTACTGTAACACCCCCTAATAAATAACTGTAGTGAAGTGAAAATCACAATATTCATTTGATAAAAGGTAGCAGAAAGTGGAAACTTGTAAGAACCTTTAATTCCTCCTCACATATTCCAATCATATGGAACTGAACATGTCTGCAGCTCACCTTTAAGGCTGTTTATTGTGAGTCCTCTTTAATGCAGTAACCTGGGAATTAAAGCGCACGTCAAAAAGCGTCCTTTTTTCATGTTGAATCTCTGTCTTATTTGCATCAACATGAAATATTATTGTATAAAAGTTTTACAGTCTTTTGGGTTCATTTGAACGAGTTCATGAAGGACCGTGCACTCACACATTAAAGTAAGAGACCTGGACATGTAATAGGTTGTGTCTAATTCCTGACATGATCCACTAGAGGGAGCAGCGTGCCATGATTTTCTTCACTTCAGAACACAGATGGTACTTTTAGATGGGCCGAGGTGCAGCCTGGACAAAGAGGGTGATTTGGTTTTGCTTTAGTGTCTAATTTCTGAGATTCTAATGGGAGAGATGTACTGATAGCATTTCACTGTGCTCAGCAGAAGCCACACTCTGAGAGTGGTTTGATTCCACCAGCCTAATCATTTATTTCATTTCATGAGCCACTCTCTAGAGATTTGCATAATAACAATGAAGGTCTGCCCTCAGTGTTATTATTCTTATCACTCATCTGTCGTCGTAGATGAGAATCCTTCAAATCCTGCAGTCAAGGGGAGGCAGCGATTCAGGGTGGGCATCTCGGGTTGTTTGATGTAAATAGAATACCTTTGCAACCGGAAAACAACTGACTGACTTGTTATGTCCTGAATTTGGGTATATATCTCAGGTTATTGGGTCAACCCGAAAATAATGCCACAAGTACGTCACTACGTCAGTATCTCCATTCGTTGGATAGATTTCAACTACAGATTGTGCACTGATAGAAATGTGCGTTGTTTTGTTGGGTGTGAAATCAGTGATTTGTATTCATCATAATCTTTTCTCATATTCCTTTGAGCACGCTGCTCATGCAGCCTGTGTTTCATTCGTAATAAGGTCTCACTTAACCCAGTTTCTGGACTACCACAGGCCAAGATAATTAACATGTAGGCCCTTGGTAGTTAATAGGATAATACATTCTCATTTGTATTATACTTTCTAGCACCCGTGCGAGTCATTTGGGCGGATATTAATCTTCCCGGTGGAGAAGGACAGCATGATTCCAACTGTTTGGTGTGTCACAACACAGAAAATGAAAAAGCCTAAAAAATCCACCTCTAATCTGCTGGTGCTGTATGCACCCACAGGTCTCAGTGATGTGGAACAATGATTTCTAAATATTATTTATGGTAATACTCAATAACAGAAGTACCAATTACAGCAATATTTAGACCGTTATATAAGCCACAAACAAAAGCAATAATGCATAGAACAAGGCATATATTCTATACACTACCTTAACACGGCTTCCTGCTGCACCAAAGGACTCGTAATTTTCTACAACGCCCTCCCATTGTGTAAGAATTTAGCACTTTAATCAGTCAAGCTCATAATTAAGACTAACGGACCCGTATTGTGTTTATATTTGATCAAAATTTCAGTCGCACTGGATGAGATGAGTGAAACAGGCTTGTGAAACTGTGTGTATTGTGTAATAGTGAAGCCACCGTGAGTTTATCTAAATGGTAACAACGTACTGCGGTACTGTACATTACTGTACTCCAACTTGAAGTGTTTGTCATCCTGTCAGGTTGTTACAGTCAATATGCTGATAAAATATTTTTTGAACTAACGTTTCATTTACCAGTCCTTATGCAATGCACTGTTTTGGACAAACACGATTAAACATGTTAGAGAAATACTCACTGCATGTGGCAGCTTTATTTGAGGAACTGGCGATGAAAGCGTGTCGCGTGTGTGATGCAAAAAGGAGACAAAGACCATAAAAAGTGTAAGTCTTTGTACAGGTAGACTATTACAGGGTGCATCACATACTAATAACCTGACTGTCTTTTACCTCTGTCTGGTCTCCTCCAGCTCCCGAGGGAAACATCTGGCTCTCAGGTCTATGTTTTCTCCAGTTTCTTAGTGATTCACGGGGAATTACGATCAGTGAATGAATTAAAAGGAGAGAATAATTCAGTCAGGAAAAACTCTGTTATGTTTGTCAGGACTTGAAATAGAACCGATATTTAAGACTGATACTGATATTTGTTGATTTAAACATTAGTTGATTATTTTTTCTTTCCAACACACAAAACATAAACAGGTTTCCTTGGAGCAGATAGTTGTTTTTTGTGGTGTTCCTAACTGACATGCTGACAACCAGGAAGTTGCCGTGCCCTCTGCTGGACACACTACTTAGCATCAACACTTGAAACATGGTTAGAGTGTATTTCTTCTTGTTATTCTTTGTTATTTTCATTTATTGGCTGTTATATATCAGAAAATACATAATACAGGCCAATAACATCGGCCCACAGATACATCGGTTGAGCTGTAGTGTGAAAACAGCCTTCTGCTGCACGTGGAAAAACATCATGAGCAGGTACAAATTAAAATTTGCCTCCCAGGCACCTAAAATCTGACAGGTTGCTTTTCCTCTCCTCGCCATGCTATGTATGTGGTCAATGGTAGCGTCTCTAACTACATAAAATGTGATTAGGTTAAATGGCGATGTCCATCTTGGCAACTGTATCCAAGACTGCAGGGCAACATGAAGGCTTCCACAAACTGCTTTTATGTATTTTTAATGGATTAATTTTAAGTTTATGAGAATGCATCACTTTGTTGGACTGTTGTTGGAAGGTGTATTGTACACACTAACCAGTGTATAAGTACCATGTTCTTTTTCTCTGTTAAATAACAAAACACTGACTGACTGACCATTCAGAGTGTTTTCTGAGCTAGACTACATTATAGATAAGCTAGCTGCATTTAGCTAAAAACATGCATGCTAGATAGAGGGGTAAAGTGATAAGCTTTCATGTAATTGTAGGTTTTAACTAAGGCTGGAAATGCATCTTTTTGATTAGCATTAGCATGAAAAAAGCCACTAATTCTATGGCCTTTCTCTGCTTTGCTAAGTAGCTGTTAACTTCATTTACAGACAACTTCAGTTTCTTAAACGAGTCTGTTAATGGTGAAATACTATGAGGTTTAATTTATTGAGCTCCGGCAGCATTGTCAACAAGTATTTTTTCCTTATTGAAAAAAGTAACAGCTCATAGAAATGTGAGTGCGGGTTACCTGATATTTCTCACAGGCTTGTATTTGATAAAAGTCCAACATCAAAGATGCCTAAACCTACATGAGTTGCCACATATCCAGTAATCCACACATCTGTTGCCTTTGTGTCAGGTGGAAGCAACACACAAAATCCCTTATGCATTAAGATAAAGAACAAAACTGAAAATAGATTTGAAAAATGTCACCATAAGATGCAGAGATAAAAAGACAAATCCTTCCATGTGTCCATGCGGGGACAGCAGCAGCTGGTGAGTTGCATTGCAAGTTTCATGTCACAGCCCTTGATATGCAAAGCCGATGACTACTGTTGACAAGACACCAAGAGAAACTGCATAATGAGAACACTTACTAACTTTATTATCATTCTCCTGTCAGATAAATAATGGTAATTGTTAGATCTGAGGCATAAAAGAAACTGTAAATGTACTCTGAATGCAGAAACCCCCCAAAACAAAACAAAAAAACATAAAACCTATCTATAATTACAGATAGTTGAACATGATCTAACAGTCCAGCAAAGAGCTGGCGCAGGATTTGAGAGATGCATCTGGCCCTCAGTTGGCCCATTTCCTGTTTTCTGAAGCCCCATCAGAAATGGTCTGAGGTATGCCAAATTACACAAGAGCTGGAGTCAAAACAGCTCTTATTGGGTGTTGAATCCAAATTTGAAATTTTTGGCTCAAATTGCCAACAATATGTACAGAGGAGGCCAGGAGAGCGGTACAACAGTGAGTGTCTGCAGCCACCGGTAAGACATAGTTGAACTCAAACATGACAACAGGATCCGATTACTCTGAAACCAGTACATGA
Organism: Simochromis diagramma; assembly: GCF_900408965.1. Classification (NCBI taxonomy): domain Eukaryota; kingdom Metazoa; phylum Chordata; class Actinopteri; order Cichliformes; family Cichlidae; genus Simochromis; species Simochromis diagramma. The sequence continues at coordinate 2,641,949 of NW_024387477.1, forward strand.
AACGAGACTAAGAAATCCAGCAGCCTAACAAATCACGTGAAAATGAGCAGGAATACAAAAATTAAACCCCAGCAGAGACCCAAACTCAGAAACTCTTACCAGAAACTAAATAGTACAAAATCCCAGCATCATGACTAAATGGGCTTCAAACAAATGATGTTGCTCAGTGTATATTGGATATGTAAATCTGAAACAAAGTCAACTTTTTAAGATGAAAATGTTTCAGTGTTCTGTCTCCAGCTTGATCTCTGTTGCCTTAAGTAGCAAAAAAACCTCTTGTTGACATGAAACAGCCTTTTTACAGCACAGCTAAGCAAGTCCTAAAGAAGCATTTTCATTTGTTTTAAGAAATGGCCACAAAGGAAGTCTGGGGAGAAACTTTGGTTTAGATTTTTCTCTTTAATTACTGATTTTGCAATTATGATGGGATGTAGATGGAATATTGGAGGTTTAACGGGTTCACCTGGATAATGTCTGGACTGTAGCAGCAAGCTGAGAGCCAATGCAGTACACCTCAGTACAGATGGAGTGGTACGGCAACAGAAACAGACATATACATGGGTCTCATGAAGGCATCTTTCTCTGTTTGTGGGGACTCCTGATGGGGCTGCCACCATTTCCTCCTAGATCCTTGGCTGCCACAATTAACAAGTCTTTTTATCCAGACCTGTTCTTCCACCCACTCGCTGTCAGATGCTCCAGCAGTAGCGGTGTTCAGGCTCTCATCTTCTTTCCTTTCTTGTGCCTTCCTGCACTCTGACCCAGATCTCTTGGTGCATGGGGTATTTTATGTGTACAAGCCATCTGTTTTTAATCTCATAGGATTCTAGTCTGTCTGCCTGGTTTTACTCAAGTGTCTTGAGTATAGCTTGGGTTGGGTTTATAAAGGTCCACCTCTGGGTGGGCTTGCTGACCTGCTGCTCATCAACAACCAGTCTCTGCCAGACTGCCTGCCTCTCCAGATTGTTAACCAGACTCCTCTGTGGCTGTCCTGTGGTTTTGCATATTCTTTCTGCTAAACTTATTGTTTCCCGGCTTTACAGCGCTTCAAATGCCTTCTCAGTGCAACTTACCTGTTTCTGCTGAGCTGGTCTTATCCTCCCTGGCAATCCTCCCACAGTTTTGGACGCTTATCACTGACCTGCCCAAAAAATCATGGATAAACTACACGGCACAGAAAACAACACGTACTGTCCACTTACCAGCACTCGTATCTTTTCAGGTAGTCACACCAAATATACTCCTTCATTTCTTTTAACTTCATACTATTTTAATACCTCAATATAAATCTATCCACCTACAGGTCCCACATGTAAAAACGTTCCTTTTTGTGTCTATTTCTCCACTGCACCGTGACGCTGGGATGTTCTTCGGCGTGTGACAGTAGAAAGCAGGTGCGAGAGCCCACGCTTTATCTCGTTGCTGTTTGTACACCAGCTCAGTGGTTAAATTTAGCCACGGTTAAAAAAAGACAATTACAGCAACTCTGGAGCTGAAGATGCAATATGACCAGCAAAACACAGAGGACCGTTGAATTGCACTCAGTTTAGTTTCCCTGGTAACCTCAGGGAAATTAGCAGCAGTGTGAGCAGAAAACTTGTGCCACATAAATAACACTGTCAAGGTCACGAAGCTGGCCTTTTAATTTTCATAAGTTAAGCATGCCTGTGATTCAGATGCTGAATTATATAATAGAGAAGGGAAAAAATCAGACCCACTGATACAGCATGAACTCAAGCTGAACTTTTATTTGTCTCCATCTCTGGTTGTCTGGTGTGTGTTGCTGAGTTGTTTCTGCACCGCACATGTCAGTCAAACACCAAAGTGTGTTGAGGCCATTACATCCCTGCTCCTGCTCCTCTGTCCATTCATTCTGACTTTCCTTTCAGTCTTGTGGAGTCTGCAAGTGCAATTATTACTATTTTTGATTAATCATAACCATTCCTAAACCTGGTGATTTGTTCTCCTTTAGACATCTTTTAATATGCCATTCCAACAGTAAAGATACTGACTTGTCACCCGCACTTGTAACAAATAAAATCGCCAATGCTTGCATCCCATTTCGGTGTATTATTGCAACGACCCTGTTGGCAGCAGAAAGGACTGAAATGCAGCAGATGAAACAACATCTGTGCGTTTATTCTGCCTGATAAAGAATCGAAAAATATGCTAACCCCTAAAAGCAAACAAAAAGGTAACAATGTGACAAAGAGAAAGACTGTGGACACGGAGGGCAGAAAGTAGAACAAGACAAAGGTGGAGACAATAAAGGCCGAGCAGACAATCACAAAGAAAGGAACCCAGACAGGCAAAAAAATAAGAGACAGAATAGGAAGTAAGACAAAGACATAAAATCAAGGCACAGGAGACATAGAAGGAAGAATAAAGAACCAAATAAACAGGAAGTGGAAACAAGAAAGAACAAATACATACAGGGAAAGTCAAAGAATCACTGGGGACACTAAAGACTTTCACAACACATATTTGTGGAAGTCATGAGTGAATGAAGTAGATTTAAGTGGATTTAAAGAAAGTTGTTGATGGTCACCAAGATGGAAAATGCTGCAAAACTCAATCAAAACTCATCAATCCACAGACGGACAGATTATGCTTTACATCACTGCTGATAAGCTCCTCAGGAGTGGCCAATCGCCCAAAATAGGCCTAATGGCTCTGACTGTGGTCGGTGCTGTTGGGTTTAAGACACAAGTGTGTATATAATATAGTTTTAGTTTTTACCACCAGTTTAATGATGCATTAGTACAGAAGCTCAGAGATTCATAGATCATACAAAGTGAAGTGTTAACACAGTTTGAAAAGATGAGACTTTGTGGTAAAAACAAAGAAAAACAAAGAAGAAAGCTCCATGATCTCCATGCTTCTTGTCCTCCTGTACCAGTGCTGATGTATCAGGAGCATACTGCAGTGAGTACTTGTGCCTCAGCTTTAGTAGAGTGTTGTGGTGACGTCACTGTCTGCGCACAACACGACCGACGTGGTGAGTATAGCGGCGAGTAAGTGAGTGGTGTGTATCTGAGTTGTAACAGATGAAACCAGAGTTAAAGGCTTGTCTCAGAGTGGCTGTTATTACTGTTCCTGAGCGCCAATCAGGACGATGCTGAGAAACAATGGTTACAAAGATGAAGCCAGTGCAGCTTGTCAAAGATCAGGTCAGAAATAGTTTTAGTTGATGAGGCCAAAGTAAAGTGTTTTGGTGTAGATGTCCAGTGTTCTGTTTGGCTAAAAACAAAAACCCTACTTCAGGTATAACAACCTTATCCCATCTGTGAGACATGGTGGTGGTAGAATCATGGTTTGGGTCTGAGCTGCTGATTCTCTACAATGACAACTTGCTATCATTAATGGAACCGTTATTTCTAATTGATATGAGGAATTTTGATATGAAAACATTTGGACATTTGTCCTTTATCTGAATCCCAAGAGACGGAGGGTATGAGGGCAACACCTCAAACCACACAAGCTCCTCTACCAAGGAATGGTTATAGGAGAATAAAGGTAAAGGTTTGGCCTTAAAGTGGTGGAATGGCCCGAAGAATGCAATTCATGCAAAAACATGAGTACTGAGGAAGTTACCTATAGCTGCAGTTATTGCTGCGCAGTGACATCACACCAGACATTCAAAGGAAAGGTTCAGATACTTTTGCCCTTAACAGGTAAAATGATGAAAGTTGGATGATGTTTAAGATCATTCTTCACCATTAATTTAAAAGGGTTCAAAAACTCCCAAGCACCTCTGTAATTATAGGATAATACCTGTTATTGGTGTTGCAGTATCGTGTGATTTAAAAAGCTTTAAAAAGGCTTTTATCCACACCCAATACATCTCTTTGCATCTGTTTATTCCAATCACATCTGAAAACCCTCTAAGAGTCAGCTAATAAAAATAAATTTATGCTATTTGTGTAATTGTGGGGAGCACAAGGAAATCAGAGGAGGTCTGGAATAATTTCAGGCAGCTTGGCAGCTCCATGAACCCAAAACCGAATAAGGCCTGTGAACCTTTTTTCAGCCAGTGAGCAATTTGAATGAAAGAGCTGTCATCTTGGAATGGGCGATCCGTTTTGTTTTAGTGCATCCATCATTTGCACATGAATGAATAACAAAGCCACAGTTATTAGTTCCACCTATATTTCCCACTCGGTTTGTTGTTTGCGCCTCTCTTAGCATTTTATAAGCAGATACAATAACATTACACTATAAATATTACAGTTTTAGTTGACACGTTGAATCTAGGTCACCAGCAGCAAGCCATGGATTGTAATTTAATTCGACTGAGTCTTAATTTACACACAATGAACGACAATGAACATGAGAGCTGTGTGTCAGCCGGTTTGGTATTTTCATGAGCAGTATGTGTGTGACAAAGGATTTCCAAGGGTGACCTATCACTTTAAGAGTGTCAGAGCTCCTCCATGGACTCCTCATCTTTTTTCTCTCACAACATCTTTCTTCTGCCATGCATGGCTTGTTGCCGAGGTAACAGGCCCAAGAATGGTTTAGCATTTCCAGCATTGCCTAGTGAATCGACTCGTGCTGACATGCAACTGACAACGGCACAGTCGACGACAGGCTCAGGTATTTTCTTCCCAAAATGTCACTGGAGTCAACAGCCACCTGCTGTGCTGTGGTTCGCTCTCATGTAGGAATCATATAAAAAGCTGCGCGGTCTGATATCACGTTCAGCTGCTGTGTGTGTGATCACAAATGCAAGCAAAACCGAGCTGCGTGCGATGCTCTGACAGGGTAAAGCGTAAAATTCGATCCAGGTGATGGAGACATGTTTGCAAGCTGCTCCAGTCATTTTCTCAGGTGTGAGTTCCTGGATGCCTCCAGCAGAGTGTGTGTGTGTGTGTGTGTGTGTGTGTGTGTGTGTGTGTGTGTGTGTGTGTGTGTGTGTGTGTGTGTGTGTGTGTGGGTTTATATCTATACATGTGACTCATATCTCCTCATATAGCTTTTACAATTTATTCGAATGCATTTTACTTTTGGTTGGCAGAGAGCAAATATCAAAGACTTAAAATTCTGAGGGGAGATGCATCTATAAGCATCTCATAGCTGCTCTGACCGGTGGGAGGGGGCCCTCTTGTTAAAATGTTAAGCAGCAGAAGCACTTTTTTGTCACCTGCGTGTGTGTGTGTTTTCTTATTGACCAGATCATCATTGAGCTATTTCCCCGCTGACTGAAACCACATGAGTCAATTCCTTTGCTTGTCTCAAACTGCATTTGCATTGCTCCCTTGGCATTTGTGCTGTTTTCATGTAATCAGCGTACTGGAAGCAAGTAGCTTCTAACACAAAGGGTTAATAGGCAAGTCTGTGGTGCCAGCGAAAGAACAGATTGGAGTTACTCACCCCTCCATTAATCATGCTAATGATGAAATACTTTGCATATCTAGTCTTTCTCCCATCACAGTATTACCAGCACAAAACTGGCTTTTAACATCATTATGTAACACCCTGACTGAGGCGAATTTCAATGTTCACACGCAAGTGCCAACAAAACCCCGTGCAACAGGTTAAATAATTGTTTTATTTAAACCTTTGCTGCTACTTTTTAACCTGCGATTATTACCTTCCTCCACGTGGGCTCGATCAATATGCATTGTCACACCGAGACCAATTGGGACACGCTCAGGACCGGCAGTGGGCTGGGTGATGCAACATCTTGCAATAAACATTGTGCTGTAAGAGTATGTAACCCAGCGGCTAGCAGCGCAAGCAAAACCCAAGTTCAGAGGAAAAGAAAGGAACATACGCACAGGCATGCACGCAGATTTGATTAGAATAAAAGACAAGAATTTGTTTATTTTGTCCTCGACGCCCTCGATTGTCCTCGCTTCCCGTTTCCTTCCCTCTCACTTAAGTTGGACTTGACTAAGGGCCCAGGGGTCACCGTTACTGAGATGACCCACTTCATCGATCACATGACAAGAATTGATTAAAGGGGAGATCAATGGGACATCCTTCTAGTTTGAAGTATAGCAGAGGGAGTCTGCTTGATAATGGTCAGACCCCTGAGGACTCAGTGTGTGTGTGTGTGTGTGTGTGTGCTGCTTCTTAAATGAGAGTATGTGCTGGGTTATCACTCACCAGCTCTTGTTAATGGCCCTTATTTTCCAACCTGTCTAAGCATGTGTAGCTAATACCTAGTTCACACAAATTGTTTACGCTGCAAAAACACAAACTCTGAGCTTCTGTGCCTCTTAAAATGCTTCTTATTAGGAATTTACAGACAATCTGAGTGCAAAGGATTCATAGCTGGATTAACCTTTTAGTTTATCACTTACACAGATAATACAGTAAAGCCTTTAATTACCTTCTCAGTTGTGACATTTCCCCTCTTGGTTACTTGGTTGCTTCTTCCGTTTGTCACGTTAAATTATCATATTTTCAGGTAGTTTTTTGTGTGATTTCTTTTTCTACACAGGCTTCTTGCATTTAGAGGTAGTTATGCAAAAGAAAAAGAGTGTAGTGAGAAAATGCCTGCTGCTTTCGCTGCAGCATGTGTGGTACTGAAAGAACAGCTCCCAAAGGCTGATGGTTGTAAAGGATGTTTTATCTTCATGTGCTTGGTTAGTGAGCGTCTCACTTCAAGTGTGCTTGAGAAAAATTGAATGATTGATGAAAATTCTGGCAATTTTTTTAGGTCACAAAACACAGTCACACTCACAGACACACTCTTGTGTTGGCTTCATTTTTCCAATCCACAACTTGCCTCTTAAGCCAACATTGGTTGCCCCTCCTAAACAAAAAGTTTAAACAGCAGGTGGGTGGGGCATCTCACAGCCAGGGCTCACTAAGGATAACTGCTCTGAGTGACATAAAAGAGAGCTAGGAGTAGGGAAAAAATCTGAAAGTGGGTGTTTAAAGCAGCCTGAAGTCTGAGATTTTGGCTCTCAAGGATGACACTGGCCAGGTTAAAATGAGCACCCACTGTATCAGGATACAATGATTGAGCTCCATAATAGGTAGAGTAAAGATATAGGCAGATATAGCTTTGATACCATATGCTATCACTCTCTATAATACAATACATCTGCCTGGCAGAATGTCATCTGTCTGACAATAAGAATTTATGTAATCATTTTTATTTATTTATTTATTACAACATCATTTCAACTGCTGTGATAAAATAATTACCCAGATAAAACATAAATAAAATAGGTCTTAATCTTTCTACATATGTCTTAAAATAAGGGATTTTTTTTCTTTTCCCAGTCCTTTTTATGTGCTTTGCTCCATTTCTCATCTTGTTTCCTCAACACCTGATGTGGGCCGATACCACCCAGCTGCTATATTACATCAAGCAGGTGTCCACCTGAGATGAGCTGCTCCATAATACCTGAGGCAGACGGTGTCTATCTTCAAAAGGTTGTAAGTACCATATCTGTAAAGGCAGGAGTCTACAGCTGATTGGGCCAAAGCTGCAAACCATACAAAGGTGCCCCCAAGACTATCCAACACATAGTAGCAGGCTGTAAGTTTTGAGCTGGAACTGCGTGCACTGAGAGACACAACCAAGTAGGGATGGGTATCGTTTAGGTTTTATCCGATACCGGTGCCAAACCGGTACTTTTGAAACGGTGCCGGTGCTCAAACCGGTGTTTAAAGAATGGAGAACACAGGCTTTGTCCAAAAACCTCTCATGTTCAGCTGGTTTTTTGTAAAAAGATAACAATGTTAGCCTTTTCTGCAGCTATGGGGCATATATGGTATCACTCTTGGCTGGAAGCAGTGCTTAAACAATGGAAAAAACACAAACTTTGTCCAAAAACCTCTCATGTTTAACTGTTTTCCACTTTTTCTTTGGTCATTTTAGCCTTTTTGGCCAGGGTGAAGGGAGTATCTGCCATCAAACAAGAAGACAGCCGCATGTAGCTATGATGATGTTTGCTAGTTCACCTTACGTGCATTAATGTAATAACGTGGTTAGCCTACTCAACGTAAATTACACATGAACAACATTAAGCTACTCACGCAGAGAAGAACAGCTGCTGCTGCCATCATCATCCGTCATCATTTCTGCTACACTGGCAGGGCTAGGGGCCAGGACTTTTGGGGGATCTTGCTAACTCCGGGTCCAATAACAGGCACCACACCCGCAGTAGATGTGCTCGGTGTGAGGTCTCGCAGCAGGCTATCAAATACGGCGCATTTCTCGGCTTTTAAAAAAAACGCTATGCGTCGCCACGTGTTTCATCGGATTTGAGGTGTTACCTCCTTTGACAGTATCAGCTTAAAGCACTTGTTGCAGGCTGCTGAGTTTGCATATTTTGCTGTGAAGTACAGCCAGACTTTTGACCGCTTCGCCTTGGGCATTTTTAATCTGTAGCTCTGCTCTAAAAGAACGTACGTACCTGGACCCGCCTACTATCCTCAGAAACGTAAAATGATTGGCTAGAATCTAAAGTGTATCACAGCTCAGGAAAATAAAGCACCGAAATAAAGCACCGGAATGTGCACTGCTTTTCGGTCTGGTTACTACCGTTTATGTCAGAACCGGTGCCATCATGGCACCGGATACCGGTACCCATCCCTACAACCAAGTGACTGAGACAGTACACAGATACATCTGTGCCATATGTGGACTAGAAGTCCTCAAGTCCCGATGGGAGACACCATCAGAGGTGGCTGAGAACAACAGTGCAAAGGTCCCGTGGGACTTCAAGTTCCAGACAGACAAGCAGCTGCTGGCCATCCAACCAGACATAGTGGTAGCTGAAAAGGAGCAATTGTGCTAGATTCGACATTGCCTGTGGATGGTAACGTCAGGAAGACGGAGCATGATAAAACAGAGAAGTACCAGAGTACCAGGGGCTGAAAGAACAACTGGAGCACATGTGGAAAGTCCAGATTGGTTCCAGGAGCACACACACACACACACACACACACACACACACACACACACACACACACACACACACACACACACACACACACACACTATAACACGTTCACCAAAAATATGTACCTCAAATAAAATGATCAACTAGATAAAGATTTTTTAAAAGAAAAAAATGCATTTTCAATAACAAGAATTCCACGAAGCTGCACTCATAATCACCGCCGTGTATTTGACTGTGAGTGGAAACAACATCCTCACATGCCAAGGTCTAGGCTGCAGGAAGGAGGCTCAGTGCATACAAAACCGCCTTTAGGACCCAGCGTGTCTCCTTCGCAGCCTTTGTAGTTTTCTGTAAAGATGAGGGAGACTGAGATGTGCTTCTTGCTTATCACGATTCACATCGAGGCTCTAACAGCTGAGGAGGATGCTGAACAAGGCGATTTGAAGCCCAGATCAGCTCTGACTGCTGCTGGTTTACATTTCACTTCATTTCATTAATTTTTTATTTATTTATTTATTAGAGACCTTTCCTCTCACTGACATTATTTTCTATTTAGCCATTTTATTTTTTGGTATTAAATCCTGGGACACTGAAAGTATTTCGGGCGCATTCCTGCTGCTGGCTGGGACTATGATTTATCGGCGCTTGCAGCTTGGCTCTCATGACAGACTCGCTCTCACTGGGTCTCGTTCAGACGGAAGAGAGCGGTGAATTGTCTTTAACTTTCTTGAGCATCTTCGACGAATTCAGCTGCAGCGGGTACTTTTTGCACTTGAGGTGAGTTCCCTTGCATTCGCCCTCACGCACAAAACAAACGCTTATTTTCATACTGTCATTCAGTACGCGTGGGAGAGAAGATGCATCCCTCTAACCCTCTTCCACGTTTCATCTAATCACATTTTAATGATTATTTCCGCATTTTTTAAATCGATTGTATTATCAAAATGGCTCAAATCGGTGCTTCATATTTTTGGTAACAGTAATGTTCAGTGAGTGAAGGAGTGAGACGCGTCAGTGAATACTAATTACTGTCAGTTGCCCATCCACCCTCCCTGTGTTTATTATTTATTTATTTTTAATTGATTTACGGCGCTCTGAAGGGAATCCCCGGAAATCAGTGTCATAAAATCTGACTGTATGGAACACATACAGGCTGTAAATCCACTGGCATGTCAAGCCTGTTAATGCGAGGCTCCATTCATTGCAGCGGCTGTCCTGTGTGTAGGTGTGGAAGCAGCCATGTGGAGCAGAGAGAGCGCTCCTTTACTCCTCGTCTGCCTGCTGGCTCTCACAGCCCTCTGGAAAACCAGGTGAGTGTTTTGAATGAGAGACCCCTTGAAGTGAAGACTTGCCAAGAATCACACACTTTGTCTCAGGGGGCCAGCTCTGCTTATCTTATGGGTTTTTGTTTGTTTTTTGGTGGTGGTGGTGGTGGGGGGTGGGGTATAAGTAAAAGGCTCATGATTTCGATTGTATTTGAGTAATCCTCTGTTATTTCTTATGACTGGGCTAAACAATGCACAGTTTGTGTGGTTATTAATTTCCATTTACAAATTCCCATAGACATCAATGTTTTGAAATGCATAAATAAATAGATGGCTTTAAATCTCTCCTGTATGCTCTGCGCCCTGCTGCTGTGTGAGGACGCCTCACATTAGGCGCTCAGGTGTGAAGGTGTGTTTATGATATTGGCCCGAGTGACAGATCAGGTCAGTCAGGCGCTTACAAAGAGGCAGCCAGCGTCAGGAGCAGGAGGGGCGATTCAAATAAGGCCACGGATTTCCCCTCCAGGCTTCAGGATGCCACTGATACACTGATACTGGAAACTGGACTTCGTCATCTATCTCATCAGCGCCTTTATGTTTTCAAGACATTTTTCCACGTCCAGACTGCAGATAGTAGGACTAACAGGGTGAACAACAAATTGTTTGGATACATCAGTTGTTACATTTTAGCTAATTATTGTTATTGTGTTGTTTTGTGCCAAGAGAACTTGGAAATCTCTCATTGTGAAACACTCTTTAAAATCCTTTCATCTCTTTTTTAAAATTTGGATTTTAACCAGCCAAAACCAATGTGACACAAGTAAATGTAAACATCTTTAGCACTCAGTGAGGTCAATATGGATGTTTGAGCGATTTAATCTGTGTCATTTTACTTTCATTTCTAGTTGCAAGGTCCTGATTTTATTTATGTGCTGTGATTTGATTGTCACACCATGGTTGCTCATTGGAAAGATTAAAACTGACTCATTTTTAATATTATTAGTAACATCTGGACTTTTCTTACTACAAGAAAAAAAATCTGCGGAGCACATTAATCTGAGGCTGTTGTTGATGTTTATTTTCAGCACTGTCATTGTCAGTTTGATGTGCTGACAAAGGAAAAAATGTGCTAAAGTTGTGTAGACCTAATCTGCAAAAAATGACATAAGCAAGCATATATATTAAACTTTTAAATGTTTTAGATCTGTCAGAAATCTATCAAAACCAGGTGTCGCTAGCAACAGCTGCAGCATTATAGTGCTATAGTAGTGATACAGCATTACATCACTGGCTGTAATCTCAGGTCAAATATAAGGAGAAAACTAGCATAAAACAACAGCATAACATGACATTTTAGTTTAAGAATAACTAAAGAAATGTAACCTTGGAAGTTGTCAGGAGCTGCACAATGTTGTCTTATAATAAAACCGAAAAACTTCTGTCGTCTGGAGTGCAACAGGTGCGCGCTCCAGTGAAGCTCGATGGAGTCAATTTTTTTACTTTTGCACATCGCCAGCTGCTCGAATCCCCTCCTTCCTAGCCTGCTTCTACTTATTGGTGTGTTTTTGCCTCAAGTGGTGAAACATGTTTGTTGAAGCTTGTTGAAGAAGATCTTTTTATGTGATAAATTCATCTTCATTCATGTGAGGCTGACACTTTGCTCTTCCTCTCAGACATGCCCCTGCTTGTCTCGTTGTTTTGCACTCTAGGGAGAGTATAAGGATGGCATTGCTTTAGTAATGATAGCATTACTATAGAGAAAAACTGCACACAGCAGGCTTAACTGTAACATGGTGTTATAACTAAGCCCACATAGTGTACAATACTAATGACATTAAATGTGCTTTTCAGTATTCAGATTTAGAATATATTGGTTTCTAGAAAGAGAGCAACAAATAAAGCCATACACAATAATCCATAAACATATATAAGTAGAGCTTTGTTGCATTCATTGCATTTAACTGGACTCTTGCAGCAAATTAATCTACCTGCATTTGTGGTATTATTTAGCAAAATTTATTAGGATTGTTCTGATTTGCCATTGAACTGCTTTTTTTGCACGCAGACTTGGCAGCCTTGTATATCATCTCTCTTAAAACAGGTTTATGTTGATGAAAGCCTTAAAGACAAACATCTCCCACTATATTCAATGCTAAGCATGTCTGCTGTCACCAGCAAAGAAAATGTAAACATACTAAACTGCTGTTCTTGAATTAGCTGAGTCGGCTGTTTGTTTGTTTGTTTTTTATTTATTTTTCTCAGTGTAACTATAGCTACCAGTAATGGCAGCCATTTTGCTGCTGTTTTATTATCTACCTCATTTCATTAAGTGGGAGATGCTGCTGCATTGTAGAAATGTACCGTTAGCCATTGTCCTCAGGTTACATATCAAATATATATCGATATACATCAATATAAACATGTATCAAATATCAAACACTGCACTGTAAGGCCCAGTAGTGATTGTGTATCTAGTGAGGTACGCTAGCAGGATGTTGTTAGCACAACATCTACAATCATCTGTGTTTATGGCTAAATTTGATACTTTGTTTAAGCTAAAATAGCTAGCTAATCAAACTACTAGCAGGATAATGTTAGCACGTCTACAATCATCTGTGTTTATGGCTAAATTTGATACTTTTACTTAGTTAAGCTAAACTAGCAAGCTAATCAGACTGCTAGCAAGATAATGTTAGCACTTGTACAATCATCTATGTTTATTGCTCGCTTTAATAATTTTTTTAAACTAATGGGTCAGTTAGTTGGTGTAGGCTTCCTCCACAGGCTAATTTAGATTTTTTTTATAATTTTTATGACTCTCCGCCCAACAAAGCAAAAAAGAAAATCAGTCTTTTGGTATACTTATATGATTGTGTTTCTTATGGCTTTAATACACAACCTAGAACATACTTGAAAATAACAAATCAAATATTTATATGCTATTTTGGCCTGTAACATAAATATGAAGGCTACATTAATCTAATGCTTTCAGTGAAGCTAATTAAAGGATTGTGGTTCAAACAGGAAAAAGAGCTAAAGATGGGGAAAAAATGATTAATATTGTTTATACTTTCCCAGCGACTGCTTAAAGTAAAATATGCCCATAACCTGAGGCTGTTATACCAGAGCTGTTGACAGTGGTGATTAAGTAGAGCTTTAATGTGGGACATTAACTGAATTTATTTACCATGAATCTCTGCTGTGATTTGCATAGTCAGTTGTGTTTTGACTCCCAGATCAGATGGCTGGAACTGGGTCATCCATGTGCATGAGACACATGGTTACGTGTATATCTGTGTTGGTATGCAGTCTCTGCCAGCTACAATAAGCACTCCTGTACTTTTCATAAATCAAGCTGCTGAGAAGAACTGAATCTAAAATGTAATCAGAGTACTGCTGAAGTGTCCCCTTGTTGTTTTCATGTCTCTGCTTACTAGATCGGTGAATGCAGATGCCACATCTGATTCCTTTAAAAACAACATCACTCTGTTCACACGCATCCTGGACAGCCTGCTGGATGGGTATGACAACCGTCTACGGCCTGGTCTTGGGGGTAAGCAGAAGAAGTGCAGACATACAGTTTATAGAATCTAAATGAACAAACGCTGTTACGAAACAGCACGTGTGTCTTTTTTGTTAACGGCTGACGGCTCATTTGAAGTGAGAACACTTCATTTAACATCAGCTTTTCTAGTACTGATAACCTTTGGCAGCAATCCCCTCGAGAATAAACTGACAAACACACTCTGTGCACAAAACATTTAGATTATATAATACTTCCCTCCACTTCCTGGAAAGTAACAGCAGCCAAAGTGGCCACATTTAACCCTGCAGAGAGTTTTACTCTTGCTTGACTTTTTAGGGAAAAACCAAAGTGAGAATATTTGTGTAAAACATAAGGAAAGACACTGTATGTGTGGATAATGACACTGTGTAGCTGGTTTGTGCTGTCTTAGTGTTTTGTAGCTGCACTGCACAGTAGGAAGGTGGCTCGGAATTACATGGTATGGTTACATGTATAAACGGCTGATGTCCTCAGATGAGTAAATTAAAAAGTGTTAAAAATAAAATATTTAGATCAGAATATAAACACTTTTGGTGTATGCTCTGATGCTGGGGCCATTAAAAAGAGCTTCCTGAGAGCTCCCTTAAATGTTTGATAAATTTAAATTTTTAAAAGCATAACAGGCTTTTGGTATTTTTTGCTTCACACTTTCTGCAGAAGGCAGCGTTTGGATTTTGTTGTTTGAAGAACCACATCGCCTCACGCACGCAGCAGCGCTCCACTCGTCATTCTCGCATCTCCCGTTATCCTTCATGTTTGGGCATTTCCAGCTGGCCCCTCAGCCCAAAGCTGAGCTCCTCCCTCAGGATTTGGTGCCATTTGAAATTCAAATTCCTGGGGCCATCAGCCCAGCCCAGGAGCCACCATATGTGGAACAGACCTCCTTTAGCTTGGCAGCACTCAGCCTATTCAAATGGCCCTACAGTAACAGTCCTGCCAGCTTATTTACTGGGCAGAAAAAGCCCCAATGTATGAAGAAAGCTCAGGTATCTAGAAAATGCAGAAATATAGAATGTATCTTTGTGTTTTTGATATTTCACAAACGCTTGATACACCAAAACAGACTGATAGGATCACGCCAGTAAAAACCTGATGCTTTTGGACCAACAGCTAGCAGCGAATAAGTGTCTGTGTAACACACAGACTCAGCGATCTGACGTAAAACACTTAAATAAAACATTAGAGCATAAATCAGAAACTTTTGAAGTGTGTTCCTCTACAGGAGCACAGCCTCGTAACGCTCACAGTGTAGTAGCACACTGTACCCATTAATGTACGGAGGAAACAAACAGCTACAGAAACGACATCAGATGTTTTCCACACGGCAGAAACATTAGATCTGTATGTCTCATCTGTGTGTGTGCGTTGGGGGAAACACGTCATGTTAACGCTTCACTGGACTTTGGCTTATGACATATTTATAACAACTGAAAAAGAGCCTCCTCACAGCTGCACGAGCATGCTCACATGACAGTAAACTCAGGGTCTAAGCATAAGCATTCACAAAGAAAGAGAGAAAAAGGGAAAAGCAGCTTGAATGCTAGAGGATTCAATGTCATCAAACATTCGGTCATTTATGTAGAGGCTAATTACACATGCAGAGTATAGTATAAAATCTATTTTCTCCCTGTAGCAGTTTAAATGTTTCACTATCCTCCATCATTAAAGATGTTTAGAATAGTTACAACTGTGGACATAACACGGACACAATGCAAATCAACTATAACTAAAGCCTGATAAACCAGGGAGGTATAGGTATGGTATTTTACAGTTTGTAGCAATGATTATATGATAAAGATTGGGAAGATGAACCCACGTTTCCCTTTGTGGGGTTTCAGGGGAGAAGAAAAAAGCAGCTACAATTTCTTTAACCATGAGTGAATAGCTGTGTGGGTTTAGGCTGCGAATGTCTCCAGAATTTACTTAGAGCAAATTTACTTAAAGCAGGCTTTCACGTGCATAACTGTGTATTTTCTATGATATAGATAATGTAACTAGACTGTGGACTAAATTGTTTTAATCTGACATTTATTTTTCATACTTGTCATCTGTTTCAAGTGCTCTTTTGAAAATGCAGCATTTTTTTCCAGACACTTTCACTGAAGTTGAGCCAGGCTGCAGAAAGTGAACAGAGAACACACAGTTGCTCCTCATCATCATTAGTGTGACTGTGAGGAAGCTCACTTCTGTTCGTATTCACACTTCTGCCACTAATTTGCTTTTCACACCCTCCAGAAATTTGTCACCTATCCATGACTTCATGCTCAGCGCTATACCTATCAGAGACAGTTACATGTCAAAAGGTTTTATTGTCTAAAATCGAACATTTCTCATTTACTGGGAAGTAACCATAGGCAACAACAAAAAGTCCTTTTGATGTTTGGGAACAGTGTTTTTTACTGGAGATGACCAGAATTCCAGCGCTCTCAGTCCTGACTGGTGATTAACCGCTTAGCCCCACACACGTTTGATTATAAACCAGTCCATTTCATGTGTGTGTAACATTAACATGTTGTAAGTTGGAAGCTCTTTCACTATTAAATCTCAAAGGATCATCAAGAAAATGTTTGCAACGATAAACCTAATCATGGAAACTTTAAACAAGCTAAAAGTAGCTAAAGCTAAAGGTATCCAGAGCTCAGAGCCATCCACAGGCGAGCGGCCTTGGTATGAGCAATCAAAGCAGCTAAAAGGGCAAAAAAAGTTAATGCCCTGTTATCAGGTGTTATCCTCTTATCCTTACAGGGAGTGCAGAATTATTAGGCAAGTTGTATTTTTGAGGAATAATTTTATTATTGAACAACAACCATGTTCTCAATGAACCCAAAAAACTCATTAATATCAAAGCTGAATGTTTTTGGAAGTAGTTTTTAGTTTGTTTTTAGTTTTAGCTATTTTAGGGGGATATCTGTGTGTGCAGGTGACTATTACTGTGCATAATTATTAGGCAACTTAACAAAAAACAAATATATACCCATTTCAATTATTTATTTTTACCAGTGAAACCAATATAACATCTCCACATTCACAAATATACATTTCTGACATTCAAAAACAAAACAAAAACAAATCAGCGACCAATATAGCCACCTTTCTTTGCAAGGACACTCAAAAGCCTGCCATCCATGGATTCTGTCAGTGTTTTGATCTGTTCACCATCAACATTGCGTGCAGCAGCAACCACAGCCTCCCAGACACTGTTCAGAGAGGTGTACTGTTTTCCCTCCTTGTAAATCTCACATTTGATGATGGACCACAGGTTCTCAATGGGGTTCAGATCAGGTGAACAAGGTGGCCATGTCATTATTTTTCCTTCTTTTATACCCTTTCTTGCCAGCCACGCTGTGGAGTACTTGGACGCGTGTGATGGAGCATTGTCCTGCATGAAAATCATGTTTTTTCTTGAAGGATGCAGACTTCTTCCTGTACCACTGCTTGAAGAAGGTGTCTTCCAGAAACTGGCAGTAGGACTGGGAGTTGAGCTTGACTCCATCCTCAACCCGAAAAGGCCCCACAAGCTCATCTTTGGTGATACCAGCCCAAACTGGTACTCCACCTCCACCTTGCTGGTGTCTGAGTCGGACTGGAGCTCTCTGCCCTTTACCAATCCAGCCACGGGCCATCCATCTGGCCATCAAGACTCACTCTCATTTCATCAGTCCATAAAACCTTAGAAAAATCAGTCTTGAGATATTTCTTGGCCCAGTCTTGACGTTTCAGCTTGTGTGTCTTGTTCAGTGGTGGTCGTCTTTCAGCCTTTCTTACCTTGGCCATGTCTCTGAGTATTGCACACCTTGTGCTTTTGGGCACTCCAGTGATGTTGCAGCTCTGAAATATGGCCAAACTGGTGGCAAGTGGCATCTTGGCAGCTGCACGCTTGACTTTTCTCAGTTCATGGGCAGTTATTTTGCACCTTGGTTTTTCCACACGCTTCTTGCGACCCTGTTGACTATTTTGAATGAAACGCTTGATTGTTCGATGATCACGCTTCAGAAGCTTTGCAATTTTGAGACTGCTGCATCCCTCTGCAAGATATCTCACTATTTTTGACTTTTCTGAGCCTGTCAAGTCCTTCTTTTGACCCATTTTGCCAAAGGAAAGGACGTTGCCTAATAATTATGCACACCTGATATAGGGTGTTGATGTCATTAGACCACACCCCTTCTCATTACAGAGATGCACATCACCTAATATGCTTAATTGGTAGTAGGCTTTCGAGCCTATACAGCTTGGAGTAAGCCAACATGCATGAAGAGGATGATGTGGACAAAATACTCATTTGCCTAATAATTCTGCACTCCCTGTATTTGCAAAAGATGCAAGTACCTGGGATTTGTCTGGTAATGTAAAATATTTTTGGATAAGGGTGAGGTATAGGTGCAGGAGCCAAGTTTTAGTTGTTATCTTATGCATGCCGCTAGGGGTCAACTTTTGTGTTTTTCGGTAAGGTGTGTTTGTGTGAATGTATTTAAGGTAGACACACGTAATTATCGGCAGGTGTGTTGTTGTTCAGTTTGTGACTGTTGTGCTGTTATGATATGGTGATGGATAAAGAAAGCTGTTGACACAAATGCAACTGATGGAAGAGAAATAAAGATTAAAAACGAATAAGATAAGTAGCTGGAGTTATTGGACTGTAACAAGTTTAACAAGTTCATTCATACCAGTGGCATCGCGTCAACTTGAATTGGAAATTGGATATTGTGTATTCACAAACTTACTAAAATGAAATTAATATACAGGAAATGTTCTAGGTTTTATTCCTTCTTTAAAATTTGACGTTATGACCTGAGATGTTTTGAGTTTGTCATACCTATTCTGAAGAATACTGCTACACAGTAAAGAAAGACTAAAACTAATAAAAACTAAACTGAAACCAAACATTTCCAAACAACAAAGACAAGTAAACCCCTTCTGGAAACAAACTGAAACTGATTCAATCTGAATTAAATAAAAAATATCAAGCTATAAAAATTAATACAATCACGTCTTGCGTCTTCTAATTGGACTCTCATTTTTAAATGATGCCAATGCCAAGGTTTCTACTGCTTTGTGCTAAAATGTCAAAAAAATTTTTATAACTGCACAGACCAAATAGTTCACCAGTATTATTCACTGCAGCTGCAACAGGCGTCAACGTGTGAAGAGGGTTAACTGACCTTCCTTCCTCACCTGTGTGACGGAGTAATCTGGATGAATTTTTACACAATGCTAATTTATGAGCTGCTCCTAAAAAATGTAGTGCTTTGTTCATTCAAATCAAATCTGTTCCCTCTAACAGTCTGTCATTTTGCTGCTTCTCTTCATCTCCATTGAAACTGGCAAGAGTTAAGTTGACATTTGGATGGTTGCACAGTGGAATGCACAGAGTCTCTAACACAGGCAGGTTGTGTCTTACTGATTAAACATGGTTCAGCAGGCCCATCTGTACCAAATGATTCAGATTATATGAAAAGCACGTGTTTGTGACTGCTGCTGAATAAATGAACTTTAGGTATTGTCCTTGCTCCCTTAAATAAAATATTCTAATGTCCTCGGGCATTAAATGCACTCTTGATATTTTTAAATAGTAAGCACGTATTTCCCCTGAAGGCAGTGCTTTTCTAGGTTTGCTACTAAAATGAATAAATAAAAAAGCTAGTTTTGCTTTTGAATTTGTCCCACTGGTACAATGCAAATGGAGTGCAGCTACCATTTGGTGATGGATTTGGTTTTTACAGACCTGTGTTTGTTTATTCTTGAGGGGCTTTTGATACTGGTTTGTGATTTCTTTTTGTGTGTATGTGAGAATGAGTGTGTGTAGTCGTATAGCAAAAATCCTTTACTTTACTTGATTAAATAGTTTTCTGAATCAGACATGATAAATGACATTGGGCCTGCATTTGCATATAAAATGTGCTTAAAATGAAGAGCCAGCTCCATGAAACCAACAAGACAAGAGGGTGTTTTTTCTCATTTTCAAGCACCCTCTGCAAAGTACGCTCAATACAAAAACACAATTACAATGAATAATAATAAAACCCTCAAAAAACAAATCCTGATCATTAATGTTAAAGCTGTAGCCTCCCGAAATCCTGAAAAGAGAACAAAGGCTGTCTCCTTTCTGTTGTAAGCTCCATCAAAGTCCATCTAGAAGTCTTGCTTCTCAGCAGTCATCTTGAAACTCCGCCCCTTATTTGTTCAGTTATTTTGAAGTCCGATATACATGATCTTTCATTTTAGTGGTCACTTGGAATTACAGTAAACTACAGCAAAGTTCTTGCACCACAATGTTTGCTGTTGTAAAGTTATCTCTTTTGAGTCCTCTGGTATCTTTTTAAATGTCTTTGATCCTTTGCACCACACAGAACATGTATGGGCTTTATAACTGTTATAAATACAGTGCTGACTTGCAACAAGAATAATTCTCCAGGCTTGATTTTCAGTTCATTTCTTGTGTAATTTGACATACCCCAGCCTCTTCTTGCTGTTTTCTTTTCTTAAGAATGAATGGCTTCTTTACAGCCACCTTTCATTTCTAAGATTAGATTTCCAGTGCCGCTTCAGTAAACAGCAGATGGATCAGCTGAAGGGACAGATCCATCTCTCAGGTCCTGTGTCTGGTCTTTGCTGGGGTTTTTCCCCTGATTTCTTAATGACATGACTTTCAGAAACTGTTCATCAGTCTGCCTTCAATACCATCCTTCCAGACCATCTCCGAGGCAAGCTTTCCCAGATGAATGTGCCTGATCCCATCTGCCGGTGGATCACTGACTTCCTGACGGACAGGAAGCAGCATGTGAGGCTGGGAAAGAATGTCTCGGACTCCCGGACCATCAGCACCGGCTCCCCTCAGGGCTGTGTTCTTTCTCCTCTGCTCTTCTCCCTGTACACCAACTGCTGCACCTCCACCCACCAGTCTGTCAAGCTAATCAAGTTTGCAGATGACACCACCGTTATTGAACTCATCTCGGACGGGGATGAGTCTGCCTACAGGAGGGAGGTTGAACGTCTGGTGTCCTGGTGCAGCCACAACAACCTGGTGCTGAATGCCCAGAAGACAGTGGAGATTATTGTGGACTTCAGGAAGCACACAGCCCCACTCCCCCCCATCATCCTGACTGACACCCCCATCACCTCTGTGGACTCATTCCGCTTCCTGGGTACCACCATCACCCAGGACCTGAAGTGGGAGCCCACCATCACCTCCGTCATCAAGAAAGCCCAGCAGAGGATGTACTTCCTGAGGCAGCTGAAGAAATTCAACCTGCCAACACGGACGATGATGCAATTCTACACCGCAATCATCGAGTCCATCCTCACCTCCTCCATCACCGTGTGGTACGCTGGAGCCACTATCAGGGACAAACAGAGACTGCAGCGTGTTGTGCGCTCTGCTGAGAAGGTGATTGGCTGCAGACTCCCATCTCTGCAGGACCTGTACACCTCCAGGACACTGGGGCGTGCAGCTCGGATCTCAGCTGACCCTTCTCACCCTGGACACACCTTTGACCTGCTCCCCTCAGGCAGGAGGCTCCGGTCCATTCGCACCAGAACCTCTCGCCATAAGAACAGTTTCTTCCCCTCTGCTGTTGAACACATGAACAATAACCGTATGACTGTTCCCACCACTAACACATGACCCTACGCTGTGTTCACTGCATCATTCCATGTTTGGCACTGATCACCACCTGCACTCATGTATATATCATGTATATATCTATCTATCTACTTAGCACTTTTCTTCTTATTCTCATTTTATTTTCATGTCTATTTAAGCTTAATTTATAACAGTATTTATAACAGTATGTTTGCACTGAAGCACCGCAGCAATTTCCTAATGTTGTAAACCCGCTCAACATTTGGCAATAAAACCCTTTCTGATTCTGATTCTGATTCTGATTCTGGAAAGGGTTTTAGATCTGCCACTTCTTCTTTTGTCCAGTTTCCTCAAATTGTTTGATAAACACAGTGCACCCCATACCAGGACATGCCACGTTTTCAGCTAACAGCTCGTTTGGAATCACCTTGGTGGAACAAAAAAATATTGTATTGTCAGTCTGTGTTTTCTTTGGCATTTTACATAGATTCAGCCAAAAAATGGGAACAAATGTGTTAGTGACAGGTTGGTAGTGCCTAAAGACATAAAATAAATTGTATTTTTAGTAGTGCTGTCAGTGTTAACCTCGTTAAAATGACGTTAACACCATAACTACACCAACGCGGCAAATCTCCATTAGTAAGTTAACGCAGATCGCCCCGTGCGAGGGCTGCATGGCGCTAACGCGTTAACAAGCTAACCGCGCTGACGCGTTGACACCGTGCAGCCCCTCAGACGGGGCAATCTGCGGGAACTCACTAACAGAGATTTGACGCGTCAATTCGGTTATGGTGTTAACGTCATTTTAACGAGATTAACGCTAACAGCACTCATTTTTAGGGAAATTGGTTCTTTGCTAAGTTTTCTGTTATGTGCAGACACAACACAGGTTCATCGCTTAGGTTTTTATGAATGAGTGACTGATAGGTCAATGTGAAGTGGCTTAACAAACAAAAACTGTCATCTGACAATAGTCAGCTGCAAGGACTGGACTGGAAATGAGTAGAAATAGCAGCCAGTGTCAATGTCATTGGCTCAAGACTAATAAGAAAAAAGTCTCTTCAGAACCAAAATATGGAGAAAAAAGGGATGGCACAAGAACTCTGCACAGTACTGTGTGCCAAAAGCATCAGCTTTAATAGTAAATATCACAACTCGACAAGACTCTGTAAAAAAGAAAGAAAGAATGGATTTACAACAAAGTACAAAGAATAACTACAAAATACTAAACAGTGAAGAAATGCAATGAGACTTCAAGGAAATTCATGGCAAACACTAACCTCCATTAAAGGAAAAACGGCCAGGAACAAAGAAAATGACAACATTATTTTTCCATCATATAAATAGCTAATGAAACCAGCCCTCAGCCCTAACACTATACAGAAATTATTAATCATACATTTGCTCAGATTTAATATAAACATGATAACTGATAGCTTCTTTAAACAGTCAAAAGATTAAGTAAATCACAATCTCAGGTGGCGAAATCATCCCTCATGAATTTTCCCAGACTTTCTCTTCATCTTGTGTCATGGTGGCTCCTGTTAGTAATTCTCAATTGTACAATACTTTTAATATTACGTAGCAAGCTCAGTAAATGGTATAGAGATGAAACATTCACCCATTACAACACATGGCCAGCACACTTGGATTAAACAGGATATATAGTGTCACAGCCATTGAGAGACTCAGTATATTACAGTGCATTAAGCCCTTATGCTAAAATGCACCATTCTTTGTCAGAAGAGAAAGTAATGCAGGACATTTTTACTGAGGCACAAATGTATTTACAATTATAAATCAAACAAATGAAGGTCTCTGTGGTAGAGTAAAAAAAAAAGATGAATCTCAGTCTGCCTTATTTACATTCCATAGCCTGGTTTACATGAATAAATGCACCCAGTGGCATGTCTAGCTAAATAGATTGAACCTATTACTCCTCAGCCTGCCGCAGCCTCTGATTTACGTTATCTTATAAGCAGGTGAACGGTGGTAATATTTTATATTAAGCCTGTGATTTATAGAGTAGTTTAGCTGCATGAATGTTATCAAAACGCTGACTGGTTTCCACCGATGCTCAAATGTAGGTGGAAGAAAACATGTTTATTAGAAGCCAGGGAGAAACATTTGGCCTTTTTTAACACTTATTACTACTGGAGACAACACATACCTGCAGGGGAATGAAATGTGGGTGACACCCTGATTGGTAATATGTAATTAAAGACAGAACAGTCAACAGTCAAACTGCAAACTACTGACACTGTTATCAACCATTTCTATTATATGTCTCAGAGGGATTGTGGATGGCAGCTCACCTTGCCATGCATGAGAGAGCTTTTCTTAAAGTGAAGTATTTTTTAGGTGGTATGTAAGATGTTTTTCGCTGTGTAGAAGAGAGCGTAGTATGAAACATGGAAGCTTTTTGAATCGACCAAGCACAAGAGATTTATCTTCAGTAAATATTTCAAAGAGCCGGAGTGTAGAGAGAGCGAATGGAGCTGATGCAGCAGCGCTGATGCAGTTGCACATTGTCACTGGAACGGGAAACATGCGAGGCCTTGCTTTTCCATAGCTGTGAACATTTAGGTCAAATTTGAACTTACATGTTGCTTTGATTCAATACATGTAATCTAACAGAGGTTGAGCGAGCATTTCAAAGGTCACGTGTACAGTTGTGTGATAAAGAAGGCACACCTTCTTACAGTTAAAGGTTTTACATATCAGGACATAGCAAAAACAATCTGAATCAAAAATAAAACCATGTTATTGTCTATTTAACATGAACTAAGCCAACATGCAGAAGCAATGTCTGAAAAACTAAGAACACCTGATTCAAATAATCATTTTCCACGTGACCGTATGGGTCTCTCACATCATTGTGGAGGAATTTGGACCTGGATCTTTACTTTAGCTCTGCAGGCTGCAGACTTTTGTCCATCCACAGCTCCTTTAAGGTTTTATCATTTCAAAGCATTGCAGCATCTGGATTATTTCCTTCTTCAGCCATTCTGCTATAGCTTTGCTGTGTGCTGGGATGATTGTCATGTTGCATGACCCAGTTTGGCCCCGTATTTGACAGTAGGCTATTTTTCCTTATGGTCGACTCATAAACACAGTGTATGGTGCTGTGCATTATGGACAAACAGCTCCACTTTGGTCTAATCTGTTCAAAGGAGATTGTTCCAGAGGTCGTGTGGTTTGTTCAGATCCATGCTCCCATGTTTGTTTTTGGAGAGAGGAGGCTTTCTACCAGCGGCTCTTCCAAACAAGCCACATTTGTTTAATATTTTCTGATCATGAATTTTAACATTTAATATGAACCAATAAACAGTTGTAAGGTTTAATATGTCATGATTGATACTCATTAGAGTTTGCTGAATTTTAAGATCTTATGTCCTGATAGATAAATCTTTGACAGTAGGTGAGGTGATCTTGCACATAATATAGTTCTGTCTGTATGGTAATGATGACAAATAACTTCCTGAAACAACATCACACAAATAGAAATAATAACGACTAAAAGCCACCCCAAGTTTAGCTTAGTAATTGCTTTTAATATGTGATTACAGCAGCAGCAGTATCCATGTAGCTCTGAAAAAGCACTTACTTGATGAAGCTCCAATAAAGTATAAGATCTTTGTGCATATGGCATTATGACTCCAGCCCAGAAATGACTCCACGTATCCCAGCGCTTGCATATAGAGAGGTAATTACTGATTATAGATACACTGATAAACTGAGTAGCTATTCCTGAAAATGGAAGAAAAAAAGATCAAAACTTTTGTTTAATACTCTGTAAATCACCTCAAGCTTCGAGGATATGTGGCAAACTTTTGAACAGTACTAAAAATGAAAGAAAGTTCAGCGTAAACTCGCTTCTTTTGTGTCTTGATGTCGTTAACAGTTTTTCTCTGATCCAGACAGAGTAACTGAGGTGAAAACAAACATCTATGTTACCAGCTTTGGACCAGTTTCAGACACGGACATGGTGAGTGCAGCGAACGCACGTTTATTCACTCTGCTTACTGTCATTTCTCTCACAGCCTGCTCGTGCTTCAAGAAGAAACAATATTTCTTTTAATTTCACCTTCATTATGTCTTCCCCTCACACAAACACATACAAACACTACAGTACTGAAGTAGGACGAGTAATCCTCACTGTGTCACGATGTCTATTCATCTGACAATTTTCATCTCATAAATTATTGAAAGTCTTCTTGTTATTCAAGTCACTGCTTTGTTTATCCTGGGCTTTCCTGTTTATCATTCTGAAACACGCACCCACCTTCGCATCATATCATCAGCCTCCCTTCAATTGCTAAAGGCTCATTTTTCCAAGTGATTAATTCATCGATTCAGCAGTTAAGTTCAATGCAATGTTCTCTGAAAAATATATGAACAACACGCCTCTCGGCCAAACATAAATCAGCACTTATAGAGAGTGGGACAAAGACACCAAATAATAAATCTTTGAGGCTAAAATTTATTTAAATGTATTTATTTATTTTTTAAATCATATGGCAAAAATCCCAGATCCAAATCACCACCCACATCTCATCAGCTAATTGGCCCAGAGGGTGATCTGTCGGCCAAATGATTTCTGATGTCTCCTTTTAAAAACATCTTGAACATAAACAGATGGACAGACAGACAAACAGCTCAAAGGAAAATTTCCTTTGCTTCAGTTTCACTGGCAGAGGCCGTCACTGATGACCTCGCTTATAACCCAAGGAGGAAGTCACTGCTAAAATCATCCCTTATATTCAGGTTTGGAAACACATTACTTAGTTTAAAGTATATTATTTATCTCAGGCTCTGCTGTGAGATATATGCCTCATAAAAAATGAGAAACAGGATGAAATATTCTCATCTGATCTGTCTGCTTTATTCAGATACTCTGGAGCAATTCAGACGATTGCTGAGGTGGCCACATATAAGATTTATATAAGGTCCACCGAAAGGAAGAAAAACAATAAGATGAAAAATAGAAAAAATGAACAGTATTTACTTTAGGGGACTTAGTCACAAAATGAGCAATCTATATTTATTATAAAAATGAAATACAGATAGAGTCAGATAGCATAAGGCTGCCAGCCCAGCATTTGAAGTGTACCTATTATTCTCATTTTCATAGTCAAAAAGCAGAAAAAATTGTAAACACAGAGACGTCACATCATAGTTAGTTACTGGGTTTTTCTGATACGTGATAAACCTGAAAATTCAGTTTGTTATTTGCCTAATAAATACCAGTTTCTAAAATATTTATATTTTATTGTGTTTTATTTATCACAGGGGGAATAATAAATATATATAACTGTCTAAGAGTTGGACTCCAACTGTTTGGAGACAGGTTGTCTCTCCCCAGGAGACCTGTGCAATTACTTTGCAATTAAAAGTGGTCACAGACAGGCACGTGTTGCACAAATAACCTCTGAGTGACCAGTCTGTTGCCTCAACTACTTGAAATCAGTCTTTGACAACAAAATAATTCACCAGGCAACCACAAATGTTTCCTAGTTGCAAGGTAGTTGTCCTATTT
Source organism: Simochromis diagramma (assembly GCF_900408965.1). NCBI lineage: Eukaryota > Metazoa > Chordata > Actinopteri > Cichliformes > Cichlidae > Simochromis > Simochromis diagramma. Next base: position 2,668,764 of record NW_024387477.1, read on the forward strand.
TTGCTCTAGTGTGATTGAGCCACGATCACTAAGTAAGACTACCTAGTTCACTTGCCTACTGTGACCATTAAAGGCTTTTATCATGTCGAAATGTAGAAATAAAATTGACATGAAGAAAAAAAATCATACTGGGTGCCATTGAGACATCATCCAGAAATGGAAATTCAGCTGATGTCACTGAGAGCCAGGGGGGGAAATGTATGAAACTGAGTATTTTTGATCAGTCTAAAATCTGAGCTTTTTCCCTTACTGGCATTACAAACAATGACCTCATCGTTTTTAAACTTCAGCCATGTTTGGTACAAGAATTATCTTCGTATCTTATGAACAAAAAAGGTTTTTAAAAAGGAAAACAACCAAAAAAAGCTCTTATTTTGTAAACCAGCTCCATTTTAGCTCCCAGCAAAAAGGAGTAACATTGTATTCTTGTCATGGATTAATGCATAGTGCTTACTTTAGGACATCACAGTGGTATATGTAGGAGTTACCCAAAATAAACCAGTGTGCACAAACATCAAAGTGAAGGACCAGGCTTCCCAGTCTGATGTTGAGGTGGATGAATGTGTTTTTAATAATTTAGAAGGATGCAGAATGTTTTAGAAGAGAGCTCAAAGAAAACATTTACAGTTAGCCTAAACCTATGTGTCGTAAGAACCACAGCTTACTGACCTCATTTATGCTCCGTCTTTCAACAACCACACTGTTCACGTTCAGACATTTTTTTAATGACTTTTGCTAAACTTTACTAAATGAGACCTGAACTGAAATACTAAAGCAGGCCCTCTCAGAGTCCCAGCTGCTATACCGTATAATCCACAGTTTCAATGTCCCGACATCTAAATGTCACAGGCTTTGCAACTATGACGAGTAAAAAGAAAAAAATCTCTTTCTGCTTCTCACCCTCACTTGCTGTGTGTGAATCACACGGACACGAACATTCACACGTATACACATTTCACGGTGCACTGATTTCTGCCCTTAATCCTTGCTGTGTGGTGTCTTTTGACAACACAGTATTGCAGGTTAAGGGGGTCATGTTGGCCTCAGAGTCAGCTTAGGAAAACAGCAACTGAGTAAGCTGTGAAGGAACAGGGCGAGTGTGGGTCTCACCTTCATGGAGACTCGCTATTTGGAAACAGGGAAAGGTTAAGGTTAACTTCACCTGCCAGCTCTGTAGGCAGAGCTGGCAGGTGAAGTTAGTTGTGATGAACTGCCCATCGGTGTGCAGTTTAGCATTTTTTGAGTGGGAATGAGCCTTGTTTTAATACATGGGGAACCTAAGTCATAAGAGAAGTAATAATATAGTGAGATTAATTCACGAACGTATCTCATCTTTTCTCAGGAGTACACCATAGATGTTTTCTTCCGGCAAAGCTGGAAAGACGAGAGGTTGAAATTCCATGGACCAATGAATATTTTGCCCCTGAACAACCTGATGGCGAGTAAGATTTGGACACCGGACACCTTCTTTCACAACGGGAAAAAGTCTGTGGCACATAACATGACCATGCCTAATAAACTGTTGAGGATCAAAGATGACGGGACTCTGCTGTACACCATGAGGTAACTCAAGGCACAGAAGCAAAAAGACAGAAACAGTGAGAATCGCGTGGATAATATACGTTTGCTGTCTAACTGAGGGTTACTTAGAAACACTGATTACATCTATAAGGCAAACATGAAGCTCTTGCTAGCAATGTGTTAGCTTATGTTTACACGTAATGTCACATCATCACTGGAACCTGAAAGACTAAACGAGGCATTTCTCTGCTGCCCAGCACTGCATTTAAATACACGTCTTTAACCCTGCCATACAAGCTCAACAGCCAGAGCTGCTTCCAGTCGATCCATCCTTCTCCAGAGTCAGTTCAGACTGGCTCAGGTTGGATTTGGAAAAGTAAGTCAAAAAAATGATGATGGAAATAGACTTAGATGTGGATTGTTGATATTTTTCACCATAGCCATAGAAACTCGACTCCAGTCACCGTGAAACTAACAACTGGGCCATTGTTAAATGGCTAGGTAATGTTGGCGCCTCCTCTCCCCGCACAAAAACACAGATAACTACATGTTTGAGACATGAACCCAGTAACTCTCAAAGCCAGGCTGCTGGATACAGCTTCATATTTGCCTAAGAGACATGAGAGTCCACAAAGTTTCCTAAAATAGAGAGAAAGAAAAAGAGAAATGACGTGGATGGAACGCTTTTCTTGCTAAAGCAAGCGTGAATACAGCAGCAACACAGAATCCCATTTGTTCAAATGTATTTTTTATGCCTCCTGTTTCTCGCATTCATTGCTATGCTTGAATGCTATTTCAAAAAAGTCAATGGAAACATACATTTTTGTAATAATATTAATTATAATAACCCGCTTAACAAATTTAGACCACTTGTCAGAAAAACAAAAATGACTGAGTTCATTGCAGGAGATTCATGTTTTTATACCTAAATTTGTGCCGGCACACTGGACTCTGAGGAGTGACATTCAAACGGTAAAAGTAATTTTTCTATTTAGAAACACAAACATGTGTAATTTGGCATCTCAGTAAAAACTAAAAATGTGCTTTACTATTTTTTCTGCTTTTTTGAAAAATAGCCAAGTTGAAGATTCATGGATAACAATAAGAATTACAGCTCAGCACTGAAAACATAACACCGTTATACATTAAAAAAATGATTTTTTGTAATTACCAGTATTGTTAATTTCGTCAGCTGTGGCATGAACCTTACATTGGCTGCTGGTCTGATACATTTGTAAGCACTGAGTATTTTTGCAGTGGTTGGATATTGTCTTAAACAGCACACAGCTATGCGGTTTCTTAGCACAGAGCTAACCTACAGTGTCACCATCTCTGCTGGTCTCTGCAGCACCTCGTTTGTTTTGCTCCGCTGATTACATTTAAGATGATTATTTTTGTTTCAAGGCATTACAGATGGGAAGTGTCTTGAATAGTGCATGAGGCTTGTGAGTTTATTTTTCTTTCTATCTCTGCTGTATACTTTTCATGCATTTGCAAAGTCTCCTCCATTTTCTGTGAATTGGATGCAGGTTAACTGTGCATGCAGAGTGCCCAATGCATCTGGAGGATTTCCCCATGGACTCTCATTCCTGTCCACTAAAATTTGGCAGCTGTGAGTAACTCTGATGATGATAGTGCCTGAGGGAACTCAAAAGTAAAATGCTGCTTTGTTTCTTTTTTTGTTTTTTCTTTCCTTCCTTCTTCTCACTGGTCCTTTGGCGAGAGAGGAGCCTCAGGAACAAGTGAAGCTAGAATGCATGGCTCAGTTTTTTGGCAGTGGCACAAACAACACTACGGATAGAGGACTAATTGGAAAAGTCCCTGGGAAAAATGGGGAAACCAATGCTAAGCTCATCCAAATATTTTTGTTGGGTATTTAATTCTGCTAATGCTTCTTCACATTTGGATGGAATTTTTTGCTTTAAGCTGTTTCAAGATGTTGCTTTAAAAGCAATAATTATCCTAACTCAGTGGGTCATGTCTGAAATGCCTTGATGTCCTGTCTTCTTTATGTGGTGATCTACAGTATTTCACATTTCACGTTACTGTGCAGCATGACTGACAGAATATTTCAATTACTGGATGTACTAAAGTAAAAATGTTCCCGTTTCATTAGACATTCTCAGGTCAGCAGACACACTCTCATATCCCATATTCAGTAAATTCTGTGGCTGACTGAAAAGGGCAAATGTCACTATGTATTGATATCTTGTTGGTGTTTCACAAGTGACATCATAAAGCAGTGAGGGGCTTTGTTTCTCTCAGCGGTATCATTTAAACTCTGTAAAAGGTGGCTTTTCATTTGGATTTTAGAAAAATGTATCAGTTTACCTCCAATGAGTCTACCCTCTTCCTCTTTTTAGATGCCTACACAATCTCAGAGGTGACTTATGCTTGGACTCGCAATGCTTCCGAGTCTGTTGTAGTGGAAGGGGAAAGCTCTCGGCTGAACCAGTACGACCTGCTTGGGCAAACAGTCGGACAAGAAACCATCAAATCGAGTACAGGTAAGAGTCTGTCGAAGCCTGTTGGGAATCAAATCCATCTCTTGATCCTTTTTTCTTCTCCTCGCTGACTTCATCCACAGACATTTTCAAATACTAGAGAATAATGAACATTTGCCAGATTGGTTCCAGTGAGTATTTCTATTACACCCTTTGGTGACTAAACACGGCAATAATCTGAAGCCGTAAGAATCTGTTGTATGCCTTCCACTGCATCCACTTTGTGGAGTCAGCAACCTGAATATCTTTCTCACTTCCAGTGCGTTTTAGTGTGAAAATCAAACTGAACTGTGATTTTGTGCTTGTTTGGGAGGATGTTGAGATTGTCCACCTCCTACATGTTGCAGGAGGCAGCAGTAAGCCCGCTGTGACACGCTTTGCTAAGTTTTGTCTTTATATTACTCACTTTATTTGGCTTGGAAAATGCAGAGACATCTTTGCTCTGGCTTTTGCATGGAAATCATTTGACAAAACAGGAGTTTGGCATTTTCTACTGCACTGGTCTATATTTTGTTATTGTGTGTTTATCCTGGTTTGAAGACCCAAAAGCTGCATGGCAGGTGAGCTGTTGCAGTGACGAGCCTTTTTACTTGTTTGGAGAACAAAGACTGGCCGTTTATTTGGGTGGATTTTTTGCATTTACCAGTAAAAAATAACACATGCTGATGCATTACTAGAAGCAACAACTAACACGCATCTGCTTTAGCGGTCAGAGACATAACAGAGATTCTCTAGGAGAGAAGAACAACTTATGTCTTTCAGATGTCCTTTGGTATGTTAGCATAAAAACACACAGAAACTGAAGTGTCTGACTAGAGTGGAGAGATGCATTAAAGTCTAAAAACAATCTATAATCTATATAAAAATGAGTAGCTTGCTTACTAGGTTTTATAAAGAGGCTTTTGACTCATCACGACTCATCCTTGCAGGTTTTAGATCTCAACACACCTGAATCACATGATTAGTTCATTACCAGGCTTCTGGAGAACTCCAAGACATGTTGAGAAGGTAATTTATCCATTTAAATCAGCTGTGATGGATCAAGGACACATCTAAAACCTGCAGGGACACCGGCCCTCATGGACTGGGATTGGGGACCTCTGATCTAGAGCAACAGATTGTCACATTTTACAAATCCGTCGCACAAATCCTTGAAACATCAGCACTGAGTAGCAAACACATGGCTGATCATCAACATCAATATTTCCTCCCATCTCCTATCTGAAGATTTGCAGAGATGGAACACGCCACATATGGCTCCTCCACAGGAAATGGAAGAAGAAGGCTCAAGTTCATCATCAAAGTAGACTGTAGTGGACTATTTAATTTTTAATCTATTTAGTTGTGTTGTTGTACTTTGAGATGATTTCCGATGAAATTTTTAAGTCGCCACACCTGACTGAATGATTCTTTCTAAAAAGGGGATTTAGATCCTGCATTAAAATAACAGTTCATGTCTTGCATTGTTAGGTTTGATTGCATCCCTTATGTCCACATCAGGAAAACTAAAACTAAAAATAAGCAAAATATAAAATATATTCTAAATGAGTTGTTCTGTGTTTTAGTTATGAACCTACTTGGATGAAGTTCTTGCTTATTTTATAAATACATTCACTAATGTATGCTTGTCTGCTCTAATGTTAATGGCTTTACCATGATGCTTGCATACTGTATCATTTATACAGGGTATACGGCTAACTAGCTTAACATTACTACTGTATTTAAAAGACAGGCCTGGAGTTTTTCGAAAACAAGAAAGGGGTAAGAGCTGTGCTTGTAAAAACTCACTTGCTGATATTAGGTCTTATTTTTAGAAGCATGTTGCTGATTTTGTGGTTATGGTCCCATTTATCACTAAATAGATGGTAAACTTCTGTTTAACATCTATTTATATATAAACTTCCAAGGACAAGAAGTATTTCATACTACATCATTCTGTATGGTTTTAGGTTGTAAAAAAAAATAATTTTTAGTTGGTCTGAGAGGTGTGTGTTCAGGTGAGTTAGGGTGGACACTGACCAATCAGAAATAAACCTTCCCCATCTGTACAAATCAACTGACTGCCCCCCAAAATGCTCATCAAAACATAAATGGAGCAAAGAGCCCTTATATTCAAATTTCACGACTGATACTGATATTGGTGATTTCAAAAAAACTGATATATTGGCCAATTTTTTCTTCTTTCGGACACACAACTATGCATCATCCACACACGTAACATGCTTGAAGTGTGTTTTTGTAAATTCTGAAAACAGTTCTCTTGTTACACTCTCTATTTTTCTTTGATTATATGTAGAATACAAGGAGTAAATACATGTTTTTCATTCAGGTCTTCAAGTTTGAGCTGGGTTTTTAAAGCACAGGGAAACATGGCAGCAACGAACATGTTGTCTTGAAGCTTTGCTGGCTACACACAGAAATAGAAATATGCTCTATCCAAGGTAATCGGTTGTCAAGTTAAGTTATTTCAAAAAAGTGTTCTAACAAGCATATCGTTGACAAAGTTCAGAAAAAAAAACAAATCCATACAAAAAAAAAGTAAGAGATAATGAGGATTAAAAATAGAAGCAATACACTTCTACATACGCCAACACAGATGCCAAGAAACAAGATTGAACTTGTGTGTGTGTGAAGATGAAAGCGACACCATCACTGTCCAAGATGTAGGAAACACAAAGCTGGTTGTAAGATGGGGTAACTAAACATGCCGCAAGTCTGAACTTAAATACCGAGGCAGTGTGAGGCTACCAGGCTTCTTCTAAAAGGATGAGAGGATGATGGCAGCTGTTTTCCTTCAAATGCTGGAAGCGACAGAAATCTGACTTTGCGATGGCAGATGATGTGATATTGGTGATAAGCAAATCAGCCATAAAGGGTATTTAATGCACTGTAAGTTAGTGAGACGAATGATATGTTCTTGTCTTGGTTTTGTGAGGATTGTGTTCACATAAAGACAAGAAAAATGTACCTTATATTTCTTTTTATATCCTTATTATATTATTTTTTTAACATTACATTTGATTCTGTCATAAACTATAATGCAAAATGGAAATCTGAATTATTTGGGGAAAATGGCCCCCTGTTGGTAAAGCTGCCTGCTGTAGCAATACCGTGTAGCAGAATGAAATTCACAGCATAGTGATAAATAACATGCAGGAACCATTGCAAGTAATCCCCCAAGAGTTATTAATTTAGAAATAAATACCCCCCAGGGTGCGTACAAACAGAGCAGAACCAAAGCAGGTGGAGGCTGGGTGGAGTGGAGCAGCAGTAACATCGACAAGCATAAATAGGCCGCCTGATCGGTGCAGTGAGATGTGATGGGGTGGATGTGGTTGGTTAGTTGTTGTAGCAGAGTGGGAGCACTGTGGTATGAGAAGTTAATGCAGTGCTGTTTATCACCGAATAAACAGCAGCAGTCATGTAATAATAATAACAACAATAATGATAAAAATAATGACGATGTCAGGGGTAAGAATGAGTGAAGCAGAGCCTTGAGGATGACAAAACAGACCTGACAGATGAACCAACTTCAGCGGACGCACAATTTATTATGGTGCATGTTGTCATGGTGACAATGGATGTTGCCATGGTCGCATAAGCATAAACGAATCAAAAAGTACCTATATAGCACTATTCCAAACACAAGTCACAAAGGGCTTAACAAGCAACGTTTAAAGAAAAGTGAGAAAAGTATAATAAAAGTAAAAAAAAAAAATAGATGTTTAAGAAGCGATGGACTGGCTTTATCATAGCATCCTCTCGTCTTACTGACCGATTTCTTTTCACTGTTTTATAAATTATACATAATTTTACTTTTAAAGTTAGTCCTATCTGGCACTAATTTTATTTATATAATGGTGGCTACAATTTTTAGTAGAATTATGTAAATTTACAAAATAATTATTAAGTAGTCCTTTATAATAAATCTAGTGAAATACAAGTGCAGCGTTGCCCCCCCCCCCCCCCAAAAAAAAAAATACAGTGGCATAAATGTAAAAAGTGAAATAACATACTGGGTTATTATAAGAAACATTGGGAACCACAAGTTTGCCGTCAAATTTAATGTTGCATAGTTACAGAGGCATGTCCTTTATGGCACTGGCATGATAGAAAAGTCTTGATTAGCCTTAAAAGCTACTTTAAAATAATAAGTTTACCCAACCAATTAGAATTACTGAATGTACTTTCTACAGCATTTAGCAGAGCAGCATCTGTGGTGTAGGTCAAGTAAATTGCAGAGGATAAGAGATCTGAAAGCATCCAATATACTCACTGTCGCTGAGTGACAGCACTGATCTAATTTTAGTAATACTACTTCTGAGGAAAACCTGACAGAAGAAACCTTTCTGGATATGCAGCTTTTGCAAGATGATGATAGAAGTCACGGTGATTATAGTGGTGAGAATGGGAAAGTAGGCTGTAATTGCTGGATGACTGACGTCATCCCCCCCACCCACCACCACCACCTTTTAATTCTGTATTGTTTGTACATGGACTGATTGATTCTGGCTATTTAAAGATAAAGTATTGTCAGTTTGGATTAATCAGTTTAAAGAATGCTGAAACTTCCTTTGAAAATGTATCAGCCCTAGCAGGGGTTAAATTAGCTAAAAAGGGGGAAAAGCACTGTTTTGAACTTCTCAGGGAAGAAGGTGAGATCAGAGTGGAAATGTGAATAATGCCTGGGATGGATTATCACAAATGTAAAGAATGAGTTACATTTGATGATCATGCAAGAGTTTGAGAAATTTGCTCCTGTGGAGGATACTGACCTGAGGGTTATCGCCTGCAGACTTTAAAGGTACACTTAAGGAAAGAGTGGGTGGTTTACAAAGCTTTGCTGTGGAGTTGGATGTCTTTTGTATGAGCCTGAGCGTGGAGAGTGAGTCCCCCTTTTCTCACAAGATGTTCTACTTTTTTCATTTCTGGAACTTTTTCATGCTGGAGCTTCGATGTATTTCAGGATAGAGTAGGTGAAAGTATTGAAGGAAAAACACAAGATCTAAACCTGTGTTCTTGTATCAAAGTCTAAGACCATATTTACTGAAATATGTGTGATCGTTCTGCTTTTAATAGAACTAAAAAAGGACTAGGTTTTCCTTTCTTTTTTTTAATTAGTCAGCAGTGAATTTAAATACAGGCTGAAATTATAGCTGCAATGTTGGGTTTTAGTTTGAAGTTACACCGGAGAATGAATATGTGCATGCTACTGCATCCCTGAGTGTTCCACCAATGTTCCCTTTAGGTATCAATTACCAGTACACAGTATTTCCCCAGTGACTGAAATCCCCCATCAAGGGAATCCCTTCTCCATGTAAGAATACCCTTACATGGACTAAATTTTCCTATATAGGTTAAATGGTGTTTGATGCCTTGGTGGAAGGCAGAATGCCTGCCAGTGGCTGTTTCTCTTGTTTAGCTAGTCACTCCACATTATCTGATTGGCTGACTTTAAATTAATCATTCATTACTAGTGTGTCAGTGTGTGGTGTGGCGTACTTGCAAACTAGGTCATTTGGCACGAACTAATGCACTCTCTGGCTTTACAGGGACGGACATCTTGCATAAGCCTGTGAATATACCAAGACACTGTTACAAGAATCTCACAATTCAAAATATATGTTTGTTGTCTCAGGAATATCTTTTTGTTCAATGCATTATTCATAAAAATCCAAGCCTGAGCAGAGCTGAATGTAGTGATGCTTTACTTCACACACAGTGTGGAAAGTATTGTACTACTAAAGGACAGCTTAACTAAAGTGTTTTTTCTTGTTTGTTAAAATGCCTAAAATGCTTTCCCCTTCCCCCACACATCCAGCCAGTACTGATTAAAAATAGCATTCATTTAGAGTTGTTTCTGTACATTTAGCAAATCACATACTCTTAGCTCTTAAGGGTCTCCTGGGGGGTACTTCTGGCTCTTTAGCTGCTAAATACTCCACCATATTCATTAGCAAGCTGCTAACTTCATCATTTTGTTGGTTTGTTGCTGGGCAGCTTTTAGTTTATGGTGGCTTCTCTGCTGATACCAGCTGCAGGCATACAGCTGTCAAAAACACTGCTAAATCAGTAGCATTGTGAGACGCCTTGTAACTCACTAGTTAGAGCATGCATCCCACGTACAGGAGCTCATACCTTAATATGTGGCATGCTTGGGTTTTGATTTACTATACTACCCCACTCCCTCATCACGCCTCCTGTGTTATCTGTAACTGCTGCTGTCGAATAAAGAAAAAATAAGAGTAAAACTGTGGCTTTTAAAAAGTGTTAGTTTTGAGGCTCAGCATATTTTATTTTGGCGAGTGACCATATTTGGAGAACAAAATAGAGCAGACATATTAGTAGCTAATGCTGGCTATCTAGCTTAGCTAGGTAGTCAAAGGGACACTAATAATGCTAGGGATCCTCCTGAAGGCAAAAAATTCCCATCATTGTGTGACTCCTCTTGTTGTAAAAAGCTTCCAAGTTGTATGAAAGTGTATGGCCTTGTTGCTGACCCCTTTAATCAATTTTCCGTTGACTTCATGAGTTCAGTCTCTGTATTCAGGTCATACTGATAGGAATTTTTTGTAATATAAGGCACACTTAAAATCCTTTAATTTTCTCAAAAATCGTCAATGTGCCTTATAATCCAGTGCGCTTTATGTATGAATTCTAGTTGTGTTCACTGACCTCGAACTGATTTATGTGGTACACGGCGCTCAAAAATCTGTCAAAAAATGTTTTAGTATGACTTTGGTAAGCTACGAAGCCGCACTGCTTGATGGATTGTTGGAGATATTACCTAGTCAGGAGCCTCGCTGAGTATTCTGGGTCCAAAACTCCGTCAGCTTCAGGTCCCAAAGTCAAACGAACACTGCGACATCACTGAGAAGTAAAAACTGCTGCTTTACCAGGTGTAACAATTAAGTTTAACATCCAGGTATCCGTGAAAACAGAATTTATTAAATTTAACAGAGTTAAATATGATATAGCATATTCTGACTGAGAGATTTCTGAAACGAATTAAAATGTACAGCTCTGCTATCACTTCAGACATAAATAAAGACAGAAAACTAAACAGCAGTGACGTTTGTAGCGTTGCTGAAGTTGGGCTAGCTGGAATATAATGATGTGCTCAGTGTTGCCAACTCCTCAGTAACGAAAATGGCTATTGGCTGTCCTAAAAGTCGCTAGAAGTCGCTAAATGATGTCATCGCCTAATTTGCATAATTGCTCATGCTAATGTAATTGCAACCTACGTTGTTGGAGAGAGAAATAACATTGTGGAAGAGAGATGAAGTGAGTCCTAAATGCATTTGCCAGATTTGTCGCTAGTCGCTTTTTTAGAAAAAAAGTCGCTAAGTGGGTCTGAAAACTCGCTAAATATAGCGACAAAGTCGCTAAGTTGGCAACACTGGATGTGCTACGTGATCGCTAGCGTCACAGCTATGTTAGCATAACATAAACACAGTGAAGCTGAAGGATGAACGCTAACTTTTTTCCACTCGATAAAAGTTAACGTGAGGGTTCCTGATGGTTAGGGACAAATGCAATCACATGGCAGGATGCTGTAAACGAACAGCTGAGATAATCCAGCCTCATTAATATACTGCAACTACATAGAGCAGCTGCCAGAGAATTCAACATTAATGAATCAGTGTTACGGAAGTGGAGGAAGCAAGAAGAATGAGTTGAGTAAAGTTGTTTCGCTTAATGCGCCTTATGGTCCGACAAATACAGTAGGCTAATTTTAAGGTTATTATTAGAGTCAGAAAAGGGAGAATATCCAGGATATGCTCACTAGGTAAAAATATGTCAGTCAGAAGTATTTGGCCAATAATGTACTGTTTCTGTCCATTGTGTCATTTCATGGTAATTTTGCAGAAAAACAAACAATATTTCCCATTACTCATTTCTTACACTGAATTTTTTTTTTATTTACGCTGCACCCACAGTTTAATTATTTCTTTATTTCCTGTAATAACATCATTTGCTATCCCTTTATTCTAATGTACTTATCTAATTATAGGTAACTATAATTGCATCTTGTAATAAAAAAAATACTGAAATTCCATTCAGTTACAGGGGAATTACAGCCAGGGTCGTGGGCCAAATTATAAAATGTTATCAAAATGTTATCCTTGCCTGGAAAACCATTCAGGCTGACCAACATCATGACTGTATAGCATCAGTTGTTTGAATAGTATTTCTATACCATTTCCAAATAACACATATTCCTTCAGTTTCCTTTGTATAGCACGTTCCCAGAGACTGAGGTGTTCTCATCCATTTAGAAGGGAACATTGTTTCCTACACTTGTTTTGTGCTTCAGTGGGCAACAGTAGAGTGGCGCTGTCACTTGGTGTTCGCTCGCTTTGTGGTAGAGTATCACTTCCTGTTCCTGCTCAAACACAGTGGTGTTTCTGAGTAGCTTTTCTGCTTAGCAATTTAATTAAAATCTTTTGATACATTCCTTTTCATAGTATAATCTTCACGTGCTTCATCTGAAGCACCCTTTCTGTGTACTCATTACCTAATTTATAGCCAAAGTATTCACTCACTGTCTCTGTACTGTTTCGCTAGCTTAGCTTAGCTCGTAGCCGACTCGTTAGCACCATGGCTACTTCACCTGTCCCTCCTGCACTTTCCTGCTCATTGTGTCAGATGTTTAGTTACTCCTCGGCCTCCTTTAGCAGTAATGATATCTGTAACAAATGTAGCATATTTGTAGCTCTGGAGGCCAGGATTACTGAATTGGAGACTCGGCTTCGCACCCTTCATTCACCCATAGCTAGCCAGGCTCCTGCAGCTGGTGCAGCCGAAGATAGCGTAGGCCCCGCTAGCTGTTCCCCGGCAGACCCCAAGCAGCTGAGGAAAGAGGGCGGCTGGGTGACTGTGAGGAGGAAGCATAGTCTTAAACAGAAGCCCCAGGTACACCACCAACCTGTTCATGTGTCTAACCGTTTTTCCCCACTCGGCGACACACCCGCCGGGGGTCAAACTCTGGTACCGGTAATTGGTGATTCTGTTCTCAGACATGTGAAGCTAGAGACACCGGCAACCATAGTCAATTGTCTTCCAGGGGCCATAGCAGGCGACATTGAAGGAAATTTAAAACTGCTGGCTAAGGGTAAACGTAAATACAGTAAGATCATAATTCACGTCGGCAGTAATGACACCCGGTTACGCCAGTCGGAGGTCACTAAAATCAATATTGAATCGGTGTGCAACTTTGCCAAAACAATGTCGGACTCTGTAGTTTTCTCTGGTCCCCTCCCCAATTAGACATGTTTAGCCGCATGTTCTCCTTAAATTGCTGTCTGTCTGAGTGGTGTCCCAGAAACGATGTGGGCTTCATAGATAATTGGCAAACCTTCTGGAGGAAACCTGGTCTTGTTAGGAGAGACGACATCCATCCCACTTTGGATGGAGCAGCTCTCATTTCTAGAAATATGGACAAATTTATTAAACCCCCCAAAATATGACTATCCAGAGTTGGGACCAGGAAGCAGAGTTGCAGTCGTACACGCCTCTCTGCAGCTTCTCTCCTCCTGCTACCCCCCCAAAAACCCATCTCTATTGAGACTGTGTCAGCTCCCAAAAAGACAAACAAACTAAAAACCAGCAATAAACAACTTAAACATAAAAAATCACAAAGAAAGAACAATACAGTATCCACATCTGAACCAAAGAGTAAAACAGTGAAATGTGGATTATTAAATATTAGGTCTCTCTCCTCCAAGTCTCTGTTAGTACATGACTTAATAATTGATCAACAAATCGATTTACTCTGCCTTACAGAAACTTGGTTGCAGCAGGATGATTATGTTAGTTTAAATGAATCAACACCCCCGAGTCATTCTAACTACCAGAAACCTCGAAGCACAGGCCGAGGGGGCGGTGTGGCAGCAATTTTTCACACCAGTCTATAAATTAACGAAAGACCAAGACAGACTTTTAATTCATTTGAAAGCCTGATGCTTAGCCTTGTCCAAGCCAGCTGTAAAACTCAGAAACCAGTCTTACTTGTTATCATCTATTGTCCACCTGGGCCTTACAAAGAGTTTCTGTCTGATTTCTCAGAGTTTTTATCTGATTTAGTGCTCAGCTCAGATAAAATAATTATTGTGGGGGATTTTAACATCCATGTAGATGCTAAAAATGACAGCCTCAACATAACATTTCATCTGTTATTAGACTCAATTGGCTTCTCTCAAAATGTAAAAGAACCCACCCACCACTTTAATCACACTCTAGATCTTGTTTTAACATATGACATACAGTGGGGCAAAAAAGTATTTAGTCAGCCACCGATTGTGCAAGTTCCCCCACCTAAAATGATGACAGAGGTCAGTAATTTGCACCAGAGGTACACTTCAACTGTGAGAGACAGAATGTGAAAAAAAAAATCCATGAATCCACATGGTAGGATTTGTAAAGAATTTATTCGTAAATCAGGGTGGAAAATAAGTATTTGGTCAATAACAAAAATACAACTCAATACTTTGTAACATAACCTTTGTTGGCAATAACAGAGGTCAAACGTTTACTATAGGTCTTTACCAGGTTTGCACACACAGTAGCTGGTATTTTGGCCCATTCCTCCATGCAGATCTTCTCGAGAGCAGTGATGTTTTGGGGCTGTCGCCGAGCAACACGGACTTTCAACTCCCGCCACAGATTTTCTATGGGGTTGAGGTCTGGAGACTGGCTAGGCCACTCCAGGACTTTCAAATGCTTCTTACGGAGCCACTCCTTTGTTGCCCGGGCGGTGTGTTTTGGATCATTGTCATGTTGGAAGACCCAGCCTCGTTTCATCTTCAAAGTTCTCACTGATGGAAGGAGGTTTTGGCTCAAAATCTCACGATACATGGCCCCATTCATTCTGTCCTTAACACGGATCAGTCGTCCTGTCCCCTTGGCAGAAAAACAGCCCCATAGCATGATGTTTCCACCCCCTATGCTTCACAGTAGGTATGGTGTTCTTGGGATGCAACTCAGTATTCTTCTTCCTCCGAACACGACGAGTTGAGTTTATACCAAAAAGTTCTACTTTGGTTTCATCTGACCACATGACATTCTCCCAATCCTCTGCTGTATCATCCATGTGCTCTCTGGCAAACTTCAGACGGGCCTGGACATGCACTGGCTTCAGCAGCGGAACACGTCTGGCACTGCGGGATTTGATTCCCTGCCGTTGTAGTGTGTTACTGATGGTGACCTTTGTTACTTTGGTCCCAGCTCTCTGCAGGTCATTCACCAGGTCCCCCCGTGTGGTTCTGGGATCTTTGCTCACCGTTCTCATGATCATTTTGACCCCACGGGATGAGATCTTGCGTGGAGCCCCAGATCGAGGGAGATTATCAGTGGTCTTGTATGTCTTCCATTTTCTGATGATTGCTCCCACAGTTGATTTTTTCACACCAAGCTGCTTGCCTATTGTAGATTCACTCTTCCCAGTCTGGTGCAGGTCTACAATACTTTTCCTGGTGTCCTTCGAAAGCTCTTTGGTCTTGGCCATGGCGGAGTTTGGAGTCTGACTGTTTGAGGCTGTGGACAGGTGTCTTTTATACAGATGATGAGTTCAAACAGGTGCCATTCATACAGGTAACGAGTGGGGGACAGAAAAGCTTCTTACAGAAGACGTTACAGGTCTGTGAGAGCCAGAGATTTTCCTTGTTTGAGGTGACCAAATACTTATTTTCCACCCTAATTTACGAATGAATTCTTTACAAATCCTACCATGTGAATTCATGGATTTTTTTTTCACATTCTGTCTCTCACAGTTGAAGTGTACCTCTGGTGCAAATTACTGACCTCTGTCATCATTTTAAGTGGGGGAACTTGCACAATTGGTGGCTGACTAAATACTTTTTTGCCCCACTGTAGAAACTGAACATTTCACAGTGTTTCCTGAAAACCCTCTCCTGTCTGATCATTTCCTGATAACATTTACATTTACAATAATTGATTACACAGCAGTGGAGAGTAGACTTTATCAAAGTAGATGTCTTTCTGAAAGCGCTGTAACTAAGTTTAAGAATATAATCCACCCACTGTTATCATCTTCAATGACCTGTACCAACACAGAGCAGAGCAGCTATCTGAACGCTACCCCAACAGAGGTCGATTATCTTGTTAATAATTTTACCTCCTCACTACGTACGACTCTGGATACTGTAGCTCCTGTGAAAACTAAGGTCTCAAATCAGAAGTACCTGACTCCGTGGTATAATTCTCAAACACGTAGCCTAAAGCAGAAAACTCGTAAGCTGGAGAGGAAATGGCGTGTCACAAATTTAGAGGATCATCATTTAGCCTGGAGAAATAGTTTGCTGCCTTATAAGAAAGCCCTCCGCAAAGCCAGAACATCTTACTATTCGTCACTGATTGAAGAAAATAAGAACAACCCCAGGTTTCTTTTCAGCACTGTAGCCAGGCTGACAAAAAGTCAGAGCTCTACTGAGCCAACCATCCCTTTAACGTTAACTAGTAATGACTTCATGAACTTCTTCACAAATGAAATTTTTATCATTAGAGAAAAAATTACCAATAATCATCCCACAGATGTAATATTATCTACAGCTACTTTTAGTACCATCGATGTTAAGTTAGACTCTTTTTCTCCAATTGATCTTTCTGAGTTAACTTCAATAATTAATTCCTCCAAACCATCAACATGTCTTTTAGACCCCATTCCTACAAAACTGCTCAAAGATGTCCTGCCATTAATTAATTCTTCGATCTTAAATATGATCAACCTATCTCTAATAATCGGCTATGTACCACAGGCCTTCAAGGTGGCTGTAGTTAAACCTTTACTTAAAAAGCCATCTCTAGACCCAGCAGTCATAGCTAATTATAGGCCGATCTCCAACCTTCCTTTCATATCAAAAATCCTTGAAAGAGTAGTTGTCAAACAGCTAACAGATCATCTGCAGAGGAATGGCTTATTTGAAGAGTTTCAGTCAGGTTTCAGAGCTCATCATAGCACAGAAACAGCTTTAGTGAAAGTTACAAATGATCTTCTTATGGCCTCTGACAGTGGACTCATCTCTGTGCTTGTCCTGCTAGACCTTAGTGCAGCATTCGATACTGTTGACCATAATATCCTATTAGAGTGATTAGAACATGCTGTAGGTATTACAGGTACTGTGCTGCAGTGGTTTGTATCATATCTATCTAATAGACTCCAATTTGTGCATGTAAATGGAGAGTCCTCTTCACACACTGAGGTTAATTATGGAGTTCCACAGGGTTCAGTGCTAGGACCAATTCTATTTACATTATACATGCTTCCCCTAGGCAGCATCATTAGAAGACATAGCATACATTTTCACTGTTATGCAGATGACACGCAGCTCTATCTATCTATGAAGCCAGGTAACACACACCAATTAGTTAAACTGCAGGAATGTCTTAAAGACATAAAGACCTGGATGGCCGCTAACTTTCTGCTTCTTAATTCAGATAAAACTGAGGTTATTGTACTCGGCCCTGAAAATCTTAGAAATATGGTATCTAATCAGATTCTTACTCTGGATGGCATTACCTTGGCCTCCAGTAACACTGTGAGGAACCTTGGAGTCATTTTTGACCAGGACATGTCCTTCAACGCACATATTAAACAAATATGTAAGACTGCGTTCTTCCATTTGCGCAACATCTCTAAAATTAGAAATATCCTGTCTCAGAGTGACGCTGAAAAACTAGTTCATGCATTTATTACTTCCAGGCTGGACTACTGCAATTCATTATTATCAGGAAGTCCTAAAAACTCGCTGAAAAGCCTTCAGCTAATCCAAAATGCTGCAGCAAGAGTCCTGACAGGGACTAGAAAGAGAGAGCAGATTTCTCCTGTTTTGGCTTCCCTTCATTGGCTTCCTGTTAAATCCAGAATTGAATTCAAAATCCTGCTCCTCACATACAAGGTCTTAAATAATCAGGCCCCATCTTATCTTAATGACCTTGTAGTACCATATCACCCTATTAGAGCACTTCGCTCTCACACTGCAGGCTTACTTGTTGTTCCTAGAGTATTTAAAAGTAGAATGGGAGGGAGAGCCTTCAGTTTTCAGGCCCCTCTTCTGTGGAACCAGCTTCCAGTTTGGATTCAGGAGACAGACACTATCTCTACTTTCAAGATTAGGCTTAAAACTTTCCATTTTGCTAAAGCATATAGTTAGGGCTGGACCAGGTGACCCTGAATCCTCCCTTAGTTATGCAGCAATAGACGTAGGCTGCCGGGGATTCCCATGATGCATTGAGTTTTTCCTTTCCAGTCACCTTTCTCACTCAATGTGTTAATAGACCTCTCTGCATAAAATCATATCTGTTATTAATCTCTGTCTCTCTTCAACAGCATGTCTTTATCCCGTCTTCCTTCTTTCACCCCAACCGGTCGCAGCAGATGGCCCCGCCCCTCCCTGAGCCTGGCTCTGCCGGAGGTTTCTTCCTGTTAAAAGGGAGTTTTTCCTTCCCACTGTCGCCAAAGTGCTTGCTCATAGGGGGTCATATGATTGT
Source organism: Simochromis diagramma (assembly GCF_900408965.1). NCBI lineage: Eukaryota > Metazoa > Chordata > Actinopteri > Cichliformes > Cichlidae > Simochromis > Simochromis diagramma. Next base: position 2,687,297 of record NW_024387477.1, read on the forward strand.
TGGGTTTTTCTCTGTATTTATTATTGTACGATCTACTGTACAATATAAAGCGCCTTGAGGCGACTTTTGTTGTGATTTGGCGCTATATAAATAAAATTGAATTGAATTGAACATGACAGGATTACTATCTTCATGCTATAATTGTCTTCCCTCTAAGTGAAGCAATCCGAAGCTTTTCCAGAGAAGAGTCATCAGCATCCATATCCTTGCTTGTACATCCCCTTCCCCCATTCCACAACACAAGCACCGGACCGGCATGCAAATTAAATTACAGAAGATACAGTGCTCCATAGAGAGTACTGACAGTGCACTCGATTCCTCCAAATTCCTGTGCTAGCATGTATGCCTGTGTCAAAGACAGAATAAGTCTTCACGTAACTGCTAGAAACACAAGCAGCACATCTACAGTGCTATTAAAGAAAGAGAGGGAATATTACAAAAAAAAATCTTTGGGGATTATTCTGTGGAATTGACATCCCTTCTACCCCCTCCTTCCCACTGCTGAAGAAGACTTTCCTCTTGCCAAGTGGCAGCGTATATCAAGGCCTTCATTTCAAAATCATAGCAAATGAGCTATGTTTCTCTGTTCTGTTGCCATTGGTAACACATCTTTTTCTTCCCATGTCTAATCTTGGCTTCTCTTTGAGATATCTTCTGTTTGAAAAGACTGCCTGATACTGCAGCACTGGCACGGTTTCACCGCCTTGTCAGCTATTAGGCTTTGCTTGGTGGCCGGGAACTCTTACTGCCTACTTTTGCATGTGTTGATGGATTATTACTGTATATCCACTGTGCACTGCTGACAGTTAATCTATGTTTAATACTGCTTTGTTGTCTTAAAGCTTGAGATATAAATATAATATTTTAACAATGTGAATTACATAAATATACAGGCACAGGAAGGCGTGGGTTTGCACTTGCATAGCTAAATTGGAGTAAGAAGATATTGTTTCCAGTTGTGTGGGTTAAAACACTTGACACACTCATTCATCATGGCCCTCACTCCAGTTTTACTATTTTTACACTGATAGATATATAGATGAAAGAAAAGTGTTTTCATTATGAATAATAACCCAGTTACCAAAGTAATAGATGAAAGTCCCTTAACTTACCTTTCTTCCCCATTCTGATGATCAGCAAGTCATCTTGACTAAGTCTAGATGCCTAAATGCACCAAGCTGAATGAGGAGTTGAAACAATGTACTTAAAAAGTGGCCAGTAAGAGTATATGTTTGATGACAAGAAATCAGAGTGAATCAAGAAGCTGAATTCTTTGCATCATATAATTAAACCTGATTCTCGTCTGCAGGTGAATATACAGTGATGACGGCTGAATTCCATCTGAAGAGGAAGATTGGGTACTTTGTTATCCAGACTTACCTCCCATGCATCATGACAGTCATCCTTTCCCAAGTGTCTTTCTGGCTGAATAGAGAATCAGTGCCAGCTAGGACTGTGTTTGGTAAGCATATATGACATACATGATGATTGTTAGCACCAGTGTAATTTGAGCTGACTGTTGTAGATGCTGGATTTTATGCGTGTGCTGCAATGGCAGTAAGAGCTTCCCCTAGTTTTGTCAAAAATTAACACTGTAAGCTTGAAGGATGAATATAGGGAATTGTTGGAAGTTGATGGGAAATTCTCTGCAAAAGAAAATGGGATAAAGAGAAGGGGGTGGGGGCAGTTCTTACAGGCCCCACTGCTTTTAAATCCAGTTGGCTACGCTACTGCTTGACCTGACTGTAAGCCAAGTGAAAGTAATATTAGTGACTCATCACTGGTTAGCTCACAGAAAGAAATAAAAACACCAAATCTCCTGAGCTCCAGAAGAAATATTAAAAGTTATACGAAATAAGAAAAAATAAAATGATTTTCTTTTCATATGCCTCACTTTGTTCCCCTGCTTCATTAAAGTATTGTGTAGCAGAATGTGTATTACAGTAGAAAAAACCTTAATAAACATTGCCAGAGCTCATATTATTGGCTATCTGCTTGTGTGTGTTTCCAGGTGTAACTACTGTTCTCACAATGACAACTTTGAGTATCAGTGCAAGGAACTCCCTGCCTAAGGTCGCCTACGCCACTGCCATGGACTGGTTCATCGCCGTGTGCTACGCCTTCGTCTTCTCCGCGTTGATTGAATTTGCTACTGTCAATTACTTCACAAAGCGCGGCTGGGCTTGGGATGGAAAAAGCGTGGTGACTGACAAGGTAATGAAGAAGAAAGCGCATCCTCTGACAGGCTCCGCCTTCAAAGAGAATTCATTAGCATTGTACTGTATGCTGAAGGAGGCAGTGCTCAGAGAGCTCAGAGAGCTTTGAAGGCATTTGTTGGAAGCAAAGGGAAACAGCAGTAATGGCCTCTTTAACCTTCCAAGAGTGGAGCCAGAATGCTGCAGCTACTGAGAACTAATAATAAAATCACTCACTCTGAGGCTCAGCATATCGATAAAGAACATAAGTGCAATCAGGTGTTCATCCCCCCTGGCGCTAATAGGTGCCAAACTCAGCCTAGGAAAGGTGAATCCCATCAATGGTCAGATAATGTGTAATTCTTTTGACACGCTTTAATCACAGAGAGCCCTTTCACGTACACTTTGGTCCAACATGAAGCCCCCAGTCATTCCACAAAATCATTTTTTTTTTACCCTTTTATAGCATTTAGTCGAGCAAAACCATACATTCAAATTACAATCCCTATATCAACAGGGGGCAGAAAAGTTTTAAGAACATAAAGTGATAAGGGATTTAAATTTGTAAATGTCGGGATGTGACAAATGTGGCTTACCTCCACAGAAATAATAGGAATAGGCAAAAATAGCTGGTTAGTATTCTGAGCAGAGTGTCTGATTCTTTAAAATTCAGTCTGTCGAGTACAGGCTCTATTAGTCATGAGAAGATGGGTCTGTGTGTTTTCTTTTTCTTTCGGCTGCTTCCTTCAGGGTTCAGCAGATCATCTGCTTCCATCTCACTCTATCCCTCACATCCTCTGTCCATCCACTGTCACACCAACCCTCTGCTTGCTCTCCATGAACTTCTTCCTTGCAGCCTGAGCTGTTGTGCTCATTTCTCATCGTGTCCATGCTGGTCACTCCCAGGATCTTCAATATCTTCAACTCTGTCACCTGCATTTTGGCCCCCATCTTTTTGTCAGTGCCACTGTCTTCAAACCATACATTAGGGCAGTCCTCACTACAATTCCCCAGAGGTTTAATGTGCAACACCTTCGACCTTTGGGCAACCATTTTTGATTGTGTGGGTCATCTGGTGAGAGGCAATCTGTCTCCAGCCAATCACCATCTGATTCAGACTGACTGCAGTCACTCTCAGACAGATTGGTGGAGGTTTGTAAGTAATTGCTGTCTAATTTATAATTGCAGACAGATTGACAAAATGTTGCAATCAATCTGAGTTGGTCTGCACCAATTAGCAAAACTCATCTGCAATGCCTTTCTTTGTATCTGTTACCATCTACATATATAGAAATTCACATTAAACTGAAATTCACATCAGCTACTTACTTTTAGAGTCCAAGAGTCCAAATAACTAATGAATGTAAGTAGTTAATGTTAATTTTTTATCACAGATTGCATGTAACTGCCAACTTGAACCCCGAAAGTCGCAAACTAATAGCAGACTGACTCCATCTTATTGCTGTCTTGATGTGCCAAAGTGTCTTTTAAGATGGGAACTGAGTGTGAGTGGTTGCGGGCCTGGTCCCCATCTTTGAAATAGCCATTTCAAAGCCAAGAGGCTCACAAAATCATAGTACACGGCCACAGTAATTTTGCTTGTGCCGCTGACTCCAACCATTGTTTTCCCTAGGGCAGGGGTCGGCAATCTTCAACATCTAAAGAGCCATTTTAGCCCCTCCTACCAAACAGGAGAAAAAGACCCACACACGTGGACGGACAGATAGATGCCAGATGTAATATTAGGAGGTTTTTTTTCCATAAAGTTTCATTTATTTTTTGCAGCAGCCACAGTGAGGTGCCGACCCCTGCCTAGGGTGACAGTGACATAAAGTACCATTAATCCACTCGTCTCATTTAACTACATAGTGACTTGCCCTTCAGCAGAGCGCTTAACCCTCAAACTACCACAGAAAAGTCTTAATCTGTCTAAGAGTACAAATTCTGATAAACATGTTGTACGACATTACATTATATCAGGGGTAGAAGGAAAATCAAGAAATAAAATTTAGGTATAAACATAAATTTAAAAATAAATGTCTGGATAAACATCCAGACTTTTTTTTTTTTTTTTAGGAAATGAAAGCAAATCTTGCATAAAATCATTTCAACGTAATGAGAAAACAAAAACAGAGAGGACGTGTTCTGGTCAGTGAGAAAGCACAAAATCTCAACAGAAATGATACCTTCATGCAAACAACGAGAAAGATAAAAAGCACTTGATTGTCTTAGCTAAACAATTAATTACCACAGGAGTGGTAATTAAAGTTGCTGGCTCATATAAGTGCAGGCTCATCTTATATAGCATGACGGGTAGCATAAAAAGACAACAAAAGGAATTTTTTCTGGAGCTGCTCAATGAAGCAATGAACCATCATTTCCTTTAACCTGAAAGGGAGAATGCAGATTATCAGAGGGCTAGGTTTGAAGAAAAGTCATTAAAATGCAGTGAAAGAAATCTTTCATCATTCATTTGAAATTGCAACTGTAATGTAATTTTCCTGTCTCCTCATAAAGTTTTAATTTTCACCATGAGGTGGGATATAAGATGGGTGATGGAAGACAGTATTTAGACCTCCTGTTCATGGATAAGTCTGCCACAAACTGAACATCCCTGGATAAAATAAAAGTGGTCTTCATTCTGACTTTGCAAAATGTGCTCGATCCATTACCGGGGTCTTTCCGCTCTCTTCATGTAAATGCATTTTGAAATTCAGGGGCAGATGGTGACAGGTAAAGCTGCCTTTCCAGGTAATCCTTTTGGTCTCTCAACAGAAGAAAGAGAGAGCCTCCATCGTCAAGAAGAATAACGCCTACGCTGTAGCAGTAGCCAACTACGCGCCTAACGTGACCAAGGATTCCAGCACTCTTCCCACCATCGCCAAAGGCGGAGCGACGGACCCAAACAAGCCCAAAGCGGATGGCAAGGCCCAAGAAAGCAAGAAGACCTTCAACAGTGTCAGCAAAATTGACAGGTTGTCACGGATTTTGTTTCCTGTTCTCTTTGGCATCTTCAACCTCGTCTATTGGGCAACCTACTTAAACAAAGAACCCGTTATACCAAATATGGTCCCCTCTGTTTAAGAGACCAGTTTTGATAGCTTCTTGTCTGGGGTCTAAGTAATGAATCAAATACCTCCAGCAACTATGTACACAAACCTTTGCAGAGTGAAGCCCTGGACTGCAGTGTGACCCTCTATCTTCGCCTGTTTTCTACACTGTCTGCAGCACTTTTAAGAGCCCGGCTTTTTGTAAATGTGTATGTATATTTATATTTATGGTTTCATGGTGACATATATTGTACGATGACTCTAATTAGAGTGCATATTTCTTTCAAAGTATGTTTCCAGTTTCAGTACGTGGCTGCTGTACATACAGATCCAATGAAGAGTAAACACATAATCACTAAGAATCACGTTTGATTTCGGATCACTTCTCAGTGTGTTGAATTCTGCTGTAATGCCCACTTTCTTGATATAACAGTATATATTTTTGTCTCGAGTGAAAGGGACTGACTATCGTTTGATTTCTTTCTTCATATAAGAGTCTTTCAACTCTTTTTCTTTATTTCCAAGCCAATGCAAAAACACACTTGTATAGTACTGTTACAGTTTAAAGCTTGTTTTATTATCTTTGACTACAGGTATGGGGCTTCAATAAAAAAAAGAAAGAAAGAAAAAATCTCCAAAATTACCGAAACACTCTCAGATCCTGAAAGGCTGTGAAAAGAAAAAGATATGAAATGAGAATGTGTGGTTCTGCCAGCTCGATGTACCATTTGGGATTACAGGACAATATCGCCAAAGAAACAAACGATACACTATAAAAAAAAAAGACATATTTCCCAAAGGTTGTGCATGTGTAATATTTGTGTAAAAAATAGGAAAACTTCAGAACTAGCTATACCCCAGAAAAAATAATTTATGTACAACAACAGCAGATAAACGGATTAGTTTTAGATCTCCAAAGGGGAACAGAAGAATTCAAGATTACCCATAAAAATAATTTTCTCTGGCCATCAGGGTGCGCAGATGACCCCACAAAAAATAAAACAGAGCGGACAGAAGTGTTGCTTTAAGTGGTATTTATGCTTCTGTGTTAAATATACGCTGTTGTTATGTTGTAACAGCAAACTCTTTATGAACTTGCGCCTGATGTGGACCTACCTAGAACTGCTATTACGTGTTGAGTTAATGCAGCCTGCTACAACTATTCTTGGCCTTCTTTTCGACTCTAATCGGCTCAAGAATGTCTAACTAGTGTTCTGGCAGCAAAATTGCAGAGTAACTCAGGCACCCTGCCACAAGTGCAAATGCTGGCAATGACAAACATGTGAATTGTACTTCTGCGTCAGATCCGCAAGGAACATTGGAGAAATCCAGAGTTTCCACAAAAGTTTTGCAAGATCCTGAGAAACACTTTTCCCTGCATTTATCGTACTTCCATTAGTACCCGTGAAGCTGTCCAGAACACTGCAGGTGGTTGCTAATGAATGTAACCAAGGCCACCAGGTCAGGGTACGCCTTGCCACGAGTGTTTTCCCTTACAGTAAGAACTCTCTTCAGATGTCTCTCTCTTAAATAAAGCTCTGATTTAATGACATCACAGTTTAGCCCAAACTCAAAATAAAACTCTATAAATCTCTCCCGTGGGTGTGTGTCTTCCGTCGCTATGGTTGTTTTCAAGAACTCCATACTGGCCTGGAAGTGCGTGGATGTAAATCAAAAACTTCTTCTGGATTTCGCAAAGCTTTTGTGGGATGTCGCAAAAGTACATCTTCATTTGAACCTGCCCCCCTCCCCCCAATGTCCCTTGTGAGGCTCCGTAACATTGTAAGTTACGCCATATTTGGAACCCCATTTTAACCCTACACGGCAATCCATGTATGTAACTACACATCAGGTTGCTGCATAACGCAATGACTTGACTGGCATGGAAGGTATATAGAATAGGGATAAAAGCAGTTTCCGGTTACTACGGAAGTTAGGACGTCGATTTCCCGCGGAAGTCTAAATCATGCTTTAGTTGTAGGCTCTGCAGAGATTCAACACAGAAGTATAAATCTATAATGCTAGCAAACACTTTGCGTATTTACACACCAGCAGAAACTAAACAACATGAACATTCATTTTTTAAAATGTAAGTTGGATGTTTACTCACCTTTTTGTTCTATTTTAGTCTCTTCTGAGTCCTTCCATTAAATATATATATATGAGATGTCAGTTATAGGCAGGAGACTGTTTCACAGAAACACCAACAAGCTAATACCAGAGTATTTATTCACGCCTTTATTACTTTACTTTTAGTTTAGTACATCTATTTATAATCAGGGGTAAAATCTGAATAATTTCATGGGTTTATTGCTCTTGTATAATACAAATGCTCATGTAACTCAGTCTTTAAAGTTAGGGAAGTATCTTGGTGGTGGTTAAAATCCTGCAAAAATGTCCTTTGATCTGTGAACAGTAAGAGGATGCTGGACTCCAAGAATGAGAAAAATGTATTGTTAAACCTGTTTTGCTCATGATTACTGTATATTGTGTGAGAAAAGTCATGTTCAGCCCCATATCAGCAGTCATACATGATACTCTAAGGTGTAAGTTTTTTCATGACGTGATATACTTTTTCTTCACATGGGTATTTTAACTTAATTTCTCTTGATTTGTTTGTTGAAACAAACTTTGCATGGAGACAAAATCTATGATTTCTATGATTTATTTTCATTATGTCCTTGGCTATAATTCATATTTCTCCAACATCCTGACAGAGTCTTAAACATTCCAGATAAAGGGATTGTTCACCAGGCGGATGCTTGATTCAGTGCACTTTTTAATAAAACATTATTTCAGTTCTTTATATCTGGTTTTTGTCCTGACTTTGGAGACAAGAACATAAATGAAGAGAATGAACTGCGTAGCTGCTTATTTTTCTTTTTAACTGTAAAGAGTTTAGTGAAGAAAGACACTGAAGATGGCTACTTTTGTTAGTCCTTTAAGTTCCAACTTTTAAGTCTACTGATGTACAAATGTTCAATTTATTTTTGTGCTGTTATATAAGTTCTGGGTACTTTTAATCACTGTGTTGGTGAGTTTTAAACTTGCTATTTAAAGAGCTAAAATTAACAGTGGATTGTAAAACGCCTTCACAAGTTTCAAACCACCATATATAGTTAATTCCTGAGCCTGCACAGTCATGTTAAAGTTTTCACAGGACTCTATTCAGTACTGCAAAAAGCTAAGTATACTGCTTCCATAGGATTTAAGATGGTAAGTAGCAGCCAGGTGCTGCTAATTGAATGCACAATGAACAATCTTCTTTAGAAAAACAAAAGTGGAGATGCTTGGCTGTAATGCACAGCACCACAATTAGCAAAAATGTTGATGTATATTGAGTTGACTATGAAGCCATCTGGCTCACAGCAGGGGCTTTGCCCAAATAAGGTCATACAACATGCAAATGATCCCAAGCAACATCATCTGAGTGAAACCCAGTGGTGGGACCTTTAGAGAAACTCAATGAACTAAAGCAGCATTGAGAAAAAGAATGGGCCAAAATTCTGCATAGAAAACGCTACTTTTTAAAGACTATTTTTACATTGTGGCCATTAAAGTTGTGATCTTTCGGGATCAGTAATGATGTTTATCCAATCTTTAAGTGATGACGTAAGAGCCCTGCTTCCGGGTCCAAACTACTCTGCGTTTAATATGGCTGTTGTGTTTTTAACATGTTTTAATGTTTTGTATCTTGTTCTATTTAATCTCAACAAGCCCCTAAAAACAGTCAGTGATCACTGTCAGCCTCTGTTGGTTTTTATTGCTGCTGTTCATTTTAAAGCTCAGTTTTTAAAACCTTACAATGTAACTACAGCCCAGCCCATGCAGCAGTATATTAATGACTAACCTCGTATTGTGGATGGATTATCTCAGTTGTTCTCCTGACTGAAGTTTGTTCCGTTTACAGCATGGTTGTCCCTAACCACTGGGAACCCTTAAGTTAGCGTTCATCCTCCAGCTTCAATGTTTGTATTATGCTAACCATAGCCGCATAGCATCATTATATACCAGCTAGCCCAACTAAAGTAAAACTTCAAACATGACTACTGTTTAGTTTTCTGTCTTCATTTATGTCTGAAGTGATAGCAGAGCTGTACATTTTAATTTTTTCAGAAATCTCTCAGTCAGAACATGCTATATTATGTTTAGTTGGAAACTAGCGAGCTAACTTCCTGCTAACTTCTAACTCTGTTAAATTTAATAAATTCTGTTTTCATGGATGCCCGGATTTTAAACTTAATTGTTATGCCTGGCAGAGCAGCCACACTGATCATTTTATTAAAGATGAAAGAATTTAGACAGTTTGTAACTGTGTGTTGCGCCAGTGTTCGTTTGACTTTGGGACCTGAAGCAGAGTTTGGACCCAGAAACAGCTAATGACGTCAGACTTAAAGACTGGATTAGGAGATGACGGTGGAGTTATTAGCTAACATTAACTGGCTTGGTTAGCATGGTGCATCCAAAGAATGTATGGGTGGATCACACAGACACAAAAACCTGCTATTGGTGGTATATCACCCAAAAAAACTCAACCCACTAGAATTTCCCTCATCAAAACTGGAAGACAGACCTCTTGATGTTCTATTAGTACAATGAGCCGTACAACAATCAAACAAATTATGTCAGATAATTGCATTAAAGTGCTCTAAATGGCAGACACCACAAATATGGTTCAAAGATCCAGTTCACTGAATCAGTTCAGAGTGAATTTGCTGAGGTTACACCTAAGAGACAGCTGCCTGTAACCCACCTGGCAGCCAGAGCATTCCTGCGCATTATAATCCACTTCAATGCTTAATATAATTTAAACAAGTGAAGGGAAGCAGGAAATTAAATTATAGACCAGAGACTAAAACTCACCAGGTTTTCTGTAGCAGGTTATAAACATGTTTATTTCTGCTGTTACAGGGCTTCCTAACATCTAGTCTAATGGGACTGACTCAGCCTCAGGTTCTCATTCAAAGAACTAGTTTTCTTGCCACATTGGCTCCATCTCCGAGGTCACCGTTTTTCATGCTTTCATAAGGAAACAATGTATTTTACAAAGTGTTTATTTCATATTTCAGACCTAGTAGAAAGTCAGATTCTGTCTTTCTATATCTTTTCAGTGAAGCTAGTTAACATGTCAGCATCGGGAATTGCTATATAAACAAATAACAGGGGTTGTAAGATATCATTTAGGTGTATCCTTTAAAGCACAGTTTCTTGAATCCATTCAAGTTTGATGGTATTTGAAATAAATCTGAAATGTGTTATATTAGTATTTTGAGAACAGCTCTCAACTGTAGCCCAGTTCACAACAGCTCTGTAGGCTCCTGGGACCACAAGTGATGTAACTCGGCCCTTCCTCAGTAGAAGAGGATTTGTTGTCAACCAGTGCTCCTCGGCTGACAGGAACTATCATTATGAGCGTGTTGGCAAAACCCACAAAAAGCCCTGTGGCGCTGAGCTGTTAATGCAAAGCTCGCTGAAGTTTCATTTTTCCATCCACACTGTGGGTGAGCGGTGGTCTGACAGAAATCAGTGCTGACGGACGTTTTATTTCACGACATCCATTTTACACAAAAAAATTAAAAATGGTGTAACGAGGCTGAAAGATTCATATGACTGGAAAGTAATCAGTGCATATGAAGGTCCTCCTTTTTGTCTTCTTGGAATACAGGAAGCTCACTGGGATTTTTCTGGTGAAAAAATCCAGCCAGATAACATAATTCAATAAAATTAGGCTCCTAAATCCTTGTCTGATGAATCCTAAGGGTTCAGTACCCAGAGAGGTTTTCTACTTTTTCAAATGTAACCTGAAGAACACACGAAAAACATTATTACAGGTCATAAACATGTCAAGTTTCTTTTTAATCTCTTAGCGTGTTCCAATTCTGTTGTTTAACTGAGCAAACATAGTAGCTGCAGTTGTATTTCTGCAGTTAAGCACTGCTCATGTAGACAAATGCTTCTGCAAAAAAAGTTCTAAAAGTGGGAAAAAATAGGTTATTTGATGCAACAAGTGTATAATAGCCATTAACATTGTTTGTGTTGGGTGACCAGAGGAGTGGTGCCTTTGACCCCCATGTTTCTCCCCCATGACTGCACCCCTGGTTTTACACTAGTTTTATACTATATTAAAGTATATTAAAGTTTTAACACTGCAAAGAATTACAGGTGCACGATGTCTTGCATACCAACAGACAGTCCTGTTTCTGAGAGATTTATGACCGGCATCATTTTTTATTATGCGGGAGAAACGAGGCAGAAGCGCCTTTGATGAATGAGGCGCTGTCTTTGAAACGGATGAATGCAACACGTTACATTTAAAAGCCTACCATTTATTATCGAAAGCAAAACAGCTTTCAATCAAACGCGTCGCCCAGTTTAAAAGTCTCACGTTTTGAAAAGGGGAAAGATGATTGCATGACAGGCAGAAGCGGGGACTAGCAGAGGCTTATTATCTGTGCTGGCACAAAGAAGAGAGGCATAATCTATTCTTGTGCGAGAGGCAGTTTCGTTGTCATAGCAACTGATATCCATTTTTATCCTTCATCTGACAGCCTGAGTGGGCGGGACTTCCACCTGTCAGTTATTTCCAAAGGTATTTTTATGCGGTGACAGTTGACCCCTGGACGGTTTCGATGGTTTCAAACGTGAGTGTAAAAATATTATTGCGGCATTAATCACTATGGACACTGCTGTATAATATTTAGAAAAGCATTAGCCTGACCTGGGGTCGTATTACATGAACAGCAGCAGTCGAGCTAGCTTTATCGACATTAGTGTCATCTCGGCAGATTAGAAGGGAGGTGCGCTAACCTTTGCTGAGCGTACATTTGAATTAAAGAGATGTTTTTGCTTTCTGTGCTGGACTAAACGAAAACGGAAGTTATTGTAAGGCTTCCTCTTGTTGTGTTGCGCCTCTCTTGATAAACGAACAACATTTCCCAGAAGTCCTTGCCGCTGACCTGTCACCCAAAATGTCAGCCCTCTGAAAGCAAATGCGCCGGGGTTATTATGATTACAGTGCTCTTTCTTTTAAAGTTTCGTTTATATATATAATTCGTATATTTTATTGTATCGCGTGAACATTACATCATCATTATTTCTCCTCCCTGTCTTCTTCATGGCGTGAGGCTACAAGCGGAACCGAAACATGTCGTTTTCTATGGTGAAACGGTGCTGTGGGACGCCCCTGTTTAGACGTGTGCTGCAGTTTAAAATGTGCAGAAGGAAGAGTCAAGACTCTAATGTGACCTACACAGTGTTCAGACACCGCTGGATGAAAGCACTGCCTGTGCTATGCAACAGCTCCAGGAGGCTAAGCACCCAGTCCGACAAGGTAATAAACTGCTGGGACCTGGTACTGTCAGCGTGAACTAGATACAATAAACATTGATAATGATAATATTAATAATAATAAGCAGGTACACTGGTGTTACAGTCTGGAAAGGACTCTGAGAGTACAGCCAAGAAGCTGCACAGTCATAAAGTTGTTGCCTCCATTAGCCAGTAGCTCTCTGTTTGTCGCCCCCAGAGAACCATAAGCTGCAGTTACTGAACCAAGTGTGCAGCATAGCTTTAGGTGGAATACTATAATACAGCTGTTCAGTGCACGCTTCTGCTGTTTTGCTTTTAAGGATGCTGTGGACCTGTCCAAATTCCCTGTGGACAGAATCAGGAACTTCTGCATCATCGCCCATATTGATCACGGGAAAAGCACCTTGGCTGACAGACTGCTGGAAATGACTGGTATGTTTGCTCTCCACACTCTACACTGTCAGCTTTTCACCTTTTCATTTTTTAGCAAATCCAAATTAATCATAATTTATTTTTATTTTTTTTAAACGTGCAGGAGGTAGAAGTTAATGACACAATATTGCTCCTGTCGAGAGTGCTCCATGAGTGAAACTCCACAGTGTCCTCTAGTTAAGGGTAAAAGTAACAAAGAAACAAATGTGAGGCAAAGAGCAGGGTTGTGTGATGCAGTGTGACACATGTTTCTGATGCTAAGAGGTGGTCTGAAATTTGAGAAATAAACGCATCCAAAAACAGGAGAAACTTGGAATTTAATGTGTGAGGACAAATCAGTGGTATTTGACTTTGGTTTCATTTCAGCATAACTAGATCAAGGATTGAGGAGAGCGTGACTTGATGGCTTTCTATAACTGTCAACGTGTTGTAGCTGTTTTCAGCTGCTGCCTAGTCTGGAGTTCACTGGGGATGAGCCCATACATCACTGCTACCCTTTTTCAGCCACACACTTCATTTGAGACTCACGTGTACTCTGTGACTTAAGTTCATATTCTTCCCTGGGACATTATGTCAGTATATGAGCGATGTGGTATGAGCAATCTAAAGTACGACCCCTGGTCACCCTACTCCCGCTGCTGGAGGCCCGATAGCACCTCTCACACACGTCAGGGAGCACCCGTCAGCAGTTCACATTTTTTGGTGTTGCATATGTTGAAACTAATTCATGTCATTTTCACTGATGGTGTGACTAACAAACAGGTGCGATAGCGAAGACAGAGAAGAACAAACAGGTGCTGGACAAGCTGCAGGTGGAGCGAGAGAGGGGGATAACCGTAAAGGCCCAGACAGCGTCTTTGTTTTACAACCACGAGGGGCAGCGGTACCTCCTGAACCTCATTGACACCCCGGTAAGGAGAGGTGTACGTTGGTATACTAAGTAGCAAATTCAATAGAACCGGACTTTGTTGCGTTAACTGGCCCGACGAACCTAAAACCCCCTTCACAGCTGACAGGTGTCACAATGGCAGTTATCAGCTGTTGCATGGATCGTTTCACTCTCTTTTTCCACAAAATCAAAAGAGTTACACCCTTCTCCACTCAGAGACATTATCAGAGGAACAAGTGCAGCAGATCTATAATGAGCATTCAAATAAAACACTGTTGCTGCAAGTATGATGAGAGTAAAGCTGAGAAAAGTCATTAACCAATCACCACTTCACTTAGTGGAGGAAAAAAAAAGAATATTTAGTATAATATATTTACTTTAGCACTTCCTGACAGTCGATGTGACATTTGCCATCAGGTCAAAGTGAAATTTATCTTATTGATTGAAAAGGTATTCTTGGTGATAAATAGCTTACAGACTGATCAATGTTCAAGTCTGAGCTCATTCGTTGCAAATCTATCTGTGTAAAAGAGCCTCTGCAGCATTGGGACCAAGAATAAAAACATTTATAGATTTTCTGCATCACCAACTGAATACATGCAAATTCGCATAACAATGTGAGCACACAGTTTGCACTGCTGTAATTTTAGAGCATGGCTTCCTCCATCTTTGTTAGCTCAAAAGTTTGCATGTATGAAATATATTCTTTCTGCAGAGGATATGTTGAACTCTTTAAGAGCACTTCCACATAGTTACAGACATACTGTTGAAACTGCACTTATTAAAATCAAAATGAGCTGTATGTGGCCCAAAGATGAGTTTGTGATCCCCGGGCTAACATGCCATTTTCCCGTAAAGTTGTTTTTGCTCAAGCTGTGCATGTGAATCTTCTCCTCAGGGTCACGTCGACTTCAGCTACGAAGTGTCTCGCTCGATTTCTGCTTGCCAGGGTGTCCTGTTGATCGTTGATGCCAATCAGGTACTAAAATATGCTTTCTTTGTCATGTGCTTGCTGCATAAGTGTGACGATTTTAATTTTTTGCTGTCGTGTGAAGGGCATTCAGGCACAAACTGTTGCTAACTTCTACCTGGCATTTGAAGCTCAGCTGACAATCATTCCCGTCATCAATAAGGTACGATCTGACCTTCCACTGTTTGGGTTTGTTACACGCTATCGTTATAGTCGAACACATGTTTGATTCTGGTGCGTCTCCTTCAGATTGATTTGAAAAATGCTGATCCAGAGCGGGTGGAGTCACAGATTGAAAAGGTGTTTGATATTCCACGCGAAGAATGCATCAGGGTGAGCACTTGCTGCAAAAGCTGCTCTTCACTTTGCTTTGAGTCACTTTTCTGAGAAATGTCTCCGTGTGTTCTTCAGATTTCAGCTAAACTTGGAACAAATGTTGACAAGGTGCTCCAAGCTGTTGTAAACAGGATTCCACCGTAAGAAGGCTCTGCTGGTTTTACTCCTTATCTGAAAAATATTTGATATAAAACAAAAACACAAACGTAAAATGTTACTACTTTTTCACAGGCCCATAGCGAGCACTGAAGACCCATTTAAAGCCTTAGTGTTTGACTCCAATTTTGACCACTACAGAGGAGTCGTGGCCAACATTGCCGTGTTTGGAGGTCGGGTCAAAAAAGGGGACAAGATCGTGTCGGCACATCTCGGAAAAGCCTACGAGGTCAACGAGCTAGGCCTTCTCCGGCCAGATGAGCACCCAACGCAGAAGCTGTACGCTCTGTTAATCCTCCACTCATTTTTCCCATTTCTTTTCATTTCCACTAAAACTGACTTTAGGATTCATCTCATGATCTCTGCTACAGTCAGTGATCGTAACGTTTTACATAAATAAAAACTAAACTACTTTCAGCAAATTTATATGAAAAAGAGTTTCCAATGCAAGGGATGAAAACTTACCTGATTACCTGATTTAAGTTTGGCTGCTGTCCCCTTAAAGGTGGTCTTTTATCACGTAGCTCACGATTGTTTTAAGAGTTCCTGATTGATCCTGTTCTGACCGCTTTCACTTGATCAGCTGACGTGTGCTGAATCAACTCCTACACTGTGAGAAAACAGTGACCCGTCATCCTCAGTTTCAGAACGATGAAGCTCTAAGGAGCCCAATCTAGTGCTGGAGGTGAGGAAAGATGGTGAGGAAGGAAGTGAAGATGTTATACTTGAGATCGTGAGCTTTAAAGAACATTTTAGGTTGATTCCTGACTCGATGTGCCGCCTTCAGTATTTTTCACGTGCACACTTTTGAAAGTGATAATTGTCAGCAGGAAGATGGAGTCAGTTTGACACTGACGTTGATGTTTACCCTCTCTGTGAGTTTGCAGCCCATGGGGAAACAGCAGATGTGCATATGGACATGGTCAGAACAGAACCTCCAAAGAACAATCAAAATACAGCAGGAGCCCTGGAATGTTTATGCCATAGAATGTATATAAAAGATGGACCTACTCATTAATTGGTTAGTAAAACCTACAGCCGAGCATTTCCACTGTTGCCATCTTGATGTTTTGAGCAATGGGCAGGTCTGACAGAAACTGAGGGACACTGCACAGCAGTATGGCAACGACATGTCAACAGCATGGTTTATGCTCCTACTGGACATTAATGACAATTTTGTTGTATTCAGTATGACTTGGCAGTAACATTCGATACTTTAAACCAGCGGGCCCCAACCTTTTTTGCGCCACAGACCGGTTTAATGTCAGAGAATATTTTCATGGACCGGCCTTTAAGGTGTCGCGGATAAATACAACAAACTAAAATGACCCGACTAAGACAAAAACTGTGTAATTGTGTAACTTTATTAGCAGCGTCCTCCTGAAATGCGCCAACAACACTGAAAGTTATGGTAACGCGTAAATATTTCTTTCAAAATAAGACGCACAACTACAACACGGGAAGAGACCCAGGGAAACAGAGTTAACGATAAAAATCCCGAAAACCATAAATTTCACACCTGAGCCTCAACTCTCGTGGCCCGGTACCAAATGACTCACGGACCAGTACCGGTCCATGGCCCAGGGGTTGGGGACCGCTGCTCTAAACCCATCATGAATGTGTTTACTGGAAGTCTTGGAGCTTGGAAGTAGACTTCTTTTTAAAACCACAAAATTCACCTTACTACACAAAACGCACTTCTTGGTGTTACTGTTATGACATATAGGCCGTGTCCATCTTTTATCTAGAGGTTATGCTCACAGCACTTTACAATGAGATGACCTTATGTGGGATATCAACCAAATTTAAAAGGTTAAACTGGGCAAATTGTTATTTATTATTTTATGGTGGGAGTCGGCAAACATTTTGATCACACCTTATCATTATTTTTTTGTATGCTTTCTCTGATTTCTCAGAGTCTACCTTTGACAATAATTACTGTTATTTTATTTTATCAGTTACTTGAACTATTGAATATACAGACCAACATTTCAAAAATAACCACAGGTTAAAAAATCAGTTTCATTTACAGGTGTGCAGAGGTTTTTGCAAAATAAAGACTGAAGGTTGTAAATTAGTGTTGCTTTCTGAGGTTGGCTTTTTTGTAGATTTGCAGGTCAGGTGGGTTACATCATAGCAGGGATGAAGGATGTGAAAGAGGCCCAGATCGGTGACACACTCTACCTGCAGGAACAGCCAGTCGAAGCTCTCCCAGGATTCAAACCTGCCAAAGCCATGGTCTTTGCTGGTAAGAAGTGTCCTTTCTGTTTCAATGAAAAAAATAAAAAAGATTAAGAACTTGAGCTAATGTAACCATTTCTACATAAACACTGTGAGATGGTAATAATGTGAAGCTTAGTCCTGAGTACTTCGAAAGAACTGGATAAAGATGAAAGTCCTTTGTGTTTCCACTGTAATGCAGGAGTCTTGTTTCCTGCTGATGTACACTCTCTATTTTTCCCGTCCCTCAGGCATGTATCCAATGGACCAGTCAGAATACACTGGCCTCCGCAGCGCCATTGAAAGACTGACCCTGAATGACTCAAGTGTCACAGTGCAAAGAGACAGCAGTCTGGCCCTGGGGGCAGGATGGAGGTTGGCATGAATGTTTTTTGAATTAGAATAAAAATGATACCCAGCCAAGGATTGGGCTGTTGGGTGTCATGTAGGGGTGAATGGAAACAAAGTGTTTGGGTAATTAAGACACTGAGGTGTGGACACACAAATGTTTAGTTCCCACTTACGAGATTTTAAGGAGGTTACTGTAAAAGTATTGAAAACATTCAAATTTCCCATTTATGTTAGTGTTCAGGCACTTGGTACAGGGTGAAAGCACCTTTGGCAGCAGGCACCACTGACAGCGTCACGGCTTTTTTGGAATGACCCCTACAAGCTTGGCACACTACAATTTTGGAAATATCTTCTATTTTTCTTGGCAGAGTCATTTAAGCTTAACGAGATTGGTTAGTTAGGTCAGTGCACAGCCTTTGGTCTCTTGAGAGGTTCTCTATCAACTTTAAGTCCAGACTCTGGACTCTAGCTGGGCCACACCAGGACTGTTTTTCATGTTTTCTTGGCAGTCTGTGTGGGGTCATCATCTTCTTGAAATGTAAACCTTTGCCCCAGCCTGAGATCCTCCTGAGCACAGGAGGTGACAATCAGAGGCTGGTCTCCTCAACACATGCCACCGAGATGTGTGAGAGTGTGGCAAAGTAATCAATTTTAAACCAGAGGACTTTGATAGAGTTAAACTTTTCTCAGGGCGAACGACTGAAGTGTCTGCCAGTTACAGTGAAAGATACTGTTACTGATTCACTTACGATAGGGTGGTAAATGCATTATAGGGTTACCTTGGTAACCAGAGACTGGAATGTCTGCTAGCAACTAGGGCTACCACGATTAGTCGACTAGTCACGATTACGTCGACTATCAAAATCGTCGACGATTAATTTAATAGTCACGTCGTTTGAAGCTGAGAGTGTAATAACGGACTGAAACAGAAGATGGCAGCACTGCATGTACAAGGATGCCAGCTGTCGTTAAACACCAAAGAAGAAGAAACTGTGTCCCAGAATTCATAGCGCGGCCCATCGCAGCCCTGCTCAGTTTCCAACAATGGTGGCAGCTGGTTAGTTTTAATATTACTCTTATTATCTTTCTGGGTCACAAAATAAACGTTTTACATATTTTCAGGCGAGAATGTAGCTGTGTAAACTTCAAATATCTGCTCAGTTTATCAAGACGCCACATATTTTCAAAAGCGCTCCAACGTTTTCGGAGGCGTCTGTTACCCACCAGCTCGATAGTTAGCCGGGGGCAAGGCTCACTAGAGCCGGTGACAACAGCGGACTCCCGGCAAATCGTTTTCAACCCACCGCCGTCTGTCGCTACTCAGGTTAAACATGATATATAAGTCGCGTAGATAACTTAAAAATGTTATTTGGCTTTTTTCAGTGTTTTATTTGTTCCTGAGTAAATCGGTTTGGATGAGATTAAAGTTACAGTTTTTACACAGCTGAATAAACATCAAGCAGACAACTGATTATCAGAAGTGTGAGAATCTACTCCGGTGTCCTGTTATATTTTAGACAGCAAGGAGCAGACGGCTGAGTTTATTAAACTTCACCGAAACAACCTGCAAATTTCATTAAAATTTAATAAACTATCATCTTGTCTTTATTTTTGGTTAGCACATACCTTAAACACTTAAAGCTGTAAGCTAATGATAGTTATATAAGAGCAGATGCATGCTGGTGCAATAAGCTGTATGTTTTACGTTGAATGGATGCATGATCTGATTAGTCGACTAATCGCAAAAATAATCACCGACTAGTCGACTATCAAAATAATCGTTTGTGGCAGCCCTACTAGCAACTGACCATGAGCAGCAACCAAGATTTGTCTCAGATTACTTAGACTAGCCGGGCAGCCAGATATTCGAGGACTGTTGGTGTGTCAAGATTTTTCTTTGAGAAGGTCAGAGGCTGCCACACTCTTTGGGCAGCTTCATCTCATTTTTGTTTATCTTCCTCTGATCTGAGTCTTGACAGAGTTCTGTCTGTCAGTCTGCCACGCACTATCAACTCAAAGATACCACACTCCTCCATACTTGGATATGGAGGACAAACACAGACTGTGTTTGTGTACTTAGTCAAAAAGTTGTCTCTAGAATGTACTGTGTACTGTTTTCCCTCAGTGGTCTCCATCTTGCCTACATGAGGAGAAAAAGAGGGACACAGGATACATCAATGAAACAGACTGTGATGCTAATAGCTTGACAGCTTACTTTTTTTTCCTGGATTGGCGTTATTTAGTTGTGTTTTTTGGTGTTTTTGTGTATTAAATGATCATCTGTAATGCACAAGAATCTGGAATTACGTGTGTTTAGCAACACAACATGTTCGGTTCAATTTAATTCAATCTGATTTATATAACATCAAATCACAGTCAAAGTCAAAAGTAAGGTAAAGACCCTAAAATAATGCAGAGAACTCCCAACACGAGAAGACCCCCTATGAGCAAGCACTTGGCGACAGTGGGAAGGAAAAACTCCCTTTTAACAGGAAGAAACCTCCAGCAGAACCAGGCTTAGGGAGGGGCGGGGCCATCTGCCGTGGCAGAATGTGGCAGTTAGCATGACCGTCCCAAACAGTAAAATCCTCATTTCCCATTAATGCCCAGCTTTCTGGTTGACAAAGTCTTTAAATGAAGTCTGGAAAAAAAAAATCGCAAAAGTTTACAAAAGCTGTTTTCTGCTTTGTCACTTTGGACTTTTTGTGTGTTTATTGATGAGAAAATTAATAAGCTGAATCCAGTTTAATATTCTGTCATGATTTTGTTCACAAACTTTAACAACAAATGATTAATCGGGGAAACATAACTTTCCTTAGGACATACTGGGTGTTGCCAGATTACTCAGCCAAGTACGAGTCTGTTTATTATCTCAGGTCACATTATCAGTCCAGATGATGTACATTCGATTCTGTTCGTGGGTGTGATTTAGACAATCTAAATGTACAACACTGTGCTGGGATAGCAATGAGTCTTACTTACTGTTGAACTGTTTCCAAACGGCCTCTTTCTAATTAAAAGCCTGAATATCAATTATGAAGCTCGAGTGCACCTGTGGACCTTCCTGTCCCCCTGCAGACTTGGCTTCCTGGGTCTCCTCCATATGGAGGTGTTCAATCAGAGGCTGGAGCAGGAATACAATGCTTCTGTTATCGTGACTGCGCCCACCGTGCCCTACAAGGCTGTGCTCTCCTCAGCCAAACTCATCAAGGTAAGAGCCATTCCACGCTCGTATATCTTCTAGCCTTGCTGCAGAGCTTGGCTCACGCTGATTTCATCAAAAAGCAAGTTTCAGCTGACTTGGAAATTGATTATGGATGAAGGCTGTCTGGTGTCACTGGCTTGCTTCCTGTAAAATGATATAGTGTAGGAGCTACCTGTTGGGAAATGGTGCAGAATGTTCTAACACTAATGGGAAAACACAAAGCATGCTGAAGTCCCTCTGTTACTCAGCTCTATAAATAGTTGGACCATTAAACGTTTTATTATTTTTTTTGTAATATCGCCTCTCTGCATCATTTTAAATCAAACATTCACAGTGTGATTAAAGTTTAGACTTTCAGCTTTTTATTTAAGGGGTTTAACAAAGATATTTTATTAACATTTTAGGATTCACAGCCATATTCATGCATAGTCTCTGATTTCCAGAGCCCCAAAAGTAACTGGACAAACTAACATAATTTTAAATATAATGATTTTTTTTCTCAGATGAAAATCCTTTCCTCCCTTGAGATCCTGTGTTAGACCTTTAATGCAGCAACCTTCAGTTGCTGCTTGCTTGTCTCTCTGCATTCATTTTAGTCTTCACTAACTAAAGAGCAGCTCTACTGGGTTAAAATCAGGTGACTGACTTGGCCATTGAAGAATATCCCATTTCTTTGCTATATGTTGTTATTCATTTGCTCTGTGAAGGGCTGGACAATTGGTTTTTGCAGCATTTAGCTGAACCTGAGCAGAGAGTACAGCCATGTACACTTCACAATTCATCCTGATACTTCATATCAGGTCACATCATCAGTAAACACTAGTGACATGGATCCACTGGCAGTCATATATGCCTCTGCTGATTGTTTCAGATCATGAGATATTCTTTCCTTTTCTATACAAAGTGCTACAATTTAGTCTTGGTTTTATATCTCCACACTTTTTTTTTGTTTTTTTTGCTCTTGTAGATGTTTTCTGCCAAAGTCTAATCTGGCCTTCTTGTTTTTGAATGAAACCAGAGGTTTAAACCTTGTTGTAAATCCTCTGTATGTCCATTCATGAAGGCGTCACCTGATAATGTTATGTCTATCTGCTTCAGTGTTCTTGAATTTGTTAGATGCTGTTAAGTTGTTTTTTACTAAGAAAATAATTCTGTGATCATTGACTTGAGTTTTAGGGGCGACTTTGGCTCAGGGGGTTGGGAATCGCATCTGTAACCGGAAGGTCGCCGGTTCGATCCCCGGGCTCTCTGTCCTGGTCGTTGTGTCCTTGGGCAAGACACTTTACCCTACTTGCCTACTGGTGTTGGCCAGAGGGGCCGATGGCGCGATATGGCAGCCTCGCTTCTGTCAGTCTGCCCCAGGGCAGCTGTGGCTACAACTGTAGCTGCCTCCACCAGTGTGTGAATGTGAGAGTGAATGAATAGTGGCATTGTAAAGCGCTTTGGGTGCCTTGAAAAGCGCTATATAAATCCAATCCATTATTATTATTATTATTGAGTTGTCTTCTGTGGTCTTTCAAGGCGTTTGATGTTGTTTAGCTTCCCAGTGCACTCATTCACTTTAAGAATGTGTCAGATCGTTGGTTCAAAGACAAAACAACGTGTAATGCTGGGAAACTTTCTTATCCCACTGTCAGTAAATATTGTAATGATTTTCTATTATTTTGTGACAAATTATTAAAAAATCTCAGAAAATAGAAATAAATATGGTTTACAATGTTCAAACCTTCTTCTGCTTACAGGAACATGGCAGTGAGGAGATAACCATTGTGAATCCTGCTCAGTTCCCCGACAGGTCGGTCGTGTCAGAGTATTTGGAGCCCATGGTCCTGGGGACCATTCTCGCTCCAGACGTTTACATTGGAAAGATTATGACTCTGTGTTTGGTAAGAAGGAAATGGGGGGAAAAATGCAGATGGAATATAGAAGAAAACCTCCGTCTGCAGTTTAACCTGTACAAGTTATTTTACTTTTCTATTTTAACATTATCGCTCTACTTTGTAAACATCTTATCTAAATTGTGGGAGAACAAATTTTTTTAACTCTTTAAAAACTGGTCTGATGACAAAGAGGACCAATAATACTGTAACCTGGAGAACGAATTTCCATCTGTGTTCATGAAGAACGTATTTTCCAATGAGACTGACATTTTCAGGTGTTTTTCTCTCCATGCAGCCTTCCTCTGTTTCAGAAATAACCAATAAAGTTATAGCTGGTGTATCAATAACATGTCAGACTAATGGTTTGTGTTCTTATAGAATCGCAGGGCGGTCCAGAAGAACATGGTGTACATAGATGACCAGCGTGTCATGATGAAATATCTCTTCCCTTTAAATGAAATCGTGGTGGATTTCTATGACCTCCTCAAATCACTCTCATCTGGATACGCCAGGTAAAGCCATCAAAGTGTTATGTAAATACACTGTGTAAAGGATTTTTATAGATTTTGCAGGTTTCATCTGCAGTATTTAGGTATTAAGAGTTATAGAAGGTATAATTTTCAGGAAAGTGTAGATTATGGAAAGTATCCAATGTTACAAGTTTAAAAAAAAAAAAAAAAGGTTTCACACATTAAGTTATTAATTCATTTTAATTTTGGTGTAAAATCTTTTTCCATGCACTCTAATGGTGTAGCCTCTCCTGTGCACCTTATGTATTTTTATGTTGCGCAGCTTTGATTATGAGAATGCAGGTTACCAGGCTGCTGATTTGATAAAGATGGATATTCTGCTGAATGGACGCCCAGTAGAAGAGCTGACCACAGTTGTACACAGGTACATTTCAGATAATGCTCTGAGGTAAAAAATTGAGACTTTTGTGTTAATTTTCACTGAATGATTTACTTTGTTTGGCCAGGACATGTGACTCTGATGTTACTTAAGAGCACCTTGTTATGAATTTTTTTGGTCATATTCTTACCTTCATTGTTATTGTTACTGGCAAGGTTACAGTATATAGTCCTTCATTACTATAGTAATTACTCTTTGCCTGTGAAGCATGAAATGTATTCAGCACTATGGTTAACATTTAAGAAAAAAGGCCTTTTGGCAGCTGCTGTTAACATGACTTTACACACTGGACAAGGACAAAGGAGTAACTTTACAGAAGAAAAGTGATGACGCTCAGCAAGATCTGTGTGTAATGTACTCACTAGCAAAGCTGGTACAGGAGCCAGCACAGACGTAGGTAATTGAAGGGCGCTACGCTTCGCCAATGATGGCTACTCTCAGACGATTTATACAGTAAGCCTTGGAGCTGAGCCGACTCGAGCGAAGCTTCGGTCTGTTCCTTAAGGCCAACGCACCAATCACAGAGCAGAATGTCTTTTATTGGAGGCGTGCTCACTACGCCTTTTCAAGTAGAGAAGTCATTAACATACCTTACAGTTTGAAAACAGATGTATAGAAAATGTATGATCCAGTTTCTCCCAAAGAGATGGGTGATGAAGTTCATGCTTCATTTGAGAGGATGGAGCTAGCTGACCCATTACAGCTAGTTCATTTTATCCAATCACTAGAAAACTGAAAGCTTTTTCATTTTTACACGGGCTTAACATATCTTACAAATAAACAAGTAAATATATATTATCAATAACTATTACTATCTAAGGAGCTTCTGAACTTCTTGAAGTTTCTTGAAGACGTTTCACCTCTCATCCGAGAACCTTCTTCAGTTCTAAGGGTAATTGGTGGAGAGTCCCAGATTTTTAAACCCTACCGGGAGTGTCCTTAAGAGGGTCGTTGATCCATTGATCATCTGCCTAATCACATGAGCTAGGGTGTGAAAACTGATGTGGATCACTATACGGGTGAACCCATTGTGAGACCTTGCCCCACTCTATCATGTGACTTATGCAAGTGGGCGTTAAGGCGTCTAGGAAGGGATCTCAAAAGGGTTTGGGTGGGAAGGTGTCACAGTGGGTTCACCTGAAACTTTGGCTGATAGATGAAATGTCTTCAAGAAACTCCAGTCGCCTTTCTTTTAAAGCTGCTTAGATTACCATGACCTGGATGACTGAGAACCTTCAAAGACATTATATTTTTATATAATACTAATATAAAGCATAATTTTAAAACTTTGGACAGAGCTACGCAAGCTATATGGAGTATGTTGTGCACAAGTTTGCACAACATACTTATTCTAAATAAGATAATTACGTGAGAAAATAAATCAGACAAATGTTATGACTTTTAACTGTTTCCTTTCAATCGCTCAGCTGATGTCCGTCTCTGTAATGTGAGCTAAAGCATTCAGAAGTCTCTCCTTGCACCAGCACTGGTGTGTCTGAAACAGAAAACTTCACCTAGACCTACTTCAAACAGCTTAGAGCCCAGACGATATCAGCTGTTTGCTGATAAATTGGTATCTGCATTTATAACAACCAATAAAAGCAAAGTTAAAAAGTGAAGAGGGGATGGGAGAAACACCCTTCATTCATGTTAGGACTATTGGTGTTGCGTAGTTTGTACACCAGAGGGCACTCTGCAACTTCCCTGTGGGCAACATGTTTCTAAAGCCATAAAAACAACCAAACTTGCGTTGTCATATTATCTTATTAGGGACTCATAAATACCTACACATATCAAATATTCAGGAAATCAGTTTGTTTTGTGACAGAAAAAAATATCAGCTTCATATACTGGATTTTTAAATCACCAAATATTATATTGGTCTGGATAGTGTTTGGTGAAACTTCAAGTGTCAAACTGACTTTGGTGAAAATCCGGCTTTGCATTCTGCAGTGTTTAGGAGACAGTACCACCAATAATGCTGCTTTTTTTCAGTCTGTTGTTAAGCTAGGACTCTAGATTAAGGACAAATGTTTAAATTTCAAAGTACCGTGAGTCCTGTGGCTTCAACCATGGTTTGATTTTGTGCTGACCTCCCAAACAGAACGCTTATTGATTAATTGTAAATGACACACGGGCATGTCAGTATTCAATACTGTATTTTAAGGTGACGTGGTGAGGGTAGTGGACTTTCTGCTCCACTCTCATTTGCTTTTTCATCAGCTTTACCTGTCAGGGTGAAGCTGATATATGGGCACCCGTCAGTACTTTAACAGTTTTATGATTTGTTCTGATAAGTGTGTTTTCATTACAGGGAGCGTGCGTACAGTACAGGGAAAGCCATGTGTGAGCGACTAAAGGACTCCATCCCAAGGCAGATGTTTGAGATTGCCATACAGGCAGCTATTGGAAGTAAGGTCATTGCAAGAGAAACGTAAGTACAAGAGCTAAGATTTTGTTAAAATGATGTGTAGAAATCAGGTGTGAAGTACTGTATTTAATATGTGGTATGACCACACGTGTCTCTTCCAGAATAAAGGCGTACAGAAAAAATGTTCTCGCAAAATGTGTAAGTAAAGTTTGTTTTTCTTTCTTCTTAGAAAAGTCCAAATATACCACTGATGCTTTGAAATCACTTTTTTTTTTGTCTCGATAGTATGGAGGTGACATTACACGGAAAATGAAGCTACTGAAGAAACAGGCAGAAGGTAAAAAGAAGATGAGGCGTATCGGCAATGTGGAAGTTCCCAAAGATGCTTTTATTAGTGTTCTGAAGAGGAAAGAAAAATAGACTGTGAGACTATAAAACAACATGGAGCAGGTTTTTGTTATTGAAAGGCTCTGTTATGTTTTCTTTGAATAAAGTGCTGCAAACTGGAGTGAAAATCCTTATTTGTACATGTGTCACAAGTTATTGGCTCTTTTCTCTCAGACAACACCAGCATTACAAACCATTCTTTCATCATTACACTTTCATGTTCATGACCATTATAGTTATAACTTATAGTTATACTTGTAACATTTACATAAATGCAGTCTGAAACCAATCAGGAGAATGACTAGATGTTTGAAATGCAAATCTCCCACACTGGTTCAACAGGAAGTAAAACAAGAGAAGCTCACATAGTACAGTTCTGTACAACATCTACCTGCTATATTGTTCAGTATGCGCCCTGATCAAATTATAGAATTATATAGAAATATAACTGGGAGCCGCAATGAGGAGGCCAAGCAGTTCAACAGGGCACGGTCGCCATGACAACTCGATTCAAGTATGTCAAAGGGACTTACGGGAAAAATACACTTTTGCTTTCTGTTACACCTGAAAATGACGCATTATTTTTGGTGTCATCACGTACAGCAGTTACTAATGTTCTTTTGTTTTGTTTTTTCCCCAAGTATCACACAGTATCTAGGGAGGCACTGACACTGTCAGTCGTTTTAAAGAAAAAAACATATAGATACCATTTCCATCCTTCATTATCTTAATGTGGAACTTCCCAGACTAGAAACTATCAGACTGCTTTTGCTGGCTGTTTGGCTTTAGTTGGTAGTAAACGCTGACAGCCACTGTCCTATTGTAGTCCTAGAAGACACTTTTACGTGACCATGAAAATGCTTTGATAGTTGGGATCACTAATACTTCTGGAATGACATTTTTTCCAAAAAGGCAATGACTCAATTTTAAAATATTTTCTGGTATAACTAGATAAGTACTAGTTTTCACAAATTTTATTGGTAATAAACATCAGTGACTTTAACCACCTTCACTGTTTCTAAGCTTTAGTTGGAGAAAACAACTAATCAGGGGATCGTCCCCAATCATGAAATCACATTTAACAACTTTACAAAACACATCAGATGTGTTAGGATTAGGATTCAACTTTATTGTCATTACACATGTATAAATACGGGTAATGAAATACAGTTTGCTGTACAGACGGGCAGATATACAGATGTACTATGAACAAATATACTGATGTGGTCTGACGCTGCTGAAGCCTGATTGGACATTTTCATCAGTTAACAGTGCTTCAATACAACATGCATATCTCAAATCAAACCATCTTTGTTTAGGAAAACAGCCTGCACTTTAAACTTACCCCATGGTCCTATCAATATTATTTAGAACCTAGTCCTTCATACTTACTACATCTTTATTTGTTGTTTTTTAGACCTTTTTGAGATGAAAGAAAAGTACAATTTATATTCCGCATCATTCATGCTGCGTTTCTAGGGGAAAACTAAATCATTCATTGTTGTATATTCTGTTTTTCCAGTAGATGGCAGCAGGAGCTCAAGCACACCACGAGGTGGAATTTAATTTCATCCCCAGCTAATGTCCAGTCAGGCTTCATCAGCGTCAGGCCACATCAGTGTCACATTTAAATTGTGCAAAGAAAATTCAACACTGTCCCCAGCAGTTCATTTGCCTGATGAAAGTATCTCATTGCCTCTAAGTGCTGTCCTTTGTACTTAGGCAATGTAAGCAAATCTAATTCAGGGACCAGCTGGCATTTTGCTGCAGTAAAGAGGAGGAGGACAAACGCTCACAAAGTGTACTTCAGCGTGTGTAGTGGATTCAGGAGAGGAACACTTCTTATTAATCTGCGTGGACTATTACAGATTATAGGCCTGTTTTTCCTTCACATTTTGTCAGCATAGCAGGGAGAGCACATACGACTCTGACGGATGACTAATGAGGCCATTAATCAGCAACGTAGGGAATGAATGGCCATAGGTTTCCAACAGGCAGTTTTTATGTGGCTGTCAGACAAGTAAGAGCTTTCAACTGCTTCTGCTGTTGAGATGGAAGGTACTGAAAACAGTACTGCAGTAGAATTGCAAACATTCCAGATGGAAAACTTTCCTTATAATTAAACAGAAAGTCATAAATATATATAATGTGTGTGTGTGTGCGTGTGTATAACACTGTAATATTCAATTCAATTTTAAAGTACCAAAACACATCAGCAGTTGCCTCGGGGTGCTTTATATTGTAAGGTTAATACCTTGCAATAGTGTCACTCTGACAAGCAAGCGTCGTAGGAAACGCGATTTGGTGTTGTTTGGCTCTAAGTCCCACCCGTAGTTTCGTGCTATCAATGCGGAAGCAGCTATGAATGAACACAGTGCTAACCGCTGGTAGTGTGTATATTGTGAATTACGCCCACATATACACCACGCAACTCATTGACACGTAGCTTTATAATATTTTGATTCACAGCGCTTCCACCTGAAATGGGATACCATGACTTTTACTGCTCTTTTTTATTTAATTAAACAGTAGAAAGCGTTATATTGGTTGCTAGCTAGCAAGTCATCTCTGTAGCCTAACTTCCTAAAGTGTCCGTCGGCCAAACCATGAAGGTCCGCTCGTCTGTTTTTGCCTCCTTTATTTTAATATTCGAAGTGATTGGCATTGCCCTTTTCCTGCGGGGATTTTTCCCCGTGCCTGTCAAGTCTTCTTTCTCATCCAAGAGCAAGCTGTCAGATCTGCCAGCCGAGCCGCTGACAGGTGAGTCCAGCCTCATCCACATCTGCTCACACTCCTCTCCTCGGCCTGTACTGTTGACTTAAATCTGTTAAAACTCATAAGCTTTCTTCTAACCTCACAGGAAGCGCTCCTAATTCATCTCGCCTCCCGCAGCCCCTGTTTAAAAGGGTGGTTATTATGTTAGTGGATGCCCTCCGAGAGGACTTTGTGTTTGGACCCAATGGTCGTATGTATATGCCCTACACAAGGCACGTGGTGGAAAGAGGCTCATCACACAGCTTTGTGGCCAAGGCGAGACCACCTACAGTCACTATGCCCAGGATCAAGGTAGGATGCCACTAGCATGATGTTGAAATGAGAACTCACCCATCAAATCTGTCCACTGTCTCTCATCATGGCGTGTGTCTGTTAGAATTCTGGATTAGTGTTTGCTGTAGTGAGTCAACCACTTGGATCCAAACTATCAGCATTTCTCAAATCCTTTCCAACTCCACACATAAATCTGCATCTCTGAAACTCTACATTAGCACTTTATTATGTAGTGAAAACTTGAAACGGATGATGCCAGGAATATTCTGTTGTTAATACCTAACCCTGTAATGTGGTATTCCTTTAAATACACACTAACTTCTCTGCTCTCTTTATGGTGCTGAAGGCGTGTAATATTTTCCATTACAGGCATGAAACCCAGGCTCAGTGTTAATGCTCAGTTTACTGTCCATTTTGTCCGCTTTGCAACTCAAATGCAGATTTAAACAACTAAATCTCATCTGTTTTGGTGTTTTATAGAAATCTGTTGATTCACACTAATGAGAAAATTGGACGTGTATTTTTTTAAATGTATTAAAAGAGTCATTAGTACATTTAGAAACATCCAAAATGAACAGACAGTTAAAAAAGTGTGAGAAATCAAGACAGGAAACATAACAAAACAGCATGGAGGAAGAAGAAAATATAACACTTTAAAATGCTTGTGGAAAGTATAAGTCTTGTTTAAAAGAAAATAGCTAGACGATTGGAAGCGAGCAAAAACCATAAAAAACATAAATGTCTTCAAATCTTTCTGATAAATTCGGTGGATGGAGAGCATTTGATTGCGCACTCATTGATAGTGAAACAATTGTTTGGCAATATATAAGAGCTCAGGTGAGAAAATCACTGCAATGATAGAGAAAAAAATCCAGATCTCCAGCATCCATGGAATAGTGCCAAGAAATTCTACAGTGTGTGACATCTGGCAATGATAGAAGTCATTTTTAATGAAAGATAAGAACATTTAATATATGATAAGATACCTGATAATGGAATATATTTAAATCAAAAAGGTGCACCTGCACCTTTCCATTTAGTATTTTGTTTTTTCTTAAAAAAATATTTTATTGTAATTCGGTATATTTTCTGGTTCATGTTGTTATAGGAAACTATAAATAATAACCAAAATGCAATAATAAAAGTTATTATTTTTATTATTATTAGTAGTAGTGGCAGTAGTATTCATTTTAAAGACTTTAAAGTGTTTAAATTCCTATGGAAGCCAGGCTTTCATTTGTTTGTACACAGGATTCAGATTTGTTCCTAAAGTTTGAACAAATTCAGGTATGAAAATGTTGATAAATGATGGATTTGTGTGTGAAATGCTCGTACGCATGATTTACGCACAGATTTGTGCATATTCACTTTTGGTATTCATATCCTTAAGAGAGTGAATGGACTTAAGTTAGGGAAATTCCATCAGCTTGAAAAAACAAAAAAACAACTCCACCCAGTAGGGTGGTGCTATGTTTTTAACTTCTGTCTTATTTGTCTTCATTCAGAAGAGATTCCTGGAGACAGCTAAGGATGGAACTTATGCGGGTTGACTACTAATGATTAAAAGCTAGATATATTTGTTTTATGTTAGCATAACAGTGAAATGAGATTTTGTGCTCATGAAAAATTTTGCCTAAAGTGAACATATAAATAAACAAAAAAGCTCCTAAAGATGACTCCTGAGGTACACCACCAGTGATTGGGGTGGAGATGAAGAAAAGCTCCAAATCTTCACCCAAAAGGATCTTAATCAGTGTTTTCGATATGGATGAACGTCTTGAGAAGGTTGATTCTGGTGCCAACCTGATTTAGGGCAGTTTGATAGAGTTGTGTGATTGAGGTGTGCAAAGATCTGGTAATACAACGATATATACATTGTGCAATTACCCAAAAGCACCTTTAAGAATTGCAGATTCTTAATAATTTGATTGTAGACAAACGTGAAACTGATGAAGACCAGGACTGTAATTTTGACTTGTATTGAGAAGGATTTAAATCATTCAGTCCCTGATCAGAGGTGTTTAAGCTAGAAATGGCAGTACTTCTGTGAGCCCAGAAAAGCTTGTAAAAAGAACCTGTGACGAACATTTTGAATTAAGCTCTAAGTTTTCAGCCCGTATCTGAAAATAGGGTTAGATGGCTGAAAGCGTGAAAACATGGTGTGTTGTCACATTTGGATGATGTGTCATGTTGCCGAGAGTATTTTGGGAGCGGAGCCAGGAGGGAGTTGGAGTCATGTCATGTGCACCTTTCATGACAGTCTGCTGTGCTGTAACACGTTAACATTGCAGGCAGACAGAGAGCACACCACTAATTAAAGCCTGCCTGGAGCCCTTGCTGATACTTTTTAGGGAATATATCTGATATTGATATCATCAGCCAATAACATTATATATACAGTTACAAAAGAGAGATGGAGTCATTGTTTATTAGTAAATCGCCCCTTCTCGTCTGTGATCGGTACTACATGTGCTGCAAACGGGAGCTGTGTCACAGACTAACCATTTCAAAATCTGCAATCGTATAAAAGGTGTTTATATTGGTGCAAAATGGACAACATAAAAACCTTTACCTGTATGTTTGTGATAGGCCACAGTCGACAGCTTGATATTTCAGTCAGGCTCTGTTGTCAGTGGTGTTGAAGAGATTTTGCAAAGGGAATGATTTTCGGGGAAAAAGAGCAGCCCTCTTTTGTCCATGGGTGTCGGGTAGTGCTGAGCTTGGGCGAAGCCATCTAACTGAAATTGTCAGGTGAAGCAGAATATGTGTGCCTGAGTGTCAGAGGGCAAAACTAAAAGCAGAGCCTGTGCCTTAGAGGAAGCGCTCTGCGGTGGGAGGATCGAGGATGTGCTGACAGCATCGAGTTGTTTTAACAGAAGGGGATTGCAATACAAACTCAGACCTGGAGAAACGTGCTGCTGAAGGTTCACAGTATGGACACAGTTGTCCTCTGTAGCGTCTGGCACGGGAGGCATGAGAGTGCTGACTCGGCAATCTTCAGGTTAGTGAGGGTGACAGAGAGCATGTGTTGGTTAGGCAGTGAACAGGATGAGAGGTTGAGGCACAAAAAAGTAACTCTAGTGGGATACCAGCATGGAGAATGGAGGGTAGAGAAAGAGTTTTTATTTTTTTTTATTTTTTTTAAAGTCAACATTTACATGTTCTGTATTTATTAAACATAAAGTGAAATACTTCAATCCTTCTTTTGTTTTGACTTTGATGATTGTGGCTTATAGCTCATTAAAATCAGGAATTCATTATCTCAGATTATTTTAGTATTGTAATCAATTTAGTAATCAATGAATGATTTATAATAAAGAAATGTCCAAGCAAGTTTGTTCATACACTCAACACTGGTTGGGCCTCCGTTAACACAAATTATTGCATGGGTGTGTTATGACGTGGAGGCTGAGGTGTTACTGAAGCACAGGTTGCTTTGATAAAAGTCTTCAGCTCGTCTGTATTTCGGGGTCGGGTGTTTCTCATCTCCTACTTTACAGTACTCCATGGATTCTCCGTGGGCTTCAGGTCAGATGAATTGGTTTTCCCGTCAAGCTCAGTAATAACCTATTCGGCAAACTGTTTGGCAGATGCTAAGTCCTTGTGGACAAAGAAATCAGACTGAAGCATGAAGTGCTCCACAATCTCCTGGTAGGTGACTGTGCTGACTTTGGACTTGATAAAACACAGTGGACTAACCACCACCAACACCAGCAGAGGACATGTCATCCCAAATCATCAAAGACTGCACAAGTTTCCACTGGACTTCAAAGACCATGGATTCTGCGCTCTTCTTTCCGACTCGAACACCTTGATTTCCAAATGAATGCAACATTTGCTTTTATCTGAAAGAGCACTTTGGACAGCACTCCGGTTTTTTTCTTAGAAGAAGTCAAGTCAGAAGTGGCTTCTTAGCCTAGGTAAGATACTTCTGACGTTGTAGACTAGATGACTAAACTAATGAAGTCATGGAGTACTTTTCTGTTAATTGAGTGGTTTGACCCTTGGAATGTGGCAGTTGTAGCCCCTTTCCTGAAGACATCTGTGCATGTTGGCACTGAATGTCACCAAACTCAGTCCATTCATATGAAGTTCAAAATTTTGACTAGTTCTCTTAAGTACTTAAGAACTCAGTCCACAGTCTGTAAGTTCTTGAGTACTTATGGCCGGTCTTTGACAATCCTTTCAAGACTGTAGTCTGTGGAATATTGGCCCACTCCTCTTGTCTTTCTGAAGTTTAATTGACAGGATGTTGCACAGGCTGTTGTACATGCCCATTGAAAAGTGTCCCAAATGTGCTCAAAGGGGGCCATGTGTAGTGAGTAGGCAGGCCATATAAGGACTGGGATTCAACTTCAAAAGGGTTGTGTACAGATCCTTGTACTGTGGGGTTGAACATCATCCTGCTACAACTTTAAGTGATAGTACATGACCCCACCCTACCCCCCACCCCGGGGATTCATCTTTGAAGCGAACACTTCCTTAACATGATAGCTGCCGTCAAAGGTGATCACTGGTGAGGACCATGAGCATGCAGACTAGCAGTTTCTGAGAGTTTTGCAGGAAATTCTCTGATTGTGCAAAAAAGCTGTCCCGTTGGCTGGACCGCCACATCCAGCTTCTGCTGGGGAAGAAGCTGGATGTGGCGGTCCTGGGTTGCTTTGGTTACATGGTTATGGTTGTGAAATAAACATTAAGCTGACAAATCTGCACATTTTCCTGCAGTCAGCATCCCAACTGCACCCTCCGTCTAAACCAGCATCATCTGTGGCCCTGTGCCCTGTGATAACACTGCAAAATGTAGAGCGACCTTTATTATTACCGTCTGAAGACACAGCTGTGCAGCAACCACGCTATTAATTCAGCATCTTGATACACTACACCTGTCAGGTGGATAGATTTTCTTGGCAAAAGGGAAGTGCAGATGACTAAACTAATGAAGTCCTGGTTTTTTCTGTTAATTGAATGATTGATGTTGGTGTTCTGCTGATCTGCTAATTCACATTCAGGGTTTTGAATGCTTTTACTCTATGTCTCTGTTGCCAATTACATCTGCTAAGTAAAAATATACTTAGAGGTAGAAGTGAATTAAACAGAAAAAAGTAAACTTTCTGTAAATGTGTGAGAGAAAGGAGAACAAACACCCCGAAAAAAAACAAGCCGGTTATGATGTTATGGAGCATGTCATTGGTGATGTGGAGGAAGGCTGACAGGATAGAGTGGAGCGAGATTGAGGTGGACTTGCAGGGAGACAGATGTTTCACCATAATCCCCGGATTTAGAGAAGGAAGCGGTAGCGATGGGGAGAAAAGACAGCTTAGAAAAACAGTCCCAGATTTGAACCTTTTAAAAAAGATTTCTTGACAGGACCAGAGAGGGGGTGGAGCAGGCGGCTGTAGCAGGAGATCAATAAGAGTAAATTCGAAATTTAGATTTAGAAGTGCGTGTGTGAAGGGTTTACGTTGCAGCAGAGGTGTGTAGTATGGACACGGAGGAGACGGGAAAATTCAAGATGGCACGTCCTTCGGCTGCCCAGAAACATGCAAGTTTGATTTGTGGTTCATCTGCAGTCCTGCAGAAAGGCCACTTAATCACTTTTTAGAGAGCTTGGCTGTAACTCTAGATTCAAGGTAACTCACCTTGCATTTTGGGCTTAATGTAGTGGCTTTATTTTTCAACACACCTCTCCACAATTACATCCTGAATGATTGGCATCTACCTTTCAAACTGGGCTTTTTCATTGAGGAGCCGATAGAAAACTATAAAAACACAGCCTAGTGTAGTGGCATCTGCTGTCACCCTGCAGCCGGTGCGTCACACAGAAACAGGCATGTAGTCATCGGGGCCCAGAGGCACGTGTAGATTTGTTTGCGGTCACCACGCTGGTCAGTTTAACCTTGAAGTGATTCAGAAGTTCTGCTGTCCAAACAAAAAGTGCTCTGTTGCATCGTCGAGGCTTGATGACACACCAGTAGGTGGCATTACAGACCAACTGCCTATTACTGCCCACTATCACTGCATTGCACCCAATTAACTGCTATGACACAGCCAACTAACCTAAATCATAATCTCTCCGTGTCACAGCCATTAATTTACACACGACTACCTCCACAGTTTCTAATAATATAACAGTATATCTCCATGGAGATATATTGCATGGTTGACTTCAAGTCTGGTGCACAGTGAGGTTTTAGAGTCTTCTTTCTTTTGTGTGTTGTGTTTTATTTGTGGGAAACAAACTGTTATTACGAAGGAAAACTCTATCATGGGGGTCATTTTTACAAAATTTGATGATCCCCAGTTTAGTTACTCATTCTTACCATCGCAAGCAGAGAAAATTAGTTTCCCTCCCCAGTCCTGCATTCACATGTGGCCGGTAGAGCCCCACGCTCCCACTGGCACAGCAGTCAGTGGACATTACTGAGATGCCGGACTTGGACAGTGAATTCTGTTAATCATAGCAGCTGTGGGTGTTTCAAAGGCTGGTATCTCCCGGGATAGTAAGAACACAGCAAGGCATGATAGTTTTTGCTTTTGTTTTAAAACTCCATATGTATTATCTGGTCATAAGGCCTGAGAAATTCTGGATATTTTCAGGTTAATGGTAGAAAGTGTTCCTTTCACGAGTCAAGAGAAAGTAAGCACTGAGGAGGAAACTGAAAAATCTTCTTCCAGGCTCGAGGACTCAGAATCGCAGCCCCCTTCCGTCTGCATTTTGGCACCTTGACAAGTTTTCATCACTATGCCAGAGAGTGTCTCTATACCCCACTGATATTGTATTTGACATTTACGCAGTAGCATCGCAAGCCTAGACACATACTGTGGGACAGTAATTAGTACGTTGATGAATCACTGATTCATTCGGGCAGCTTCTCGATGCCGTTTTGGCATCAAGAAGGATTTTAAGATGTAGCCTAATTAAGCTGAACTTTTCTGCACAGCTTTCAAACTGATCTTTCTTGTGCAATCGTCTAGATGCTTTTGTGTCCCTTCATTTGTTCTTGCAAACAGTGTTATCATTTTTGCCCTTTTTTATGTCCAAGGCACTGTTTTCATTAGTCAGGCTGTCTCTATTAATAGACTTGGGACCTTCCTGAGAGTGAACAAACTGAAAGAGACGCCTGCTTTTGAAGCAGAAAGCATCCATCTCTCCCCTGAAACAAGCACCTGCGCTGGCAGAGGCAAAACAATCGCAAGGAAGGAAGTTGTGAATAATTGAGCTCAGGAACAGAGCTCAGAGGATGGGTTTCGGAATTGTTACACCTGTGAATAAACAGAAACAACTGAGAGGCTTCTGCTGTTAGTGGGTTACTTTGTACCAGAGTTTGTGTATTAGTTTGTCATTTTTAAATAGGGAGACAAAATATTTTAAGAAGAATATTATTTCTCTTAAAAAACATAAAAGATATTGGTATGCATAAGTGGCTGTTATTTACAAGGATGTGCAAAAGGCGTAAACCACTGTGACTTCTTTGTATTTTGCTTCGAAGGCTCCAGAATTCCTTGTAATCTTTTAAAGGTTGCATTGAGTAGTAGTTCTTCAGGCTTTTTTAAGGTCTTTCAAAGTTTTGATGGTTTTCTTGGGGGGACTGTGGCTGCTTTTCACTCATTTTTAGTCAAGTCCCTATCCCTGACAATTTTCAGAAGAATCTTTTGTTTGTAAAGCTGCTCAACGACATGACTATCAAATGCTGTTTAAGTAATATGAAAAACTCCAGCAAAGACCCGACACAGAAACTGAGAGATTCATCTGGCCCTTCACTTGATCTGTCACCTGTTCATTGAAGCCTCATCAGAAATGGTCTCAGTGGAAGGTTGTCGGTCAAGAAGTCATTCGTAAGGAAGGGAAATTACTTAAGAACTGGTGTGAAAATTGGTGGCAATGGGACTGATGGAGTGATGAACCCAGTTGTGAAAATTTTGTTTCAAAATTGTCATTATAATCTAGCTGCCTTTTAACCAGTAGTGCTGGGGATGTTGGTGAATTCCGCTTATTTTAATTATGAATTATTAATGCAGGAAAGTCTGGTCAGATTTTGATCCACCATGCAATACCATGTGGAAAGTGTCCGATTGGCAACAGCTTCATTTTTCATCATGACAAAATCCCAGCTCACTGTCAGTGTGTATCCAAGTATACCTGGATAGAAAAACACACAGTCAAGGATTGGCCTCCCCAGCCAACATCC
This sequence comes from Simochromis diagramma, assembly GCF_900408965.1. NCBI lineage: Eukaryota > Metazoa > Chordata > Actinopteri > Cichliformes > Cichlidae > Simochromis > Simochromis diagramma. Next base: position 2,725,193 of record NW_024387477.1, read on the forward strand.
AAAGAAGAGCTTTCAATGTCCCTCGAGAAGCCTGGAGAACTATTCCTGAAGACTACTTTTAGCCAGAAAGCTCAGTAAGAGAGTTTAGACTTTGTTGAAGAATAAAGGTGGGCATAACCAAATATGGATTTTCAGCCTGGTTAGTATTTCTCAGATTTTGTTTTTGCCTTATATACTGTGTGTCCATGTATGTTTGCAAATGTTTCAATAGAAACATTGCACTACTGCAATATTAAGAAATAAGGGGGTTTTCAAGACTTTTGCACAGTTGTTTCGAATGCAATTTTGCACTGAATGAATGTTAAAGAATAATGAAATAGGTTTTAAACCAGGAGTGTTGTGGTTATTAATGAAGATGAACAAAATAAAATGTAGAATATGCTAACAGAAAAAAAATCATGAAACACCAAATTATTAGTCTAAACCTTTGTGTCAGCATTGGCATAGAAATTCACATCTGGCATTAGTATTCAAAACGTGATTGAAAATAAAGAAAAGCTTGAATCTTGTGACATTGATGCATGATACTTGATGCATTTCTACCCCCATTTTTTTGAAGTGTGACATCTTTGGTTTGTTTTCCTGTGTAGAAGCCATAGATTGCGATAGAGAAGTGGCACCTATACAGTGATATAGCATAAATTGCTGAAAATGTCTTGTAAGCAAAAAAACACCCCTAAAAGCACTGAACAAAATACCCAGATGTGGACTCATCTGATCAGGGTTGATCAGATGAATACATAAACACAATAAGGGACGATATAGATGAATAGATGACAGTGAATTTTCTGGCCCTGGACCCCTTGACAGCTCCGTCTTGCTTTTCTCATATAATAAATCCTGGTCACTACTCATTTTAGTCTGGATTTTTGAGTGTCCCCGAGGATCCAGAGCAGTGCTCCAGGCAGCACATGGAGGGGAGGGGGGGGGTGTTAAATAACAATGTCTCCTGCCATCATCTACAATCTCTTGTCTACTTCGCTGCATAAAGACAAGGCCTTTGTACTTTCCCCCTCGACGATGCACCAAGCTTTTTCCTGGCTTCCAAAATAGGCTGTGTTATAGTTGTCAGTCAAATGGAGGCCGATGTTGTTTTATTTCAGATTCCATGATGAAATCGGTAGAAACTATACTTCATAAATATCATGTGTCTACCTGATTCAGCTTTCACTTTCCATTTGTGGTAGCAAGATTGGTTTGGTGATGTGGGAATTGGTTTAATTTCTAATGTTAGATCAGTGTAGTAGCCATTTAAATTTGACTTTTTTTTTTTTTTTTTTACCTTAATAATAAAATAAATTAATGAATGTATACATTTTTTAACCAATCCCTGTACTGCAGCACAAATCCTAATTAGTGGGGTTAATATGATGAAACTGTAAGGTTGTATAACACCATTAAAAGACAATTATTGTTCAAAGGACAATGACAAAAACATATTCCTCCCCAGGCTCTTACCACTGGCAGTATCCCAGGCTTCATTGATGTGGTAATGAACCTAAATTCTCCTGCACTGTTGGAAGACAACCTCATTTGGCAAGCCAAAACTGCAGGGAAGAGGATAGTATTCTACGGGGATGACACCTGGGTGCGCCTTTTCCCAAAACACTTCATGGAATATGATGGCACAACTTCCTTTTTCGTGTCTGACTACACTGAGGTATGTGTGAGTTGAGCCGTTGGGGTTTGCTTGTAAAAGTCATGTAATGTAATTTTCTGCTAATATGAAAAAAAAAGAAAGAATGAAAGCACCTGGTTGCTGATGTGGTACATGAATTTTAGAAATGATACATAAAAATGATTCAAGTCATACAAGGGATAAAGGCAGCTGATCAGCCAGCATCACATCAAAACTGCTCATCTAATAGCTCCATATGCCTTAGCGGCAATTTTCTGTGGGACTGTTTGCAATCTGTTCTTGTTTATAGTAGGATTTTGGTGGTTCTGAGCTCATTACCTGATAGGAGGGATGTTTACTTATCAAGGGTACCACAGGTTTGGGTAAATTTCCTCTTAGCTCAGATTTAATGAGGATAGTCTTGGTATGGAGATGAATTTTGAATAAAACAAGCCTAAATTAAATATGACTTAAATCTTGTATCTAAAGACGTGCGTCACCTTCTTTCCAGGTTGACAACAATGTAACCCGTCACTTGGACAGCACCTTAAAGAGAGATGACTGGGACATTTTAATCCTCCACTACCTAGGCCTGGACCACATTGGTCATATGAGTGGACCGTATAGCTCACTCATCCAACCCAAACTGATGGAGATGGACGACATCCTGAAGAAGATCCATAGTGCTCTCATTTCAAAGGTAATTTATTTTCTTAACTTCTACTCTTATGTGCATCGTTTGCATTCTGTGTTATAGAAGAATTCCTTTTTGTTTCTGTTGGGTTAGAATGTAAGTTTTCTTTTATGAGACCTCATTATTTTTATCCCAAGGCCCCTAATTGTAGCTAACTAGCAATATTTACCAACTAGTTTCAACCCGAGTCTTTAGAGAGATGCATGGATTACAAATGAAACAAAGGTAGTCAGGAACTGACAGCATCTTTAGAATTCAGGAGAATACCTCCAAGACTTTGTCATAGTCAACATTCTCCACCTTGGGAAGAGCACCGGATGACAAAGCTGACGTCAAATTGATCTCACATCTGCTGTTGCTAGCTGCTGTTTTGCCGATGGTATACCTCTTGACTGCAGGGTTGCAGACACGTTCGTGTCAGTTTTTACTACCATCACTACAGAACCTCAGAGATTATACAGAGGGAGATATGTCAACAGGGCTCTAGAGTGCGACCAATTTAGTCACACATGCAACCTAATTTCTCAATGATACGACTATTAAAAACAATCCTAGGTCTCAGCTGTTCGAGTAAAAAAAAAAAAAAAAAGCCTCTGCAACTCTGAAAGTCTCCGTGTGGTTAACAACAGATGCACATTATGCATATCATGGTCTAAACCAATCAGAGATGGTCAAGTGCGGGACCTCTCTGATTCGTCCGACAAAAGTAGATGCAGCTGTGGGTAATGAGAAAGGACTGAAAAGAACGATTGATAACTTTTTCATTAGGTTAATGCTTGATCCGCCCGAAATTCATAGCCAGTGCTGTGACACTAAGCCATCAGGTTACGTCTAACACTGGTTCGGAGACGACATCACATAAGGAGCCACATACGATCGACTCCGAGCTAGAGCCCACTGAAAGTTAAAAGGGGAACGTGTATTCAAAGCGAGTGGCTTGACCAGTTTCCCTGGCTAAGATACAGTAAAGCTGACAGAATGATGCACTGCTTTTACTGCCGTGAGTGTGGAAAGACCGTTGTGTTTGTGACTGGTGCTAATATGTTTCGAATGGAAACGCCGAACAAGCACAGTGTATCCAGAAAACACATTATATGCTGCGATAAATGCACTGCCCAAGTGTCCCCTGTCCTCTAATAAAGTGAACATGTAAAACTGTGGTGTTAAGCAATGGTTAAATGGTTAAAAAAAAGTCAGGTACACCAGTGCAACCATGGCAAAAAGTTAGTCTAGAGCCCTGGTCAACAGTTTGAAAAGATAAGACTTTCAAGAAATAATTTTTGGGGAAAATTATTGGGTTTTGACTTTGTTCCTTTCCTATATTAGCGCTGATATTGCACTGTTGTCTGAGTGGTGACGCCTGTTGCTCGGGAAAATACTGCAGCTGCTACTAGAGTCTTAAGGGTGAACATAAATAAAAGCAGCTGTGTGATCACGATACCAGTGCCCAACTTGATGGGCATACTGCATCCCAGCTGCATAGTTCCTCTTTAATTGAAACCTGTGGAACCCTTTCAGCCTACTTCAGGCCATACATGACCCATAGACATGTAAAATCTCAGAAATTGGTTTGCCAAGCAAAGAAAATGTGAGTCTTGTTGCTTTCTTCCAAAAGCAACCAAAACATAACAAAAATAATGGACTCTGCAACACTCAAAAACATCTAAAAAACATGGGTAAAGTATTTAATCATTAATTTAGCAGCACTAAAGTACTTCAGCTCTGTTGTTGCCTGTTAAATATCCCTGACAAGCCTCCAGTTGCCACAGATGGACTCAAGGTAAATAATAAGGAGGGAGTCTACAAAAGATGTTTACACAAATCCAATAGACCTTATTGAATACCTGAGGTAGTTTTTAGTGGCCTGAAAAGCCCAGTTGAAAGGTAGGCCTGAACCACTTCCAAGAAACTTATACGACTGTGTATAATGTATGAGGGGTAGCTCATTTTGGCAAACCCTCGAAAAGATCCAACTCTGCATTTTCTGCAACCTTACATGTATGTGCTTTGCATTTTACCTCCTTTCAGTCTTTTGTTTTGGGTCCAGGGTTTCATTGTTGGGTTCTGAGCATCATGGAGCATTAAGCTTCAGAAGAGACTGTTATTTTTCTTAGGAAGAGATGAGGGATGGAGTATTGGACTGTCAGTGCTGTTGCTGCTCATTGTTAATATAATTTGAGCCATTTTAAAGAGAGGTGAATGTAGGACAGACTTTTATTTTTTATTTTGCTCCCCATATTTTGTTTTAGTGCTTTGCCTTCAGATTTTTGTGTGAAGCTAATGGGACTGATGTGCTTCGTAAGACTGAACTGAAATTAGCTATTGCTTGTCAACATCTGTTTGTCTCTAATAAATTTATAGAATAACTCTTTTTTTTTATTTTTTATTTTTTTATTTTTTTTTTATGGTTGTTTAAATCTAGTTAGTGTCATAATAACGTAAAGACAGGAAAATATGCAAATATGAAGTAATGACTGGTTAATATATTAATATGATGCTATCAGTGATTCTTTTTTTAACACTATCAGTTTTTAGGTAGGCATTTAATTACACAGAGCATTTGCACTGTTTCCAGCATTTATTATGTTATCTGTTGCAGGAACCACCAGAGATTTAATAAACTGTTAAGCTTTTGTTATCTTTAATTTTGCCTTTGATCAGTGTGCAGGTCTTGTGCCTTTGTTCCCCCCCCCCCTCCTTTCACATGGTCTGGCAGCTGTGCATGCATATTGTCTTTGCACCGTGTGTGTGTTGCTAATGGGCATTTTCTTGCTGTCATTCAGCTATGGAGCTTGTATTTAGATTGTCAAGTCATGTCTACATGAGACTACAACCTCCCTCTTCTTTCCCTTTGCTTTGGTATATTTGAAATGACAGAGAGAACAGAAGCCAAGTGCACGTAACCCTTTAAGATTTCCTTCCTTTGGATAAGTTGATTCAACATTTCACCAGATCCCAAAGTTTTGAATTCTGTCTTGTTAAAAACCGTCTGTCCGGGCTCATGGCGATATCTCTGTGCTGTGGGCAGCCTCACATGTGCTCCCAGTGAGCTCTTTGAATGAAACCTGTTTGAAAGTCTTGCTTCAGTCACATTAGTGGAAGCTGTGCCTGTTCTTTTTTCTTTTAGCAGCGCTATGACCTAAATATAGACACAGTCCAGTGAGGTCCCGCAGGATATCTTAGAAGCTCCTACCAAACAACGTTTCCTCAATCAGCACATGCTTCTAATATATCCGGGTGTTTATGATACTGAGGTATCAGGATGTCTCACTGCACACGCAAGTTGTGTGTTATTTGCTGCCGCTGCTCCTTGATGCTCTTAAAGGGACGGTGGTTCGAGATGGAGGTAGCCTCAGAGGCTACCTCAAAATGAAGCGAGAGGCTTATTTAACCGAGCGCAAATTAGGGACAGAGAAATTCTTTACCTGCAGCACGGACTAACGCAACACTCTCCATTAAAACATGATTGGAAAGCAGGACCTCCTGGTCATAAAGACCTCAGTAAGACCTTTGTGTTAATGGAGAGCTCATGGCCTCAATCTTCTCTTCTATATATTTCAATTTTTACGGGTTGGTTTCTACTTTTGCTGTTTAAAGTATAAAACTTTTTAAATATGACCTGCAGAATGAGCAAGTGATCTAAGGCCTGTCAGGGAGACAAGTGAAAAAAACATTTATACCTGGAAATAGTTTCATGTGTCTGTTTCAGTTATCTTTATTAAGTTCAAATGAAAAGCTTGAATATTGTTGTTTTAATGAGCTATATCGCTCCAGTCTTTCCTTTATCTGAAATGTACAGTTAACTGCTGGGGTTTCTTTTTTCTGTTCTTATGATTGGACTAAAAACAAAATGCTTTTTATGGCTCTTTGTATGAGCAGTTAGGTCATGACGTCTTTGGACAGCCAGACAATGTTGTTGTACACCACAACAGTGGATTTGAAATTGGGTGTAAAGCGTAAAGTGGATATAACACAGTCAATCAAGACGTGATTGATTTTTTTTTAAGGGGTTTAACAAAAAAAATGTATAAACTGTTAAGGATTTAGAATTTATTACTTATATGCAGTTTCACTTTTTTTTAAAACCTTCAAAGTAACCGGACAGTTGACAGACAGCAGTTTCATGACCAGATGAGACATAATACCTCATTAGGCGTAACAGAGATCTTTGCTTCCTGTGTTTGACCTCCATAGCCCGGTCAGAAACACTCTTGAGGAGGTAGTTGTATCATTGTTAGAGTCTAGTCAAGAGAAACAAGATGCAATCCACTGGTTACACCCAAGAACAAGACGGATTTATGAGAAAACATCTGAAAGAGTCTGCACAGTTCTGGAGAAAAACAAGAGTTTACCAGAACTACGGGAAGAGAAAATTATGGAGAAGCAAATAAACAGCTCATGCATCATCATATAAACATATACAGTGGGGCAAAAAAGTATTTAGTCAGCCACCGATTGTGCAAGTTCCCCCACCTAAAATGATGACAGAGGTCAGTAATTTGCACCAGAGGTACACTTCAACTGTGAGAGACAGAATGTGAAAAAAAAATCCATGAATCCACATGGTAGGATTTGTAAAGAATTTATTCGTAAATCAGGGTGGAAAATAAGTATTTGGTCAATAACAAAAATACAACTCAATACTTTGTAACATAACCTTTGTTGGCAATAACAGAGGTCAAACGTTTACTATAGGTCTTTACCAGGTGTGCACACACAGTAGATGGTATTTTGGCCCATTCCTCCATGCAGATCTTCTCGAGAGCAGTGATGTTTTGGGGCTGTCGCCGAGCAACACGGACTTTCAACTCCCGCCACAGATTTTCTATGGGGTTGAGGTCTGGAGACTGGCTAGGCCACTCCAGGACTTTCAAATGCTTCTTACGGAGCCACTCCTTTGTTGCCCGGGCGGTGTGTTTTGGATCATTGTCATGTTGGAAGACCCAGCCTCGTTTCATCTTCAAAGTTCTCACTGATGGAAGGAGGTTTTGGCTCAAAATCTCACGATACATGGCCCCATTCATTCTGTCCTTAACACGGATCAGTCGTCCTGTCCCCTTGGCAGAAAAACAGCCCCATAGCATGATGTTTCCACCCCCATGCTTCACAGTAGGTATGGTGTTCTTGGGATGCAACTCAGTATTCTTCTTCCTCCAAACACGACGAGTTGAGTTTATACCAAAAAGTTCTACTTTGGTTTCATCTGACCACATGACATTCTCCCAATCCTCTGCTGTATCATCCATGTGCTCTCTGGCAAACTTCAGACGGGCCTGGACATGCACTGGCTTCAGCAGCGGAACACGTCTGGCACTGCGGGATTTGATTCCCTGCCGTTGTAGTGTGTTACTGATGGTGACCTTTGTTACTTTGGTCCCAGCTCTCTGCACGTCATTCACCAGGTCCCCCCGTGTGGTTCTGGGATCTTTGCTCACCGTTCTCATGATCATTTTGACCCCACAGGATGAGATCTTGCGTGGAGCCCCAGATCGAGGGAGATTAACAGTGGTCTTGTATGTCTTCCATTTTCTGATGATTGCTCCCACAGTTGATTTTTTCACACCAAGCTGCTTGCCTATTGTAGATTCACTCTTCCCAGTCTGGTGCAGGTCTACAATACTTTTCCTGGTGTCCTTCGAAAGCTCTTTGGTCTTGGCCATGGCGGAGTTTGGAGTCTGACTGTTTGAGGCTGTGGACAGGTGTCTTTTATACAGATGATGAGTTCAAACAGGTGCCATTCATACAGGTAACGAGTGGGGGACAGAAAAGCTTCTTACAGAAGACGTTACAGGTCTGTGAGAGCCAGAGATTTTCCTTGTTTGAGGTGACCAAATACTTATTTTCCACCCTAATTTACGAATAAATTCTTTACAAATCCTACCATGTGAATTCATGGATTTTTTTTTTTCACATTCTGTCTCTCACAGTTGAAGTGTACCTCTGGTGCAAATTACTGACCTCTGTCATCATTTTAAGTGGGGGAACTTGCACAATCGGTGGCTGACTAAATACTTTTTTGCCCCACTGTATGTAGGAATGGGCATGTATGGCTGCCATAACGTGGAATCAAAGTACAATTTCTTTTTCTTCTATGAGTTATTTAGTTGAGCTTTCCACCCACCTAACAGCTAAAATACCCCTGGGCTGAGAATCACTGATTTACCAGATCAAAAAGCATGATTTCAGAGTAAAGTGAAGCTTTTCTTTTTCCTCCTGGCTTACTCATGGAGAACACGAGCAAGTGTCTGATTCAGGACAGTGTATTGGCCCAAAAAAGGTTTGTTATGAAGTGTGAAAAAACGTCTCCCAGAAGAGGTCTGCGCCGTGCTTTCATCCAGGAGAAAACTCTGACTTATCTTAAACAGAAAAGAGGCTCACTCAGCATGTGGCTAGGTGGTTTTTAGTTTCTTTTCTTTCCCCCCATCGTCCCTTGTGTCCAGTGCCATCCTATAACAAGCATCCAAGAGGTAAAATCTGGGGCAGAGGATAGTCTTTTGCTGCTGCTGTGCTGAGTAACTAATATAATTGTTCAGCAAAGCGCAAAGGCACAGTTCAGCGCAGGCTTTCCACCTGCAGCCTCGGCTCAGACCATTCTTCATGTTTTTATGTAACAGTCTGAGAGTATCCGAAAGTTCTCTCGTTCAATAGCTCCATCTACAAAAACACCAGCATTTTCTGCTCCTCTGCTCGGATACTCGTGTTATCCAACTCGTCTTGGCAGGGTTTATCCCAGCTACCTCATTAATGATTACTTTGTCTGTCTTTCAGGTTGTCTTGCTTAATGGATTACAATTTTCACTCTTAAATAATAAATGATGGCCTTTGATATTGTTTGTGGGTATGATACAACATTAGAACTGAAGTGTCTTTTGGTAATATGTGGTAGGATCTGGCTTTTGTTTTGTTAACATCTACAGTCATGCCTTTAAACCAGCCCCTCTGCTATGACTCATAAGGCTTTCCCTGTTGAATTCATTGTCAATGGAAGACTCTTGTGAGTCTAGTTGAAAGGGAATTACTTAAGGAAGAAACCAAGCTTGATCAAAGTCTGTCATCCTCGACTTACGATTCACCCTCTGTGTGTATTTGTTTTCTGTGTGTTTTTTCTTTTTTTTTTTTGAAGATGGTATGAAACGGCCTCAGTGTTTGTTACGGCTTTCTGTTTTTACAAGTAATTATTTAATACCTTCCTTTTATGTTGCTGTCGAATTTCGCCATCGTAATAAAATGAAAAGATATCTGAAGAAGTAATCCATTAGCCCAGCAGCCATCATTTTAACGAATCGTTGTTTTCCAAACTTGATGTATCGTTTTTATTTTGTTAGCTGACACAAGACACATTTAGCTCCAGGCTTGAATAAATCCCATCTCAGAGCTTTAAAGTTTGCCTTCCATCTACAGCGCAGTGCCATTAACCTTCAGGTTTGCTTCTCTCAGGAAGTCGAGGGATCCTTGCCTTACCTGCTGGTGTTGTGTGGAGACCACGGCATGTCGGAGACCGGCAGCCACGGAGGCTCTTCGGAGCCGGAAGTCAGTACACCTTTGGTTCTCATAAGTCCAGCCTTCAAAAGAAAAGGTAACTGTTCTACTGTTTAATGCTTAATTTTAATGTTTCCTTATTTTCTGTCATATGCACTCGCTTTTTAGTTCCATCTTAATAGTACCAGTTTGGATGTCATTTTACTGCTTTATTTTGGTTCATATTGACATGCTGCTGCTGCACATCCATGATCCAAATCTCCTGTTCCACCACATCCCAGCAGTGTATTGTTGGATTTTAGATGTGGTGACTGTGGGATGAACTCATTGTCATAGTCAAAATGATGGACGCTGCACTTTCATAGTTTGAGATGATTTAAGTTTGAGACATGGCACATTATCTGGTCAGCAACAATAGTCAGGGAGGCTGTGATGTTTAAATGATGCTCAATTGGCACAAAGGGACCCAAAGTGTGCCAAGAAAATATCCTCCATGCCATTACACCAGCAGCAGCATTGAAACAAGGCAGGAGGGATCCATGCTTTCATGTTGTTTGCTCTGGCGTCTGAATGTCGCAGCAGAGATTGAAGAAACGCTGCCTGTTCAGAATCTCAATCTTCTGCTCCTCAGGTTTGATGTCCTGTGCAAATTGTAGCCTCAGTTTCCTGTTCTTAGCTGACAGATGTGGTCTTCTACTGCTTCTGCATTTGGAAGGCAAGGCTTAACATGTTCAGAGATGCTCTTCTGCATACCTTGGTCGTAACTAGTGGGTATTTGAGTTGCCGTTCTCTTCCTATCAGCTTGAAGCAGCCTGGCCATTCACCTCAGACCTCTGGCTTCAACTAAGCATTTTTACCCAGAGAACTGCTGCTCACTGGACATTTTCTCTTTGTATTTTTTGTACCTGCTCTATAAACCCTAGAGATAGCTGTGTAGCAAAAACCCTGCAGATCAGCAGTTCCTGACCAGTTTCAAACCAGCCCGTCTGGCACCAACACAACGCTACATTCAGAGTTACTTAAAACACCTGTGACTGTGTGTGGATGTTCGTATGAAATGTGGCTCAGGACATGTTCAAGTAATCCACGTGAGCCAAATACTTCAGACTGTATTAAATGCTCAGTTTACATGTTTTTTTTTTTTGTTCTGTAAAACACCTTGTAGTGGGTATATTCTGGCCACGGAAGCTCAGGCCTTCTCTTTATAAATCAGCCAATCATAAGAAAGTTGGCTTAGAGGGAGGGTAACAGGCGCTAGAATGACTTATTCCACACCATTTATGCATTCTGATTACTCAGTACTTCATATCTTTGACTGCAGAGAATTGGAATAAGAATCCAAATGAGCTGTGAACAACCCAACAATGTTCATGAAATTAACAACAGGCTCTCCAGAGTGAGCTGGTTTAAAACTTCAACAGTAGCAGCAGCCAGGAATCTGAGGTTTTGACATTAGCAGGGTAATGCACGGAGTAAATGATGTCAATTTTGGGAAGTTGCAGGATGTTACGAAAAGATTAAATGTGATCAAATCTGCTCGTGTCCAAGAATGGAAAATATGGATCTGGAAGTGATCAGAACAGGTCACGTTTAAAGGATGCAGGTGGCAGCAGACTTGCCATTAACTTGAAGAGCTTGTGTGATTTTTGTAATGTGTCTGCCAGCTGCTACAGCCTTTCTTGAGATCTCACACATAACGTTTCATTAGTGTGAGGAACAGTGTCATTGCACACAGAGGCTTATGAGCAGAGCTTTATTTTGCAGCGATGAATGTGTTTAAGTGTGAAAGTACGGTCGTGATAATTGCTTCTTTCTCAGCCAAGTCTATTTTTGAAACTGTCTTGGCACGTACTTTTTTTAATTTTATTTTTTTACATGTGAACCATTCACCTTAATTAATCATTAACAGTTAAGTGGAGTTGCTACAGCGTGTGTGGTTTTGTTTGTACTTTATGCCTCCTGCTGGGCTCACAGTTTGACTGACTCTTTTCTTAACCACCAGAGGTTTTTGGTTTAAATATTAAACATGCAACAACCACAGAAAGTTGATGAAGTACATTTCAAATTATGTGTTTTCTTCAATGAAATAAACTCTTCTTTTGAATGAATTCATTCATTCAAGTTCATTCATAAACCGGTGATCTCTATGCCAAACACGGAGTGGAAAATATTGTACCTTAAAGTTTTTCTAACGAACATAAAACAAAATCCAAACAGGTCTGAAACATTGAATATGTAAGTTTATCAAAAAATATCACGAGGTCTTTTGCCATCAGTGTTTGTAGAGTGTTTGTGTCCTATTGAGACAATTCGATTAACGGTAGTTAAAATAAGCAGAAGCCTTCAGGGCCGAACAATGAAGCCAGTGTGGAAGTGGTGTGATGCCACCCATCAGAAGTTTGGATTTCAGTTTTGGTGAGTGACATTTTAGTATTTTATTCAAGTAGCCGTTTACCTGGAACCTATCAGCAGATACGTGTGTCTGTGTGTTTCACCCGTATAGTTCATGGATGCCCCTCACTAACCAATAATGTTAGCTTTAGTTGATACCTGAGCAGTCCTTCTCTGGATGGATTTCTAGCAATCATGAAACATCCCTATAGTTCCTTGATGTAGGGACATTTTTATGTTATTATCTATTTATTTGAATCACTGAACTACATTGAGGACACTGACGTCTATTTAAAGTTCTGTACCTTGATTTTTTTTTTTCTTTCTGTAGGCACAGACTTGTTACTCATTACCACTTTAGATGTAAATATACTGATGCAAGTGTGTTCTATTTTAATGCATCAGTTAGTGCAATCAGTGGCCTTCATTAGAAGAACTTTATTTTGAACGTTGTGAGAATGATAGGTCATTAGCAGAGAGCTCATCTGTCTGTTGTTTTCATTAGAACGTGCTGCGGACGATCAGACTTCAGCACCACCTCACTACCTGAGCTTCACTTTTTAATCTGAATGCATCATTGAGAAAATAACCCTCTTACTGCAGATTGACAGCACATTTAATTGATGTTACTTGGGGCAAAGCTGCGTTAATAAGACACTGTTGGTATCAGAAATCTTCTGGTTATTGTTTAGCTCTGTAATCGTCCTCCTCGGTTTTTGCTTAGAAAATGTATTTTGATAATTTGTATTTATCTTGGATTTTGACACAGAAAGAATGTTTTATTAAATTCTCCTGACAGTAGAAAGTTTGTGTTTGCTCAAATGAAATCTAGGTGGATTTGTGACTTTATAGGAAACTGGTCTGACAACTTAAAAAAAAAAGTGTGCTGTGGAAACTTGGAGTCTGCATTGCAGATGCATTATGAGAGGAGTTTCAGCAAAGGAGCCGTCTTTTATCCAAGGAAATGTGCAAAAAAAAGTTGTTGTTTTTTTAATAGATTTGATAGATCAGGAAGACACTTTGAGTTTTTTGTTGTTGTTGTAATAACACATAATTAATAATGTATTAATTCAGCAGATTATTGTCGTACATTTTGGTCCATAGGTTTGTGGACAATGAGACCTTTTTTGTAATGTTGCAGCACCATGGACCATCATAGTGGATTTTAAAAACAATCAAGTTGTGATTGATGGTTGGCCTCCATCTTTAATTCAAGGAGTTTAACAACAGTTTTAAATGAAATTTGTAGCAATTACAAACTTTTCATTCACCGTCCCCATTTTCAGATGCTCAAATTTGATTGGACAAACTAGCATCCTTTTAAATATAGGGACTGTATTTAATACTTTAATGGAAATCAATGACTCTTTGTCTCTGGAACCTATAAACCAAATGCTGTGTGTTTGCTCCCTTGAGATGCTCTGGTAGGCTTTTACTTTTTTGTCGATCTGCGCCTTCAGTTTTGTTTCCTTTGGCCTCCTTCGCGCTCTGTAGGCCTCCTATTGAGAGCCTCAGGCAACAACTACCAAATCCAAGTTCAACACTTGGAATCAACTCCAGGTCTTTTCTCTGCTTAATCTGGGATGAAATAACGAGTGAACAGGCCTCTCCTGGCAATTAATTTGATGTCTTTTCCAATTACTTTAAAATGAAAAGGGCATCCTTTGTATACAAATGGCCGTAATTCAAGAAGCTGACTTAAATCAACACTGGTTTCTAAAAGAGGACAAATGAAATAGAATCCAATGGGGAAATTACCACTGACTCTCTTGTTTTGTGACTTCAATAATTATTTTACTAATGATGTTAAGGTCTCAGTCACTAGTTTCAAATTTTAATGAATACAATATGATGTTCATCTTGTAAATTATGGTCCCATTAGGCTGCAGCCACACAGGGAGCAATTGGATTTTCGCCCATCGCTGTGAAGCCGGCATTACAGACTCTGGCTGCCTAAACCTTTAATATATTTACTACCAGGTTATATATCAGTCAGCAATACCCTGTGCTCTTATTGATAGTTGCTTCAATCACTCCCCTCAAAGTAGACTCAGATTTATCTTGGGATCCACCCACTTGGTGTCGGGTTTTTTAACCTCCTAGTCACTGAGTGTTGACTTTTTACCTCGGCACTGTGAATTGCTTCCAGCACGGACGCAGCTTTAGAGTCATAAAGGGGCACAAAGCAGGATATTGTTTATTGCAGACCTACTTTGTGTCTGACCCTGTGAAAGTGCAGTGTCTATCATTTTCTTATTCGGAGTTAATCCACCTCTTGCTCCTCACATCCTGTTTCAAAAAGCTAGGATGGTGTTATGGCGTTCTTCATCTTTTATATACATCCTTTCAGCTGGATTTTAAAAAATAAATACGCAACCTTTGTGGTCATAAATGAAAAAACATGGTCGACACACATTTGTTTTGGTTTGATGTGCTAGTGCTCAAACTGTGACCTCCAGAAGTTCTGAATGATCCCTCACTGTACCATTTCAAAAATGTATGAATGGTTATGGCTGTATTTTACATTAGCAAGGCAGATATTGGATTGCACATTGAATTTCCTCCAGCTGCAGTTTTCTCAATTATGAATAAGTGTTCAGCCGCTGTAACCTTTAACTGCGTTATGACACATCTATTCTGTGGGAACGTTCTGTGTAAGTCAGAAATTACAGTGCAAACCAAGCAGGTACTGTTCTAAAGAGGTTTCATTGGACGTAACTGTATAGGCTTTTACTTACTGCTTGTCAGAGAACAAAAAGAAACATTGTAAAATTCTAATGTGTGGTTTTAAGACACAGTTAATGTGGGATTAACATTTGATAAGATGAATTAATTTTTTCCAGCGGGTTTGAAAGGTACTCGCCTTTGAGAAGAAGACTATTATTTTTTTGGACATTTTTTTGGGACATTTATCGCTAACTAGCAGATTTAAACAAGGCCGATATCCTTGATAGCGTTGTGGCATTATCCCAAATAGCTATGAGCTTAATACAGCAAAGCCCGTGTCTTGTTGCAAATCCATCTCCTTTTAATATGAAATGGATAATTCCCAGGCTTATTTCATTGTGTCCAATTACAAAATTAGATCATAGCTGTGGGGTTTGTCTCATGCTTCAGTATGTGGCTCTCCCATTTCCCCACACATGTGATTTGCTTTGTTCATTTTTGAATATATCACACACCAGTTTAGTTCATCATTGTAACCTGAAAACTTCACTCCAATGACAATCTGGGAAAATATTCCCACTCTCTGTTTGTATACTTGAAAGCTCAGGATAGGAAGCCAAGTATCAACTTAAGTGTCTGACAAGCTTCAAGAAATGACAACCACAAATCATATAATAATGATATTTTTTCTTTCAATTTGTTCATTTTATGGATTCTGATTTAGGCTTCTGTTTATAGTGATCCACAAACAGTCAAAGTAAAAGTTGTCCGTTTTGACACATTTGGGCTTTTACTTTGAAGACAAACCTTCTTCCGTTTGTGTTATCCTCCTAGTTGGCAAGTATTTGCAGACACAAATCTAAAACCTCAGATAGCTGTTACCACCGGCTAGTAACCAAAGTTATTGTTTTGATTGGTACAATTTTGGTGCATGTAATTGCCAGCTTGACCTCTTTCAATCAGAAATTAATAGCAGACAGTTATACCACAATTTTATTGCATTCTTTACGCCCTAAGTCCCTTTAAAAAAGCAGCTGACTGCTAGTGGTTGCAGACTGGTCCCCATCTTCAAATCATTTGGACGCGAAATCGCACAACTACTGTTTCCCTTGGACGGCTGTAGCACAGCCAGATAGATTGCAGATTCAGGTTGATAGAGCAAAAAAATCACTGTGGGTAACAAATATTTTCAAAACAAAATCAAAATTGTTTGGGCTAAAAACATGCCAGTTATTATTTCACCATCAGCCATTGCACCAGCTGTGTCTTTTTTACTCTTTGCCCTTTTGCCCTGTCTTCTCAGCGGGAATGGAGAAACCAGGAGTGGTGGAGCAGGTTGACCTAACCCCAACCCTGGCCTTAGGCCTTGGCCTGCCCATATCTCAGAACAGCGTTGGCCGCGTGATCCAGAGTGTCTTGGAGGAAACCTCACTGCGAGACCAGCTGCGCTTCCTGCATCTCAATGGCCACCAGCTCAGCTGCTTGCTCAAAGACAGCATATCCGACTATGAGAAAGGTGGGTTGCAGATTCACTGTGTTCCTCCTCTGGACTCGTTAAAAGCCAAGACCTTGTTTGACAGGTACTCTCATCATTATGCTGTATTGTTTCCTGGCTGGTGATGGTGTCAGTAGCTACTTTTTTTTTTTTTTTTCATTGCACACAGCAGGGTCAGTATGCCAAATAATTTAAGGCATAGTTATTCCAAAATTGAGATATGGAACTTTTTCTTCACCTCATGTCAGTTAGAACTCTGTTGAAGCTGGAACATCCATGAATTCCCATCATTCCCTATTCCTCAGCCTTCTCCTAAACTATTAAAGTTAAGGGAGGCATACTTTAAATTAAAAAAAAAAAAAAAAGTCCAGCTAATGTCGTAATTCCACAAAGTGAAAGTCATTTATAATGTCGCCTGCTATTTGCATTGAACCTATTCATTGCTTAAAGCTGCACGTTTAAATATTCCGATGTTAACAGTGAGTAAGGATAATGTGAAAAGGGATGTTTCTAGTGACGGACTAATGGAGACCTATACTGTCTTTATACATAATCACAGATTAAGAACTGAGCTAAAAGAAGAGTAAACACCAACATGAGTCTGCTAATTCTATTGCAAGTAGTAAAATAAGCTGTTGAGCTAACATATGTGAACTGATGCTAACACTGTCATTATTGCATTTAAATTACAGTTTAATTTGCAGTCCGCTCAGTTTTGTGCGTATAACGGTTGTGACAGATGGTACAGACTTAAGATGGCTCAAAAGTGATTTACTTTGAGTCTGTCTCTGTGTTTTGGCATCAAAGCGTCTTCTTAGATGGTTTAACCTGAAGCAGTTTGATTAAAGTGAAGGCAGCATCGCATCATCTAACAAGCTCAAAAGATTCTACTTAATTAAGGCTATAATCCTGAGCAAAAATGCAGACTTGATAATTTATATATTTCAACATGTGTCAGATGAAACTGAACCAATTCAAACAGGCGGTTTTACTAGGCACTAATGGGCCTTAATGGTGTTTAGCAGATGTTAAGAAAATATTCTTCTTACAGTTAGAAAATCCTCTAAATGTCTGTGATTACAGTGAGTTTTAAGTTCCTGGTTGTCAAAGATAAACCCAGTGTGACTTTGCAGACATACCGTATGGCACTAAAAGCTTTACAATGATATAAGAGTTTGAGACAAAAAAAGCACTAACTTTTGCCAAACATTAGATACTAGTCAGTTTGTTGTCGTTGGAGCGTTTCCAACTCCCACGACTTAAAGTCTATGCTCTGATCTTCAACATGCATTGTGCATGCATTTGCATCTCTGTGCAAATGCATGCACATATTCACACATGGCTTTGCTCCCTACTTGCATCTCGGGGTCACGCAGTTTGTCTGAGTTATCCATCTTTGAGTCTGTTCCCCACCCTTCTTGTCTGTCTCCCACTCTTTCTCTTGCCGTCTTTCACTTTCAGAAGCATTCGATACACCAACAGCAGCAATTACCGTCAGTCAGAAGTAATTTATCTTATCTTTTTAAAGTATCCCAAAGAGGCAGAGATAGAACTACATAAATAATTTGACACATAGCATTTTCTTATTTAGAAGTTGTTTTCCCTAAATGTTTTTGCTGACTAAGTTGTATTCTAAGCATGCTATCCTAGAGAAAATGTTGTGAGCAAAGGGGGGGAAAAGTCGAGAAAAGCATAACACATTTGAGTTTCAGATGATGTCTTTACTTTTTTCATTTTGGGAGTTGACTGGATGGAAATTAATAGTCCATCATACTATTAACTTCCATGAAGCTGAGTAACTAATGGTACAAATATAGCAGGTTTATAAAATTTGGGCAATAGCACAATGCTTCTGCTTTATTCAAAATGGTTCACAAAAGTACTGGATTAACTTATTTTAAAATGCACTGTGATGTGTGAATGTTCACTTACCGTATTTTCCGCACTATAAGGCGCACTTAAAATCCTTTAATTTTCTCAAAAATCGACAGTGCATCTTATGTATGAAACCGATTTTATGTGGTACACGGCGCTCAAAACTCTGTCAAAAAATGTTTTAGTACGACTTTGCTAAGCTACAAAGCTAAGCTAATAAAGCTAAGCATTACGGCTACCGTAGTCAGGAGCCTTGCAGAGGAATCTGGGTCCAAAACTCTGCTTCATGTCCCAAAGTCAAACGAACACTGCAGCATCACTGAGAGTTAAAAACTGTCTAAATTCTTTCATCTTTAATAAAATGATCAGCATTGCTGCTTTACCAGGTGTAACAATTAAGTTTAACATCCAGGCATCCATGAAAACAGAATTTATTAAATTTAATGGAGTTAGAAGTTAGCAGGAAGTTAGCTCGCTAGCTTCCACCTAAATATGATATAGCATGTTCTGACTGAGAGATTTCTGAAACAAATGAAAACGTACAGCTCTGCTATCACTTCCAACATAAATGAAGACAGAAAACTAAACAGCAGTGATGTTTGTAGGGTTACTGAAGTTGCACTAGCTGGGATATAATGATGTGCTACGTGATCGCTAGCGACACAGCTATGCTAGCATAATATAAACGCAGTGAAGCTGGAGGATGAACGCTACCTTTTTTCCACTCGATAAAAATTACCATGAGGGTTCCTGATGGTTAGGGACAAAAATCCATCCACAATTCCAAGGTTAGTCATTAATACACTGCAACAGCATGGGAATAGAGCAGCTGCGAGAGAATTCCACATTAATGAATCAATGGTACAGAAGTGGAGGAAGTAAGAAGAATGAGTTGAGTAAAGTTTGATTTATCTGACTGTTTTGTTCCGCTTAATGCGCCTTATGGTCCGACAGATACGGTACTTACTGTATGGACCTGACTGTTTAAGGACAACACTACTATTTAATAACTCCATCACTTTCAATAACATATATGCACAACTGATTGATGTGTTGTGATATAATTTTGCATAGCAACTCAACTGAATCCTAGATGAAGATTACTTTACACCCCACACAGTAGGTGTAAAAGAATATTAATGCCACAAAATTAATAACTCATGGTCATGATGTAGTCCAAAAGTTAACCCAAGGTTTATCAATCTAGCTAAAAGCACGTTCCCATGCAAGGGCTTCAGTTAGCAGGATCTATAGCAGAGCAACTGATTTTATAAAGTAAGAAACTATCATATTAAAGCACACATAATATAGACTGAGAACAACACAGGCTCTGCAGCTGTGTAAGTGTAAATTTAGACCATGTACAAATAGGTTCTTAAAATTGTAAATCAATGTTTTGCTAAAAAAAAATTAGGACAGGGTTGTAAATGCACGTAAGAATCCATATATCCTACTGATCATCATTAGAGACAGACTAAGACTTCAGATGCTATTAAAAAACTTTAGACTCTTGCACTCTGCACACAAAGGTAGCGTAATCTGCTTGAGTAGGAAAACAAGTAGGTTTCCAGCATAAATTACTGAGCGATGTACACTAGTAAAGAATAACCTGCTTTTGTGTATAAAGCAGCATTATCCCAGAAGTTACCTGCATGACCCCAAATCCTGCTTCGTGGTGCGGGCTTCTGGGTGTCTAGCAGTTCAGAACATCACTAGAGCTTGCGAGAAAACACCAAATAGGTTACTCTTCCACTTTAGAATAAAAGCATGTCCATAGGAAGTTGCTGTCCAGGGTAGGGCTGTTCGATATAACGATATATATCGGATGACAATATAAAAACATTTTACGCTATTGTTTGTTTCGTGGTGTTGCAAAATAAACTGTTTACGGCAATATTTTTTCATCGTTTTGATGGTCACTGTAGTGGATATATTAATTTCTTAAAGTTCTCTCTTTCTCTTATATTTAATATAACCACACTACGGACGGACAAGCGCCTGTTTTTAGGCGTCATGTGCTAAAAAATAAACCTCAGTCTCAAACATTAAAACAGGCTTTTCCCTGCAGCACGCCGTGTAATAAATACTCACAAAGAAAACTTCAGCCGTTATAACTTATGTCATGCATCGGTTAAAACACTCGACTCCAGGTACACGACACCCAGCAGGAAACACTTCACGCAAGTCGAGCTGCCCGAGATTCACAGAATTTACAGAAAATGTTACATTTTTGTGATTTATATCGTTATCGGACGATAGGTGTCTTATATCGAGATATGAGATTTTGGTCATATTGCACAGCCCTAGTCGATAGGGTACTCCTGTGCAGCAACTCCTGATGATGTGAATTGATTATAGTAAGTGCTTTGATTTCTAAATTTAAATGATTGATGCTTTGTTTCCAAAGACATTTTTTTTGTTTTAACAGCGATTACTAATGCACTTTGGATCCTTTGCGTTTCTTTGCATTAGATGACTTTTCTCTCCACTAAACTGCTTGAAGAGCACCCTCTGGAACCTGTAATTACCGGCTATAGTTATCACTATAGGCTGTGATAAGATGAAGTCTTAAGTTCTCCAGCATACTCTTTCAAATTTCAAAAATTAAAATAAAATACAGTTAAATTAAATTGTTGCTGTCTTTGAGTGATTAAAAACCCCTGTTGCGCTTACCCTTGTATTCTATATTCTGTGAACAGACTAAGAATTAATTATGCAATTTCTATGCATTACTAACTCATGGCCACAGGCTATTCATCATGTGATCATGCAATAATTGTCGTCTTATGGCCTTGCATTAGTTTTTTCCACCCAGTGTCACCAGAGAGATTCTGCAGTGGTTTTAATTATCATCTTTCTTTTCTTCTATCACATCATTGAAATAACTCTGAAATGTCAAATCTGAAAAACAGGTTACTAGATTTGTGATCTCTTAAATTTAAGGACCGTTATCAGATCACAGCTTTGCACAAAATATTTGGGTTGCCCTACTGGTCAACCCATGTACTGGAGGCTGTGTCCTCATCTCAGTGGACTGAGTGTGACTCAGCTCCAGGCCTTTAAGGCCCCAATCACACAAGCCTAGAGACTGGTCGGCAGACATCTGCTAACCCCCAGTCATTGAGTTTGCTGGTAGACACTGTGGAACTGATTGCTAAGGCCTAGAAGAACTAAGGCCTAGAGACATGTCAGTAACTCCCTGGTAAACACTGGTCGCAAGAGAAGACTATGTTATTCCACAACTAGTTGGTGAGTGGTTGCTGGCAGTTGCTACAGTGTAGAAACAAGTATATGAGCTTCCTCCGAAGGGTGGCTGGCCTCTCCCTTAGAGAACCACCTCAACTGACTCCTTTCGATGTAGAGGAGCAGCGGCTCTACTCTGAGCCCCTCCCGGATGACTGAACTTCTTTGGGCATCTGACAAGGATGCCTCCTGGACTCCTCCGGGGTGAGGTGTTCCGGGCGTGTCCCACCGGGAGGAGGCCCCAGGGCAGACCCAGGACACGCTGGAGAGATTATATCTCTCGGCTGGCCTGGGAACGCCTTGGTGTTCCCCCGGACAAGCTGAAGGAGGTGGTTGGGGAAAGGGATGTCTGGGCTTCTCTGCTTAGGCTGCTGCCCCCACGACCCGACCCCCTTTCTTGCAATTGCCTTTTGTTGCCAGCAGGTTGCTTTAGTCTCACTGTGGGTCTGCAAACACTCGCCAACTACTTACTAAGTGATAGTGAAACTGTGAAAATGTGTGATGCAAACTGGAAACAGAGACCTTTTGGCTTCAGCGTAAAAGTTGTGCCTTACCGTTTCATTCAGCAGATTTTAAAATGCGCAGCTACAGGCCGGAGACTAAATGCTGACAAGTTGCCATCCTCCATGTAAACTATGGGTGATGACAGCAATATGCTACAGACAGGATCTCCCTACTTGCGGGGGATTCTACTAATTATCAGAGGTTTCCTTGGGTTGCCAACCGATCTCTAGGCCTGTGTAAAGATTTAAACCTATTTATGTTATGATAGCCCTTGTGCACTTTGTACACAAATGTGTCCATGTAAAAAACAGATGTGGTGAACCGAAGCAAACTTCTACATGAAGTAAATGCAGCATTTTCAAAACGACTACTATTTCCTGTAACATAAAAAAACACTCAGCACTGGCAGCAGTTTTTCCACTTTATTTTGGTCCCTGGTTTCCATAGAGATGGGATGAAATGGAAATTATCTCAGCAGACCTACATTTGGATATGTTGCCTTTTTTTGTATTCGTCCACTTGGGTAATCATGAAGCTGTTATGCAAAAGGATGTAATAGTTGTCACTGCTGGGAAATTCGCCGGGGATGTTATTTTAAGTAGCATGCCTGTTGGACATTTGTTAGGGTCGAATCTTTACTGGGCGTGTGAGGAGTTTCTTAGGAGAAATCAGCCTTCTGTCCGTTTCTGATTTCAGTATTCAATGAGGTTTCATCAGGAAGACAAAAAAGTAGCTCATTGGAGAAAAAACTTAGCAAGGATTTATAATGCTCGGCCACTCTCAGCTTCAGTCTGGTGCACTAAGTTAAATATTTTATGATATTTTTTTTTGGGGGGGGGTCTCTGTTTTTGCAGTCACATTTATTAGACTTACAGTAGACTTAACCTGCAACTTTATAAAGTTCAGCTGTGGCGATACAAACTTTAGAAACTCTCTCTGCCTCACTCTCTCTCTGTCTGCTTTGCTTCAATCTTCATATTGTGTTTTCGTTTGTTTGTTTGTGTGTGCGTGCGTGCGTGTGTGCGTGCGTGTAACCTCAGGCGTCTTGCAGAGCCATTAACCAATCCCTGTACTTTTAGACAGATGAAACATGACCAGGGCCATTGATATTGCATGATTCATGCCTGTGGCTTAAAGTTCTGATATTTCAACCAACCCTTCTGTCTGGCAAAGCCACAGTGACTATTTATCATCTCTGCCTATGCTGCTGAGATAGGTGATTGTTTTTAGTAGTGTGTGTGTGTGTTTCACTGAAGTATA
Source organism: Simochromis diagramma (assembly GCF_900408965.1). Lineage (NCBI taxonomy): Eukaryota > Metazoa > Chordata > Actinopteri > Cichliformes > Cichlidae > Simochromis > Simochromis diagramma. Next base: position 2,748,419 of record NW_024387477.1, read on the forward strand.
CCACAACTCAAAGCCTACACGTTGCTTCGTCCTTGAACAGGCTGAAGTAAAATGAAAGGGAGCATAATTTCATCTGTAAATATGTGAATGAGTCACAGCTTGTCATAGTTAGCATCTTGATAAATTGTACATTGCTTTGCTCCAAACTAAATGGTTTTACCACAGGCGTATTGTTTTCAATTTAGCGAACGTTATTGACACAAGAACGCGGGAAAAAGAAAATGATGAAATTTAATAGGTTCCTATTTCTGAAAAACAGAATTCAACATCAATGATTGATGAACTCATAAATAGTCTCATTGCTAAGAAAACAAGCAGTTGGAATATGTCTGCATTTTCTTTTGGCTAAATTACAACAGGGTAGGCAGCAATATGAAACCTTTTCTTCACATTTGTCATGGATCAGTTTGGGTTTTTAATGAGCTCGTAGTAAAAATACTCCGCAAGCTGTACCAGTATCAGCCACCTGTAGCTTAACATTGTAATTAATTAATATGTCAGCATATGGGGAAAAATTGGTCATTATTATGAGGAAATAATACCCACAGTTAGCGAATGGTTTATCCTATAACATTAGGAATATTTCATTTAGGTCACAGAGATCCAGGCAGCAAAGTTTTTCTCCTCTATATAAAAGCTAAAACTTAGTTTTTGTATTTTAGAAGGTTTGTCCTGATTAATCACATGGCAGCAAACCAAGAAATTATGTGAGAATCAAACTGTAAACCTAATGAAATTCCTCATAAACTGTTAAAACATCAGGTGCTGTAAATGTCCTCCTCACTCAGTCCCTCCCTCCTGAAATTCAGATTGCAGTAGCTGGAGAATTGCAAATAATAGTGCTTTAAAACATGCTCCCTTCCACTTCTCTCCACTCCAGAGGTGGGGTTTGAGCAGTTTCGTGTGGCAGAAAAGGCTCACGGGAACTGGATGAAGCTTTACCTGGAAGGAAACACCTCCGAGGTGCTGACCAATGTGGGCAAAAAGGTCCTGAGGCAGTATCTGGAGGCCCTAGCTGCCATGAGCGCTGCTCTGAGCAAACAGCTGGGCAAGTATGACATGTACTCCATGATTGCAGGCATGGTGTTTGTCTTTCAGGTAAGGACCGGATCATCATATTTTTTTTATCTGCACTCGTAATAGTTTGGTGTGCTGCTTATCAGTTTTAGAGTGTGGGAGTGAGGTGCACGGCAACAAAAAGTAAAAACTAAACCCTCACCAGGTGTCATGCTTTCTTTTTGATAGTGGAAATATTTATGACAATGAATCCGTCCTAAGATAGATTTACTTTAGAGGGGGATCTATCGTGTTTATCTTGTACTGGGCCTTGCTACAACCCATTAGTTCATCCACTGTCTGTTTTGGTTCTTTTAGGTCCTCTTCCATTAAGGCCACTGACCCTTTAAGCCGGCTTTCTTCTTAGGGATATTAGGGATATCCCCTTCTACTGATGTCAGTGATAGCCATGAAACTGTCTGAAATGAGCGTTTATAGCTGAGCTTTTAGCTCACACACACTGAATTCTTTATTTTAGAGAGAAGAGACTTTCTCCTGGCAACCTTTCTAAACAAGACCTACTTATTCAATCTTTTTCTTATTGTACTATTATGAACTTCAACATTTAACAGTTTGAGCTCTTGGGCTTTTTGCAGTTTCTCTGAACATTGCACAGTCTGATCTCCACGTGGGAATAATCTTTCTCACTGTAGAATGATGTTTGGAAATGGCCTTATAACCCTTTGCAGATGGATGGAGAGCAACAGTTGGGTCTCTGAGACCACTGCTTTGGCTTTGCTGTTTGGCATTGTGTTAACACACATCTAAAAGCTCCAGACCATCAAACTTTATAGAGAGGTGCCCCCATTTACTGAAATAATATTTTTGATTATCAGTACACGGCTGCTATTTACTCTTTTAAGGAAGCAGTAAGGATGCACTTAGTTTTTCACATACTGCTTGTAAATTTGGGCTCACTTTTGCTTAAATATATAATGACCCCTGTCCAGGGTGTACCGAGCCTCTCACCCCATGACAGCTGGGATAGGCTACCCCCCTGCGACCCTGAATTAGATAAGCAGATGGATGGATGTAATGAAACAGTTTAATTTATCATTTGCTGTGTTTCATCCGAGGTTGTATTTACCTAATTTTCAGACCTACTGAGGACCAGATGATTTTTAATCTGTCCTGATCTGTAAAACCTTTTTAGCATGACTGCATAAATAATAAATAAATAAAAGAAAAGCATCATAAGTCTCTTTCAATTAGAAAATCAGTTAAACGTGTACATACATGCATTATGTTTGTTATTAAATTGCTCTTCACTGTTCACATAAATTGGGGAGGTTATAAAACTGAAGATTACAATGATTGCATCAGATTTGTAAAAGACTTTTTCTCTCCTCTCTGTCTCTCCTGGCCTTTAAGCTCCTGTTGGTCTTACTGCTGGCTATGCCTGAAGCCCTCAGCAGTGCCGCAGCAGTGGACCTCCCCATCCTCTCGGCCCTGCTCTCCCTGCCTTTTTACCTCTTGTGCCTACTTCTTGCCTCAGTGCACGTCTTGGTGTGCACATCTGCTGAGAGCTCCTGTTACTTCTGCAGCCTCTCCTGGGGTCTCGTGTTTGCTGCCGTTGCCTTCTCCTCAGCAATGTTTTGTATTCTGGTCTCTATAGCAACACGAAGACTCCCCCTGGGTGCAAAGATTCATGGGAAGGTGAGTAAGTGCAGTGAAACACGGGTACATATTGTAACAGATGTTAGCCCTCAGAGAGCCATACTTACATACAGTGGATCCGCATGTAAAGCATGAATGCACAAGCTAACGCGCTAACCCATTCTGCTGCTCTCTGATTGCTTTAAAGGGACACTGAGGATAAAAGACTGAATGTTAGTGAATCCATCTATCTCTCTAGAAACCTCGCTGCTTGTTAAACAGATTTGTGTTGTTGTATTTGAATTTTTCACTTCCTGTAGGTAGAGAAACGTTACCTAAGTGACTTTTGGAATTTATTTGAGAGAAAACCTGCTAAATCTACTGGAGCGAATGGGGTGGCATGCTCTTGTCTGTTGTGCATTCACTTAGTGATTTAGTTTGCAGAGTCTTTAAGGATGTAGATTTAAATCATTTGAGTGCTTCTCAACAGTCTCAGAAAAAAGTTTTAGTGTATTTTCACTTTGACAAGTAAAAAAAGATTCTGCCAAAAAGTGGCTTAAAAGAAGTGTCTGAGTAAGTGCCTCTTAGTCAATTTAAAACTGCAGACAACAATTGTATGCTTCAGAGATTGTAAAGAGCTGCAATAATTACTCTTTGATTACTCTGCAGTATCGCACAAGAAAACAAGTGAGAAATAGTAGTGCGTTTAAGCAAATGATATTGTGTTGTTGTTGTGAGTCAGGCACTCGGAGTGACGGTGAGAGTAGCAGAAAGGCAACACAAACAATATTTTTGGACACAGCAGTGATCACATAATCATGACTTCTGACATGCCAGAAGTTTGTGGTGTTAGTGTGTTTACCCTGTGTTTTCTTACCCTGTGTGTGAAACATTTCCATGCTACACAGAAATAATTATTCAAACTGAAGCATTGTTGTAGCAGTATTGTCTACATTGTCAGGTGGTGGGGTTTATAGGTAGGTCCATTAGTTCTTGTGCAGTGACACAATTTTTGTGGCATGACCGCAGTGGGATTTAAGTTAACCAATCAAGATGCAATTAAAGTGCAGCTCTTCAAATTTAATTCAGGAAGTTTAATAAAAGTGTATTTTCTGATAGTTCTTTAGTGCAACCAGAAGTTTGCACTCTGTTGTCTCCATTCACGAAAGCGTCTCTTGTGGACCTTGACAATGATGCAGCTACCTCTTTGAGCGTTCTTGAGTTATTTTCATCTTCTGTGGTCTTTGAAGGTGTTTGGTGCTGCTGAGCTGCTGAGCTGGCCTTTTCAGGAATATACCAGATTGTTGATTTGGCCTTTTTTCCAATTTTTTCATTTTTCAAATGGCTTTATGTCTTTGTTTGTTTTTAAATGGTTTTTCAGACTAATACTTGCCTCCTTCCCTTGCATCAGCCTCTCTTTTGAACACAACTACCAAATACAGGTTCACTTGTACAACACTTGGAATCAATTCCAGTTTTCTTTGAATGTTTTTTTTTATGGAATAACGAGGGAACAGGCCTCCCCTTGACATAAAACTTTCATATAAAATCAATTGTCGAAGTACTCATGAGCCTTTGAAAACGGGGTGCTGTGTATAAAAACGTATGTTATTCCTCAAGTGCAGAATTTACATTCTGCACTTCTGTTAAAGCTTGTAAATTAAAACTCAAAATCTGATCTTCAAACACAACTTAATTTTTTGATTTTAAATCCACTGTGCTCATGTACAGAGGCAACATTAGAAACATGTCTCCAAAAACAGCAGTTAGCTTGCTAACAAGGCTAAAAAGCACAGCCATACATGACATCATAAACATACAAAACTCTGAAGTGCGTTATATACCAACTGCCCCCCATTAATTATTTAAAAGATGACAAAACAAATTAAAAACACTTATTTGATTCATGTACACATATAGGACCTGACTGGAGAATTCAATCCATGTAATGTACAATTGCTGCATATTATCACTTTTTAATTTATGCCTCTTTATTGCCAAAAACTTGGCTCCGAGGGTGGGAAAGTGGAGCTGTTTCTGCATAATAAAGTTACGTTAAAAAAAGTTACATTAGTATATAAATGTCTTATAAAATATTATATGAGTGGATGCATCAGTAGACTGTGGTTCTATTAGGCGAGTAGATGCCGTTTCTCAACATACTGTCCAGTTTATTGGAAGAAGAGTTGCTGACTGTGCCCATAAAACTGCGAACTCTGTAAATAAAACAGACACTAACACAGTGGACAGATGGGGTGTCGAGTCTGACTAACAATTAAAATAGTAAATTAGAAGATATGCACTGCCAGGATCCTTTAGGAGAATGACGTAAAAACATCACTCAGGTAGTTTAAAGACAGTCAGGATTTTTACTTGTTGTGAATCTGAATTGAAAATGAAGAAAACTAAAGACGGTCCATCATTTGGACTCTAACTGCTGGTGCAGTTAGAAGATAAGTGGTGTATTTGTTAAGCCTTAATGATAACGCACTCTTGGCGGTGCTATCAAAGGTTTTGGGTAGTTTAAATTTGTATCAGTAATTTTCTCTTTCCATCACTGCAATGTTAAATTGTCCTTCAACAAATTGAAGTAATTCCCAGCAATATGTTGAAGTAAGTTATCAATCATAGAAAGGTTGAAGTGGTTCTTCAGTGGAAAATGGAAGCTTTGAGTCATAAGTGCTTGTTTAAAGGGCTTTAACAGTAGCTTCCCTTTGCTGCTGCAACTCTTTGCTCATTATTAATTTATCTGTAAAGGTTACATCTCATTTGCCTTCTGGGAACTCTTGAGAAAGTGCTGATGTAGCAAAAAAAAAGTCAGATGCATCCACTTGGGTCATTAGGCTGGGAGAGGAAATCAACTCTCCGACTCGACACACTGGAGGATGTGGAGGATTTCGTACAGTACTGGAGGTGTTTCTTCTCTGGCTCCAGTGACCGTGAAAAGACTGTTTTCTTTTGAGTCTTACAAATGTCATAGTGAAGAAAAAAAACTGTGCTCATAGTTCAGTTGGCAGGTAATGATGATGACCTGTGATGACAAATGTGCTTTTGTACCAGCAGCAGATTTTTGTGAAATTACCAGACTTTGGTCAGAAAAATCAAACAGACAAACTGTTGAAGCTCAACTCATGTAGAAACAAAAATGTCAAAGAGCTCTTTTCAGCCACTGAACTGAAATTCTGCAGGATTCATGAAACGTCCTTCCTGCCAAGTACCTTGAAAGGCTGTGTGAGCATGTGCCCAGTGGAGAATGCACTTATAAAAGCAAAGCTTGATCACAACAAACACCAAAGCAGTGTCGTTTCTTTGGCTGCTGAAAGTCATTCATAAATCGAAAGCACTGCTGTATGTACAGCAAACTCAAAGTATTTGGAGGGTTTCAGAGTGGATGAAAACAAACACAAAAAATTGCTGCTGATTGTAGCTGCAACTAATAATGGATTTTGTTCTGTTTTTAGCCTGGAGGTATTTCCTTCTTTATTGAATTATTGTTGAGTTTATTAAATGCCAGTGAAAGGTGAATTTCCAACACAAAAACTCAAAGATGTGAGATTTGAAGTGATATGAAAAAGAAAAAGTAACAAATCCGGAGACTTGAAGCTGAAAATAATTTGGCATTTAGCTTTGATAGATGACTTTAATGTTTCAGATCTTTTCAGGTTGTTATGTAATGGATTGTATTTTTTTTCAACTGGTGAAGGATCACAGCACTGGATTCTGCTTGACAGGCCCACAAATTTTAAATTAAATGTAAATTTGTAAACAGCTCCATAGTTGCCCACCATTACAATCATGGATTTGTAAAGCCTGCAAATCAAAATCAGTCATAAGAAGCAGGGGGTGGAGCTAAAAGAGAAATCGAAGAGCAGTACATGCTCATGCAGGATTGGCAGAAGACCATGTAAACTGGACGGACCGCCAACGTTAACGAGAGGGCATTCGCTCAAGTCACTTTGCTATTACAAAAAAAAAACAAAAACACTATGCACAATTGCAAGCACACATGCACAGTACACACTGTTTGACTCTCACAGGGAACACAACATGAGCATCATGTTATATTCAGTAAGAAGTCAAACTGGCATTTCAATTTCTAAAGACTTAAAAAAAAAAAGTGTTTACTGAAATCATACATGACCATGGAGGGTCATTCACCCAACGACTTTGATAATAATCTGATATCATTTCAGCCACAAGAGTCGCCGCCTGCTGGCCATTAGATAGAATCCAGGTTAAAGACCTGGAAGCTAAGTCAGTCTTTCATACACATTATAATCAATGTCAGGTATTAAATCATTCTACAGATATATTGAAATGTTTAACTATTCATAGAACAACTGTGTTGAGCTTCCATAATTTGGCTTCCTGTTGATGTTGAAATTGATTTTAAATGTTATTGATTCCTTTAAAAGCTACTTATGGATTTAGTCCTGCTGCTACTCTAGAGTGTATATAAAAGTGCCGTTGTGTACGTTGTGTATCATGCCATGTTTTATTTCTCGTTCCAAAAGTGGTGATTAAGCGCTTACAATCATGGCCCATCTCTACAGCCAAGATCTTTTTAATAACCTGTGGGAGGAAATGCAGTTAGTGGACTCTGTGTCCTCAAAGTCATGACTGACAAACTCATTTTGATACTGAGATTAAATAATAAAGCTGCTTTATTGTTAAACTCTATTTGTTTCAAAGGATTAAATTGATGAATTCCCAGGAGTCCCTGAATATTTGTCAGACAAGAGGAAATCTGCTCAAAATTACAAACCTTTGGACAGATTTCACACAAAAGTGTGTTTGAAGCTACTACCAGATGTAGCATGTAGTGCTGGAAAATGTGACAAATAATCCTAAGGCACAATAATGTTGTATACTTTCAGGAATCCATTTGGATCCTGTGCAGAGCTGTGTCTGGTTAGGCTTGACAAATAACTGCTTTGGGGAAACTGTCCAAAACATATATTCACTCTGTCCTCATTAGTTTCAGTGCAAGGTGGGAACGAAAAGAAAAACTTGCTGCTCCAGCAAAAATGTGATGAGAATTCCATTTAAGTGAGTTTTAATGACCCAAAGGTGAGGTCATTTTGAAAAGTAGTTCTGTACAAGAGCTGTAAAGACGTGTGAAATACCTGGAATGTGTATCTTGTTCATGCATTCGCCTATCAAGCGATGACTCCCAGTTCGATCCCAGGAGGAGACACTGATTCTGTTGGGGTTGCGTCAGGAAAAGCATCCGGCGTTAAAAAATAAATAAAAATCTGCCAGCTCAGACATGCGGCGCTACCTGCTGTGGGAGACCCCTTGTGGGTAAGAGAACAGCCAAAAGTGGCTTATATTTTTCCAACAACCAAAAAAAGGCTAAGAATCCCTTAATAAATGATTCTATTGAGTCTCTCATGACTTTTGTAAGGAGCTTACTCTAGTCTGTCACCAGCACAAGAGTTTAATATGATTTCTTATTATGCCTGAGTGGAAAAAGTCATATTTTAAATGGCAGAGCTCGGAAGTCAGTCTGAGTCAGTATTACCATTTCACAGCTGTGTGATGGAAAGGCAGGTTCAGCTGGCCGAATATGATAAATCAAACACACATACTGGACACATTGGTTAAGTGGCATAGAGGCAACGGTGGCATCAAAGACCCTCCAATAATTTTAGGCTAGAAAGACTAAAAGGTCATTTGCTACATCAGTAGCTGTGCTTTGTCATGAAAAGGCCTTTGGCAGGGCAGAGCAATATTCTACTTCAGCACATTAGGCTTCAGGTCAAGTCCTGATTTATGTTCTACTCTACATGGAGCCCTCAGCATGGTCAGAGAATATTTATGCATTATTTAGAATGATCTGCTCAAGTCAATAGACGACCATATCGTGGTTCGCAGATTAATGTGAAGATGAAAAACCCTCATGTGTTTGTTTAATGTAAGACCACACCCATAACCCTAGCATTAGTAAATAAAAACAGCCCTGTGAGGCTCTCTTAATTAACTGGTTTCTTTTAAATGTATAAAGTAAAACTTCCTTTTTACAAGATATATGATGATTGTTTCTCGACTAAATTTCCTCGACTCTCAGCAAAGAACATGATGGGAGTATAATTTCCTCCTGACTCAGTAAGTGATGTGTAGACCAGCCAAAAGCACAGAAAACTAAGTCGGGATATAATTTAGAACTCACCCAGCAATTCATTAGGTTCACCTGTTCAGCTGTTTGTTAAGACAGAAATCTAACTGTACACATGTCAAGACGACCAGCTACAGTTCAGACAGCATTAGAATAAAGGTTAGTGCCAGACAGGCAGGTCTAAACTGCTGATCTAATGGGATTTTCCTGCACAGGCATCTCTAAGGTTTATAAAGAGTGGTCTGAGAAAGAGAAATTAGCGGTGAACAGCAGAGCTTTGGGGGAAAGTGCCTTGTTGATGTCAAAGGAAAATAGCTTTAACTGCTCTGAGCTGTCAGAAAGGCAACAGTAACAAATACTGACTTGTTATAACCAAGGTGTGCAGAAGAGCATCTCTGATGCACAACAAATTGAAACTTTAAGTAAGTGGGCCACAGCAGAACACCACACTAGGTGCTACTCCGGTCAGCTAATAACAGGGAAGTGAGGCTACAATTCATATTAGGACCACCAAATCTAGAAAATTCTTAATGTTTAGCTTGTATAGAAAGAGACAATGTACTGATCCTTGTTGTGTTTAACGGGTGACGTGCTTGGGAACAAAATTTAGATAAAATGAGTCCTGTCCTGCAAGTGATGTCTGAACCAAGTAGGATCGCAAAAGTCGTCTCCATTTTCTTTCAATATATTCTATACATATATATTGTAGGAAAATGACCCTACAATATTACAGAGAAAACACCAATAGTCAGGTGACTATTGGTGACATCAAACAACCTTGATGGGGAGGAAGAAAGGAAAGACTTAGGAGGATGAAATCATCTGCCCTGACCTGCTGGTGAAAAGAGCAGACAGAGAAGTCGTGGCACATAGTTGCCCCTCCCCTAAACCTGGTTCTGCCGCAGGTTTCTTCCTGTTAAAAGGGAGTTTTTTCTTCTCACGGTTGCCAAGTCTTTGCTCAAAGGGGGTCATGTGATTGTTGGGGTTTTCTCTGTATAATTGTAGACTCTTTATTTTGCAATATAGAGTTGAGTTCAGCCTAGGGTCTAGTAGGCACTAGTATTTCAACAGGTCCAGTCTCAACCCTTTTTTTTTCAAAAATATCCGAGACCAGGATATGACCGAATGCATCAAAAGAAGCAGTTCTTTCTAATAATAGCTGAATAGCAATTTTGCCTGGACAGCGTTCATTCGAATGTCATTGAATGAACAGTGACTACCTCCTCCTCCACTCACAGTGGAGGAGGTGTTGAATACGTATGCCAGTGATACTTTTTATAATAACTTTTCTATAAACTGAAGTATCTCTTGAGTGTTTTGCTCTAGTTTTTCTGTTAAACCTGATGACTAACTTGAGTCATAAATGTGTCATCTGCTGTATTGCTAATGCATGCAAATTGTATACTCAATGATTTAGTGAAGTTTTATCTATCCTGCATCACTTGGTTATATTAGCCTTGGTAAATGTTGCTACTTGTTTTTGCTGTTTTTTAACTAATACTTTCATTAAGTATGTATCCATCTACTTTTAAACCCTGCCGTGAACACAGATTAGTATGCAGCAGGCTTTTCTGATTTCACAATTTGCCAGCCACTGAAGGAAAGAGCAAGGAGCAGTGAAGCTGGAAAAATGTATTACAGCTTCCTTTGGGATGTGACATGTTTTATCTAAAAAACAGGAGCTGTAGGCATAAAGGCCATCAGTCCTTTTCTCAGTAACGCATGGATGGCTTATAGTTTCGTACACAGAACAGATGAACAATCTCTACTTGACTTAAACTATGGGACTCGTAGAGAACTATATTTTGGGAGAGTTTAGGAACACGCCGTTTGTTTTTTTTTAAATCTAGAAGATATTCGTAAAAACCTGAAAAGAGCTTAATAAAAATGCAACCTGCTCTTAGTGCACTGTTAATATATGAAAATGTATTCACCCACGACTTTTATATCCAGAGTTAAGTAATGTTTTTCTCTTTCTGTGTATACATAACTGCCAGACCAAATATTTAATGACCCGGCATCTTGTTTAAAGAGGGATAGGTGTAAAGGTTGCAATAACAATAACCTGGTGTAAGGGGAAATTATTCTGCAACAGCCCGGTCCCACAGCGAAGCCACCACTGTAGCCTGGAGGGGCTGAATATATCATCCCAGCCTGTCTTTGTCATCAAGGCAAAGACAGGCTGAGATGCATGTCTGTTGTTTGTTAGGTTAAAATATTGCTGTTGAGCTAAGAGGCTGGCTGAACTCAGCCTGAACTTAAGCTCAGTGAATAAAATCATTTGCATACAAGTGTTCGATTGGACAAACCGCAATCTTAAAAATGGGATTGAAGCATCCATAACAGACCGACTGCAATTTATGAATGACAGCTCATGGTCACTGTCAGCAGTGCCAAGGCAGGAAACTGCTGCTGTACATCCAGTAGTGACATGTGATGGATGATCTGATGTTTGGCAGTAATATTTCTGTTCATCGTAACAGGAGTCTGAACGGTGTACCTTTTTAAATTTGAGTGCAAATAGCACATGCATCGGTTAACGCTTGTTCTCGTTTTGGTCTGCATGAACAGAGCAGGCATAACGGGTTTGAAATTGAACTGTTTTTATACCTCCCGCTGGTGACAGCTGTAGCTGGAGGCATTAATTTTGTCCATAATGCTTTGTGTCTTTCCCGTTTTTGAAGACTGTGTAGCTCTTTGAACACCGTCAGAGATTTCTTCAAGTTAGTTAGGGATGTTCCCTTGGACTCAGAGATGAGCTAAGTTTGGGTGTGAAAGGCCAAGGTCAGCGTGACCCCACGATGCCTTTTTATTTATTTGTTTTTATAATTCAGATCTTATTGAATTAGACAAAAACATCAACACAGAACAAGGCAGAACAATACACTGACATAAAGTGAGGTATATAAGTCAATTTGTGCAATAAGTTGTTGGGTAATATTGATTTGGCGAACATCCAGTACACACAAGTTATGTTTTCACTTTGGATTTGAAGTCACAGAAACATTAAGCCAACATCTTCTCACAGTCAGCAGTGTTCATTATCTGTTCAGTCCACAGTTTTAGCATCAGGGTTTGAGATCATTTCCAAATCACAAGAATCAGTCTGGCATGAGCCTCTGGACAAACCACACTTCAACCATTGGCCCATATATTCCAAAACATTTCTCCAATCAGGAAAAACTTTGGAACACTCCCATAATGCATCTACCTAAGTGCCTCTTTCTGCCTTACATTATCAGCATAAAACATAGTTAATTAATTAATTAAATCCATTTTGTGTATTCAGTTCAATTCAGTTTTATTTATACAGCACCAAATCACAACAACAGTCACCTCAAAGGGCTTTATATTGTAAGGTAGACGCTACAAAAATACTTACAGATAAAAACCCAACAATCATATGACCCCCTATGAGCAAGCACTTTGGTGACAGTGGGAAGGAAAAACTCCCTTTTAACAGGAAGAAACCTCCGACAGAACCAGGCTCAGGGAGGGGTGGGGCCATCTGCTGTGATTGGTTGGGGTGAGAGAAGGAAGACGGGCTAAAAGACATGCTGTGGAAGAGAGACAGAGATTAATAACAAGTATGATTCAATGCAGAGAGGTCTATTAACACATGTTGAGTGAGAAAGGTGACTGAAAAGGAAATACTCAATGCATCATGGGTAATCTCAAAGGAGTATAGTAATACTGATTAATTATTAGGACAGACATTTTTAGGCATAACTCATGCCTAGCTCATGAATTCTCAGGAACACCTTGGGAATATTTGTTAAAATTCGGCACAAACATCTAATTGGACTTTAAGATCTGATGGTCATGGTCACGGTCATTGTAACCTCACAGCCCCGATTTAAGAATCTGTATGCTAATTTTGACAGAATTTCCTACAAATTATGGAATAAATGAATGAGGTAAAGTCTTTTGTTTTTTTGTTTTTTTTAAAGAAAGCGCCAATTCAAAGCTTTCATTGTTATGAACTGCTACATGACTGCTAGAAGCACGAGGCAGTAATCCTAGTATTGTGAAGTGCATGAGTCATATAATGAGTGTCACGAGCTGAGGTTTTCAGTATTGTGCTATATTAGTGTGAATCACCCAAGCAATAGTTTCATCCATCTAATTGTCCCACTGAGAACTGTGATGCCATCACTCTGGGGTGGGCGAAGTGAAAGTAGGTTGAGTATGTAGTCGGGCCTGTGTGGATGGAATAGCTCTTTCCTCTGTATTTAAAATGATCCTAAATTTAACAGAATGAGGTGCAGAAATTAATACAGCTGTGGCGCAGAAGGTATTGGGGGACTCTTTTATTTTTGATTTTACAGCCTGCTCTAAATCTCCTGTTTTTTATTCTCTTTTCTTCTCTTTCACAGTCTCCTCTGAGGAGCAGTGAGGTTGACTGGTCGCTGTCAGAGCTGGATGTTTTGCTGCTGGCCGGCACCGTCGGTCACACTCTCAGCCTGGCGGCCAGCAGTTTCGTAGAGGAAGAGCACCAAACCTGGTACTTTCTGCTCAACACGCTCTGCCTCACCGTGTTCCAGGATGTCTGCCGCAAGTACTTCAGAGAGAAGAGGGGCTCTGGAGATGACGAAGAGCATATCCTCCCTTCCAAAGACCGTCATCCCTCCGCTCACCCCAAAGCAGAGATTTTCTCAGAGAAGTGGTTAGCGTTAGCCACGCCACCATTCACTCTGCTCTGCTGCCGGCTACTGCGCTCCCTCAACCAAACTGGGGTGCAGTGGGCTCATATCCCTGACGTTGGGCATTGGCTCAACAGGTGGGTTTATTGATCTAATATTAACTTTGATAAATGCTTCAATTTTAAGTAGTTTAAATATTTGAGTCACTGTATTTTATTCATATCAAGAAAATGCAGGCAGTATTTGGAAAACAGTATAAATTAACTGGTTTCACTGATGATTCATCACCTAATGCCATGTAGTAGTGAATTTACACTCACTGCCAAATTTGAACCCAACCATCTGAATGCTGCATCAGAAATCTAGACTCATCAGTCTTCAATTGTCTAATTTTGGAGTTTCCTGTTGCTAGCTGACAGCAATTACAGTTACTGCTTTTGCGTTCAGAGATGCTCTTCTGCATACCTTGGTTGTAACAACTGGGTGTTTGAGTGACTGTTGCCTTCCTATCAGCGTGAAGCAGTCTGACCATTCTTCTCTGGCTATCACTTAAATGCCTAAATTGCATAAATCCACAAGTTGCTACCATGTGACAGGCTGCTGGTAAGATATTTCCATTCCTGAGCAGTTGAACAGGTGTGTTTTATTAAGTGGTCAGTGATTGTTTCCCAGTTCCAGTGTGTCACTTTACCTGAATAAAAACCCAAAGGCACTCATATTTCCTCTCAGCAAGTGGTCAGTTGCTAGTGGATTAGCCAGCTACCTCCTTGATAGCAAGAAAAGTGTTTTTATGTGCTAAATGCTAAACTATGTTTATTAAGTAGTCGCTAACTTTGTGTAACTATTGGTTGGACAGATAGTGATCATTGTATTGTTAGTAATTACAGCTGTGAAAATCAACCAATGTTAGAAAGGACAATAAAACTGTAAATAGTTGAGGAGAAATGTGGAGGATTATAGTTCTATTACTACAGTGATGCTTTTGTTGCACAGTCATATTTTTCATTGTTAGGGAAACATTGATTCTAATTCTAATGCATGAAAGCTAGTAATACTACCTAACTAACCATCACTGTTGGTTTGTGCACATTTATTGTTTAACTAGGCAGCAAAGCAAAGAGATAGTGGCAACAGCAACAGCTTCTTGGTTGATTCAAGATTAGCTTGGCAGCATTTTTATTCCTAAGTCGCTCCTCAAGGGAAAATCAGACGACTCCATGAATAGCAAAAGGATAGAGGGTTCTGTCTCTGATGTGTTTGTGTTAAGCTGTACAAAAGGGCCGGGTACAAAAAGCGATTTCACCGAAGTTCAGAAGTTTATCTGAAATCTGTTACATGCATGCATAAATCCCTTCAAGTGTATTTGCTCTCTTTTACTCCAAGCTAAATTTACAGTGGTAAACTGATTGCTGATATGGCTCTACAGCAAAATCTTCACTATGTTGTTTTTTCTGACAACCAGTGTTGTATTGTCAGACCAAAGCTGAGGACCATTAGTTCTGTGTCATGCTGTATGGTGTATTTCTCTTTTTACGTGGATATGTGGCAGCATGAAGGTGACAGGACATAACAGGAACTTATTTCCAACACCACTACAATTTGAAAAAAAAAAACTACACTTGATGTTTTAGGACAAATCAAACATAATTGAAAAAGAACAGGCGTCTTTCACTGTTTAAGGATAGAAGTTCAACCGTCACATGGGGATACATTCGTTGCAGAAAGGCAATCTGTCTGCAGACAGTATACTCAGTAGGCTAAAATGCAGTGCAGCAACAAGATTTTCAATCTCAATTTGTTTCTCCACCTACACACAAATGTAACAGATCAATGTAGCAAATTCATTGATGTTCTCTGGGGAAAGCCGTGATATAGGATATTACTTACTGTAGTAGACGTAATGAAAGCGGTTCAGTGAACAATACATTTAGATTTCAATGCTAGATATAGACATCTAATGGAAGCTGTGTGGTGTTAACACACAGAGCAAGTCTTTTCTTCTGACACTAAAACATTTTAAATGTGTTTTTCTAGCTGAGAAGCTGATAGGACTACCCACTTACATTTTCTTTTTTTTTTAAAGATTCAAGAAGAGAAAATTGTCTTCAGATTGCCCAGACTGAAGGAAAACTGTGATTTCTCTGTAAAAACTGTGGCTTTTTCAGAGCCATTAATATTCTGACAGCAGTGCGAGGCAGGGGGATTATAGTTTGTTCTTTAACATTCATCACAATGTGGAACAGAGATGTGGATTCTGACCTTTTCCCTGTCCAGTGTTGCCCTTTCTTCCTACCTGCAGTGCCTGTTGCTTGGATAATGAGATCCAGGTAGCGTTATGCCTCATCTTGTCTCAAAGTATTCAACGTCCACTGCCAGTCTGATCCAGCTAATGGCTAAATACACGGCTTCAACTTTGATATGTCCTATTTCCTATCGGTGCTCAGTGTGGTGTAATTACAGACTTTAATCCAGTGAACAATTGAGGGGCTGTGCCTCTTTTAAATTTAACCTGAATCTAGAGGATTTGACTGACAGTATTTCATCTCATCAAAGTAAATGCTCACCTTCAGCCTTCAAATGAGAACCTGTAATGCTTTCTCTTCATGTGTTATTATATATACAGTTACACTGGTGAACCGTCATATTAAAGATGGTCAGTTCACAGTAATGAGGTGAGTGTATGTCCAAGTAATCCCTGAGAGCCCAGGAGCAAAAGCGTCAAACTGCTTTAATCAGCTGGTCTATCAATATTTTTTCTTTTCTTGGATTTGTCGAGTCAACTCAGGCACACGTCTCTGGCTGTGAAGACAGAAGCCCCACCCACCTGTGGGTGGAGCCAGGTGTGAGGGGCAGCCCAGTCAGAAGACATCTGGTTTTTCGAGAGTGTGGCCTTAAAAGGAAAGGAGAAAATAGCCTTTTTTAGACAGTAAAACTGATAGATGATAGGAATTCACAGTTCAGAATACTAAGGATTATCCTGAAGTGTGTAACGCAAAGCCACTCTAGCTGTCTTACCGTAACAGCCTGTTTACTTGTCTAAACAAGAAAGGGCTAGCTTGTCTACAGGTTGTTCAAAACTCTGCAGCGAGGCTACTGACCCTCTCGAACAAGGGAGCTCATATGACCCCTGTTTTGAAGTTGCTACACTGGCTCCCAATCAGATTTAGGTTCCATTTTAAAACTCTAGTTTTAACCTTTAGAGCATTACAGGCACAGGCCCCTCCCTATACTGCTGATTCGATTTGTACACATACCTGGTAACCTGAGGTCTTTGAATCAAAACCTTTTAGTGGTCCCCCACACTTGTTTTAGAACTCGAGGGGACCGATCTTTCCAAGCTGTTGCCCCCAGACTGTGGAATGCACTTCTACTATTTCTACGGCGTCTGGACTCGGTGGAGACCTTCAAAGAGCAGCTAAAGACATTTTTTATTTCAAAAAGCTTTTAATTAGGCGGGTGTTTTATGATGTATTTATGACTGTATGATGTCTTCTTACCTTCTTGTAAAGCACTTTGTGACACATGTCTGAGAAAGGTACTATATGAATAAACTTTACTTACTTACTACTTACTAGCAGAGTCCAAAAATAATAATAATGAGCTGGAACTGAGCTGAATATACAGTGGGGCAAAAAAGTATTTAGTCAGCCACCGATTGTGCAAGTTCCCCCACTTAAAATGATGACAGAGGTCAGTAATTTGCACCAGAGGTACACTTCAACTGTGAGAGACAGAATGTGGAAAAAAAATCCATGAATCCACATGGTAGGATTTGTAAAGAATTTATTCGTAAATTAGGGTGGAAAATAAGTATTTGGTCACCTCAAACAAGGAAAATCTCTGGCTCTCACGAGACCTTTAACGTCTTCTGTAAGAAGAGCTTTTCTGTCCCCCAACGCGTTCTGTATGAATGGCACCTGTTTAACTCATCATCTGTATAAAAGATACCTGTCCACAGCCTCAAACAGTCAGACTCCAAACTCCGCCATGGCCAAGACCAAAGAGCTTTCGAAGGACACCAGGAAAAGTATTGTAGACCTGCACCAGACTGGGAAGAGTGAATCTACAATAGGCAAGCAGCTTGGTGTGAAAAAATCAACTGTGGGAGCAATCATCAGAAAATGGAAGACATACAAGACCACTGATAATCTCCCTCGATCTGGGGCTCCACGCAAGATCTCATCCCGTGGGGTCAAAATGATCATGAGAACGGTGAGCAAAGATCCCAGAACCACACGGGGGGACCTGGTGAATGACCTGCAGAGAGCTGGGACCAAAGTAACAAAGGTCACCATCAGTAACACACTACAACAGCAGGGAATCAAATCCCGCAGTGCCAGACGTGTTCCGCTGCTGAAGCCAGTGCATGTCCAGGCCCGTCTGAAGTTTGCCAGAGAGCACATGGATGATACAGCAGAGGATTGGGAGAATGTCATGTGGGCAGATGAAACCAAAGTAGAACTTTTTGGTATAAACTCAACTCGTCGTGTTTGGAGGAAGAAGAATACTGAGTTGCATCCCAAGAACACCATACCTACTGTGAAGCATGGGGGTGGAAACATCATGCTATGGGGCTGTTTTTCTGCCAAGGGGACAGGACGACTGATCCGTGGTAAGGACAGAATGAATGGGGCCATGTATCGTGAGATTTTGAGCCAGAACCTCCTTCCATCAGTGAGAACTTTGAAGATGAAATGAGGCTGGGTCTTCCAACATGACAATGATCCAAAACACACCGCCCGGGCAACAAAGGAGTGGCTCCGTAAGAAGCATTTGAAAGTCCTGGAGTGGCCTAGCCAGTCTCCAGACCTCAACCCCATAGAAAATCTGTGGCGGGAGTTGAAAGTCCGTGTTGCTCGGCGAGAGCCCCAAAACATCACTGCTCTCGAGAAGATCTGCATGGAGGAATGGGCCAAAATACCAACTACTGTGTGTGCAAACCTGGTAAAGACCTATAGTAAACGTTTGACCTCTGTTATTGCCAACAAAGGTTATGTTACAAAGTATTGAGTTGTATTTTTGTTATTGACCAAATACTTATTTTCCACCCTGATTTACGAATAAATTCTTTACAAATCCTACCATGTGGATTCATGGATTTTTTTTTTTCACATTCTGTCTCTCACAGTTGAAGTGTACCTCTGGTGCAAAACTGACCTCTGTCATCATTTTAAGTGGGGGAACTTGCACAATCGGTGGCTGACTAAATACTTTTTTGCCCCACTGGTGTGTGTGTGTGTGTGTGTTGTGTGTGTGTGTGTGTGTGTGTGTGTGTGTATATATATATATATATATATATATATATATATATATATATATATATATATAAGAGAGAGATATTGATATAGATATCTATAAACTGACCATAGATGTGGTTTGCCTTAAGCCACTACTTGGCCAACTGTAATACTTTGAGCATTTACCTTAAAAATATATAAACTTCATTGTGAAAATTCCAAATCCCTTCCTCATCATTTGAGTGCTTGGCACGTTTCTCAGCCAGTGACTGTTCTCTTCCATTTTCTCTCTAGCTCTGAGCACAAGGTGGTCCTCTCCCTGCTGTCCGCTTTCTGTTTGGTTCTCATCTACTTCCTGGTTCAAAGACGGTGCTCGTGGGTCTCGAAGGTCGCCCTCGCCCTCGGGCTTTTGGGTGTGTACAGCTATCGGGCAGCTGTCGGCAACGTCCTGTTTCCCTGGCATCATTCTGGTCGAACTATGTCCAAGTAAGTAAGTCTTTGTGAACCATGAAACAGTGAGTTCATTCACCATAACAGCTGGCAAATTGCTGTCCCCTGATATTGACTTGATTTAAAGTTCAGGAGTGCCAGGCTGTGCTGCGATGCAGATGAGCGTGAAGACTCTAGTGCTGCTCGTGTCATCTGGGACAATCCCTTACTGTGATGATGAACTGCAGTACAGTTTTTTCCCTTTACATCTACCTACAGTAAATCTCCCTGACCTAGTGTAACGTCATGTCCTCACGGTTTTGACAGTGTCTTAAATTAAATTAATTACACTAAAAGAGGCATCAAGCAATCTATAAATGTTGATTTAAATTGGCAGCCAGTGGGAACTGCAGAAGTATCGACAGGTCTTTTCTCCTTCAACACATCTCTGGTACGGCCGCATCACCTCTCCCCTCATGTCATCTGTAACTTATGAAACTAAAGTATCACATTCACAACACAGCTACTTAATTAGAGTGGTGAGTACAGAAAAAATAGACTAACATGCAGAATATTGGAATCATTTTTGTAAGTAAATTTGCTTTTCATTTGGCTTGAAAATGAGTTTTTTAGCTGCAATGACTGAAATACAAATCGATGTGTTTATCAGCGGCAAAGAGCTGTGCAGGCCACAAAGTGAGGTTCATATTTGTAGTTTTGAGTATAATGTCTAAACAACTATTGGATGGATTGCTTTCATGTTGGATACACATTATTAATATTTACCACTTGTAATGACTTTGGATAGATAGCTTGATTTAAGACCAAAACCAATGGCAGCCCAGCAGCCTCATTTATCTTTGTATCTCTGTTAAGTGCTAGTTAGCATAATTTTAAATGGATAACCTCGCTGCATAGCCACAAGAGTGGAGCTGCTGTGAAAATGGATGTAAAAGCAAACTGATTTGTAAATCACTCAAACCATTGAAGCGGTTGACTTGAAGAAGGGGACCAGGTCGCCGCTAGAGGCCTTGAGTGAGAACGAGTTGTGTCAGCGGGGCTTCAGAATTTAAGGTTGTCAGTTGGTTTGTGTAGCCTTTAGATAGTTCCAGTACGTGTTTAGTGGATAACATGCAGACTTGTTTTTTACCTTTTTACATTTTAAAATTCCATCTCAAAGTTTTGTCCGACTACATCCCTTTAGTGCAGCTAATGTTTCTAACTATTAAAAAAGTATTTATAAAAGTATATGGACTATTGCTGGTCCATTGGAGTGAACAGAGATGACGTGGCTGTCTCTGGTCTCCACTTGCAGCTAATTCTCATCACCAAAGTAACTTCAGAATGTAAAGACAAACATAAGATAGCAATAAAATGAGTCAATCTGTTATCAGTTGCCTAGGGTAAATTTGGCAACTTGTGCAATGTGTTTGTGATAATACGATGGCAAACTGTGATAAATCAACAGAAACTGCAAATCTGGTGCCGTCTGCATACACAGAAATTCAAGTTACTGATTTAACCTCCTAGGACCTGGCGTCCACATATGTGGACATCACATTTTGGGTTGTCTAGACCAAAATACTAAATTTTTCTCTACGAGGGCCCAATATCCACTTACGAGGACATTATTCTGTTACTGTTCTATCGAAATTTAAAGCGAATGTCCTCATGTGTGGATCTCATTTTTCTCAGAAACAAAAATCAGGTAAAAAAAAAAAAAAAAAAATCACATATTTTTTTGTTTTTGCATTCATCAGGTCCCAATCAGCCAAAATAGCAAAGAGAAATTAAAAATGCATGCCATGAAAGCGTTTGGGTCTTAGGAGGTTAAAATTTAAATTCCAGTCTGATTCACACAGAGTTGAAACAGACTTTCCTCCACAAACAGTGACGTAGTTGCTCAAGATGACAAGTTAACATTAAAATCACACGGAGGGTGGGGGGGGCACAGTAGCCATGCTTTCATGTAATATAAACACAATACAATCCTGTTGCCAACCAGTTGAATAGATTCCCCCTTTGCAAATATATGTGTCACAGACTCAGAGTGATTACAATGTGTTTGCAAACTGTCTGCATTTTTAAATTAGACTGCATTTATTTACAAACCTTCACCAGTTGGTCTGAGAGTGATTGCAGCCAGGCCAAGTCACACTGGGAATGTTTGAAGACAGGCTGCTTACCACCAGGCAAGCTGTGCAGTCGCCTTTCAGTGCAAAGCAATCACCTGTTGCACGCTCAGTCGCTGAAAGAGGAAAAATTCCACTGAATCCTTTGGAGAGGAGGTCGCTGTCATACTTTTACTCCAGTGTGACTGAGGGTATAGTGCACATGGCAGACCATAACATCTGTGAAGGCACCATTAATGCTGAAGCTGGCTTTACATACAGGTTTTGGAGCCACATATGCTGTCATTCCAATATGTTTTACAGGCAGGGTATTAATTGTTTCAGTGAGACTGTGTCCCAATCCACATCGTGCCGTGGCATGGCTATGCATTTTTAAAAAGTGCAGATGTGAGGCAGCACAATGGTAATCCTCCACCATCTCACATTTTCAAAATGTGTTGCTAGCTTCCTGTTTAAGATGAAGATACATTTTTTGCAAAACAAAAAATGTCTGTTATGACATTTGTTATGTTGAATTAAAAAACAGAAAAATAAAATCATGTTGATGCAAAGTGTAAGTAACTGCAGATCCAGAGATAGTTAAACCTGTGTTATGATCAGATGCCAGCAGGTGTAACTATAATTGTTACTTCATGACCATATTTTAAAGAAATCAAGTTTGCTGCCTCTTTCTAGTAGTAAAGAAAGCCCGAAAGCGTGGAGAGCATTGTTTTCCTCGTCTTGGGGTCATGTTTGTTGACAAGTCAGCCAGCCACGGCTAACTGATTTGTGTATTGAGATTGGATCAAATTGCGTGCGCAATTGTGATGACAACAGTAAGACTGGAGGCATTTTAACTGGCTCAACAGCGACAGGTTTTCCAAGGATGATGCTTTTTTTCCGGCCTGTTGATTTTCTTATCTCAGATTTTTTTTTTTAAATGGTCCTCAGTCGTCCCTGCTGTCATTTAAAAAAATCTTGAGAAGAGTTTTCATTTCTTAAGCCTGAAAATGCATTCAAGCCCTTCCAGTATACATCTGAGGGTAAGACTCTTCCCTGCTAAGACCCTCAAGTCTTAATCAAGCAACCTAGATGCATAATAATCTTTTTCATTTTAAAGAGCTGATGATAAAACTGTTCATCTGGTGCCAGCTGCTCAGCATCCAGTGCATTTAGCAAGTTATGTGTGTCCTTGAACTCAACCTGAATAAAAAAAATCATGTTCATGGTTTGGCTTTAAATGCATTAGTGTTCTTGGAGACTGGAGCCCCTTTACACCGTGTATATATCTTATCCTTTAGCACAGTCCGTCTGTAATAGTTGTTGTTAGCATTGTCCGAAAAGAGAGGATTTTTTCCACCTCCTAAATGGTGTAATTTTTCATTCTGTAGCCAGTAGCTTGCCACAGAGTTACCTGCTACTAACCCCTGTCAGAAAATGATGAGTGTTCAGGACTGCACACGGTTCTCCTGTCTAGTTTTCCTGACCTCCCTTCATCTACCACCAGTACCTGGCCTTCCCTAACCTTTTCTGTTCTCCTTGGCAGGTTCGCCTACCTGCTTGCCTAATTAAAATCTCAACCTCTCACCCTTAGCCAAACAAAGATACCTTACTAAAGCCATGCAGTGACTTGCGCTCCTTTTGACCGACTGTATAATTGACATGGCCGATGTTCGACCCAGTGCTTCAGTGTTTCTTTTCACACGCAGTGATCATGATTGTGCATCACCTCAAGTTTTTCTTTAGCTTTAGCTCTTCTTATAGACTAACTTAAGTGTTATTTTTGACGACAGCAGGTCGTGTAGCTCAGGTTCTGTGTTTTCATTGCTTGCTAAGGAGATTCTATTTTTGGCCAATTAAAATAGAACTTTGATTTTATCGTCTTAAAGCTTCCAACATTTGAGACAAATAATTTCCCATGGGTCTATATTTTGTTGTTTTGCCATTTTTAAACAGCCATCTAGTTAAAGCTATGGCAATTTTAGATAGATCTCTTTTTGAGATAAAAAATGCACACACCCCCACCCATGCTGTAATGTGGATCTAAAAAGAAGCAGCTTTGTATAATGACCCTGTTTAAAGTCTGGTCTTCTCGGGTTACTCTTTCTGTGTGTTTTATCAGAGTAAAGCCCCCTGACAACTCCCCGGCTCCCTCCTCACCTCCCTTCGTGCCAACTGCCTAATTGCGCTGCTGCATCTTTCAAAATGGCTAATGGGGTTGAGAACAGCCAACGCTGCTCACTTTAAAGGGCTCAAAGACTCGCTTGGATTGATGTCACTGTGGATACAGTTTGTCTTTTTTCCCTCTCAGTTTTCCTCTCCCCCGCGCACGCCCCTCCTTATGGCATCATCTCAAATGAACCTAAAAATAGAAAGCTAACAAAGTCATAATACTCTGAATTATTTGTATTTATTTAGATATTGAGAGGTGGCACATTACCGCTGCAGCACTGACACATAACTGTAGACAGGAAGATGCAATTAAGGTAACAAAAGCGGAAGCGAATGAAATTTTTCTGAGCGAACGTTCCAGCAGGAAGTAGCTGAACATCAAAGCAGCCGGCTGAGGTCCAAACCTGTCTGAGGCTGTATGCATCATAGCCAAAGTTTGTTTCAGTCCCCCCCTCCACATTTATGGCACTTTTTTTTTTTATACTGAACACAAAGCCACTAGAAGCATTTACAATGTTTATGCTTCTGTTTGTGTGTGCGTGTGAGCGCGTGTGCTTCACACCTGCACAAAACATGACCCATTTTATCGTGTACTGCTTGATCTCGAAAGGGGGCTGTTGCGCAGTTTCCCAATTTAAAAATATTCATGCATACCGATCCCGCTTAAAAATGGAAATGTATTCAAACTCGTCTCAAAACACCTGTGAACCTCTGCCACACACACGTGCACGCATGCACACGCAGACAGGCACACACAGAATGCATTTTTCAGTTTTATTACCCAGGCGGTAAAGTGTTTTATAACCCTGTTTCAAAGTCAATTCTGTGTTTACAATATATCAGTGGTAACATTTAGCAAATTATTATCCTCCACTGACTGCCAGAGCCGTGTACGTAAAAACCGCTTTCTGTTGTTTCAGCACAAACGGGATTGTTTAAAAGAAATGACACAAAGTAGAAGTCTAAAGAAAGGTGGACATCAACACATGCTGCCAGAGAAGCGGGTATTGATCTAGTGGCTTGTTGTGTAATTAGATGTTGTGTCTGTAACCATTGTTTTAAAGTCTTCTCCTCGGTCCCCGTGGCGTTTTAGCAGTTGCCACCGTGACAGGCTCAGCTTTATCCCGCAGAAAGTCAGGGCTCAGACAAAGTGGGCAGGTCCTGCTTGCTCTCAGGCGTCTGCTTCAAAGCTTTTCCTCTGGCACTGAATCACTTGTTTTGGCTGATTCACTGTAAGTGTTAGCCTGATGCAGGTGATTGATGAAGGGGATCTACCAAACATGTTAAGGGGATTGGACATAGTCTTACCTTTTCTTATTCACTTGCTGGAGCGCCAGTGCTTGTTTCCAAGGTAACATGAAATCCAGGCAGCTCTGCAGCTTGACAAGCGACTATTTTCTGTCCACTGTTACTACTATTAACCTTTTTTTTTTTTTTTTTTTTTTTTTAAATCCAGCAGATAAGAAGATGAAATTGATTGGATTGCACCTCCTCATCAAGTAATGTGAAGGTTTCCCAAAGGATTTAACATCCCTAAAAAACATAGTTTGAAATGAGACATCTTTTCTTTCATTCACGTTAAATATTCATTACTAAATATAGAACAATCAAAGTCAAAGGTTGGGGGGAACTGATAATATTATTGCTAAGGAGTTTAATATGGGGAGGTTTTGCTTCTTCAGGGTGAGGTTGGTGTGATTTGATCAGATTTGAGTGACAGTGGCCTGGAAACATGAGTAAATAATCCAATAAGAAGTCCTTTTGATTCAAATAAAGCATTTAACTGTTTTGGTGAATGGAGAATACAGAGCTGGATTCATCACAGTCAGCCTGCCACATTTTTCTTGTGTAACTGCTAAAATTGTTGATTATAGAAAAGGGTTTTAATTCCTTAGTCTCAGTTCACTGAGTGGGGAGCATAGACCGTATGCAATAGATGGATGTAGCCATTGCTTTGAAATTTGCTAGTAAAGTCCCGTTTTGAAGCATCAAGCTGAGCATTTTATCTATCATCAAAGGTTTTGGGGTTTTTGCAAACAGACATGGGCTAAATCTGACCAAAATCAATGGGCTTTGTGTGTTTAGTCTAATTAAATTTGGGGTTTTTTTTAAAAAATTGTTGTTTATTTTATTTTTACATATACTATTTCGCTTTGTTATTTGTTATGTCATGTGTAGAGCACTTTGTTTTCAGTTGAAGGTTTTTTGAAAAGTGCTATATAAATAAATTGCTTGCTTGCTTTATTTACTTTTCATTCACAGTTGTGACACGTACTGCACTTCTTTTTGACTCTAATCGAAACCATAATTTAGAAAAGTAAAAATTATGTTTTTAATAAAGATGACCAGACTGGTCATAGAGCAAAGAAGCAGAAGAGTCATTTCCTGATGAGCTTTTATGCAATTTGACCTTGTTTTTACAAAGTGACAATATTGCGTGTAGAAGGTCAAATCCAGCGCACAAACATGAAGTTTTCAGTTGGCAGTAGACGTGTAGTTTACTGCTAATTATGCCAAAATTTAATTCTGATTAAAAGCATGGCTTATTCTTTGTGCTTGATGTTGGAATGAACTGACTGTGCCAGTTTTTTAGAAAGCAGCAACTTTTGTAAAACTAACCACACTTAAGGCGTTATTTAGGGGATTGGACTTACACGATATCTTGCCCTGTTTAGTAAATCTGGCCCGGTGGGCAGAACTGATTGGGAAACTGATGACATTGCTCTCTTCAAGTACAGCTAGTGACTATCAGTCACAGGGAACCGCAGGGTACCTTGCTTTATCCTACTTTTTGACTAAATGGCGTCTTCATTTAAAAAACTTAACGTCATGTTGTTTTAAGTAAGACCTGAAACTAGCAGTTGAGGCCATAAACTCATAAAAATATTTCCTGAGGTTATTGATAAAGGGAGCTGCTGGCCTTCATCCTGTTGATTTCCATACGGTGTGACTTCTTATGGCTACTACAGAAGTCGCCCCCTGCTGGACACTTGAAAGAATGCAGTTGTAAGATTTTCTACTCTGTCTTCTCTTTTTTCCTGAAGCTAGAGCCATCTTTTATATACAGTCTATGGTAGATACCAGTTGAGCCCCACCCCTTTAAGACCAGTGAGAAGAGCAGATACTAAGACAAAAAATATTATTTTGAATGCCTTGAAATAAACATTTCCAGTGAAGAATCTCTGAGAGAAACTGGTTTTGAGGAATATCTTTTAAAAATTATGTTGAAATAAATTATATGTAATGTCTTTATGAAAGTAATACCAAAGCAAATCTGTATGTTAGTAATGCAGTTTTTAACCCATCTGACAAAACCAACTAGAATAAGGCAACAGTATTGCTCTATCTGCTCTAATAAATGCTTACTGGCCTATGAATGGACATCTCCCTGTTTCTGTGAAGATTCAAGTGTTCATCTGTTTCCTGGTGTAGTTCTCAAACCCAAAAGTAATCTCTACAACAACAAAAAAACACCAGAAGTAACAAAATGCACTCTTAGCATTGTTCTTTGTGATGAATGTCTTCCTCTGGAAGACGCAGCTGAGCACAACTTTGGGATATTCTGTGTTATTGTTCTGTAATAAGAGCAAGCTTCCTCTTCCAAGCTTTGCATTTGTTTAGTGGTCTGAGTTAATGCATGCCAGAAGGCGAATGGCAGACTTTTATAAATGATTCACTACAAAATAACATTATATCTGAGGAGGACTGATAGCATGGATTGTCAATACTAATGACTTTACAATTTCACTGGCTGTAATCTGGAACAAAAATTCTTCGACTGCAGTTCCAGGATCCTTTGCATGTATCCACCTCCAAACAGCAACATGATAAACAGTGTTATTATCTCAATGATTCTATACTGCATCTTAAACTGTCTGTCAGACTCTTTCTATTATAAAACCACGACTTTATTCATATCTATTACAGACCACTGTAATTCGAGTTATGAAAGAGATGAGAGAGCAGGGATATGAAGGGCTGCAGGAGTCCTGTTTACTGTTGCTGCACTTTGTGTTTTGGCTGCATGTCTTTACGTTTGGATGGAAACTGTGGATGGCATAATGCCTTCTGAGATTCATGCCATGAGAGTTGGGAAAGTTAAAGAATCTGATGATTAAAATCAGCCTCATTCATGTCTTCAACCAAAAAACTGTGCATGACATGCTATAATCAGGGTACTCTTAAAATCACTGCAGACACTTTTTGAAGGGCCTGCAGTTACGGAAATTATATAAACATTACATAGAGCCTTTATTGCTCAGACAACAAGGACAGTTTGTGCAGTCTGCCTTGAAAATGTCAGAGCAAACAAGATGCCTTTCAGTATTCAGACTTTCTTGTGCCTCTTGGTTCAGGAAGATGGTTATTGTGTCAGAGTCATGTAGATTAGCCCAGCAGTCGTCTATGCAGGTTTCAGAGGGAGAACCGTGTCTCGTTTACATGGTGTAGACCACAGTGGTATTATATCCTTCACATGAGCATCATGGAAATAGTGACTAATAAGCAGAAATATGCACCACTGTGCAAAAATTTTGAGCTACTTTTTCTTTTGGGGGGAGCAGACAATTGGAAATCGGTTCAGTGATCTATTGAAACAAGTGCAAACATACATAGAAAAGTTTTTTGGTTGTTTTTTTTTTTTCAATTGTTAGAAATGCGAAATTTGATATTTTTTAAGCACAACCTGAACTTTATTGGGCACGTTTTCTTCCAATTTCTTTAATTGTAGGATTTTTTTGAAGGGCATTCAAAGCTCTTCTTTGGATGTTTCTGCCTTTTGTTCTGTTCTCTGACAAGATGATTCCACACTGCCTCAGCAATGTTGAGGTCTGGACTCTGGGGAGGCCAATCCGTTCCATTGTGTGTTTTTCAATCCAGGTATGTTTTTACTGCATTGTCAGTGTGTCTGGGATCATTGTCATGCTGAAAAGTCAAGCTGTTGCCAATCAGATGCTTTAAAAACGGTATTGCGTCGTAGATGAATGCAGAAAATATAATCTGTAATTTTCTGCATTAATTAATTTTGACAAGATCTTTAACACCAGAAGGTTGAAATGCAGCTACAAACATGACATACCCTCCACTGTGTTTTGTAGGTGGTTGTAGTTAGGTGACAGCTTTCCATCTCTCAGGTATTGTGTCAGGTTCTTGCTGGATTTTCCTGTTTCTCAAGGACATGACTTTCACATACTGTTCATGTGCTGTAGATAGTAGAGATGGCACGATACCACTTTTTTATGTCCGATACGATATCATACATTTGGATGTCTGCCGATACCAATATAAATCCGATATAGCATATTTTATAATCAATAAAATGTTTTGTTTAAATATCTTGCTGCATTTTGTATAAGTTCATACTCAAGTTTAAAAAAACTAAACTAAAATAAAACTATTCTGTTATACCTGTATGCAAAAAATACACTGCACCCAAAATATTTCATAGATCAGCAAAACTGATCAATCTAATAAACTTAAACCTACACCATCCTCCCTATTCTGGTATTTCAAAGAGTACTTAGTGGAAATATTAAGCAACCTAACTAATAGGGTTGCCAACTCCCAGCAAAAAATAATAAAAAATAGGGAACCACCCTCTGCTTTATAATGCTTAATTGACGTAATCGACTGTAATTTAATGCAAGTGTAAAAAAAAAAAAATGCACAGAAATCTGAAAAATCAGAAAATTTTCTACAATAATTAAATAGATTCAACATCTTTCTTCAACAGAATTGCAGACTGCACAGATGGTGCCTTCCCAAAGGAAAAAGTACTATAGCTTACCAGGGTATAAATTTGACTTAATAGTTACTATATACAATAATGGATTTCTGTACATTTTACATCAGATGGAAACTTTGGTTGTAAGATTCAGATAATTATTTATTAAAAGCTAGACATGACAATTAGAAAGAAAAGTATGTCTTTGTGCCCCCTTTTCCCTGTTAATGCCCTTCCTGCCCCCCTGGCACAACCTTGCTAGACCCGCCCCTGCACAGTTACGTCAGCTACGTAGAAAAAGATCCTGGTGTAGAAAGTAATATTAAATCACTTCTAACAGTTTATCAAGCTTAAACGTGCTGCTGTTGTTTATCCGCTGGTTTCCTTTTTCTAACGCAAAGTGGGCCAAAAACAAACAAGAGAGACGGAGTCGCGACAGAAAAGCAGATCAGCTGATCATTGATCAGTTTCATGATTGAAGTAGCAGCAGGAGAGGGAGGGAGAGAGTCGCTCCCAGCATTCGCTGGGAATGCTTTACAAACATTCAGAGATGAACTTGCACACTTGCTTTACTTCTCTCTGGGATACCTTTCTCTGAGATTTAATGCCGGTTTGGAAGCACGTAGCGAGGCTCCAAATGCTGAACCAGACCGCACGCCACAGCCGCTCTATCACGAGACCATACTCCTCTGACGTGCTAAGTTTATGAGCTGGGTTACGCTGTGTCGCAAGTTTGTGAGGTGCTTTTGTGATATTGAATGGATCGGATTACATTTCTTATTCCTCTCCGATATCCGATCCAGTAATTTAGGTCAGTATCGGACCGATACGTAATATCGGATCGGTCCATCTCTAGTAGATAGTTTTTTATGCCTGCCACATCTTCTTTTGTCTTCCACTTCAGTTTCCTCAAACTTTTTAAGGACACACTGAACATCACGCTGAGATATGCCAAGTTTTCTGTTAATAGCTCTTTGGAAATCTCATTGTTGGTGTGTAGCTGTTCTTTGACATCATTTGGAAATTCGTTTAAAGAAATTGGAGCAAATGTGTTTTCATGACAGGCTGCAACTGTGGTACAAAGGTACAAGTGCCTAAAAATACAATTTAATGTTGTAGCACAACACTGGTTCATCCCTTGACTTATGTGCCTTTTTTATGCTTGAATGATTTTCTAGGTCAAAGAAAAAGCATTCCTCTGAAAATGATCAGACATGAGAACTTGATTGCCCTACAAAAATCCTAAAGAACCATTGCTCAAGACTCCAAGTCTGGCCCCGTGTAAACTAAACCTAAAGAAATTAAGCACTGCTCAAGACTTTTGTACAGTACTCTATACAATTAATAGAATTTCTGCAAAGAATTTGGACTTTGTTATAAGAAACAAATGCAACCTGAATAAGTGATAACAGCTGTTTCAAGTCTTTATTGAGTACACTGAGTAATCGTTTGAGGATGGGAAACAAACAGGATGTTTATGTGAAAAGTTTTCACAGGACTCTCAGTGGAGCGGTGATGATTTGGGTTTGTTCTGCAGCCACAGGATCTCGGCACCTTGCAGTCCACCATGAACTGCTCTAGATACCAAAACAATTAGGAGTTCAGGAGAACGTCAAAGCCATCTTTCCATCAGCCAAAGTAGCAACTCTACAACAGACTTGCTGAAAAGCAAGAGAACTGAGTTGCTGCTTTGGTCCAGTCAAAGTCAACTGATTGAAATGCTGTGGCGAGAGACAGCTGTGCATCAATGAATGTCCACAATTCTCAATGAAGTGAAGGGACATTGTAAAGGAGAGGGGGACCAAAAGCTAGTTAGAATCACATATTCCAATTAAGGAGATGAGATTGAAAGCGTGGGTTGTAAAGATGCCTCTCTTGCTAAATAAAAGCATACATTAACTTGCTACTGACAAAGTCTGCTCTTCTTTAGAAAGATTGATTGGGGAGAGCCGTGCCTTGAACACAGAAACTTTCACAGCAGGAACATTAAGGAGCTAGAAGCTAGAAAGGGAAACAAAAGGCTTTATGTAGACATGAGAGTCTATAATCAGAACACTTATAGATTAATAAACAAATTCAGACCACCTCAAGTTGTGCAACACATGTGCTGCAATGTTCTGTAGCACGATGATGCAGAATTTGGCATTTCTGGTAAAAATGAACACCACTTTGTTTGAAATGCGTGTTAAAAAAACACAGTACACCAATATAAGATCTGATCTCAGCTTTAATGCATGCACTTGGAAGGTTACAGCGTAGTGTTAAAAGGGGGTTCCAGTTAGTTCACAAGTTACAACATAGATTTACTGCAGAATTCTACATCAGCTTTAGAATAAGCAGTTCAGTCTGCTGACCTTTTCTCAGTTGAGATGGTTAGCATGACCTGGATAGTTCAGTCAACACCTCCCAGAGTTACTGGTGAACTGAAACAGTTTTGTGGGGAGGACTGGGCCAGAATTCCTCCTCGTGGTTTTGCAGGTCTCCCCAAGCAGTCTCTGGGATCAAAGTTGTTGCTGCTAAAAGAGCTTCTGCCACGATTCTGCACTGTTTGTTTAACATTAGTTTGGTCAGATCATGTTTATCTATAATTTTGTGGCTTAAATGAAAATCAGGCCTTGTTTTCTAATCAGTTTAGAAATCCTGGTAATTCCAGAGAGCTCACAAACATTTTCCTGCATCTGTACATCAGAATGAAAGGTTTGTCATCCACGCTAGATAGTTATTATGCCAACCCGGCAGCTCACATCCATCCCTGTCCTCGTGTAAAATCAAATCCAGGCCAGGATTTTTCACTTTTCCTGTGCATAAAATAATAATGAATACAATGCCTGGCATATTGTTAAGGGAGTTGTGAATAATAAGGAATAGTGCTGTATGGGGCATATTACTCTGCTCCTTTCTTCTGTTGGAACAGGTTTCCATAAAACCTGATTAATAATACATGTCCAATACTTGCTCAGCTCCTTCAGGGTCAGCTATTATCCTGTCGTACTTTTGCGGCTTTGACTGCATCCTGCTGCAAAAGAAACGTTCGTTTACTGAGCGATTGCCTTCAACTGAAGACACCCGTGCTTGTCAGCAGGAGATTCTCTAAATGTGCAAAGAGCTTTTTGAGCTGCTGTTGCAGTTTGGAAATATCATCAGAAGCAAAAATGGTGGATATTATTCTGAAAATTATACAGCTGTTTGGAGGCGAATGGAGCTCATTCACAACAGCCATTTTGGCTTGTCAAAGAAAAATACAGATGGATTTGATCACATTAATAAGGCTGCCTTTCAGCTATAGAAGTTCCTGGTATTGTTAACACAGGTTACTGGGAGACTTCATGGAACTGAGTCATGAATGTGTTTAGTTCCACCTGTGCTTTTCAAGATATCTGATGTCAAAAAGGTCCAGAGGTGAGAATATTCAAGGCACCGCCATCCTAATGACTGTTAATCTTCACATGTTTGCAGAGAACAAAATTAAGTCTCAGTTTCCCTCTGGCTGTAACTGCCTTAATATTCAGTGGCTTTCTTAACTTCATTACCTCCTAATACTCTTTATTTCTCCTTCATCTATTATGAAATGGGTAGAAGAAAAAACAACTCGCGTCACAGTTCTGTCCACTCTTTGTTGCCTGTTTTTGTTTTATGAGGCTAATTTACTTAGTCCTTGTTTTAGGGCAAATATTAATAAATGTAAGTTAATTAAAGAGCAGATGTGAGTGGGAAAATCTTTTCATTTAAGTCTCTCTGGATAAGAGAAAATGCTGAATGCCTGAAATGGAAATTAGACTAAATGTAATTGCCTTCATAATCGAAAGCACTTTTCCTTTAAAGCTTCAATTTGGGACTTTTTCAGTATATAAATTATTGATAGCTTGAAAAGGCTTTTTTGTGGAGTAAGCCTTTTAGAAGAAGAAGAAGAAGAAGAAGAAGAGCTTGTGGAAACCTGTTTTTAACCTTGCGGTAGCTTCAGACTTTAGATCCAGACTCACCGTCGTGCACCACAGGGCATGCATTACTGGCCTCGTCTGCCTTTGAATCTCGCTTATCATGCGTCCTCCTTTTTTGTTAACTTAAAGAGACAAGCTACAAAAAATGTTGGATAAAAATTACAAATAAGCCATGCTTGCGGTTTGTTTTCAGGCTAGTTTTCAGGCTATATAAAAAGCACATACGCACAGCCCGTGCTTCACTTGGGTTGCCTCTGGTAAGCAGTGTGAGTTTGCACAGACTGTAGGTCTATTTGAAGTAACCATATATAGTGCCAGCAGTTCAAAATCTCACCCTTCATGATATGAGATGACTATAATATATTCATGTGACACACCAAAAGAAGCTGCACACTACATCCATCTGCCAAGACCATCAGATATAAGCCCTGCAGTCCGCCTCTTGTTGTAGAAAGAACGAACAGAAGCCTCAGATGTGGAGCTAATATGGTTTTCTTACCTGTTGAGAGTGCCTTGGGAGTGCCTCCTCAGATGTCTCAATAGTCATGCAGGGTGTCATTTTCTCCTCTCCCTGAGCAGCAGGACAAAAAAATCACCCCCAAAATACTAAATGAACACCTGCCAGAGCTGTATTTGAGACTTCAGTTGGTCTGTTAGTGATATAAGTCCCTCGCTTACTTGGGGTTGGATCAGGTGAACACTCCTCTAGTCATGCTATAGGCTCAGGCCCCGGCTGAGGCAATGATCATTTCTCCTTCTTTTTCATCTTTTCATTCCTCATGTGCCGTGTGTGCTGCTACTGCATGTTTCTGAACTCTTGCCTTCACTCTCCTGTAGTTTACTTTTTGTTTTTAGTCCCTCTAAGAGCTCATTTTTTTCTCTCTTCTGTTTTCCCTCCAACCAGTCGAGGCACATGGCTGACCCTCCCTGAGCCTGGTAGCGGGGTTTTCTTATATCTTAAGGCGACAACTTTCACATACTGTTCATCTATTATAAATAAGTTTTTAGCTCTGCCACTGATGTTTTCTTTCTCCTCAACTTGTCCAGTTTCCTCCGACTTTTTAAGGACACACTGCACACCGTGCTGGGATGTACCAGTTTTCAGGTCATAGCTTTTGGAAATCGTCTTGTTGGTACAAAAATACAATATTATGACTGTCACACTGTGTTGTCTAAAAATTCTCTTAATGTCACTATTAAAAAAAGGCAAGAAATTCTGGATCATTGGAAGCAAAATAAAAAGAAATGTGTGGCTCAAAACTTTTCTACGCTACTGAAGGTGGATACAGTTTAGCCAAATTAAAGTTACTGATGTACAGATTTATAGAAAAATAGCAAATCTGTTGTGTCCATGAACTCAGTTGTTGTGCTTTGGTTCCGATGTTTGTTCATGTGACTCGTACTTAAATAACCATGGGTACAATTATGTAACATCAGTACTTTAAGGTGGTGACCAAAGCATTTGAACTTGCTACTTAGTGAGCTCACTGTTTAGCACATATAAAACAATGGGTGGGCGGGTGGGTGAGTGTTCATGTGGACAGCCTGTGCTTCAGTGATATCTGCCCCACTCATGTTGGTTTTATATCGCACTGCAGGGCAGGACTACCTACCCTATTAACCTTCTTATTGGTTCACAGCTCCACTACATTTCAACATGCTCAAAGCTCCCATTAGCAATTATTACTAATTATTATACTATTATTACTTATCCCATTAGTAATTGAAAGCACGTGTGGGTGTGAGCGACCTTAATGGAAAATGTGTTATGTGCTGGGAAATCTTTTTTTTGGTGGTGGTTTGTGATGGGATTGATTTTTTTTCTTCTTTTTTTTTTTTTTGTCAGAATCATTTATATCAATAAAGTTAGGCTGAAAATACTTCAATGATTCAATGAACAAGAGAATGCACCAGTGCTAAATTAAGCTTAGTTATCTGATAAATTGGCAGCTAAATGAATATTTAGATCATGTGTTCCAATGACCAGTGCATCACTGAGCTCCTGGACAGTCTGAGGTGCAAGCTGTTGGCGTCAGATGGAGCTAAACATAATGTCCCAGAGGTGTTCTGTTGGATTTAGGTTAGGTGAGCTTGGGGGCCAGTCAGTGGTATCAATTCCTTCATTCTCCAGTTACTGCCTGCAGACTCTCGCCAGATGAGTCGGGCATTATTGTGCAGCAGGAGGAACCCAGGACCCATCGGACAGGTGTTAGGGTCTGTCAATGGGTCAAAGGATTTCTGACCTAATGGCACTCAGGGTGTCGTTGCCTAGCCAGTAGAGGTCTGTGTGTCCCTCCATGGATATGCCTCCCCAAACCAAACCTGACCTTCCACTAAACCCGTCATCCTGAACGATGTTACGGGCAGCTTAACATTCACCGAGGCTTCTCCCTTTCACATCTGTCACATGCACTCAGGTTGAACCTGCTCTCATCTGTGAAAATCACAGAGTGCCAGTGTTGCCTCTCCCAGTTCTGTTGTTTTATGCTAAATGACAGTTGCGCTCCATAGCAGATACTGGTCCTGCTGATGGTCCTGTCCAGCTCTCCTACAGTAACTGTCTGTCTCCTGAAATATCCTTAATGCTGTGCTGGGAGACATATTATTACCTGTGGAACCTCTGTAGGGTCCAGGTGTCACCTCATGCCACCAGTAGTGACACTTACCCGAGTTATATATCGAAAGATTAGTCTTTTTTTTAAGTACAGCAAGATAAATTTTTGATTACAATTTTAGATTAAATTGTAATCTAATTGATTACATGTATAATTTCTCTTAGATTTCACTTAGGCTAGATAGATTAAACTCAACTTGAAGTGACGCATTATATCTTTGCTGAGCTGAAAAGATCCATTTATCTTCTTCTACTTTTCTAATTCAGGGTCGTGGTTGGGCTGGAGTCTATCTCAGCTGTCAGGAAGTACACCGTTTCAGCTTTAGCCATCCCTTCATTAATGATTTCATTTACCTGGAGCCTTATTTGTAAATATCTGAAGGAACCTTCTCTAAGCCATAACTTCTTTTCAAAGCTTCAAAGGAAAACAAGAGTAGGCTGTGAGCACCTGACCAGTCCACGTTTCAAATGTGGTATCTGTCATGTTGGCCCTAATGTAGTGATGATTATATTTGAATATTACGTTTTAAAATACACAGTTAAAACTGACTAAAACCCTCATTTCTTAGACACAGAGTGCATCCAGTGGTGACAATATTTTAAACAGGAGGGTAGAGTGTAAGCTAAAAGTTATAATGGAACAGTGTAGAGGAAAGATGTATTTATTTTCTGTTAGGCTTAGGCTAGACTTCACTTAACTTGAATTAAACAAAACAACTTATATCTTTGCCAAGATGAAAACTTCCATCCATCCATCTTCTTCCACTTATCCAATTCAGGGTCGCTTGAGCCGATCCCAGCTGTCATGGTGCAGGCGGCGGGGTGCGCCCTGGCCAGACCACCAGTCTGTCACAGGGCTACAGAGGGGAAGCTGAAAACGGTGGCATGGATCAAAATCAGAATAGAGAAGGAAGGAAGAAAGTGTGAAATCTTTCCATTTTAACATATCATAATTAGCTAAATGAAACGGGAAAACAGGAGGTTAATGCAGTGTAGTGTTTTGTTTTAGAAAGACTACACGGTATGCTCGATGCTATATTTTATGTCGTGGCATCATACTCTTAGCAGAGTATCATTTTATGAAAGCAAAGTTAAAAAACAAACACGTGGAGAATTTTGATTCAGAACAATGGTGCAAGCTCAAAACAACAAGAATGTAAGTCAGCTTTACTGATGTTGCTCCATTTCACAAATCACGCATTTGTCTCGAGGAGCATTCTGCACAGCATATGGAGCCTCTATACTTCAACCCTTTGTTTGGACCGGGTGAATATCCTGGAGGCATTAATAGCTAGGCCAGAAAAACAGAGAGGTCCCAGAGTGGTGGGTCAGTCCGGTACAGCCTGAGTGCAAAGAGAGGACAGAAAATGGAGAAAATGCCACATGCAAAGCAATGGACAAAGAGGACTGTCAGTAGAAGATAAATAGAAAAAGATTTGTGTATTTTGTCCATGGTATAAAGTTTTTTTTGAGTGAAAATGTCAAAAACAAAGTATGTGGTATATATTTTTCACAATATCTAACAGGAAAGGTCAGACGATACAAATTTCATGCCTTTCTTAATACTTTCTCTGCCATTTCCCAACAATCAGCAGCCATGGACTCCTCGTTGAAGCTGCTTAGCACTTTGAAAATTGAAATAATTGATGCCCACAAAGCTGGAGAAAGCTACAAAAAGAAAGAAAATTGTTTTGAAGTAGCAAGTTCCTGAGTTCATAATACAAGTAAGAAATGGTACTTAACAGGAACGGTGGAGGTCAAGTTGAGGTATCAGAGACAAAGAAAACTGTCTGAGAGAACTGCATGTAGGCTTTTATTTAGAAAGGTAAATCAAAAAAGCCTTAATTTATGAGACAGAATAGATTCAGTTAAATATCAGAAAAGTGCAGAAGAACCAGAACATCTGTCAAAAAAATGTCCTTACGTCACAGCCTGATCCCAACCATATTTAAACTACATAAGCGTGGCTCCATAAACAATCCTAAAGCCGTACGAGAGGAGCTTCCTAAAAGTTACGCCAGTGCACCAAGTCAAAAATAAAACAATCTGACCATACATGGTGGCTAAACTTTTACTTCAGGCCCTGGGAAATATGAAAATTAAAAAAGTGTCATCTAGAATCGTCTCTGTGCACCACAAATAATCAAGAATTGATTAAAGGGCAGATTTTCAGATTTAATTCAACGACTCAAATGTTTTAACTGTTTAGGAATTACACACATTTATACACAGTCCCCCAATTTCAGTGGCTCCAAATTAACTGGACAAATTAACTCTAAACATACATGTGCGCGATGTATATCGAAGGTGACGCGTGAAAAAACGCAAACCGATGATGAGATGAACATAATTCATGTGAAAAAGCCAAAGAATTGGAATTTATAATAAATAAATCAATATACGCGTGAAGTTGTTCATGCAAAGTTTCTTTGACATTGGCCTAACAGTTAGGAGGTAATAGGTGCCCTACTTAGTACACTAAGATTACGGTATCGTAAGTTAAGGATTGATTTAATGTTTGGATGGAAAACCTTTGGAGTCGATGACAGTCTGAAACCCGTTAACCTCACCAAATGCTGATGCTCGGTCAGGCCCTTACTCTAGCTGCCGTCAGCTTGTTTGTGGGCTTCACTGCCTTCAGTTTTGCCTTCAGTATCTGAAAATTTGATCTATTGGGCTGTAATCAGATGACTAACTTGGCTTTTAAAGAATATCTCATTTCTTTGGTTTGAAATACTCGGGTTCTTTTACAGTGTGCTTTGGATCATTAATAATACTAATAATAATGGATTGGATTTATATAGCGCTTTACAAGGCACCCAAAGCGCTTTACAATACCACTATTCATTCTCTCACATTCACACACTGGTGGAGGCAGCTACAGTTGTAGCCACAGCTGCCCTGGGGCAGACTGACAGAAGCGAGGCTGCCATATCACGCCATCGGCCCCATGGCCATCACCAGTAGGTGAAGTGTCTTGCCCAAGGACACAACGACAGAGACTGTCCGAGCCGGGGCTCAAACGGGCAACCTTCCAATTACAAGACGAACTGCCAACTCTTGAGCCACGATCGCCTGAGTGTAACCAGTGGTTTGCACTTTTTTGTGAAGGCATCTTAGTTGCAAACTTTGACAGTGATGCATCTACCTTCTCTGGTGTGTTTTTGGCTAGATTTTGTGATTTTGTGAATGGTTTTTCTTAACCAAGGAAAGAATCTGCACTCAAAATCTTTTGGTGAGCTGACCAATGCATTCATTATTTTTAAGTACATGGCATAAAGTCTCATAAAGTTTATTTGGTGCATTGACATATTTATTTCATTATATAATATTGAAGGTTGCAGCTACCAAATGGAAGTTCAACACTTGGAATCAACTCCAGATCTTTTATCTACTTAATTTGTCATGAAAGATGAAGGGAGCAGGCCTCACCTCACACATTCCCTTCATTAAATACTTGTCAGTCAAAACTTCAAATACTTTTAAGCCTCTGAAAATGAGTTACTGTGCATAAAAATGGCTCTATTTTCCAAACAGTTAATGAAATACTTTCCTTAAACCCTATGATTAAAGTTCAAAGTCTGCCCTTCACACCACCATCGCACCATTATTAGATTTTAAATAAGAGACATATGGACGTACCTGTGTAACCACCACTGTGTGCTACATATGTGTGTTTAAAGCAGAAGTACATATCATCTGATGACAACAGTGAGGACCCAGGGAAAAAGTCAACCTGATATACAGTAGTAGGAGTTTCGTAACTGTGGCAACCCGTATAGTTCATCTCTGAGTTTGGACTTTTCCTTGTCATTACTGGCAAAAGAAAGATGAAAATTATTCCTGAGAAATGTTTTACCATTACAAATCAGCTGTCATGAAATAACCAAGCCAATTTCAGGAGTAGTGTGTTTAACAGCAACATCAGTATGCTTGCTTCTTACACGCAGCAGTGCTCCACCGAACAAGGACAATTTAGATTAAATGTCACATGACCTTAAAATGTACTCAAAGTATGTTAATAGCATCAAATTATAGCGATGCAGGAACCCCAACAGACACCGTGATGGCGAGGAAGTCTGTTTTCCTGCGGCGATTCGTTCTGTCTTCAAGTCTCATAGCTTTAATAATTAATGTTACATTGACATACTGCATACTGAATGAAGGGAGGGTTATGAGTCACAGAAATGTGAGGAATCCTGTGTAACAAGAGACAGGAATATGAAATTAATTAAAGTGGTGAACTTTAAAAAAAAAAACCCTATTGCAACATAAGATCTAAGTCATTCCCTTTCCTCTTGCCCCCAAACCCCTGATCTTTAACTGCTAAACACTTGGATAGTTACACATCCCAGAGTCACTCGCCACAGTTATTTGAATGATGAATGAGAAGTTTAACAGAAACTCAGTTCAGGCTTCCTGCACATGCAACAAACGACTCAGTGTTTGATCTTTCTGTTTTTTAGGGGCACAGTGGAAGCTCGCTTTGTTTACGTCTTCATTTTGGGGATCCTCTTCTCGGGCACCAAGGACCTGTTGCGATCCCAGATCATCACAGCAGATGCCAAACTGAAGAGCAGGGGATTATGGGAGATTTACAGTGGCTTGGTTTTGTTGGTTTCGCTGCTCTTCCGTGCTCACAACCTGCCAGTCCTCTGCTGCTGCCTGCTGATCCAGACGCTCATGGCTCAGTTTATCTGGAAGAAACTCCACTATGATGCCGCCCAGACTACCATCATGCACTATTGGTTTGGTCAGGCCTTCTTTTACTTTCAGGTAAGCTGGTTAAAGTTGATTCTTTTTAAATCAAATTATACTGCACAAGTATAATTTGCATTCAGTCTTGTAGAATTTGCATGAATTTGAACTCCTCAAACATTCAACTCTTTATTTTGTTTTGTTGGTTTTCTTCTTTGAAACGTGTAACAGTGAAGCAATGAAGGAGCAGAGGTAGTAAAGGTGGGGGAATTTAAATACCTGGGGTCAATCGCTTAATGCAACGGACACAAGAGGTGTGCCGAAGAGGATGCAGGCAGGGTGGAGTGGGTGGAGCTGCGTGTCAGAGGTGATTTGTGACTAAAGCAGAGTGACAAGTGAAAGGAAAGGTTTACAAGATGGTAGTGAGACCTGCTGTGATGTATTGTTTGGAGATGGTGGCACTGACAAAAATACAGGAGGTGGAGCTGGAGGTGTGAGGACTTTGGGAGTAACTGAGATGGTCAGGATTAGAAATTAGTACCAAGGGGGCGGTTTGGAGACAAAGTAAAGAGAGGCAAGGCTGAGACAGATTGGACGTGTGCAGTGAAGGGACGGTGGATATACTGGATAAAGGATGTTGTAGATGGAGCTGCCAGGCAGGAGGGAAAGAGGAAGACCTGCAGAAGAAGAACATACAGAGGATCAATGTGACAGAGGTGGATGCTATGGAGAGGGTGAAATGGAGGTAGATGATCAGCTGTGCAGACCCCTAAAGGGAGCAGCCGAAAGACAAAAAAGAAAAGCTCTGTTGGGAAAACATGGATTCTTGGATTAATGCGATTACTTTGTGCCTAAACATTGTTACAAACCAAGCACGTCGCCCCAAAAGTCTCTCCCAGCAGAACAATATGTGCCTGTTTCCTCTGGATCCCAGTCTAGTCAGGGATCACAAATCCTGCCAGATCCAAATTGTTCTACTGCACCATCTCATTCATTGTTCTACGTAAGGTTTTTAAAATGGGAGTTTTTTGGGATTGACTTGCTTTTAGAGCCAACATAAAGTGTCCACTAGAAGTATTTGGCACCTCTGTGTTGGCTTTATGTTTGTTTTTTAGCCCCAAAGTTTGCCACGTGTGGGTCTACAGTGTCCATAATGCTAGTCTGCAAGTTTGTTAGCTCAAGCATTTTTAACCCACTTACGATCACGAAGAGAGCACTTGAGCAATCCC
Organism: Simochromis diagramma; assembly: GCF_900408965.1. Taxonomy (NCBI): domain Eukaryota; kingdom Metazoa; phylum Chordata; class Actinopteri; order Cichliformes; family Cichlidae; genus Simochromis; species Simochromis diagramma. Next base: position 2,789,982 of record NW_024387477.1, read on the forward strand.
AAGCCTGAGATCTTGGATCGAAGGATTGCTTGACCTCCTCTAAATTTGTGGTCATGTTTAATGTGAGCGCTATATATACAAAAGAAAATAAGACAAAGCATAATAGGTCTCCTTTAAGCGTATCACCAAACACGTTTTCTTGAGAAACCTTACCCACCTTTCCAAATTAACTTTGACTGTTGTGCTGAGTAGTGAAATTCAGATGCGTGTGTGACGCTGTGCGAAAATCACACCTCCCAGAAATACAAAAGGAAGCACAGTGAAGAACAAAACAGTCAGCAAGTGTCTTGATTGTAAAAGACATCTAATTTAACGCCCTGTCACAGAGTGTAGCAACATTTACGGAAGCTATCACCACTGATAAAGTGCTAGATACTGTAATAGGTGCTGTTCTGGGCAGAGGAAGTGTTTGTGTATAAATCATATTACTTTCATCCAGCTCTACCATGAAGGCCAACCGGACCGGCGGCTTCCCGAGGATGTACGATGCCTCTTCCTCAAAGGCTGGAGAGGAAAACCTGCCTTTTGATTCGACTTCCACCTACCGCAGATATTTGATTAGCGACTGTGCATTGTTGTCAACAGCAAACCTCCACGTGGTTAACAATTTAATCACCCTCATCACCCCTCGGGTCATTAATGCTGTGATGGGCTCGGGAATAGACCGCCACCAGACAATTTTCCCATCTAAGCATCGAGGCATGTAATTACAGGCATTTGAGCAAAAACGTTCTCGGCGCAGCTGTAACCATAATGGAAGTGTAAGCAGCGACGTACAGTATAAAAGTTAAGCTCGCTGATGTGAAGAATAACCAAAACTATGTCCAATTAAAATCTAATCCGTGAGTACAGAGGATCGGTGCACCGAGTCTGAACTGTAACACATTAACGGTCTAGAAACAGAGTTGCTTTGTTGTGTTTTCCAAAGATTTGTTATGATTTTTGGCAGAAAGCTTTTGTTTCTAAAGTCCATCTCTTTTGGCATTCAAATGCTAGAAAACACAAGAGGATTATGGGAAGTATTCCAGGTAACATCAGCGGCAGACATCACTAGCGTTACAATAAATAAGTAAAGTGATATCGTCTGTCTCGATCGTTGGGAGTGACGGATTTTTCTCTGGATTTATCGCCGTCCCCCAAAACCAGATGGTCAGCAAGGCAGCAAGGACGGTGTTTACTCTTCAGATATGAGCCAGTTTGTGCAAATGTTGCCGCATGAGCAGTGACAAGTTCTGCTTCTGTGGAAAACATGATTCATCAGAGAGCAGAACTAAAAGGTGGGCTTGAATACACAGAGCAACTTAGAGCGCATATTTTTTATTCAGGTGATCGAAACCTTGCTACTCACCACGCACTGTAAGCATTTTTAATTTGAAAGGGTGAAAGTGTGCCGCCTGCTCCTCCTCGATATCGACTCCATTAAGGAACCGCATTAGTCCAGCCACACTCTCCGACACTGTCTTTGTGAGAATCAATCTTGTCTATAAAAAACCACGTCTTGCAGTTCTTTTTGTTTTTTTTTTCTTAAGTGAGACATTTGTTGATGGTGCCAAATGACATTTGAAAGATCGCAGCAGGATTCCAGCAAGCAGAAAATATCCATATGCAGTCTCCAACCTGCTCACTGGTGTCTGCTGTTTGTTTAAAATGGAGCCAGCTGTTAGTGTTTTCCTCCTCTGTGATCGGAGATGTGCTTACAGGAGGGAGACAAATGCTGACTTGATGCTTGTTGTTGTCTGCGGACCGTCATCACATTTGCTTTTAAGAGGAGAGACACTGTTGATATCTGGGCTTCATTTTCTTTACCTGCCACAACAAACAGCGTCCGTTTAAAATGTTATTATCACTTGTTGTGCACAGAGGGGCAGGTCAGTGGCTTGAGTTACAGGAAAAGTGTGAATGCTGTGGTGTTGGGGGGATTTTATAAACCTTAATAAGTTTGAACAGCAATTACTTTTGTTGTGTCCCCTTTTTTTGTAATAAATAAATATATATTTTTTCATTTGAACAAAGTCTTTTTGTCCTTGTAACTGTATTTTGCACTTCCAGAAGATTGGGGCTATAAATCCTGATTGCATTGCAGTGATGATATCTTCTAAAGGCTGAGATGAAAAGAAAGTACAACAAAAGTTTTATATTTTCAGTTTACTGCAGACATATTTATCTTGTTCCAGAGAAGCTCAAAATTGGTTGCAAAGTTAAATAAGGCAGAAATCTGTGTTTTGTTTTTCTTTCTTTTTTGTCAAATAAAGAAATAAAATGTGTTTGCTGGTGCATACAGTAGTCTGAGTGCTACTAAGTCCAGCTCCAGACCGAGAGCTGTGTGCGCTGCTCTGGCCAGAGACTGGAAAACAAACAACTGGGCTGCTGGGAAGTGGCCAGAAACTCACAGTAATGATGATAAAGCAAAGCACCAGTTCTTTAGAGCTCTGAAGCACATCCACAGTTCTTTGTTTACTTATTTTTGTCTGTATATAATGTAAATTATTTGAAGAAGATTTCTTTCTGCACCTGCAGGGGAATTCCAACAACATAGCCACTGTCGACATTTCAGTTGGATTCGTTGGACTGGAAAGCTACATAGAAGCACCTGCCATCTTCTTAACAGCGCTCAGCACTTATGCAGGCCCGCTGCTCTGGGCGTGTCACCTCGTCTGCTACCTTAGCTCGGAGAGAGACCGGTAAGTTTCAATTTAAAACCCACTATTCACTGGTTTTTGGATTAGCACGGTGATTAGCATCGTTGCCTCGCAGCAAGAAGGTCCTGGAGTGTGGAGTTTGCATGTTCTCCAGGAACTCTGGCTGCACAGTCTAAGGGGATGTGGTTAGTGGGGCTAGATTAACTGGTAATTCAAAATTCTTCATAGTTGTGAATGTCTGTGTGTAAATGGTTGGCTATGTAAACACACAAAAGAGAAAAAAAAATTGCAAACTTTTAGTGTGACTGGAGGTATGCAGGTTTGGAACGAGCTAGAGAGCACTACAAAAATCAGCATCTCGCTCAGAGCTTAAGACAGCTGCTACTACAAAATGTTCACTCCTAAAACCCCGCATCATTCAGGGTTTTTAAATATTCTCCATAGCTTTCCATTTAAAATACACCCACCAGTGGATTTATACTGTTATTCCCCATGTGTCTCTGTCTGGATGTATTGTTTTAGGATCTCTATACTGTACTTTAGGAGTTTCAAGGTGCTTTTAAAGATTTATGTTAGTATTAGGATACAGAATTAAAAATGATATTTATCGTGATGTCTCGACCCCTGTTTACAAGCTCAGGATGGCTTTTGGGGATTTTACAAATCACTGTTTTATGCGTAATTATGATTGTAACTGCATTTTAATTGATTTGTGTATAAAATGAAAGTGAAGTGAACTGCAGGAACCTTCCTGGTGTGAACTGTTTGTCCCAAGCTTAGAAAACAAGTGTTATTTATCTGTCACCAATTTCCAGCAACAGTCACTAGGGCTGTTTGATATAACGAGATATATCGGATGATGATATGAAAACATCTATCGTTTCATACGCCATCGTTTGTTTCGTGGTGTCGCAAAATAAACTGTTTACAGCAATATTTTTTTCATCATTCTGATGGTCACTGTAGAATTTCTTAAAGTTCTCTCTTTCTCTTATATTTAATATAACCACACTACGGACGGACAAGCGATTGTTTTTAAGCGTTGTCGTTAGCAACAACAACGGTAAAACCATCGCGTGGCTCCGCTGTCCGGTTGTTTATTTTCCACATAAAACTTTCACAATAAAGTTGAAGATCCTATTGAGATTTTTCAAAATAAACTGAATCACTTGAAATAGTATGCAGAGTGTTTATGGACGAGAAGCTAAAAAGAGCCGTCAGGTGCTAAAAAATAAACCTTAGAACAGGCGTTTCCCTGCAGCACGCTGTGTAATAAATACTCAAAGAAAACTGCGGCCGTTTCAACATATGTAACACTCGACTCCAGGTACACGACGCCCAGCTGAAAACACTTTAACCAAGTCGAGTTGCCCGAGATTCACAGAATTTACAGAAAATGTAACATTTTTTTGATACATATCGTTGTCGGGACGATAAATGTCTCATATCGGGATATGAGATTTTGGTTATATCACACAGCCCTAACAGTCACAGTAAAAGACCATAAATATTAGAGTGAAAACCCCAACAGTCCCCCTGTAAGCAGTCACTTGGCAACAGTGGGAAAGAAAAACTCCCTTTAAACAGGAAGAAACCACCAGCATAACCAGGCTCCCCCCTTCTTGGCTTCAAGGATTGCTCGATATTGTATGTGCTCCTGGTGGCATGACCGTAACCTGAATAGCTAAAAGAAAAGGATAAATGGTTGAAGCATCCAGCGTCTGTGACGAGCTGGTAGTCGTTTCGATTCCATAATCCAAAGTCATGCACAGCAATTCTATACGTAAGTCCTACATGATCGAAGTTTCCACTGTCAGCTGGGTTGCATAAAAACATTGTTGTAATCACTTTTTATATAACCGAACGTTTGAAACGACGCCCAGTTTGTAATCCATTCATGAAAAAACATTTGGAACATTGGTAGGTGTCACTGATGGAGAGGCACTTGTGCTCCTCGAAACGTGGTATGTCAGCCAAAGCGTTGGGCGCAGCCGCTCTGCGTTATAACCAAATTCAAACACACTCCTCTCTCTCACTGTCTTTTGTGCCCTCTGTGCCAGCACCGCCACACACCAGCATCGCTATTACAGTTACTTTTGACTGTTGTTTGTTTGTTTCATACTTTTTCAGCCTGTGGGTGGGACAGTGCTGGCGCGCAGAAATGCTATGTTAATTCGTTTACTCGTGGCAACGAGGAGCGTTCCTTGGAGGGTATCAAAGATGCATGTAAACAGCTTAACCTGCGGAAGACCTCCACTGGAGAGGGGCCAGTAGCTGGGCTGCTGTATGTGTGTGAAAGCAGCCAATAACTACCGCTTCCTCTCAGCGTGAGGCCTCTGCACAGCGCTGAGTGATGAGGTCTGTGGCTGGGCAGCAGCTGCCCTGCTGATAGAGCCAAAGCTAAAATGCTATTTTAATGCAGACGAAAGATACTGTTTGTGTAAAAGGAGTCGTTTTAGCCTGCCTCCTATGTTATAATGCCAGCAACTAAAAAGTGGAGATATAAATGCAAGTCTGCTGCCTTGAGATATAAAGAAATCTTACTTTATGTAATAAAACGTGTGAATTTTGTTGGCACAAAGAATGCATAGAAATTAGACTGTAGAGGGTGAAAATACCCATACATGATTTATATTCTTAATAATCCTTGATCCCACATTTGAATAAGCTGTGTTTAACATTTCAGTAGTTGAGACGGTCTTTGATTAAAAAGTTCCATCCTTCTGAATTGTTTTTTTTTTCTTTTTGCTGCTTTCAGCGGGGTATAAGAATGAAAAATGTGATCCAGTAGTCCAGCACTGTGGTCGGTTTTGTCTCGACCTTTCGTTTAGTACTGATGTGTCATCAAAAAAGCCACGTAGTGTCCATCACAGTATTTTTGGAGAACATCTGGTCATACATCCACGGGAATCTCACCCTAAGTGCTCTAAATAGGTCGGAAATATCAACATAAACTGATTTTATCCTGCAGTCGAGTATCACACAAACACACGCACAGCAGCAAAGGAAAATTACTTTACGTGATCCAATAAAAGCATGATACCTGAGATGTCTAGTTGTAATTATTGCATTTACAGTAAGTTGAAAATAGCTCCTGAAAACGTTGCTTCTGAGAAAGCCCGTTCAAACGCAGCACCTGCATTGATCGGTTGTAAACTTGAACCTAAACTGGAGCAATGAAAGCAGGCGGTAAATTCCATTTAGATCGACGGCGTAATTGCAGCCAGTTATGGGATTTGGTGCCTGGCAGCCTCGCCATGTTCACTGTGGTTTTATCCTCTGAATAGCCAAGTGGGAAACCCATCAATTTCATATGTAGGCTGTAATGAACGCTGCAGCCTCTGGAGGGGGTTAACACCGCCCAGCTGATGGTAAACATCACACACTGCATTCCAGTTCAAAAAACTTTCCTGCTTGTCATCACTCATTCACAAAAGACTTACCTCTAATAGGTGCTCAGAGGTACTCTGACTAATGGCGCTAAAATAATCTCAGTTAGTTTAAAATTCACTCTGCAGCATCAGCAGCTTGACCACGAGGCTTGTACTGGAAGTCCTCAGGTTCTGCTGAGTAATGACATCAAACTAAATCATTATTTACACACAGTGTGTTTTTCTTTGTCTTAATTCACTGTAGGTTTTGTAATCTGTGACATTTCATTCATTCAGCATAAGGCACATTCATGCTGATTTATTTCTAAGACACTTTGCAAGAGTGAAAAGTGTCAGTCTCTCAGCATCTGCATGCTCGTGAGCTTTAAGGTGAAATGATTTACTGAAATAGATTGTAGTTAAAAACAAGACAAACTGTAAAGTAAAGTGTTAGGAAGGTGTTTTTTGAAGGTTAGGTCTGATATTAGGGGTAAAGTTAGAATTAGGTTAGAGTTTAACACACGGAGCCAAACAGACATGCTTGTAAATATATTTGTGGCCCGTGCACACAGAGTGGAGCAGGCTACGGTCACAGCTTTGCTCAGAGAGCAGCTTTTAGCCAAAACATGAGAACCACTTACCCAAAAATCCTCAAACTTGGCACTGATTTACTCTGGTCCTCAGCAACACACCCACCAAGAGTGAAGCAGATAAACATGTTAACTTGGGTAACAGTTACAGTTAGTTTCTCACAGCATTAGTACAATGAGCCTTAGTTACACCCTTAGCGATTTTGTAAACTGTCAGTTTTTATAGGTATTGTTCACAGGTTTCACAGACTGTCTGTGCGTTCTCGTGACCCACCTTAGAGGTCGCCTATGAGGCAGCACACAGAAATAGACCCCAAGCTGTTTTGATATGAGCAACTCTGTGGAAGTAGGCGTAACAGCAAACACAAACAGAGCGTGGTGGCATTCAGTTTTCTATTTCCCCATTTTTTTATGCAGCTTTATATTTCTACTTTACTGTGACATGACATGCACCAATTTCATTTCTCTCTATCTGAAAGACTTTGTCAGTCATAGTTTTAAAAACGAGTCCATTAGGGCAGCAAAAGCAACCAGACATATTTAAATATATCATCTCAACCTCTTACTGTGATGTTAAAAAGCAGGAATATGTTCATATTATTATCTATAGTGCCTGGAAATATCCATTAGAGCTTCCAGGGGTAGTTTTTAGTTCAGTGTTGACAGGCTGTGCATACTGTAGTCTATCTAGAATGCCAGCAGTTTGGATTGAATGACAATAATGGGTGTTTTCAAGTGTCGTGGTAGCTGTTTTCACTTCCAAAGAAGTGGTTTATGTCACTTTGGAGATGTTTGAAATGTGTCTGTACACACAGGGTTTCACCAGTCATCAGTCCATCACAAGCTTTGTGTGTAAAGCTTTTATCAGGCTTGTGTAGCTAAAAGCATAAGAAGCAAGAGCACATGGCTAATTAGCATATCATGCATAATGCAGGCTACTGAAGCTACAGTCACTCGGGCTATATTGATACACATGCTGTTTACACCAAAGCTAAATGTAATGCAAGCAAACACTCAGGTAAACTGTGCGTGTATTCCCACTACAATGCTTGGCTAACATGCCTGTAGCTTCTTTGCAGTTCACTACAGCGATGAAGTTTTCTGCACCTTTTTTATGCAATAATTACATGACATTAAGGATATTTTAATCTTGTTACAAACCTAGTGTTTCCAATTAAAAGTAATCAACTCAAGTCAAGAGGAGGTCACAGCAGCGACACTTTGCAGCAGTAAAGTGTGATAGTTAATATGTCTAAATTCAGGTACTTCCATCGTTACAGTGTCATCAAATACTCAACGATCATGGGAAAAAGAAATGTCCTGTGCAGACATGTGAAAACTAACTACACCCCATGATTCAGTAGCTTGTAGAACCACCTTTCGCAGCAGTAACTTAAAGTAATTGTTTCCTGTGTGACTTTATCAGCCTGTGACATCACTGTGGAGGGATTTTGTGCCGCTCTTCTTTACAGCCACACATTTATACACAGCTCTCTTAAGTTCTCACCACAGCGTTTCATCAGGTCGATGTCCGAACTTTGACTGGACCTTTGCAGCTCCTTGATTCTTTTCTTGTTCAGCCATTCTGGTGTAGATTTGCTGCTGTGCTTGGAGTCATTGTCCTGTTGCATGACCCACTGTGGGCCAAGCTTTAGCTGTCAGACAGATGGCCTCGCATTTGACTCTAGAATACAATGGAACCCCGGCTTACGAAGACCCCATTTAACGAAAAATTCAACTTACGAAGGCACTTAACGGCAGTATTTCTTCCCCGTGGTACGACAAAATGCCCGTGTAATGAAATAGATAAAATAGAAAATTTAAAAAAATTAAATTAAATTACATAATGTTATGTACATGTACACGTACGTATGCATGCATGCATACCTATGCTTTCTTCAACCTCCACCAAGAACTTCGTCTTCAGACTCTACAAAACAAAGACTGAGTTTCTGAAAATGTTAGCTTCCACTAAGTAACATGATGTGGCTTTTGGAGATTTTAATAATGTTTATTCAAATGATTTCTGCCTCTACAACTGAGGAAAGCGCAGTAACAATGATACACACAAGCCTTTTATTTTCTCTGTTATCCACTGAGTCGTAAAACTTGATTATCAGTATTGGTCAGTCTTTGATCCACTCGTGTGTTTCTATCTATCCATCTGCTAACCGGTCTACCTAGCATGTCACCTACTCCTTTGGTTTGCCTTCCTGTCTTGTGAAAAGACTTAAAGTTCCTCCCCCTCAGCTGGGACTCTGCCTGCTGTAATGAAGAAGATCCCTTAGCAAACCGGCGCATGTGTTTCAGTGTATTACAGACCGAGTCTTTTGTATATCTGTGCGTGTTTGGCTTTACATCATCATCGTCTCCTAATCTCCTCGCGCCATCCCATCTTGCAGGTTTTAGAGTCATTAACTTCTTTATCAGAATTTGCCAGCAATCCGCATTACTGTGCCAAGATAATTGGATCAGAGTCTTCTCCTGGGTACACGTGTAAAGGAAAAAATGCGAAATTGTGGCCTCTGCTATGAATCACTGAGCAATCTGCATTTTTAGCAAGTCAACTTCATCACGACAAACATGAAGCAGCTTCGGATGACCTTGGCTTACATCAAAACTTTTCTACACAGGAAGTTTTGACTATTATCCACAGTACAGTCGCCTGCTTTGCTCTCTGCAGTGCATCTTCCTCTCTGATGAATCCTTTTCCTCTCCACAGGAGCCTGGTTGCAGTCGGCCATGGTTGCTACTGTTTGGCCCTGCTGAGGTCTGTGCCAGCCGCAGCCTACATAGTGCTGGTAACTGTTCTGCGCTATCATCTCTTCATATGGAGTGTCTTTTCACCCAAATTACTGTACGAATCCATGCATCTCCTGCTGACTGCAGGAGTCTGTCTCTTCTTCATCACCATGGAACAAAGCCCCAGCTCAAGTAAGTCTTAGGGAGCCAAAGACTGAAAATCCCCCCTAAAGGATCAGACTTGGTCTTATACTGTGTGGGACTTTCAGCCTGATCCACGCTACAGTGTACTCACCTTCACTCTCTAAGTTAATTCTGTTCACATTATGTGAATAGATGTTTGTGAACTCTGTTGCAAAAAATACTTCGGGGATGCACTTTTAATGTATTTTTGAGAAGCATATTTAAATATTTAATTCTTTTCCAAAAAGAAAAGTGTTGAAGAGGATGAATAAAAATGAGATGATGTAAAGATTTTAGAGGGTTTTTTTTTTTTTTTACATACCTCAGGGATGAGTGTACAGTGAGCAGCAACGGGCGCTTTGACTCCATGATTAATTGAATGACTTTGATGTTACACTGGAGAGCTTGATGTGAATGTGCTGTGAGCGTTTGATAATACTTGTTTTAGTCTCGACTTGCACCCTCATAGTTGTTTTCACTTATTCATGCTGAGCTTTATAGTGGTGAAAATGTACAGACTAATGCTGAGAAATATGAGATGTCACTAAAGTGAAAAAGATCTTACTTAACAGTAGTTTGAGCACACGTGCAAACACTAATGATTATGACTCAGTTCCATTTAGCTGCTTCAGTTTCAGTCCCAGGACCTGATTTTTCTTTCTGAAAATCTTGTGAATGCGATAACTTGAGAACAAAGCAACGTAGATTTTGATTTGATACTATAGGCGTGTTTTCTAGGAGGCTGGCAGTTGTCCGAATTGTTCGCCTCTATGGTAGAGATCAAATACTGGAAATACCTCCTTAGATATTTTGCCATCTGTGTTCTTATCATGTTGTTTCAGGCTATATGAATGTGAATAACCAACCTTTTTACTAGATGGAGTTTAAAACTATATACCACAACAATCACAACAATAAAATGAATAGATTAATAATAAAACTTCTTCCTGCTGAAGAATCAATTTGCTTTTCCTTTATTAAGTCTTTGATCATCTCTTAAGTAAAACTAAATAAGATCGACTTTATTTATTCCAAAAGTTAGAAAGTTACTGTGAAAAACATGAAAACCAACCTAGCTGTTTTTTATATTGGTGACTAAATTTTTTGTATATAGCAACAAATCACAACAATAGTTACCTTGAGGCACTTTATATTTTAAAGTAAAGACCCTACAATAATCCAGAGAAAACTCCAACATTCAGCTGACCGACTATAAGCAAGCACTTGGTGACAGTGGGAAGCAAAAACTCCCGTTTAACAGGAAGAAACTTCCAGCAGAACCAGGCTCAGGGAGGGGCGGGGCCATCTGCTGTGAGCTGTTGTTTGTTTTATATCACAAAACAAAACAGCTCAGAAAAGTCAAACATACACAAGCGAAGGTACACAGAAACATGAGATTAACATCTCTGACCCGACCCACTCTGAGACCTCCAGAATCCCAGTCCATCCATGTCGCTGCAGTGCTTTATGAACTCTGCTCACTGCGTTTCCTTTGGGCTTAGTACGGACAAGTTTGATGAACTGATTGTCTTCCACACACCACAGGTTACCCATGGAAAAGGCATTAACTATGATCCCAGAAGCGAGCAACATGACAACATAACCCCCTGTAAACTAAGTTACAATTTCCATGAAATGAAGTGACAGAAGATTTCTAAAAAGTACTTCATGCAAAGCAGAGTTTTAATAAAGTAGCATAACCTTCATATTTGGCCTGTAAACAGTCAGGTAATAATAAAGGTAGCACTGAAGCTCTTTTCCTTGGCATTCAACCAGCTCAGCTATGGCTGCCAAACACTTTTTTATGTTTTGACAATATTTGACAATTCGACCACAACCTCCTTTGCCTTTTGTCACAGCACGATGAGCTCAGGTGTAAATGATAAAAAAAATATCATTTCAACTTCCTGTTGCTCATGCTGGCTGCTGCGTCTTACGGGAGTCATTGTTGGTATTTTTAGTACTACGTGTGCTTTCTCCGTGTTCATGTTAAAACACCTGCTGTGAGAAAGTGTGTGTGTTGTCTCGGTTTAAAAGGTCCAACAACATTAGCAGAAGTTCGAGGGGGACGTCAATCAAGTGGAGCTCCTTTGTGCCCACTCAGTCTTGAGAAAAGAGTCTAATCAGGCAAGTGTGAGTGAAAACACCTGTGTGGGTGTAACATGGGGGTGCAGAGTGGGAGTTTTCGAGCACATCGCACAATATTTCCAGTACGCTGCACTAAACCGTTAGCTAAACTGTGTTCTTTTCTTTCTATTACTGTTTTTGTAACTGTAACCATCCAGTGTCTGGTGACATTCTGAAAGATGTGGACACAAAAAAAGTTCAGACTTTGGTGTTCGATATGTTCAGATGAAATGAGCAGTTATGTCTGTGGGTCTTTTTGTGTCTTTGCTGCATTAGCCTCCTTTACGAACTCGTATCCCAGTAAATGACCACATTCATATGAAGTTGAGCTCAGTAAAGATAGCAAACAGGAAAGAGTTTGATGTTGCGTATAAACCTAAATAACTTTTGTTCAGCTTCAAATCCAAATTTCAGCTTTTGATAAAAGGACGAATAATGCTGTTGTTTTTTTCCATTCAGTCTTTTTTGATTTTATGTTTCACTGAAGCTTTACATGTTCTTACTGCACAGAGGCAGCATTTGTTTGAGCTCATTGCTGTTTGTCTTTTGATTTCTACTTGCAAAATTGCGAAATTGCAGCTGGTAAAAATCCAAAACTGTGTGGCGGTTTATAAACACTGCAGAACAAGTTCCAGAAAGACTGGGCTAATAATTCCTCTTCTTTTCAGTAGGACTTTATTTCACATGATGAATTGTTCTCGTTTGGATTTCGATGCACGACTCGTAAAATTTTGTGTCTGCCAGAGGGCCGCGGACATAAACTTTGTTTAACGTCCACTCAATCTGTTTCTTCAGTATAACTGAGAATCCCACCAAAGTAAAACTGGCATGTAAGCTGGCTTCGATCCAAAGCAATAAGAGTATGGAGCCAAGAGAGCAAACAATGTGTCCCTGTCCAAGTACTTGATGGAGCTCACTGTGTGCTTGGACTCTTGTTTTGAAAGTAAAGTCTGAGTTGCAGTGAAGACTGGAGCACTCATCAAACCTCCTGTTTGGCTTCAATTTTGTATAATTTGTTAAAAGAAAATATCCCCGCCTCCAACACAAAAAGCTAGACTTTTAATCCAGCGGGATGTGGTGTAAAGTAGAAAGTAAGACATCATTCCAGCAGTTATTTTGTTGACTCATGGGCTTTTGACGTCGACGAACAGAAGCAACTGCTTCAAAGCTTCTTGTTGATCGTAACCTGGCAGTTCTAACCAGGAAAAAAAATCAAGTTGAAAGACTCGGTATGCATCTTTTCACCTCCAGACACCAAAGTGAATCTCATGTTCCCGCCCCAACACTTGTCACTCACCTTGATGAGCTGTCTGCATTGAAACAGCGTCTCACCCGGGGCGAAGATCACTGACTCCCTCCCCCCGAGGCGTCAGAGAAGCAGGTGCCAAACTGGGAAAAGTGGGGGAAGAGGAGGCAACACTGGTGTTCCATGTTTTCCTGAATAGATTTTTGTTTGATGCGAGGTGAGCTCGTCACCTTTTATTTTGCCGCCGTTGTTGTTGCTGTGACTCACCTTGACAGGGACCTCACTGCTTACTACATCGGCACAGAATGGAATTTAAATGCCCCGAGCATCATTGGAAAGTCAGACAAACAAGAGGATTTGCATTTGAATGCAGGGGGGGTCAGGGGCAGACACACGCTGCATATGGATCACTGCAGGTGAGCTGGTTTGCATTACAGGGAGGACACATTTGGCTTTTTTTCTTCTTTCTTTTTTTGGTGGAGCCAGCCTCAAAGCTAAACTGGCAGCATCTTATTGTCAAGTGCCTTTTTCCTCTCCTTAGTTCAACAAGGAATCTCACAAAGATATCAAAGTGTGATGTAAATAGTTGATGAACCAGATAATGATCTACAGGATTATTCTGTCAGCATGCTTCACTTCGCTCGACTTGTCCAATGGTCTCGCACTGTCTTTACAAGTTGAGCTCTTGATCCGACTAAATCTGGATTCCCATACTGTTTTTTTTTTTTTGTTTTTTTTTACCAAGATCTCCTCCTGTGATTGTAAAGTGATTTAGAAAAATTTAGAATGACAGCAACACATTTTCTCAGATGGAGATCGATTTTCTGGTTTTTGTAAGAATAAAACATTATGAACCGCTCTGTGGGAACTGCAGCGCCGATGATGAATTATGCTTGAAAAGAGTAACATCCGTCTGGATCTCATCAGCCTCGTGAAAAATCTTGTGAAGCTGCGTTATAATCCTGACCAGTTCTGTTGAGTTTGACAAACTCCTGCAGTCGAAAAGCTTGATTTATAGTACTGCGCTGAATCCCTGCGGAGCACGCACCGTGGTGGGTGACATCATTGTTTGCAATGATACTTGAGTGCGGATGTCTCTGCGCTGTCCTGTCATCATGAGTAAAAGTGAGCTGATCAGGCTGGAAATGAATGATAGGATAGCTTATGAATATCCAGCAAAATAAAGGTTACTTTATCAAAATGCAGGAAAAAGAGAAGACTTCAGTAACAGCATGGTACTAAAAAAAAAGACAGTATGGCACATGTCCACATTGTAAGAATATCTTAGAAAATAGAATAGAATAGAATTCAACTTTATTGTCATTGCCCATGTCTGGATATAGCCGTTGGTGAAATCACCTGTTGCATCTGTGCTCCACAGCTGGTTACAAGCTAGCGTTATGCCAGCTAATGTTAGACATGCTAAATTATGCTAAAATTCACCTTCCCACTGTTTGATTAGATTTTTACCCCGTATTAGAGTTTATTGTTTGAGTCCAACAATGTTCTTATCCTTTATTTATCCAGCTAAAAGTCTCGCTGAGATTAAATCCTTTTTTCCAAGACCTAGCCGAGATCCACTTTAAATAAAGTTTCATTGAAGCTGGCTAACAGCCACTAACACAGGCTAACAGCAGCTAACAGCAACAAAAAACAGCAGCACTTACCAGCAGAAAAGTTTACGATATCCTCAACAACTGACGTCAGTGTCCTTGTCATCAGACAGAAGTGAACTTTACTTTAGACTGACATATTGGACTCCTTTCAGAAAGTTTTACAGTTTCCTCCGGAACAAATAGTCACTCGAATTGTCACTTGAATTAGGAGGGATGAGAAAACAGAATTCAGTTGACTGCAAGCTGCAATTGTACACACTGTAACTTTAAGCTTTAACATTAGCATATTTATTGTCACCATGTTTGGTTAGTTGGAACCAGAGGTGATTACACTTGGATAAAAAGGCAGAGTGCTAAGTCATTAGCTAACGCTAGCCACTGTAGTTAGCAAGTGGCATTGAGAGTTTTTACACATGCAAAGTAAGACACACAAATATTGAACATTTAGTGCTAAAAAAATAGACAAATAAATATTAAATGACTCACAAAACTCATGCACAAACATCTTGGATAACCTGTACCACTCATGCCGCAATATCATTTGTAATTCTATAATTCCACACTAGGCTCTAGCTGCCTTTGTCAGAACACCCGACAGTCAAAGCTGCCACTACCACTGTCCAGCTGAATTATAAAAATTAAAAAGGTGATCACATTCAGAGAGGGGACACTATCTATAGAGACCAAGGTAGTAGTTTCTTTTTGTTATTTAACATGGGACTCTGGGGATTGATTTACTTGATTTACTGCAGTTTTTCGCACTTAAGCTTTAGCTTCATTTTTAACCTTCTTAAGTTGCTGCTTGAAAAATATCCGCTATAGCATTAGTGCTTTCAGGGAGGTACAAACAATTAGAGACTCCTACATTTTTCTTTATAAAGGCACTGGTACAGAGCAAACTATTAGAAGTTGTGGCAGCTTTATTTGATTACTTTTGTTAGAAAGTGCATGCCAGATCATCTCTATAGAACACAGTACACTATAAATCAGGCTCCAGGGTTGGTTTTATGATTAGAGCTTTTGTTTAATTTATGGGGTTATTTTGTTGTCTATAGGTGGGTATTTTTTTTCCTCGTTTCTCTTAATACTGTCTGTTAAATGTCCAATAGGACCAAGACTTGGATCAAGCATTTAAAGAATGCAATAAGCTGTTGTCAGGTGAAGCAAAGGGGTTTTATTGATCAGTCGTCACTTCAAAACAAGAGGAGGAGATGATGTTTGAAAACCAGAATTGTTGTCTGCTTCATTGTAGCTGAAATGCTCGGCTCACAGTAAAGAGCCGAGTTGGTTTGTTAAGTTATTTAATCTTTTTGAAAACTTCACAATTCATCTATAAAACGATCAGAAGCCTCGGAACAGCTTCTCACCAGCGTGATGAGGCAACACTGTGACAGTTTAAACTCCTTCCTCTGTATCCAAGTATCCAGCAGACCATGAAATAGATCCGAATAATTGTTTTGTTCACATGGTCGAAAGCTTTTAGGCATGTGTTGTACATCACATCATAACCTGACTGTGTGGAGGGTTATTTTTGCCCATCTGTGTTGAGATGACTCTTGTATTTCTGTGTGACCTGCACTCCACATTCCACAGTGATGTCAGTCTGTTTTTAAACCTTTTTGTTTTCTCCTGTTCATAATTTGGCAACAGCCCTCATGTTTTCTTTTGTTGTATTTTGTTTTTTCCTAATCTAGCCTGTGGTAAACTATGCAATTCATACTGTTTCTGTATTCAAACACTTCACTCCTCTGTCTGTATGTGATGAATTAGGTGTTTAATCAGATGAAATATGCCTTTATGTTGAAAATCCCTCTTTTATATCTGTAGTTTTCTGAGTTAGTGTTTGGGGTTTGTTTATTAATGTGAAAAGTGACAGACCTACAAGAATCATCTGTTTATGTTCTCCATATTAAAATAAAAGACTTCCTCTGCAGGATTTGTGTGATTCCTACAAGCTGTTACATTAAGTGTTTTGATAAGGATGTGCACACGTTCCTCCTGTGATATTAGTGATTAGCTGCCCATTAAATTGTCTTTCAGCTTCTTGCATCCTGGGTGGAAGCCATCTGTCTTGATTCCTCCTGCTCTGGAGGATGGATGACATATGATGCACTTTTCACTAGAGTCTCAAAGTTTCCTACTGATTTAGTAAAATTGGACCTAAAACCATCTGTGAAAGTGCACCTAGCGTATCTTAACATACAGTATAGAAGTAGGAGGATGATAATTTAGTAATCATCCCTCTATCTGCTATCCACCCACTAAATAATTATTTTATGCCTTCAGGAGCTGGACTTCAATGCCACCATTAAAGGAGCCACACATTCCACGCTCTGCTCGCTTCTGAGTAGGAGTCTCTCTTAAAACCTCCAAAGTGATGATGCACCCAAGATGTGTTATAGCCCTCATGCCACAAATGTAAGGCACACAAAGCTGAATTCAGTGAGCTTTTAATTGAAAATATTGACTCGAAACTAGAAACCAGCTGGAAATAATAGATACACACGTGAAAGCATCGATATGGTTGGTTTGTGCAGTTTTAGTCCATACTTAAGTACACATATCTAATATTTCCTTCTTTTGCTTGTTTTCATGATGCACGGTGCTCTATGTAGGCTGTTAAGAGTTTCCTCTTGGCTGAATTCAAGCAATTCAAGTTGAATCCAATCACCTTTTTTCTACAGCTTTTGAGTAATCGTGCCTTCTAGCTTGCTCTGAGGGATTGAGGTGTTCCCAGGCCTTAGGGCCCACTTTTCGATTCCCGGGTTCACGAGAGCTTCTGATCAGATGAGCAGACTCCCGTCCAATTGGCAAAGGTGCCGCCAGGTGTCCAAACAGTCAAACTTCACTTTTCAATGTCAAGTTTTAATATTAATTTTCGAGCTAAAGTCAGCGGACTTACCAGCCTCATCCGACACAAGAGCTTTTGCTTGTGTGAGAACTCCCTTTCCAAACGCCTTCGATGCTTGTTCCCTCCTGGGAACACGGCGGGTCTGAGCCCGCGCTGGAATGGATTACTCCTCACCCCCCACCCGACCCTGTGGCTTGTCACGTGTTCCATAATGTTGTGCTGTGGACATTTATGGGCTTTTTTGTGCAGAGGAGTTTTTTCGTTTCCTGTTCTCATGCTGTCCTCCCAGGAGCCCAGCATGAGTAGAGGTCTCTTTTTTTCCTCTTGTACTTTCCCATTGTAGTGTATATTTCAGTGTTTGTTTGTTTTTTTTCTGTAACGCTACCGATCTCCGACCTGTATCCCCATGTGATGTCTGTGTTGTGTGTGTGTGTGTAAGGTGGGGCGGGGGGGCAACCTGCACGTGGCGAATAAAGCCTTGATTGATTGAGGTTGTAATTCTTTCGGCCTTTTCTGTGGCTTTATTGGGGACAGAGAATCTCAACCATTGCTCCTTCATTCACCGATATGAGCACAGAAATGTGTGCATACTGTGAAAGTGCCCACAGAAAATTACTCTGGATTCATGAAATGTGAGCTCTGACCAGTTTCATCCTTACCTCCGTGCATACGTTAGTGAATCTGAATGTAAGTAAACACATTCATTCAGAGGTGTGTCATGGAAAAGTACTGCTGCAACAAAAACTCTTCATTGACTGAAACTAAAATTGAAGAGTGTCCATGGATGAAGCCAGCAAAGGTCTACCTCCTCGTATTTTCCTCAGGCAAGAGGATGGATAACAAACAAAACAAAGAAGTGATATTTAAGCTGCACTAACTGAGTCGGTGAAGGTTGTGTCCACTGAGACACGATGTTGCTGTATACTGTAGCTGGGTAAAAAAAAAATACACAAAGCTCTGACATCAAAAACAGTTAGACTGGAAGAAAA
Organism: Simochromis diagramma; assembly: GCF_900408965.1. Classification (NCBI taxonomy): domain Eukaryota; kingdom Metazoa; phylum Chordata; class Actinopteri; order Cichliformes; family Cichlidae; genus Simochromis; species Simochromis diagramma. Next base: position 2,808,336 of record NW_024387477.1, read on the forward strand.
AGAGGGAAGTGGGAGGAGGATGAGCAGCTCATTTATCTGCCCAATGTGAGAAACTCACCACATTTATTTTATAAAAAAGTCCATAAGTGGGAAATTACTAATAAATTAAAGTGTAACTGATGTCAACCAGGAAGGATGTCCTTCTTTAATGAATGCAGTTTTAATATGCTAAGCATACAAATGAGATATGACCACTGCCGTGTATGAAATAATGATGCTTTGGAATTGTTTTCTTCTGTTTACTTTGTTGACGTCTCAAAGTGAACATATAAAACAAAAGCTCCAGCCTGTTGTTCAATCATTTGTGTTATTTCAGGAAAATAAATAATGATGATTAAATAATCTCAGTAGTTATCTTGGCCTTCTTCCTCTAAGGTTTCACCTCATACTCAGATGCAGATATCTAGTTCAAGAGGGACATTCCTTCTAGCCCGACTCATGGTTGTTGTTGTTGTTGTGGTGACCACCCTCAGGCTCTGGCCTCTGAAGGATTACACTGAAACGCTACAAGGAGACCATCAACTCTGGAACGTTGCAGGGTGTAAACATGTTGGCACAAACAGCAGCTGAGACCATCGAGGTGATGTGGCTGTGTTTTTGGCCCAAACAGCAACAGTGCTCAGCTGTGGGCTCATGAATACCCTGATATCTGCCCCACTCTTTTCACCCCAGGCATCTCTGTGAAAGGAAAGTGTCCTGCTCCAATCCAAGCCTGGTGCATGGAATGTGGAAAACTCTTTTTCTTTCTCGCTCTGTAAAAATTGTAATCTTTGCGATCTGTGCCACATGTGTCAAAAGAGAAAATTTCTTCTTTCAAAAGACTTTAAATGTTGGAATCTATATACGAGCAAAGACATGGAGTCAGACAGGAAACAGCAGCTTTCAGCCCATCCTAACACCATAACCAAATGTCATTGTTTTGTTTTATTATTTTTTGTAATAAAACCTCCCACACAGCTGTTAATTTGTTATGCTCATGCCTGTGAAACAGACTAGATAAGAAATATGTGCTAGGACAAAGTTAAAGATTCCTTGCAAAGCTTTTCCAACACAATGAATCCGACTTTATGAAATGACCCACACTGTCAGGAGCTGTTAAACTCTGCTTGTGAGTCATGTGATTTTGCTGTGTGGAAGCCTGTCTGTAGAACTACGCTCAGAATCCACAAGAGTGCTTAACTAAATGTTGCTAAAGAGCCTAAAGTGTGACCAAACTGTACATGAAAAGGCTGTACTGGACACGCTTCTTCAGTGAAGTCGAAGTGTGTCAAACTGCATGTTTCTGGCTGCTGGTGAGATTGTCAGCTCGCAGCGAGGCCCTCAGTGAAACTGCTCTGGGGACAAACTACACACACGAGCATGGTGTGCAGGGAAAAAGGCAACAAGCTGCTTTACCGTGTTCAACAGGAATCTGTTACAATCGTGATGCCCTTCATTTGGCTTTGGGTTAAGTGGAAAACAGTCCTACATATTTCACCTTCATTACTGTCACACGTTCATCTACAACACAGCTCTTGCTCTTTAAACAATGACTAAAATGTGTTTTTAAACATACTGCTGGGTCTAAGAACATCAGCTTATTGCAGCCGTCTGAGATCTAAACTGCAGAAACTAGTGAATAGTGGCTGTTTTGCCATGGTAACCCAGAAACCACAGAGCCCTCCACATTTCAAATCCCCATTAACCTCTTTGTCCAACACACATTGTCTATGAAGCCGAGCATGTTGTAACCACTTTCTAAAGACTGAGACCTTTAAAGGGATTAAAAAGAGCTGGAAGTGACACAGAAAGGACAGTTATTGATTTGGTTATTATTGTTTTTATTTGTATTATTTTATCAATTCGCTTAGGCCAGATTTTAGTTTCAATTCTTTAAATTACCTTTTTAAATTATAGTAGGTGGTGTGTTTAATGTCAGAGAATAATCAGATGATCCCCAGTGAGAAGCACTTGGCAACAATGTAAAGGGAAAACTCCCATTTAACAGGAAGAAACCTCCAGCAGGAGGTTTAAAATTGACTATGTGCACGTTAGCATATGCTACTTCCGGTACGGAAACTCCTGTGGGGAGCTTTGTTTCCGGTGTCCTATTCGCACCTGGTTTACAGTCCAAAACAAGTTAAGCAAGTGAATGAATCAAGCGGCGATTTACATTTCTATAGATGTCTTGGGCATTTACCCAATATATCTGTAAATGATGTTCATCGACTTGTCGATATTTTTTCCCCACACCTCAGGGCAAAAGAGAAAAGGGATTCAAATGTTATATTTCTCAGCTGTCCCTCGTTTATCCCGGGTGTTATGTTCTAAAAATAACCAGCGATAGGTGAAATCAAGTAGCCAATTTTATTTTTTGACGGTGCAAAACGTTTGGTGGACATCGTGGACATAGAGTACTGCACTTCAGAGTCACACTGCTAGCGATCGATGCAGTGATTCTGTACTGTACAGGAGAGACGTCACGGAGGAGATCGTCTGCAGCGATCAGGACGCAGGACACAGTGTGACGTAAAAAAAATAAGCATGCAAACTTGCACTAAAAAAATCTGTGAAACAGCGAGGTGAAAGGTGAACCGCGTTATTAGCGAGGGACCGCTGTAATTTTGAAGGTAAGTCACAACATACCCTTCGTAAATACTAATGTATAAAAACCTTTACCAGCAATCATTCATTTTTTGTGTGGCTTTTTTCACGGTTTGTTAACATGCTGTGTAGGTGTGTACTTGACTAGCTGATATCGACATAACAGGGAAACATCTGGTTTGACTATTCTTCACCTGTAGTTTGAATGCTGAACATTTGCCTGTTTAAATCATAATAACTGTCACTATACAGAGATGTGCTTCTGAATGTGGACGATGTGTCTTCTGCTGCAGTAATGCAGTTCTGCTTGTGTTGAGTGATGTAAAAAACTGATCGATCTAAACTCTTTAAACATCAAAATTGATCATTAGATTTTTCATGACACAACAGTGGTGAGTGTTCCCACCTTCTGCTCTTTGTAACTTAACACAATCTTTCCGTTTTCGAGTTTTGGACATGATTTCGGAGTATATCTTCGCAGTAGCGATTGACCGCAAAGTAAAGCTACCGGAAATGTAGAACCCCACATCCGGTCTCAAACCAGGAAGTTAGCATTTTCTCGTGCGCAGGGTCAATTCTCTAAGATGACGGCTTATCATCAAAAGAAAAAAAAATGGTGTCATTCCTGGTAAGGTTTGTGTTGATCACAATCAGCCAAGGATCTAAAGGTCAAAGGTCACTCTTTCGAGGATGCCAATGTTCACATTTTGGACAGAGAAGACAGATGGTTTGAAAGAGGAGTGAAAGAAGCCATGTCCACTGTTAGCGACCATCTTTGAACAGAGGGCGGGGCTTAACGCCCACTCACATCCTGGGCCATCTGACCTCAGGAAATCACATGATAGGGTGGGGTTAGGTTTCACAATGAGCTCACCCGAAACCCTGGCTGATTGTGACCTACACCCGCTTTCACACCTTGGCTCATGTGATTAGAGAATCATCAGGGGGTCCTTTTGTCCCTCTTTGGGGGGAAACTCCCACTGGGTTTAAATCTGAGACTCTCCACCATTTGACCTTAGAACTGAAGAAGCTTCTCGGATGAGAGTGAAACGTCTTCAAGCAACTTAAAGAAGTCCAGACGCTTTTCTTTCCAAGCTCCTTAGTTTGTTTTTCTACAACGTCACTTGCTGGAGCATTAAATGTTTATCCTTGTTCTAGTGCTAATTTAGTAACTAACTAAATGTTTGTACAAGTCTGCTCTTGATTACTTAAACAACTCCTGCCATTAGGTTGAATAATGCTAGACTAATTGCAGCTTTGGAGTAAATAAAATTTGGTATTGACAACTTCAAATGATAATAAAAATTTAGATATATATGCAGTTTTTGAAAATGTAGAGGACAATTTTTTTGGAAGTCAAATTTATATTAAAGGTCGATGCAGCTGATTTGAGATTAGAGCCCGTCAATAAGATTCCTGTCTGGCCCCCAGTCAGACTCAGCTCCAGACCCGTCTTCTATCACGTTTGGATGATCTGCCGTGAGACATAAAAACATCTCACTGTCTGAACTGTAAGTCTCTCAAAGCTCCACTGCTTCAGAATACCAGCGGCATCAAGATGTTTAAGGACCCACTAGTTAGGTTTGCTGGGAGGGATTCCTGGAGTTAGATATCAGCAGGCATTACCGCTCTTCTGGTTTTTGGCACATAACCCTTTGAATTCACACTTCTTTTTTATCAGAGTCAAGTTCAGATGCAGCATGCAGCTGTTTTCACAAACTAGCTGCACACAGCCCGTCTAGAAGCAAGGCCAGTCTAGCAACAAGCTGATGAACACACACAGCCTTTTGTAACTGAAGAGAAAGCAGATTTTCCCCTTTATAATGCAGCTTGTGCTCCCTTGCAGCAATGCACACGTTGGATAGAACATATCCTGTGACGAAAATTCGAAACATATAAAAGCAACCTAAATATTTTTATATGTTTCTATTCTGTAATGAAGAAAAACAGAATGTGTGAAATGAGAGTTCTTCCTCTTGCAGTGTGATGTATCTTTAAATCACCACAGGCCTGTGTTTGTGTCCATGTGAAACAGCATAAATCATTTTCTCATAAATCGGTAAGCATTTTGCACCTCCTCAGCATGTATGCCGAATGAAGGAAACGTGTGTGTTTGTTTTTGCCCCTCGTCTCTCTTTTAGGTAAGGTAAGATCCAACCGTGCCTGCCTGTCCATCAGCAAATGCAGGACTAATTACAGCTGCGCCGCTCCTCCACTCTTTTGATGCTCCAGGAGTTGTCTGCTAAGTGGCAGATGGCAACGAGCCAGAGAGGTTATTGCAAGTTTAGAGCTGGCTCCCTCTGAAAACACTGCCACTGCAGGAGCTATTGATTGACGCACGAGTCACTCTGTGGCTGCAGACGCTGCCAGGGTTCCCCTTCTCCCCTCACTGAGTTTCTGCCACAGTTTCTGTTCCAAGCTGCTGAGAGGAATCCAGCTCGCTAAACCTCGGCTTAGTTGTTAAGAAGCCTGGAGGGAAACACTTGCTGTTCGCATAAAATTACTACTGGCTTGACTTACACAGCAGTGAAGGAGTAGCTCGTTAACCCTCCGTGAACTACATGGGACAGGAACGCGTTAGCTCAGACGTTTCAGGGTCTGATCTGATTTTGTGTGAAGTCATTCTGAGAGCACTTTCCAGAACTTCAATAATATCTACAATAATACTGTAGCTTCTCTCTTGCAGAGGTTTTGGTTTAGAAATGTAGCACTCACTATTTCTCATTTTCAGTAAGAACGCAACAAAATAACAAAATAACATTGCTAGAAGATGGTGTTTATTAGTTGGTGGAACAATGGAACAGACAGATATCTGGTGTAAAGGGTTTGGTTTACGCTGGTTATTAAAAACTAATAAAAATTTAAATAGCAGCAGAGATGAAGAGCACTCATTAAATATTAACTCAGCAGGTGTGAGATGATCCAGCCACAGGTCGATGATGGTGGAGTCCAGATCGCTAAAAGGGCTTTTTAGCAATCCTCATGACCCTCATCGAAATAAAAATGCCCTCTGTGAGTGACACTTTTTAAGCAAGGAGATGCTTTATGAGGTGGGAAGGTTTCAATCCGATACACAGTACTGACTGAAAAAGGCTGAAATCTCAGCCTTTTTCAGACTCACTTCTAGCCTGCTGATCAGTAACCACAAAGTGCACTCACTAGCTTTTTCTGGAGCTTTGAATCATCGGTAAATGATGTTTGCAAGCTTGTGTTTGTTTACAGTTTACCTGCTGATGATATCCTTGAATAATGAAGACCGTGAGCTGTAACTGAAAAAGTCTGGTTAACATTGTTTGCTTTGAAACTTCTAAAGCCAAGAGTGAGCGCTGATGCTCCATTTTAAACCGAGACTGAAATGATTAGTGAGTTATGTGATGCAAACATACAATAAAATAAAATAAAGATCTTTCTCTTTCCTTGGCTAAGATATTAAACGTTGTAAGCAAAAATGAAGTTGTAAAAAAGTTTTATCGAATATTGCTGACATGCTGAAATTTGGATATACACATCTGTTTCACCAGATGTTTGAGGTGATATGTAAATCAGTAAACATTGGTCACATTTACTGATTCGCATAGTAACTCCTGAATCTTAGTGTTATTGTGTTTACAACAGTTCACTCTGTGAATACATTTTATTAGCTTCATCTTTTGCTCTCCTTACAGCTGCTCATCGGGTCCCTTCATGCTTGGTCCGTGTATTGCCGAGGACCCGAGTGAGAGTCGGCGCCAAGTTTGAAGTAGTTTAGGAGAGCCGGTGTCCTGACAAAACACGCTACCTATCAAGCTGTCCTACTTGTTGTTACTGCGCATGCGCACAACTCAAAACTGCCATGTTTTCGGTGTTAATAGTACACGCCAAATATTTGATCCTACCCCGATCTTGTGCATACGAAAAAAGGTTAGTATTATATGTTTTACTTCTTTATTACAGCTGATACTTGTTTTCCTTAAGCTGTTGTCAGTTTGTTAACTTTTCAAGCCAACATGCGTTTTGTTTTTTGTGCAAAAATACTCCAATTTGGAGTCTCAATTGAAGTCATATTTCAAGTCTTAATTTACGTCGATTTATTTACGTCATATCTAAATAAATCCAAGCCGGTAGCATGTAGCCTAATGTAATGATAAGTGTGATTTGGCCATCAGAACGACCTACCTATAGATATGTACGATGGAGGCATAAACCACGTAAGGTAGTATTTTCTAATAAGGTAGCACGGATTGATAGACATGACTATACATTTACGCTACGGTTGGGTGTTTTGACAAAGTTTCGCAGAACACCGGAAGTCTTTTTGCAACCACGTGCACTGCCCCCTGGTGGCCTTTAAAAAGAATGCAGGTTTAAGGCACTTCCAAGTTGGCTTCACTCTTCAAACCCAGAAGCTTTGTCCATCTTTTATATTGTCTGTGAGAGGAGAACGGGCACACATAAGCCCGTTCTCCTCTCATAAGCATAAAGGCATATTGTTTGGCTTACTTTGTCAGGACAGTCACTGACACTATTGCATTCCCAAGCTTCTTAAAACTAAGTTTAACTCTAACATGAAGTGACAAACCCTAACCTTAACCTAAACTTAAAACTAATCCTTACATCGACCCCAAACTCTTTGTGTAGTGGTCACAAGTATAGCTGGACATGTTTTACAATCCCAATTCCCAAAAAGTCAGGACACTGTATAAAACCCATATTTTGTTGACAGCAGAACATAAAAAATATCAAATGTTCAAACTGAGACAGTTTATACTTTATGAAAAATATTAGCTCATTTTGAATTTGATTGCAGCAACAGGTCTCACAAAATTTGGGATGAGGGCAAAAATGCTGAAAGAGTAAATTATACTGAAAAGAAACATTTTGTAACTACTCAGTTTAACCAGTGACAGGGCAGCAACGTGATTGGGTAATTGACAGAAGTTTACCAATCTGTAAAAACTGTGTCTACAAATTTTGCAACAATGTCAGAATAATGTTCCTCGATGTAAAACTGAATATCACCATCATCCGCCATACATAATATCATCAAAGGAATCAGGGAATCTGGAGAAACTGCTTTGCGCAAGTCAGAAATCAATCTTGGATGCCTGTGATCTCTGGCAAGCACTGCATTGAAAACAGGAATGATTCTGTCGCATCTAAAGAAATCATTGTTTATGAACACAAATGCAGATTAATCGTCTACCATGCAAAAAAAAAAAAAAGCCATATGTGAACACAATCCAGAAGTTTCACCTTCTTCTCTGAGCCAAAGCTAATTTAAAATGACTGGAAAGTAGTGGTCAGACAAATTAAACAAACATGGACTCTGAACTGAGAGCTGATAACACTCCTTCTCCTCTTCAGTCTGGAGGACGTAAAGCCCTGCATCTCTGATGGTACCAGGGTGCATTAGTGCCTATGGAGTTGGCAGCTTGCACGTCTGAAAAGGCATTATCAGAGCAACATATGCATATGAAGTGTCTTGCCCAAGGACACAACGACCAAGACTGTCCAAGCCGGGGCTCGAACCGGCAACCTTCTGATTACAAGGCGAACTCCATGTTCACAAATAGAGACTTGAGAACAGGAAAGTGCACATGCAGACCCAAAGAGCTCAGCAACAGACTGGGAAGCATAATTGGGAGCAATGTTGAGAAAAGGCAGCAGAGGGAAAGTGATACAGCAAAAAAATCAGGCGTACCCTCAAAGAATGAGACCGAATGGATTAAGAGCATACACAGAAAACAGACCTCTGTTATTTTCATTCAAGAGACAGCTTAATGCATATGGCTCTTATGGTGGGAAGTTTATATAGAGAATATGAAAGGAATGAAGTTGAAAGCACAGTGCCTGTAAAAAACATTCCCCCCCTCCATTTATCGCTTTTATAAATGGAATCATGGTAAATATAACCTGGTTTTTATGGCAAGAATTCATTTTAAAAACATTTGACAAAGTTAAAACAGACGTCTGAAAATTGAAAATAAAAACAAACGTCATGTAAAATAAGTGAATGCATTTAACAGATGAACCTTTGGCTGCCATCACAGCACCGAGTCTGTAGATACCGCTCCGTCAAACTACTCAAGCTCTGTCAGGTTGAAGAGTCCTTTTCAAGTCCAGTCATAAATTCCTCGTTGGATTGATGCTTTGACTTGGACACTCCAGAGCCTTCACCTTGTTCATCTCCATAAACCATTTCTGTGTCTTCAGGTCATTGTCATGCTGTAAAACGACCCCTCCAATCTCCGAAATAATGAAAAATCAGATTGTCTGCCAGGAAACATCCCCACAGCATGATGCTTCCGCCACCATGCTTCACAGTGTGGATGGCACGTGTGTGGAGATGTGCAGTGTTTGGTGTCTGACAAACATCGTGTTTAGTCTGATGGCTAAACTGCCCATCAGATTCTTCTAGTTCACCTCGGAGTTTCCCACATGCTTCTCCAGCAAAGCTTTAACATGAGCTTTTTTTTCTCTTTTTCCTATTGTTCATAAAGCTTTGACGGGTGAAGCTCTCAGGCAACAGTGTTGTAGTCACAGTCTCTCGGTCTCGGCTGCTGAAGCTTTGGAGTAGTCACAGGCGTCTTGGTGGTCTGCGTCTTGCACACTCAGTTTGTGAGCACGACCAGTTCCGGGTCTGTTTACGTCTCTGTCTTATTTCTTGCTTTTCTTACTGACAGATTTAACTGAACTCCAAGCCATGTTCAGTGACTTCATATTTTTTACATCAGTCCCTGACTTCTACTTTTCTATAACCTTTTCTGTTATAGTTGCCTAGAGAGTTTATCTTCATGGCGTAATTAACCAGATACAGACACAGGAAGTGCACTCAGGTGATCTCTATTTCACTAACTGTGATTCAACTAGCATCATCTGGATGGACCTGAATTAGTTTAGCCATTTTAAAGGGGGTTTAAAGCCATTTCATATGTATCCATTAAAGCCACTTGGCTGCTGCTTTATTCATAAGGGGTCACCACAGCAGGCAGCTCCTTCTGTTTGATTTGACAGATTTTTAAGCTGCCCTTCCTGACGCTATCCCAAAGGGATTTATATCTCCTCCCAGCATCAAGCTGGGGATTTTTTTTACTTGTTAGGCAACTAAATTAACTGACATTAATCTGTAGAAGTCTGTTTTTTCCTGGACATGAGAGAGATGTTTGGTAAATTCTTGACAAAAAGCAATTAACTCTTATATGTTGGGAAGTGTTTTTTTGTTTGAAGTCTTACAGAAGAAGAAAAGCAGTGACTGGATGTCCAAACAATTTAGACTTTGTAATCTATGCAACTGTTTTACTGCATGTTTGTAAGTGGATACCTTGCTGTCTTTCTTTGAAGTACATTTTACTGTCTAGTCTAAAGATATTACTCCATTTTAAAGTGTCCAAATCAAGAACATTCTTAAGTTGTGTGCAGCTAGCGTCAGCGACACTCAGAAAGATTATGCCTCATTTGCAAAAAATGTGAACACACAGTTAGCAGGTAGAGTTGGAGCAAACTAAATGTACATGTGTGCGGTGCTTTCAGAAGTATTTGCCCTGTGATTTGTCCTTTGTGTGTTCAGCAGTAATTGCAAGCCTCAAAATGTTGCTCCTGATAAGAAAAGTGAAAAGCAGAAACTTTAAAATGCTACTTCAGAGAGCTTAGAGGAGAATAAAGGTTTCGAGTAGTCGGCTCAAACGTGTCTAATAGCTTGGAAGCCCACACATAGGTAATGAACCACATTTCTGTCAGGAAAGGAGCCTCGAGTTGGCTTTTAAAAAAGCCACTGGAGCTTTTCCAGACACAACTTTCCCTGGCAGCCATACACAGCAAATGGATATGTTTCTAATGAAAGGCTTTTAGGGGATATCGATTTTTTTTTCCATAAGTATGGCTGGCAGTTTTGTCCTTGACATGCAGTCGGACGAATATGCAGATGGGAAAGAAAAATTAATGAAAAATTCTGTTTCAACCCAGTGTGCCTGTTTTCTGAGCAACGTGGTGATTATTTTCTCTGCGTGACCACCATAGAGTGGCACTATGACATTTAAAAAGTTATTACACACATTAATGAGCTAATTGTCTCACCAGGTCTCACACAGTGCCAAAGACATCTTTGATCTAACTTCCTCACCTGAGGATTCACCCCGGCTGCACACTCCTGTCCGTGTACATCAGTCATCTAAATATCTGCAGCGTAATCACTTGTGCAGAAACATTCTCTTATTCCTCAGAGTGAAAAACTTTAAGATGCAAGTCAGCAATTTTTTTACTTTGTGTGTGACCAGAGCTGGGGGGAGTGTCATTACACTAATGCGGTACTGCTTTCCAACAAAGGATCTGCCACCAGGGGGGGTAAACTCTGGACAGCAAAGAACACAGATCTTAAGATAATGGACTGCCCTACATTACAACCTTACTCATCTTTCTTTTTTTAAAAATATCCTATTGCTCATTCTACCTCCGAAGCAGCAGGGCATCATGTGTTATCTTCAAAGGCACAGTGACTATATTAACATTAACAGAAGTACCCACACTGTCAGTGGCATCTTAAAGCAGTTTTAACATTTCATTAATAATTAAAAAACAGCCACAAACATTTAAAGATATTCGCCAGATGTCTTTTAAACTCTCATCAGCTGAACAGAGAAATTTAAAGCTCAGATTTTAAAGCTAGGGAAAGCAGGTCTGTGCACAGAAAGCCTGCAAGTCAGAGCCCATTAAAAGGTGCCACTAACAAGGCACTTAACCCCTGTCTCCTCTCATGTATCAGCTCAGTAGCAGCAGTATAAGACGCTGTCCACACCAGGCTCTCGGTGGGATTCGGTAAGTTGCTGAAAAAAGCCTCCAGGCTCAGTAAACACCCGTGGATAAATACAGATTAGATTGATGGTGTAATCTTAGATTTTCTTTCCAGTGAGCAGGCAGGTGACGTTTGTTAATGACCACAGATATGTACAAGATGCATTTAGACAGCATGTTGTAAAATGCTCCCACAGTGGTGACTTTTTAGAAAGTTAATCTCTCCCTCTATTACCTGTAAGGGTGAACGCACATTGTCAAATTGTAATTGGATCTGATGGAGCTGATATTTAAGCTCAGCAACACGGAGAAACATGCTGGATAAAAATAAATCAGACTAAATTTAGAGTTTCTTTATTCTGGCCTGGAAAACAGCCAGTGAGGAAACAAAATTGTTTTTGTGGAGATAATGATCACAGTTTCAAAAGATTATTTTGAGAAAAAAATATTTAATGCTCCCTACGGTTATATGTAACCCCAACACTGATCGATGATTGATTTTGTAATCGTATCATCAGATCTGCGACCATATGTTCGAGATACTCAGGTGAAGAGAAGGGCAGAGCTGTTAACTGATCAACACCTGGTGGTGAGTTGGATCAGGTGGCAGGGGAGGATGCTGGACAGACCTCGGGTACCTAAACGTATAGTGAGGGTTCCCTGGGAACGCCTGGCAGAGGTCCCCGCCTGCGAGATCTTCAACTCCCACCACCGGCAGAGCTTCGACAGCATTCCAAGGGAGACTGGGGACATCGAGTCTGAATGGACTGTGTTTAGCACCTCCAGTGCTGAAGCTGCTGCACTGAGCTGTGGCCGCAAGGTGGTTGGTGCCAATCATGGTGGTAACCCCTGAACCAGATGGTGGACACCAGAGGTGAAGGGAATCATCAGGCTGAAGAAAGAGTTTTATTGGCCTTGGTTGGCCTGTGGGACTTCGGAGGCAGCCGATAGGCCCTGACGGGCCAAGCGGAACGCGGCTTGGGCAGTCGCTGAAGCAGTAACTCGGGTGTGGGAGGAGTTTGGAGATGCCATGAAAAAAGCCTTTCGGACTGCCTTGAAGAGATTCTGGCAAACCGTCAGGCGATTCAGGAGGGAAAAGCGGTGCTCTACCTGCACTGTGTGCACTGTGGGTGGAGCACTGCTGAGTTCAACTGAGGATAATTTTGGGCAGTGGAAGGAATACTTCAAGGAGCTTCTTAATCCCACTGAAACGTCTTCTGTGGAAGAAGCAGAGTCTGGGGAAGAGGGCAACGACTTGTCCAACACTGGGGGTGAGTTCACTGAGGCAGTTAAACAGCTATTTAGTGGCAAGGCCCCTGGGGTGGATGACGTTCGCCCTGAGTTCCTGAAGGCTCTGGATGCTGTAGGGCTGTCTGAGTTCACACGTCTCTGCAATGTGTGAGATCAGAGGCGGTACTTCTGGATTGACAGACCGAGGTGGTGATTCCTGTCTTCATGAAGGGGGACTGGAGGGAGAGTCCTCTGCCTCCCTGGGAAAGTTTGTGCCAGGGTGCTGGAAAGGAGAGTCCATCCATTTGTTGAACCTTGGACACAGGAGGAACAATGTCATCCTGGTAGAGGAAGCTCTTTGGGTGCCCTTTGTCACCGATTCTGTACATAAAGTTTATGGACAGAGTTTCTAAGCATAGTCAGGTGGCTGAAGGCTTCCACTTGGGTGGTCTCAGAATCTCATCTCTGCTTTTTGCAGGTTTTGTTGGCTTCATCAGGTGATGGCTGTTCGCAGCCGGGTGTGAAGTGGCAGGAATGAGAATCAGCACCTCCAAATCTGACATCATGGTCCTCAACCGGAAAAGGGTGGAGGAAAGCAAAGCTCTCGATTTACTGGTCGATCCATGTCCCTACCCTCAGCTATGGTCACGAGCTGTGGGTAGTGCCCAAAAGAAAGAGATCGGATACAAGCAGCAGAAATGAGCTTTCTCTGAAAGGTGGCTGGCCTCTCAGTTAGAGATAGGGTGAGAAGTTCAGCCATCCAGGATGGCCTCATACTAGAGCTGCTACTCCTCCACAATGAAAGCAGCCAGTTGAGGTGGCACCTCGTAGATGAGGTGTTCTGGGCATGTCCCACCGGGAGGAGGGCCCGGAGCAGACCAAGGACATGCGGGAAAGAATTATAGCTCTTGGCCTTCCTGGGAATGCCTTAATGTTCCCCTGGACAAGCTGGAGGAGGTGGCTGGGAAGAAGGCAGTCTGGGCTTCTCTGCTTAGGCTGCTGCCCCCGCGACCCAGCCCCAGTTAAGAAGAAGATGAATGGATGGTTGGATGGACAACCTCAGCTTCTGATGCTAGGTAGAATAAGCAGAAAGTTAGTGAACGGAGCTTGTTGGCTACCTCCCGCTTTAACTATACATACCCATTACTGTATTTCTAAATCCAAGTTGTCAAGTTTTAAACAAGCTTTAAAATCCAGTGATATTTTTATTTTGTTATTTCAAACTATTAACTACTGGTGCTAGGTAGAATAAAAAGAAAGTCTTATTAGCTAATTGGTTATCTTCTATATTACCAATACACACCCATGGTATTATAATTTATTAGTGTAGTTCTAAATCCAAGTTCTCATTTTTTTAAATGTTGTAGCAAAAAGTAAATACAGTACAGAGACTTAAAATCCTATAAAGAGATATATTTTTTAATTTAGCAATATCAAGCTAATAACTTCTGTTGCTAGCTGAAGGTTAGGTACCTTCCTTATTACCTGTACTGACCCAATTATAATATACATGATAATTTCTTAATGTAGTTCTAAATCCAAGTTGTCATTTTTTAATTCAGTAGCACAAATTAGATATAGTAGAGAATTTTAAAATCCCATAAGTTATATTTTTCATGTATCTGCTGTATTAGGTTACATTTTGGTGTCATTATGCAAATAAAGTAGTGTACTACACATTACTGATTACTTTTTAAAAATTAATAAATAAATGCAATATGTTACTCCCCAGAAAATGTAACTCATTACTCTACTTGTAGCATTACTTTGTAGCGTGGGGTGAAATTTATTCTCACATAATTACCAGTTACCAAGTTAAACCTTAGGCTACAGTCCCACACACTGAAACAAATCCCTATCCTAATGAGGACACACAAACTTTCTTTTAGTGTTTACATTTGAACAAAAAGCCGAAAACATGCAAGTCAAAAACCAGCCCAAAAGACTTCAAAACAATCTCTGTCTGCAGGGCTGAGGTCAGCAAACGCCCAGTTTCAACATCACTCTGGATTCTTTGTGTGAGCATGTTGTGTGTGCAGATGCTTGCAAAGAGCTGAAGTTAACAGCAGAATGCGGTTGTTACCATCCTCAAGCCAATTTGCACTTTACCATCACACTCATGTCCTTTTGTGCAATAAAGGTCAAATTTATGTACATATGCATACGACTCAAACGTTGTAGATAAGATGTGAGCAGTGTCTCGGTAGCTTCTTGTCTGTAAGACTTATTTAACTGGTACATTTTTTTATAATAATAATAATGATGGATTGCATTTATATAGCGCTTTTCGGGGCCCTCAAAGCGCTCTACAATACCACTATTCATTTACTCTCACATTCACACACTGGTGGAGGCAGCTACAGGTGTAGCCACAGCTGCCCTGGGGCAGACTGACAGAGGCGAGGCTGCCATATCGCGCCATCGGCCCCTCTGGCCTTTTTAAATTATTATTATTGTTGTTTTTATTAATCTTGTGTTAATGACAAGCAAATAAATAATAATCACCTTACAGGGATTGAGGGACTATATCGCCCTTAGTTCAGTCAGCATTTACCAAGCTGGCTGCAGTGGTGGAGAAGTATTCAGTATTTTACTAAATAACAGCAATGCCACAGTGTAAAAATAGTAGAGAGTAAATGTCAAGCACTGAACATTCCAGTGTGTATTATTAGCTGCATTTTCCAACAGTTTTGAAATTAAAAGCCTCATGAATTCATAAAATGTCAGTAATGTTGCAGTATATAATTGGATAATGATTACCTCTGCATTAGTGCTGAAGTGTCACTGATTGCTTTGGTTAGTCCAGTTAAAGCTCATATTTTTGCATCATATTTACACTGCTTGAGAGGGCGGTTTATACCACAGCGTCATATCTTGTGAGCTCATCATTAATTTTGTATGACGAATGTGCTCAATATAAAGCATGAAATGCCGTGAAATGGGAACACTTCCACGATCATGTGTAATTAGCTTCTGGACACTAACGGGATTTAATTACTTTTGGCAACATCATAATGCACTTATGTGCAATATGGTGTAGCACACTGATTGCAGCTCAGAAAACAGATCTGATAAGCCAGCGAACAGAAGCATGACACAGCTCGGTTTTCGTTTAATCACCTCAGTGTGAACAAAAGCCATTCTTCTTTCCTGGAAGAAACTTTGCTTAAATACTCGTGTTTTCTGGAGTGAAATCCACCAAATATGGTCTCTGTGTTATCAGTGCAGCAGATTTTATCAGCAAATGTCAGAAAATGTTAGT
This sequence comes from Simochromis diagramma, assembly GCF_900408965.1. Taxonomy (NCBI): domain Eukaryota; kingdom Metazoa; phylum Chordata; class Actinopteri; order Cichliformes; family Cichlidae; genus Simochromis; species Simochromis diagramma. The sequence goes on from NW_024387477.1 coordinate 2,824,177, forward strand.
CCTGGTATCTACATAATTGTGGCTCCACAAATTTGAAAGATAAAATCATCACTTTTGTGCATTTCGTGGGGATGTTTATGTAGAGTTTGACTTGTAAAGCTATTTTAAATATATGCCATAAGTGACCTTGTGCACTCTGCCTGTGCCTTGCCTAACCAGACAATAAGCTAGAAAATGGAAGTGGCAAATATCTTCAGTCCAATATCTGTAAATGCAAACAGCCTGCACTGAAGGTCTGGTGATTTAACAAGGAGGCGAGATCAGAGTACCGTCAGACAGGAGTTTATTCCACCATCTAAATTTTGGGTTTATTTGTGCCACATTCAGCCCATTAACAATATAACTCTGAGGCATTCGCATCAAACCAAATGACGCCTATTTACCTCATTGACTCTGGTTATTGAATATCCGACCATTTCACTAAAGTAATAATCACAGTGCGTAATAAAAAAATAAGTAATAGGAGCAGCATTGCTTCATTGCACCACCTCCCTGTAGTGTAATCTTTACTACATTTTGAGGTTTTATGAGCTGAGAGAGAATGCTAGAAACCTTCATATAGCACTTTTAAATCTCTCAAATAAAAATAAAACACACACACTTGTCAAAAACCACCTGAAACACATTCGGGCCACATAACTGATCCAGCCCCGTGTGGTACTGCTGACGTGGAGCGCAAGCGTCCAGCTTTATTCGTGGTAGAGAAATCATCTTTTAGTTTGAAAGTCTTTTTTCTCTGTGCTAACTTTCTGTTTATGCACACTCACGGCAGGTGACTTTCAAAGAACCAACACCATTAGCTTTGTTTGGATCTTCTTCTGTTTTCCCCTTTTCTGGCCAACACTCTGTGAAACTTTGAGGGCACCAGCTCCCTGGAGACTTCTTTTGTTCTTCAATCGGCTGTTCAGATAATCTTAGGTCATATCCACATATTTTACAGGCAGAAAACCTAAGAGAGATGACAAGAGCAGGATGTTTTTCCCCCTCCTAGCCTCTAGTCAGCTCTGGCACGCAAAGCCCAACCTAAGCAGAATGAGTAAGTGGAGAGCATCATGACACAGTTTTGAAAAAGATGAGAGGAGGATTATTACACTGAGCCAGTGAAGTACTTCTTAAAGTTTGTTCATCACAGAGTGCTCGTCAAAGTGCCCCTAGAAAGACATTCAGCCGCGGATGCTCATTTGAGGGGATTTAATTTGAAGGAAAAGGAAGCATTTCGATTTAATTTTCCACAGAGACGCGTTGTCCAAAGGTGGGCATGTAATAATGACAGCCAGATCTGTCATTTGTCTTCTCTCTGTTCTTGCTGTTAAGTGAAATGAGTAATAGTGTGGTTGAAAAGCTTTTCAATCTCCAGGGAGGATCCATGCTGAGAAACGATGCAGTCATTTGTGTGGATGGAGAAAGTATATAATTTCAAGACCAATCACATGGAATCATATGGGAAGCAGCGCTGCACAGTTTGAACTCTTTAAATTGGTTAAAATGAGTTACTGCGTTGGGGCTGTATCGCATCCGGACAGCCGGTCTGATCCCTTGAATTGAGAGATTTTGTGTCATTTACCTGCCTGTTACTTCAAAAATCAAGGAAAGTGAAGCGCATTCAGGCTCAGACTGCCTGAGACGCGCCTGCTTCCTCCTGAACCTGACATGCTCATTATCAGCATTACCATAATCTATTGTGTCACTCACAAAAGCTTTGCTATAAAAGGAAATTCCACAGATTTTACATATCAAGCTCAGGCGGCTCATGGGGTCTCAGCAGCCAGCTGAGAAAAACTATCCAGAAGCTAAAAAAAATACCCCTGATGATGTCATAATGATGTCACCAGAGTTATGTCAGACTGGGTGGTCAGGTAGCCTGATGGGGTGGAGTAACTTTTGATGAAGGTAGAACAAATCCAAGTTTGCAGCTGCTTTATGGATCCTGTGTGTTTGAAGCTCTTGATTGTTAGACTTTACTCGTTTTTTAAAATAATGTCTTTCTTTCTCTTTAGTCACCCTGCTCTTTGGAGTGCAACACTAATGCATTACTTAAGTGTGGCTAAACATAAGGTAAGAATTGGCCAGCAAAGTCTGAAATCTGGCCCATTGTAAGCCTTTGGTTTAGGAGGGCATAGATTTTAGACTTTTAACTGTATTTTCATAAGTTTTATCCAACTGAGAAAGACATTCATACAAAGTAATTAAGGAACAAATAAACTGTAACAGTTAAAACACATATGTTCATGTTTTTTTGCTTTTTACTAGCAGCTACAGAAATGTGTGTGCTTTTTTGTGGTAACAATTGCGACATAATTTATTTTATCGTGCGTAAAAACTAAAATTGCACTTGGATGGGATTAAACGTGCAAAGGAGAGTTTCTCTGTCAAATTATCCCCGCTTTGACGTGAAAAGATGTGACTCCTTTTGGAGCCTTTTCTCGGGTGTTTACCCAGCGGATTACATGAATTCTCGTGATTTTATAAAATTACCGTTTGGATTGATGTGCATGACACTTTCATTAATTACGCTCCACCAGCTATCCTCAGAGTCTGGAGGAGGTCTGCCCGCAACCTTTAGGCTCGAAGTTTAGAGTGAACACACCAGCACAAAATCTAAACTGCCAGCAGCTCCATGACGTCAGGTGAGGTTAAATACAGTTTATTCACAGGTAAAAACGTTAACAGCAAACATTCAGAACACAAACTCTGCTTTTTGTTATATTAGGAAGCTGTTGCGTTTTATGGGCCTTGATCTGCCTGCACTGTCTGGCCCTGGATGATGTGTTTATCTACATCAGTCTGATTGGTGATGTTCAACATAAGCTAACAGGCAGAGGTAAAAGAAAAGTGAGAAGGAATGAGGCGAAAACAAAATCCACTCCGCCTTCCTCCTGTGTAACTTACTGCTTTTTGTTGGGTTGTTGGAGGAGGAAGAGGAAGGGGTTGTTTTTTTTTTTAAAGCGTAAAGTCATTGATTGTCACAGCAGAGGGAAGCGCTGCTCCAGAGCGGCTATGTGTTGCATGCCTCAGCGGGGAAAATGTCTTCGTATGCGGGTGGCAGTTCACTGGGGAGCGGGTAGGAGAAAGGGAAGCAATGATTGAGCTCCGGGTCCGTGGGCGAGTATCCCGGCAGTTCGATTGACGGGTGTCCCCCGCACTGCACTTCTGCACCTGTCTCGTCAAACACACCAAAAACACCCAGGTTGATGTAAGACACCGGCTGGAAATCCGCCGAGGAGCAGTCCCGCTCCTCGCTGAAGATGATCGCCCCGGCGCTCTGCCTCTGACACTGTCTGCTCCTAGAAAACTGCGCTGTTTTGTACCTTTTGATGATCACCAGGTTGATGAGCCCGAGGAGGCACTCCAACGTGCTGAGAACAGTAGAGATGACCAAACTCCGCTGGTAATCCCTCAGCTGCTCGCAGGCTGGGTTCAGCACCACAGAGTGGAAGCAGTAATGGGAATATTTCCTCTCCACCAGAGAAGCCGTGTCCCCGTCCACCACCGCGCCAGAGAAGGCGGTGAGGACCCCCAACAAGAAGACCACAACACCGAGGAGAAAGAAATTCCTGCAGCCGGGCTTGTCCGTGCAACACACCAGCGCGGTTCCCAGCATGACCTGCCCGATTCCCACAAGTAGCCCGGAGTAGAAAGCCCCGGCCGTGGAGCCGAGGTGGAAATGCGCTTTCACCGTAGATCCCAACGAGACGCATCTTAATCCAACGACAACTTCGCTCAGGGCGCACACGAAGAGGAGGGTGCTGGAGAGGACGGTGCACAGTCCTTTCCCACTCAACTTCATTATATTCCACCTCTGCCGCTCTCGATCCCTCTCCCCCGCTCTTCATCCTCCTGCGTCCTCTCCTCCGTCTCCTCTGGAAGCACTCTCACATCGGGACATCATCTGCCGGTGACTCCTCCGGTTCAGAGCGGGCGATCCTCGCCGCTGCGGCGTCTCTCTCGCATGCCCGCCGCTTTACAGGAATATATAAATAATTAATGACAAGAACGCATTCCTCACTGCACTTATCGATAATCCATACAGCCAATGATCGCGTTACCCAAGATCAGCTATAGCCGCCCATCTCACTCCCAAGCAAAAGTTTTTTTATGTTGCTTTTCCTTTTTCCTCCTGACGAGAGAGTGCAGTCCGCCAAGTCTCCGGCTTGAATGCCGTGTGCGGGGTTTTGTGGCAGAGAAGGAGGCGGCTGCTACAGTCGGAGATGCTCGAGCGTCCTGTTGACCAATGACCCGCAGGCCCCAAGAACACTCCTACAGGGGCTATAAGTGTGCCTGAGGTGCCACGTAGAGACTTTACAGTGACGTTGTGTTAAATGGAAAGGCGAGTGAGCGACTTTTGGTGGGTGATCAAAACAATCGTGAGCGCGACTGGTGTTCGGGAACATGAAATGATTTCTTTTTTCTTTTTTTATACACGCACTTCACACCCTCAGGCTCGTAGTCAGTTCACTTCTGCAGGAGTGACTGCGAGGTGAGGAAATTTAATTTAGGCGAGCGGTAACCTGTGTTCCTGTTATTAAACTGATTTTTGGCGGAAACAAAATAATCTTCTTATTCTTGATATGAGCTAAATAAAAAAACGAAAAGCCCACCAGGTCTCTGTTTCTCCTAGGACTTGTTTTTGTCAGGCAGATCTTTCCGGAAATCACAAATCATCAAGCATCAATAAGACGAGAGGAGCTGAGCGAGGCTGTGCGCTGTCCGCGGTGCTGAAACATCCAAACCTGGAGGCCAGACGGCCGCTGATTGGAGTCCACAGCATCTCTCCTCACATTTCTAATGGATCTTTAAAACTATAAACGTCTCGTATTTTAATGGTGGTTGAGAGAGGCTCCAGACCTCACCATAGACAACCTTTACAGGAGTGTTGCAGGGTGGATAACTGGTTAGAGGCAGCATTTCAGTCTTAAAACAAATGTAGAAAGACATACTGTATGAGTCATCCAAAGTCCATGCTGCAATGCCCAACAGAAGCTACAGCCCACAGTGTAAAAGTAAATGTTTGAGTGTGAAGTCTAATAGAGTACATAGTCATTATAAATAGAGCAGGCAGCTGAAAGAGACATTCTTCTAATTCATATGTTGAAAATATGTTAAGACAATCTTTACGAGATTTGTGTGTGTGTGTGTGTGATCATGAGGAGGACGCGAACCAGATTTCATGATAACGAATCCAAATATATGCTGAGTCATTTTTATTACCTAAAACCCAAAAACACTTTTGGCACTAAAGCGTGGAGATATGACACCACTGTGGTCACTAAGATTTATCATCTTTGTCACCCATGAGCAAAGTAAATATCACAACAAAATTTCATGCCAATGGCATTTGAGGCTGGAGTTTTGGGAGCAAAGTGCCCGAGTGACATTCATTTAGTGAAAACAAATTGGTGTCATTGAATCGGAGCTGGCTAATAATGAAATGTAAAAAAAAAACAATCGTGAAAAAGTTCAAGGATATGCAAAATGATTCAACTGTGTGACCTGCTGTAAAAACATTGCCGGTTCTTGGAGCTGAGTTGTTTCCACTTCATTTTATCTGGTTGTGAAAACTCTCAGCGGACGACCGCGAGTTCTTGACTTAATTAACCAAATGTTTGACGAGTGCAGGTGGGAGAATTCCACCAGGGAAAGCCGTCGCCCATCCATTCATCACAATGAGCCACCTCATTGACTGTACCAGCACAGCTGCCAGCAAGTGTGAGTGTCACTCTAATTAGGTCATTACTACTTTGCATAAGTTTGCAGATAAGAAAAGATGCTGTGAATGATGAGCTGATAAGCTGCTGATTGGCTGATTGATTGGCAGGCTTGCTTGCTGGCAGTGTGTTTCAGTGATGTTGACACCATCAGCAGCAACAACCTGACTGACTGGCCCAGTCACCACAGGCGTAGATACAAAACTGAAGCAATAAAGGGGCAAAAACTGGAGAATCAAAACACAGAAAACAAAGCGTCTGAGGTTCAAAGTTTCCTGGGGAGCATACAGTGGGGCAAAAAAGTATTTAGTCAGCCACCGATTGTGCAAGTTCCCCCACCTAAAATGATGACAGAGGTCAGTAATTTGCACCAGAGGTACACTTCAACTGTGAGAGACAGAATGTGAAAAAAAGATCCATGAATCCACATGGTAGGATTTGTAAAGAATTTATTCGTAAATCAGGGTGGAAAATAAGTATTTGGTCAATAACAAAAATACAACTCAATACTTTGTAACATAACCTTTGTTGGCAATAACAGAGGTCAAACGTTTACTATAGGTCTTTACCAGGTTTGCACACACAGTAGCTGGTATTTTGGCCCATTCCTCCATGCAGATCTTCTCGAGAGCAGTGATGTTTTGGGGCTGTCGCCGAGCAACACGGACTTTCAACTCCCGCCACAGATTTTCTATGGGGTTGAGGTCTGGAGACTGGCTAGGCCACTCCAGGACTTTCAAATGCTTCTTACGGAGCCACTCCTTTGTTGCCCGGGCGGTGTGTTTTCGATCATTGTCATGTTGGAAGACCCAGCCTCGTTTCATCTTCAAAGTTCTCACTGATGGAAGGAGGTTTTGGCTCAAAATCTCACGATACATGGCCCCATTCATTCTGTCCTTAACACGGATCAGTCGTCCTGTCCCCTTGGCAGAAAAACAGCCCCATAGCATGATGTTTCCACCCCCATGCTTCACAGTAGGTATGGTGTTCTTGGGATGCAACTCAGTATTCTTCTTCCTCCAAACACGACGAGTTGAGTTTATACCAAAAAGTTCTACTTTGGTTTCATCTGACCACATGACATTCTCCCAATCCTCTGCTGTATCATCCATGTGCTCTCTGGCAAACTTCAGACGGGCCTGGACATGCACTGGCTTCAGCAGCGGAACACGTCTGGCACTGCGGGATTTGATTCCCTGCCGTTGTAGTGTGTTACTGATGGTGACCTTTGTTACTTTGGTCCCAGCTCTCTGCAGGTCATTCACCAGGTCCCCCCGTGTGGTTCTGGGATCTTTGCTCACCGTTCTCATGATCATTTTGACCCCACGGGATGAGATCTTGCGTGGAGCCCCAGATCGAGGGAGATTATCAGTGGTCTTGTATGTCTTCCATTTTCTGATGATTGCTCCCACAGTTGATTTTTTCACACCAAGCTGCTTGCCTATTGTAGATTCACTCTTCCCAGTCTGGTGCAGGTCTACAATACTTTTCCTGGTGTCCTTCGAAAGCTCTTTGGTCTTAGCCATGGCGGAGTTTGGAGTCTGACTGTTTGAGGCTGTGGACAGGTGTCTTTTATACAGATGATGAGTTCAAACAGGTGCCATTCATACAGGTAACGAGTGGGGGACAGAAAAGCTTCTTACAGAAGACGTTACAGGTCTGTGAGAGCCAGAGATTTTCCTTGTTTGAGGTGACCAAATACTTATTTTCCACCCTAATTTACGAATAAATTCTTTACAAATCCTACCATGTGAATTCATGGATTTTTTATTCACATTCTGTCTCTCACAGTTGAAGTGTACCTCTGGTGCAAATTACTGACCTCTGTCATCATTTTAAGTGGGGGAACTTGCACAATCGGTGGCTGACTAAATACTTTTTTGCCCCACTGTATAACCCACTGCTTAACGAGTCTCTCTGTCACTTCTTATCCAGTCCATACATGAGCAATAAAACCCACAGCTCTGAGTCCTTCCTGCTGTTAAAGCATTGTATTTGAGCCATGCTTTGTGTGGCAGCAGATTCAGACCCATTTTTCACATTTGTTGTTTCATAATGTGGGCGTTGCGAAGCCTTTTGTAACTGTGATTAAGAGCTATACAAATAAACTTGGACCAGGGCATCACAGAAAATGGCTTCACTTCACTCACAGTGTGAGCAGCCACAGGTAAGGAGCATGCACTTTAATGTGAAGGAAAACTACTGGATTCAATTGCCCGATAAAAGTGATGAGGCAGAGGTTGTTAATAGCATATGTCTTTTATCAGGGCACAAGGTGAGCCCTGCTCACCTCCATAACACAGACCATTTCCCTCATGGTCACAGACCTGGAAGACACTGTTACTGAAGGGGAAAGTGGCTCTAACCTTAATGGGTAAGATCACCTCTCACCTACATGGCAGAAAGACCTGAAATTGGCTTCATTTTAATGTACAGGGCTGTCTGAATGTTATTACTATATGGTTTATAGGGGAAAATGCCACACAAAGAACTGCAGATAGATCCCCAGCATTATAACAATAATAATAATAAATCAGCCTTCTCCTCCAAGAGCAGATTTTCAACTTAAATCACTACAAGTCGTTCTGTGTGTGTGCGTGTGTGTGAGCATTTAGGCTCGATTGCTTCAGCTGTGCCAAGAGTCAGCTGTGAAGGGAGTGCTTCGGCATCTAAGATGCAGTTTTACAGCAGCAGTTACAACAGCCGCGACAGGTCGGCCTGTAAAATCCTGTGTTAGCCTATAAATATTAATGAATCTAAAGCAGCCGCTGCTGTTGATGGCTGGAGCTGGGAGGGACTCAAACAATGTTTCTTCTAAAGAGGAACTGACTCTGAAAAATAAATTCAATACCAAGGGTGAAAACCTGTCAGACCTAGATCAGACAGGGGACAGGGTTTGTCAAATGGGGGGGAGCATTAGGAACAGAGAAGTGAGGCAGTCAGCTGGTGAGATTATCATAGTATTCATATCAACAGTGTATCAAATGACCGTGTGGAAGCTATCGCTTGCTTTTTTTTCGAGTAATTTTCATTTGCCAGCGTGAAGCTTCTTCTCTTATTGACTTTCTTTAGAGCTGCTGCTGCTTCATGTTGCCAGCAGAAAACCTCAGATAAACCCACTGTGGGCTTCCAGTACCCACCCGAAACAGACTGAAAACAAAAGCAGCAAATGTTACCTGATGAACAGAGCGAGAACCCAGTGTAGACAAACAGATCTGTGTGCAGACACTGGGCTCGACTCCAAATAATGATATCCCTTACAACAAGACCAAGAAAAGAGTTCCAGCGATAAAGCTGAATACTCCTTAAATCAAATAATGTTTAGTCTATCACTAAGGGAATATATGAGATTGTTGTGTGTGTGTGTGGGCGCGTGAGGAAAATAGAAAGCATTTAATTTAAAATGAGCTTGGTTTTGTGTTTGTTGGCGTCACTGGAGGTCAGTTTCGAGTGGTTTGGGTGTTTGTGTATGTGTGTTTGTGTTTGTGTTTGTGCGGGGCTTTACTGTGTAAAATACAAGGTGCAGAGGTTGGATGATTATGCATAAAGCCTGAGGAGCAGCAAAGAAATGCCATTTAGCTTTTGTAGATGCCAAAACAGATGAGCAGGCGTGGCTGAAGATGAGGTCCAAATGATTCCATCAAAGTGGAAGTTTGAACTTATTTATCCCTTTCCTTCTGTTTCCTGCTTGATTTTTATGAACTTCATATCAGGATTAGAGGCTCCACAGGATAGTATCTAACAAGCATAATATCCCTGGTTTGATCATAGGTAGGGGACAGGTAGGGCATCTGGTGTAATAAAAAAAACCCTGCCATATCAAATATATGGAGCTAGCTGCTGTAGTGCAGTTTTGAGGTTGAGCTACTGCCCCCTTGTGGCCAGAAATGACAACAAAGCAGCTTTAAGTGAGATTTGTGGGCACTTTTGGCACTTTATGGAAAATAACATCTCACTGAAATAATGAGTCTCTAAGGTACTTCCTGACTTATTGACCTTGGTTAAGAGTACCATTACCCTTAAAGTTGCACTTGGATTGTTTTATTTCGAGGAGAATCTCAGTCTTTGGGAAACTTATTTTATTAACAATAAAGTCAGAAATGAATGTGTGAAAAGTAACCACCAGCATCACCACTATTCCTTCTGATGTTCCCGATGTTAATAGCACCATTGTTATAATTTAATCTGAATCAAAAGTCAATTTAACTTCAAACCTTTCCCCTGGTCATTTAATTTAGCGCTGCTTCATCTAATTATACCCTTCACTGCACAACTGCATATATATTTAGTTTCCTCTGACTTTTAATCAAAGAACTGCAAAGTAGATTTTTCTGTGAGTTAAGGTACCAAGAAACATTTTCACTTTTCAAGCCAGGAAATACACAGGCTTAAATCACGAATGCGTGTTGTGCTAAAATATGTAAACAAATGAAAAATAACGAGGTAAATTATAAATAATTCAGGCACTGACTGGCTGGACTGGAGGGAGCACACACTGAAACCTGTTAATACTGTAAGTATAATTCTTCCCCATTTAGCATCGTCGCTGAAATTGTTGTGCTGAACCTTAAAGAAGATTTATAGTGGTATTTATGTTAATGGAAATCCATACAGATGATGGCGATGGTAACGATGATGATCAGATTACATTAGTGAGATTCATTAGTGAGGAGGAGGTGAAGGTAAGAGGCAATGTAATGATGAGGGTTGCACGTGAGGGTAAAGCACAGTCTACGTAGGAGTTTATTTCAGGCATCCAAAGAATACAAATAAAGTCCTGCTCAAGATGATAGCATCGTCCAAATGCAAGTGAAAACACTGCTCAGCAATGGAGTGTATTTACAAAATTATGCTGCAGATCACTTTGATATTGTTATGTTTGCACAAAGCATTTTTGTCGTTGATCATTTTAAAATATTCTAAATCCTCCTACTCGGTTTCTTTCACAGAACAAATGAGGGTCTTTCCGCTCGTTCTTTTCAAAACCGTTGTAGCCAGAGGTAGTAAATGTTTTTCATTACCAGATAAATTGAGTGCAGAAGTGTCACCAAATAATCATTTAAAATGATGCAACAGAGGATTTAGGAGAAGCTACACCCAATCCGGGGTTTTCCTTCTGTCTTGTAGTCCACATCTTTATATAAGGAAACTGCATCAGACATTTAAGAGACTTTAAATATGAGGCTGTTAGAGAACAGAGATGCAGGTGGAAGGAATTACTGCACCAGCACCACGCAGGCAGAGCGTATAGAAAAGGGGCAGACAGCTGACCTTAGGCTTTCTCCCGAGACTGCAAGATGCTCAAGAGACAACGCTCGTAGCCGGCCTTTGTGACTTCAGAAGGATTCTTCAAATGTGACCCGATTAAAAATGTGTTTTTCTATGCACTTCCTCACTTTGATGTTCGAGCTGCTTTTACGCCACCAGCTGAAGATGAGTCCAGTTTTGTGGTCCAGGATTTCTGGATTAGGAAGGATTAGATGTACATGTAACATCATTTTTAGCGTTAGACACACATTACTGTTCGTAACTGAATAAAGAAATGACAGTCAGGTTTACAGCAGCAAATTTAGCATTTTTGGAAGGCTGAGAGCTTCAAGGGTGTAGTGAGGAAAAACAGTTTTATAGTGCTGTAAAGGAGACTAACACTACACACCATTGGTTTTAATTCAGTGGCCACTTTACAGATGTTTTTGTTTCCTCACAGTGCAAGTTAACTGCGAGATACGTTCTTTAATTGCATATATAATGGTAGATAAGTCTACTTGGTGGTGTGAGCATCAGTTCATTTAGAGGAGACTCACTCCAGTCAAAAGAAGATTTTTTCTACTTAATTTAATCTATATTTGGCAGCTTGGTGCTGTTCTGAGAGCAGCACAGCGCTGAGCAGGCATGAATAAAAACACATACAGTTAAATCCACAGGATCATCATTGGACAGCGATACATTATGTTGTCATTGTGCTTCTGTACCCCACCACTGTGGCTTTAAATCTAACAATCAATGTGTGATTGAAGTGCAGACCTTCAGCTTGAATTCAAGGAGCTTAATAAAAGTGCTCTATTAACTGTTTGAGAATTAGAGACATTTTTATACATAGTGCATCATTTTCAGAGGCTCAAACAACTAGACGATAGACCGAGGAGTGGTTTCATGGGGAGCTGAGGATTGTTGTTTTCATGGTAATGTCAGCTTTAGACATCCACTGATTGCAACTAATGTTCATCCAGTTATTAAAAACATCCTTATACTTACAATTACATTAGTTTGTCCAATTAGTTTTGTGCATCTGAAAATGCAACACAATTTATGAAAATGCCTGCAATTAGAGTCTGACTGATAAATGATTTTTAAGACTGAGACGGACTTTTGGTGACTTAAATAACCAACACGTTGGTAGGATGTAACCTGAGCTATCAGTGTCTACGGCAAGACATCAGCTGATCTGCCAGGACTGGTGGAGCTTGACTTCATGCTCAGTTTATCAGTTCATGTATGTCACTACAAATATTCCCATTTTTCCATTTTTCTGCTTTTTACACATTTACTTCATTCATTCATTGACTTTCATTGATTTTCTCTATAGTCTTTTCATTTTTTTAACTTTCCAGACTTTATTTTCAGATGTTCACGCTGCAGGGAAAAATGATTACACATTCAACTTGTGTTTTCCAGAAGTGATAAAACAGTGACAGAAATGTCACGAGTCACTCTGACACGGTCTTTGTCACACTTGCGGGCTCCTTTCATCTGAGATTCTACTGTCTGTTTCCTGTTTTGTATTACATTGTAACAATACAACATTCATGTGCACACGCAAGGAAAGAGAAAAATCCCACACGTGCTTAATATCAGTTCTCTGATGTTTTGATGTAAAACCAACACGTGGCTGGTGCCTTGATGAACAGAGAGGCTGCAGAATCCCACACAGGATTAGCCGCCTTTCCTTTTCCACTAAAAGAAGCAGATGTCTCAGAACCAATCTGGACCTCGTCCAGGACTCTACATGGATACAGCGGTCTCCTGTTAATCCACTGTGTCTGTGCTTGCATTTTTAAAAAGTAGACAGTGGCTCCACAAGCCTTTACCACAACTGCTGTTCTGGACATAGCATATGGACACCGAAACAGAAGGCAAATGTTTGGCTGCAGGCCTTCTGTCTGCTTCACCTGTATTTAACAGTGTGCGGTTTGTTTGGACTTGTGCTGGGTTTAATTAGTATTTTAATTACACACTGCCTGGAGCCCCTGCTTGTTTTTTGTTCTGGGTTTAACCACTAGGGAGCACTCTCATTCAACAATGCTGGAAGTGATGCAGCAGGTACCTGATCTGTTTTGCTTAATAAGTTGAAACAATGTGGCTAATATGCATACTCAGCTGCCGGGATTGTCTTGTTGAATGGTTTAACTTGGCAGCTCTTTTACTGTCCTGCAGATTGGCCCAAAGTTAGAAAAACTCGTTTTTTTGTTAAGCAAAAAAAGTGGAAACTGTAAGCCTGTTCTTCACCTATCGCAAGCACCTTTCATTTCCTTGCACTTAAAACTTTGTGGGTGTATTGCCAGGGACCCGAGTAAGTGCGGTGCCAAGTTTGAGGTAGTTTAAATGAGTGGTTGTCACATTTTGGATGAAAGTTGTTTTCTACTACCAGAATTTCCCCAAAGAGTTCCTGCTTCATTCTGTGAGTAGAGGAAGGAGCAAACATACACACAGACGTCTGTTTGCTTGGCTGTTGCTGTGAGGGCATGCATCCCCAACGTTTTATTCAAAGCTTTAACCCTAAAATCAGGTCTTAACCCTCAGAGACACTTTTGAAGGGTGTAAAAAAAGGGCCGGCCAAACAACTGTATCTGTTTGAACATTTCATCTAAAACCACTCTCTTTATTTAATATAGACATATTGCATTTTGTTTATTTTTTAATATGATGTAGTCATTGCCCTTAATTTCCTGTTACAAATTACTTACAGATTAAACATATATACGGTACTGCCCAAAGTCTTGAGCCATCCTCATTTCTTTGTTTTGCTATGAAAATGGGGAGGTGGTAACAGTTTATTGAAACACGTGAAATACAGTATCTAAGGCAAAAACAGAGTTTATACAGTTCCAATAAGTGTGAAAGTCAATATTTAGTTTGACCACCTTTATTCTTTAACCTAACATGAACTCCTAGCTAAGCTCTCCTGTATTTACCTTGAGTAGTCTTCAGGAATAGTTCTCCAGGCTTCCTGAAGGACATTCAGAGCTCTTCTTTGGATGTTGGTTGCTTTTTTGTTCTGTGCTGTAAAGATGATCCCACACTGCTTCAGTAATGTTGAGGTCCGGACGCTGAGGAGGCAAATCCATGACTGACTGTTCCAATTGTGTGCTTTTCTATCCAGGTCTCTTTCTACTGCATTGTCAGTGTGTTTGGAATCATTGTCATGCTGAAGAATGAAGCTGCTGCCAGTCACATGCTTTACAGATGGTACTTTTACTATGTTTATAAATCCATCAACTTGGATGAGATCCCCAACACGACTGGCAGAAATGCAGCTGCGAGTAAAAAGTGACTAAAGATACAATATAAATGGGGTTTTTTTGCCAACTTGTCTGTTCTGTATAGACTCAAACTTTTGCAAAGCACTGTAGTTCTTTTGATTTTTTAAAATCTGACAGTTCTGCACAGCCACATTTTCAAGGCACAATCTCATCCACATGCACACGTTAATGATCCTGATTGCCTGAATGTGACATGCTTAGCAATCACCTATAAATTGTAGCAATAACAGTAACCTGGGTTACACTCTCTTTGAATGGGCACCCACTGCACTCGTTTGCCAAGCGCTGATGACGTGACCGTGCTGATCACAGGGTTCGCCACACTACACAAGCAGCGCTGCTCTAATGTCAACGATGCACAGAAGCTGTAATTACGCACAGCTGGAACACTGGCTGCTCGGTCAGAGACTGTAAGGGGACAGATTGTGTTGTAGTGTCAGCAGAAGTAGAAACAGCTGCATCGAGTGGAGTAAATCCATTTCCTCGCTCCAAGGGAGGTCAGGACATGAGGCTGCGAGTGTCAATACACAGGCTGCAAAGTTCAGAGGACCAAACAGAAAAAAAATCAAACTAAAAAGTGTCTCATTTAAAGGAAGCAGCATAGATTTGAAAATAAGCAGCAGCACATGACTGCTTTTAATCTCAACTTGCTTCATTCCCACAAAAAAACAAAAACAAAAAAAGACAACACAACATGTCACTGCTGTTATTCCAAACTTATATTTCTCATCTTTCCTTAAACACAAGCAGATGAATTCCCCGTTCAAACCAAATATTTTCCTTTATATTTATGTGAAAAATGGGTTTTGTAACCAGAAGTCCAAATGAAGTCTTACTTTGAAGTCTGCTCACTAACGCGTCAGTTCCATGAATTAAAAATAACAAAAAGCTGTAAAACAACGTAAATGTCACACTCACAGGGGTGCAGCTGAATCCATGACAACATACAAACACATATTCAAGTTGAAACAAAGAAAAAGAACAGCCAGTTAATGAATCTAAATCTAAACCTGGCTAAAAGACTCACTTCCAGGTGTGAGACAAAACTTAACTCCCTCATTTTTTTAAAGACTTTCTGATGTAGCTGTCACGTGTATTTCAGACTCTAGGTGACCTTTTGTCTGTGGTTATTTCTCAAACCTTGTTCAGCAATATAAATTATAGCCATTTACAGTAATATCAAGCTCCAGGAGTTGATTCTGCGGACAGCAGGGCAGCGATGAAGCAGGGCAGGGAGTGGAAATGGTGCGAGTCCCCAGGAGACCTAGCTAGCCTCCTGCGACTGTGATGCTGAGATGGATGGCTCAGGATTTTCTGCCATGGGCTCATCAGAGAGAGTACCGTTTCCATATTTGTTCCTTAAAGAACGTCCCAAAAACTCCCAGTACTCTTTACGGATGGTGTCCTTCTCCTGTGCCAGTAGTTGACAAATCTTCAAAGGAAGACAACAAAGCACAACAACATTGTTTCAGATCTCGAGTTTGACAAGAACAACATTGGGTGAAAACTTTTATTTCTAAGTATGCCTAAGGACTTACTTCTAGAGCCTTTCTTAAAGTTTCCTTTTGCTCCTCCTCTTCTACCTTTTCTTTTTGGGCGATGTTCTCTAAGGCATCCTCATAGCAATCAAACAGAAATGCTAGCAGGTAAGGTGAACAATGTGTCTCCTTTAGCTCCAGCACCCTCTCCAGCAGACCTGGCTGAGATGACAGACCTTGGTCTTGCAGCATCCTTGGGGGGAAAAAAACGAAGGAAATAAGAGAGGATACTGGCTTTTCCATTTTTAATAACCGTTTCTCAAGCTCCCTGTAGCGTGCTATATATTGAATGTCTTAGGATGGCACAGTGAAATATTCTAGCGAGAAAATGTCAGGATATTTGGGCCTTACAGGTAAACACACATAGGATCATTTACACTGTGATTTGCATCTTACCCTTTCAAATAATTCCATGCACTTTCATTATGGGGAGCCTTCCTGATCTGGTTCAGGCAATATCTGACACAAAGGGAAGAACAGCAGAAAAATGAATGCAACTACACAACTGAAGCAGGAACAATGCTGAGGGTACAGAAACATGTATGTATTCATATTCATTAGAGAGAGAGAGAGAGAGAGAGAGTCCAAAAAGTGGACTTAAGTATTTGGATTTTCTGATATTTGCTTCCGTTTTAAGTTGTCAGAAGTGATTTTAATGACTAAATCTTGAGTTTTTGACGTTCCTATAGCACACTATATATTGTCTGGAGCGGTGGATATCCCAGCAGAAATTCCAAAAACACCCAAGTGCAAAAAACATGTTAAAGTTACTGAGAGTAAAACCAAAACAAACACCTCATGCTAACTGTGAAGAAAAGTGGTGGAGGGCTGGGGATTTGGGCTTGTTTTATAGCCACAGGACCCAGGCACCTTGCACTTATTGAGTGGACTATGAACTCCTCTGTATATCAAAGTATTCTAGAGTCAAATGTGAGCCCGTTTGCCAAAGTTTGGCTGATATTGTGTCAAACAACAGGACAGTGAAACCAAGCACAGAAGCCAATCTACAACTGAATGGCTGAAAAAGAAAAGAATTAAGGCGGTGCAATGCTCCAGTCACAGTAAAGAAGAGTGGGCCAAAATTAATTCACAACAATGTGAGAGACTGAAAACAGAAAACAACTGCTTCAAGTTATTTTTGCTAAAGTTGTCACGATGTCAAACCGAGTAGTTCCATCTTTGTTCCATTATGTTTACAGTTTAGTTGCTCAGGGCTGTATTTACCTTGATGTTAGAACAGCAGAGCTCTTACACTGAAGCAGATTATTGACTATCTCTAGTACAGACTGAGTTTCAAACTGTTTTGCTGTTGGTCATTCATGAGCAGGTTACTCTCTATTGAATTTGTGCAATACAAGAGTGATAAACACTGATTGTCTTTAAATATTACAAATTGCTCCATTTTATTTGAGAGGGGATCATTATCTTACTCCTGCCTGTCTAAACTAATGAATAAACAGCGCTACACTGCTGTTGTGTAATTACACAAAAATTAAACAAGAGACTATGAAACCAAGACATATTAAAGAAAATGTATAGATCGAGTGAAGTAGTTA
Source organism: Simochromis diagramma (assembly GCF_900408965.1). NCBI lineage: Eukaryota > Metazoa > Chordata > Actinopteri > Cichliformes > Cichlidae > Simochromis > Simochromis diagramma. The sequence continues at coordinate 2,841,516 of NW_024387477.1, forward strand.
AAGGCAATCAGTTAGATTATTTTTGGAGGGGTCAGCCAAGTATAGGAGCTAGCCACACGACATTTTCAAGGCTAGAAAACATATTTATGCTCCGGTGAAAATTGAAAATCAACTTTACAACCACTCTAACATGCACTGGTACCCTTAATTTTGTCTGATAAGTCAATGGAGGAAACCTCTGAAAGTGCATTTTGGGTAAACTTGTCACCATGTGGAATGGGTGAATGATCAAAACAAACTGTAGGATAATAAAAGTCTAATTTTTATCCATGTTTTAGATCTTCTAGCTCTGCTTATTTTTGTGTCAAAATACAAATTCTAACACAATCATATTTTAACACACATCAGTGTAGGTTGCGGTCATGAACTGGAGAAACCACACTGGGGTTTACATGTTATAAATAATAGTTTGGACTTGTCACACCGATCAAACATTTTTAGCGCCTCAGTTCTTACTTAAGAATTCACGTATGAAGGTAAAAAATTTCAAGCCTCCACTAAATATACTAACATTACTGAACCTAATGGGGTCAGCTGTGAGGCACTGGATGATTTTTAATATAATAAACCTAATATTTCCTCACCAATTAAACATTACAATTAATTAAACAACACTAGAAAAATGCAAGAAAAAAAAAGCACCTACTGAATCTCTCTCTCCACTACAGCTGGATCTGAAAAGCCTGTAGTGTGAGAAATCACAAAATGCCTCTGGTTCCATGCAGAGTTGTTCCTCACATCTTCCTCCAACAGATTCTCCACAAACTCCAGCTCGTTGTCCCACAGTTTGTACTCCTGGGGTACAAAGAAAACTAAGCTGGCATCCAACACGTTTATGCGGTTACATAGTGCAGCGTTTGTGTCGTGCATTGCATGATACAAATACTGACCACAGAGGGACTCGAACTACACACAAACAGCCAACCAAATTAATCAGTGAAGGAGTCAGTCTGGCAGAGAGCGTCGCTGTGGGAGGAGAACTGGATCTCGTTCCTCAGCTTTGGAGCCAAACTCTGCCGAGAGCAACACCTACCTGGATGACCCACTGTCTGTGCTGCCAAGCGTGGTAGTTCTTTGCATCTTGGCTGAGAATGTCTGCGATGAACTGGAGTTCCTCCGAGGGGTCATTCAACCACTCGACCACCATACGTCTGTGATGCCTGGAGCAGAAGGAGGAGTTTAGAAAGCCGTCCTTATCTTCCAACTTTTTCATTAAACTTGAGTCGTTTTAGGAATGTCCCACTCCCACTCTCCTCTCTATGTGCTCTGGATAAATTCACATACTGCACTTACCAGACTTGATAGTTTTTGGGTTGCTCTTCAATAATGTTAGTAATGTACTTCATCTCCTCCTTTAGGTCCTTCGACAGGGCTTGCAGGAGTACTCGCCTGTAGTGCCTGGACAGTACCACAGCATATGTTAGATTACATTTTCACAGAAGACACTCATTTCTAAACAAAACAAACACATTTTATACTCTGATGCTGTTTTAAAATTGTGACTGGCCTGAGGCACTGTACCTATAAACAGTACTACTTAACTATGAATGTCATCTCCTTTGCTCTTTTTCCCATTATGTGTAAATGCTACAACATCAAAAGATCAGCACTGCTTTTCCAGCAGGCAAAATGCTCACCAGACAGTGTAATTTGCAGCATTTAGGTCAATGGCATCTGCAGTCAGAGCGAAAGCCCGCTCAGTTTTTTCATCATTCTTTAGGAGGGCACGGAAATAGTCGTAGACATCTGAGACTGTTGGAAGAAAGACGTGAACATTAGATATGAAATCCTTCTGCAATCATATTTCATCTGAAATAGTTTGGATTTTAACAGACAAGTGGCATATTAACGGAAAAAACAGCATAATGTGCCTAAAGGAAGGAAAGTACAGCAAGGAAGCCAGGTGCCACCAGTACGGCAATGATTCTCCAAGTGTTTGGAAATCTCCTGGAGGCATAGAACACCATTATTCCAAAAAAACAAAAACAACAAAACAAAAAAAAAAAAAAACCCCAACCAAGCAAAAAAAAAAAAACCTACTTTGGTATTTTTTTAAATGTCCCAAACAGCAAATGATATTTGCTGTCATTCTCAAATGTCATTTTCATAATCATAAAACCTTTCAGTGATCACTTGAGCCCCATTGTATGGTTTCATGACAGGATGAAGATGACTACTTAGATCATAGGTGTCAAACTCTGGCCAGTGGGACAAATTTGGCCCGCAGCCTAATCACATTTGGCCCGCGAAGCCATAAAAAATTACTATTAGAGCTGACCTGCCAGTATTATACAGTGCCTGTACTGCTAATACTACAATTCCCAGAATGCTCTGTTGGTGTTTTGGCGCGTCAGTCATGACAGGACCCATTAGCACCCTCTCCTCTGTTGACCATAGTCATAGCAACCATGCAAATACTGCCATGCTACCTATCCCAAAATGGCAAAAAGAAAGGCAGAAAACAGGAGCTTTCTGGACAGGTGGGAGAATATGATGAAAATTTGATAAATGATAAAATGATAAAATTTAATTCAGAAGGCTGCAAATACATTTTTTATTTAAGAAATGAATTCCACTGATGTGTTATTTAATTGGAATTTTGATTTTGCATGTGTGCAATATTAAGTTATATATACATTTATATAAGTTATATATATTGTTTAGTATTAAGCTTTGCTTGTTCCATATTCAGTTTTTCAGCAAAACTTGTTTGAGTCCATAAGAAGAGATTCCTTGTTATATTTGGAGGAAGTTTTTTTTCCAGTGAATATTAATGTTAGCCCGCAACTTTGATCCAGTTTTGAATTTTGGCCCACTGTGTATTTGAGTTTGACACCCCTGACTTAGACGTATAATATCTTGCAGTGACCTTTCCCTCTACCCACTTCCTTGCTGTCTTGCAATTCCCTATGAGCCTTCCATGGTTCACTAGCAATCTTACACTTTTCCGAGTAGGCAATCTTCACTACAGGATTTGGTCCATCATCCTGTGGAACAGGCTCCAGGTCAGCCCACTCCTTTCTGTCTCTGAAACACAAAAACACGGAGGTGGATTAACTGTCAGTACAGCCTGACAGTAGCTAATGTATTTAGTTACACAGGGCCAAGATCCATCTAGAAACAAATATATTGTAGATAATCACCAGCCCAGTCACCAGTTTTTGGTCCACATATAAGGCTTTAAGAACCATTAAACTTACTACTACCACGTCTGCTGTCACTAAATTCTCCCATAAATTCAATTCAGGCTTCTGTGAGTATTATATCTCTTGATATAATGTCTCTGACTGAGCTAACTACTTTGGGGGGAATGTGTGCACCGTTTTTGTGACCAACCAATGCTTTTATCAGCCATTTCTGACCGCCATATAAACAAGGAGGTCTCCTATTCTTGGGTAAAAGAAAACCCAAACAGCAAAGTCATTACAATGCTGCTGATTGTCATCTGACACTTTGGAGGGGGCGGCAAAAAGAAGCCTCTGTGCAAGGAAAAAAACTGCAAATGCGATAACTGTTTAACTTTATACTGAAATCATTAAGACAAGCTGTGACGTTAGGACGCCAAATTAACCTGGGTACTATTCTTTCTGAAGGTATTGGCTAGAATAAACGTACAGAGCTGAACCTTCTACTAGAAAGAGGGCTGTTAGCGCAACTCCTCCGGCTTTCCATCACAAAGACGATAATTATAGTGCACTTTTGACAGCCGCTAACAAAACTCGTATTAAACTATAAGTTATCAAACATTACCGCGTTATAACAAACACGAGCTACAGAGTAGTTACTAAGCACCGGTAGAGGAGCGACCAAAGCTAAGTTAGCCACCCAAAGAGAAAGTGATAACTAGACACTACCTGTAAAATATGTATCGAGTCGGGTCAACAGCAAATTCATCCTCGATGTGCTCCTCGACCTCTACATCAAACTCTTTGTCTTCGTTAACTTGTACAGATTCAACTGTTTCCTCAATGTCTGACATTGCTAACTAGTTAGCTTAATCGCAGTTGTGCTCCGTTGAGAAAGAAAACGTCATATCCGGTGTAGCGGAAAAAGTTGCCTTTAAGTGCTGCTGGGAAATGTAGATTTTCTATCCTTAATTATCACCTAATAATAATAGACAGCCACACGGTCCATAAGATATGTATAAGTTTCAGTCAGGTTCTTGCGTACCTCAGTATTTTCTCCCTGTTTCCCTTGCTTTAAGAAAGGTTCTTGATAGACGCCCTTCCACTGAGATGTTTCTTGAATGTGTAACTTTCAGATACTGTTCATCTGCGCTGTTGATATGTTTTTAGGCCTGCCCCTTCTTTTATTCCCCACTTCTCCAGTTTATGGAGATAGGTTTATGCAAATGATTTTAAAAATACCACGCTGTCTTTCAAACGGTGCTATTTATTTTTCAGTAGCTTCAACTAAAGAAACTGAAACAAATGTTACTTTGTAAAAGGCTGCTAGTAACAAAGTGCCTAAAGATCTAAGTATTGTTTTTTGCCACCTGTGTAGACAAAACACTGGTTCATTCCTTGAGTTAGGTGCCTTGTTATGTATGAATGATTCATAGGTCAGTGGTTTTTCTGCCTTTTCAGTTATCAAATCCCACAGTGACTGTTCCAGCTGGTCTTCATGGCACACAGTTTAGTCTCAGTTTATGGATGTTTGTTTTCAACCTATTACAACTCATCTGACTTTTAAATTTCTGATGGAGTTGTAACTGTGTGTGTTCATCAGTTAAATGTGTGAAATGTTCACATTAATTAAAATACACCATCCACTAGTTTCTAGATTCCTGCTGTGTCTATAGGACTGCCGAGGTTCACTATGTTCTGGCTCCCTCTTATGGCAGGATTTGGTTGACATATATTTGGAGAATAGAAAAAACATAAAACTATTAAAATACAAATGTCATGCAACTGGAAGTCAAATTTCACTTTACTTGCCAAAACCTGGGGCCTCTTAATCACATACCAAACTCTTGACAACACATGGATGTGAAATCATTTCATTAAAGCAAGGTCAAGCAGAGGTTTATTTCCATCAACAACTCTGGACATTATAAAAATAAATAGATGATTCACAGTCAGTGGATTGTAATACAAACTGTTATCAAAATTATGTATCAGCCAGAATGAAAAACTGAACACATGCATAATCACCATTCCATGAACTTATACATGTCCTGAATACGTAAGAACAAAATCCTTTTTGTCAACAGAACTGTTTGGGGAAATATAAAATCACCATTCAAATCAGACAGCTATGCAACGTGAATATGCTTCTTTCCATAATTGCTTGACCCAAACTGTTCAGTGACCGTCTTCCTGCTCCAATCCATGCTTTTCAATGTAGCGTCTGGAAGAAGGGAAAAGGAAAAGATTAAATACAGCTTTTATTTAGCATCATAAAAGTTTAATAAACACAACTACAGATGCAACTCTGACACGTCCAGACTCACTGTGATTGTACAGTTGTGCTCTTATTAGGGTCTAAGACTACGCTCATGCCAAATTATTTTGACTTTTAGGTAATAGTGGCGTGAAGGGAGAAAAAAAAAAAAAAAAAAAATTGATTCAGCACCACGACAGTATTTTATTATCTTGATATTTTGCATGTTCATCAGGCGCATCAAATATCTATATTTAAATAAATTCAAATACTCTGGTAATACGACAAACAAGAGAGCTCATCTCATGCACCACCATCCAGAGATCATGTTTGCCAAGCAAACTTACATTAAATTGGCTCAAGCAATAAATAAATAAAATCACTGGACACGCACGTCCGAGCTCAGAGCAAGCTAAAACCTCAGTCTCACAAGTAAAAAAATTTTTAAAAAAAGGACAGCAACCTCTTCACATCTATAAAAAAAAAAAAAAAAAAAAAAAAAAAAAAAAAAGGTAATGGCACTGACATACTCAGTCATTGCTTACATAGTTACCAAAACTTTTAGTGCTACAATTGACACCAATGCTCACATAAGATTTCTTCTCTTACGATTTCCAGCTTTATTACCTTTATTTAAAAAAATGCACTGATGTATTTTCAGCCACGCGGGGGCAGCACAACAACCTTTAACAAAATACTAACCTATTACCACAACACAAAGTTTGTATAGCAGATGTGTTTGGACACAGCTGCACTCATGAGAAAATCCAGAAGACTCACAACAAAGTTAGCATTCATTTGGAGTCATCCCTCTGGCTTTTATTAGACTATAAATAAAATTATGCTAATGCTTCACCGTGTTCATCAGTGTCTTTCCGCCGTAGGTTTTGCCAGGTACCATTTGTTGACAATTTGTTCTCCAAAATTGAGTTTAGAGATGTGGATGTTGTTTGTCAAAACAAAGTTGTGGGATTTAAATTTGTAAAGACACTTTCTGTTTTGCATACGATCTGTGCTTGGTGTTGCTCGAATACTGTGAAGAATCAGAAATGAACAACACACTCAACCCAAAGCAAGAAAATCTCAAATCAAATGAATGTTGCATAACTTCTCAGCTCTGAACAACGAACAACCAAACAGCTTTGGCTGCTCTCTCAGGTCTCTTATTAAGATGAACTGAACTGTCATGGGGTATTATTACAAAGTCCAGAAACACTTGCTTAAAGCAGTAAAGATAATAGTTACTAGAAAAACTCACCTTCGTGCAAAGTTATACAGCGCTTCTTTTCTTTCTTGGAGAGACAAATGTCTGTCGGTTGGTGATTTCCCAAAAGCTTTGGCAGCAGGCTATGAATAAAAACAAAATGGAATTTAAAAAAAAAAAAAAAAAAAAAACTGCAAAAAACAGATATTCTTATTAACATTCATCTACACAGATAAGCCAAAACTAACAGAAGACACTAGGGCTCATTATATTGTACGGATGTATCTGAGGGTCTGGGATGTGCAGTCTTAAAAAATAAGGAGACGGCCGCTTCACATCTCACTGATTTTGACAGCATGTGACGGACCGACTGCATATTGGGCTCCTTTACTATAAATAATATCTTAGTGATTATTATCATGCAGTGCAGCTAAAATGTAAGGTAAATAGTGTGATAAAAAGACACTGATATGGAGCTTATGAGATCAAAAGATCAAGATCATCTTCTCGTACACCTCTGGACAGCTTGTGCCTTTTATGGACCTTTTCGGTATCACTTCATAAATAATAATTTTTTACCCAACTTATTAGAGCCTGACAAATACATGACTTTTTTGCCTGGTACCAATAATTGAATGATTTAAAATTTGACAGGTTGTCCTCTTATCATGTTTTTCTTTTAGATGCATCAAACACAAACAGATTAACATTTGTTAGATGTAGTTCCTTAGTTACCCATTTACAGTCTTCCTGACTTTACAAGCTGGTTGTTGTGTTTGTGGTGTGCCAACAGGGAAGTTGCAGAGCGCCCTCTGGTGGGCAAACTTTGCAATTTCAACATTCATAACATCACTGAAGGCTGTTTCTCCTGTTCTTTCTTTACTTTTTAAAAATGTTGTTTATGACTATTACAAATGCAGATAGCAACAGATCACCAAATAGCTTATATCAGTCAATGATATTGACCCGTAAATTAATCAGATGTGCTCTATAACTTCCAATTGTCTGGTTAAATTCTAGGAAATGGGCCTTATCAAACCTTTAAGGTGGGAGCAGGACCAGAAGAATAGGAGCTGATCTTGGAAGGGCCAAAAGTCGAGATCCCCGCTGCTTCCATTGATGTTTCCTCCTTGTTCTCCAGCAGATTTGTAATGGTGGTGTCAACACAATTGGTTTTTGCTATACACAATAAAAAGAACAACTGTTAGTGCATGGCAAGTGAATCTATCATTCTTTCTAAAGGACTTCTTACAAAGTGAAAGTGTGACAGAAGAGCTCAGGTGCAGAATGAACATAAAAGTGTATTCCAAGAAAATAGATGTGGTAGCCAAATGTAAGTGTACCTAAATCCTTTGTGATGACATTCAGTGGAACATGGGGCAACACGTCCTTCACCTGCTGAGCCATCTTAGCAATCCTGCGGTCATCTGTGCCCAAACTCATGAATCCAAGCCCAATAGAACCAGGTGTTACACCTACATTTAAAAACTCCGATCAGCTGAATCTCCCACATGGACAGAGTTGATGTTGAATCATGTGACCGACTTACTTGTGGTTGTTTGTGGAACAATACGTCTTGTCCTTTTGATGTGCTCTGCTTTATCAGCTTTAGTGATTTTGGTGGCGACCAAGCCAAGCTCAGCAGCTAGCAGCTAAACAAAAACACACAAGCAGAAAGTGGGAACTCACATCTGCTATGCACGAGGTTTTGCAACACAACAAAGAGATCTGTGTACAGGTGCAAGGCTTCATAACTCTTACACATATCACACACACACGCATATTTGTTTTTACAATTACAAATATAACTCATGTGCATCCAAGTGGCACACGCTGTTCTTACCTCCTGGACTTTGTTGGCAAACTCCTGTGTCGACTCGCCATCTTGTCTGGATACTGTTGGGAGCCAACTGGGATGGAAATGAAACACAAAAAAGCAATGCTAAGAAGACAATCTGAACAATTAGAGCAACAGAAATACTAAGAATCAATAGAAGGTCTTTTCAAAAACTCAGACCAAAAAAACCAAAACAAAAAAACAACAACAACAAAACAAACAAAAAACTTGCTCATGAAAGCAATATGATTTTGAAATGCACATTCATTAATCAGAAGTCCTGGCAGGAGCATGAGCCTGAGGAGGGTAGTTTGTGCCAAAAATTCACAGTTTTTTGTGTTTTTTGGATTTTACATAACAATCTCCACAAAACCAGGTTAGGGTAAAAGAAATGAGACCTACATTGTGAAAAATGTGGCTGCAGAAAAAGATAGAAATAATGACACAAATTATTTAGTACCTTACATGATACACTGTCCATGGAACAAAAAATGTCCATAAGAGCTCCGTCAGCCAGCTGGACTCCGGTGTGCTCTGTGCACAGACAGGAGGTAATCGTGTTGTTAGATTACTTTGGTGTGCAGTCACATCATTTCATCAGCTCTTTTAAATGTCACTTTCATTCTAAATGTGATTTCAAATGACTTTACCAAAGAGATCAATGGTCTGGTCACCCGTAAGGCCACAGGTTGGATGGATTCAGTCAGTGAGAAAGGCCAGGAGCTGAGAGAAAAAACAAATATAGATATTTAATATAGTAGCTGGTTGGCTTTGTGCTGTGAGCCAATAACAATTGATTTTATTGTTAAAGACATTCGGGATATGTGCAATTAGTCAGCTAAGCATTTAAAGGACAATGCCTTTGGTAGTTAGCATCAGCAACATAGTGAACAGGTGATTCTGACATGGCTCAAAGGAGGCGCAGCCTAAGAGAGTCTGCGTTAGGTTCCAGTAAAAGAAGAGTATCAGAGACTGTAAAGAAAAGCATGGCAATAATCACAACCTCATTATAAAGTGCAACTCCCAGCTTCTCTGGTTTTCATGTGCATCTCCACTGAGGATACAGTACACTTGTTTCAGTCTTACTCGAATTAACTATAGAAATGAATCAATTTAGCAGCTGTTTTCACTTCCTTGCACTAATTTCCCTACAACTCTAGAGGGAAATTAGTGGGGGAGACTCAACCGCCAAAGTAATTCATCTCTATCTCAATGTGCCATGAAAGAGGGATGATAATTTGTCGCTGGCTGCATTAAATCACTGGGTATATGGGTAAGAGGCCAAAACCGTCCCAGGGTGCTGATGAATTGCAAACACTTGCTGTGTTATCGGATAGTTCTTGTTTATTACTGTACAGTAACATGTGTACAAACGTCACCTGAATTTGAGAAGACCGGCGCGGCCATTTGTGGTGTCTTCTTCAGGAAACAGGAGCAAAGGTGTGGTGCCTTCAGCAGAGCAGTAACTCTGCAGAGACTCTCCTATGGCTCCGGAGCCTGCATGGATTTCCATGAAGCCTCTGGCCCAGCACACAAAGCCTGTGGAGCCATCTAACTGGGGCTGATAGGCAGAAAGAGACGGGTCAAATTCACCACATATTTACTATATTTAAAATACATTAAAGTACACAGGATCTTCTTTTTTCAACTGACAGACCTTGAGAATAGATCAGGTATATTATAACATGTGTTAATGCACCAGCACAATCTTGCCTCCACGCACAGCTCTCTCAGGGTCCTGTCACAGCATTTCACTGTGATTAAGGTGCATTGCAACACCTTGAAAACTGAATTTTTCAGTATATCTGTTAGAGATTTGTTCCTGTGCCTGGGATCATTGTCCTGTTGCATAACCAAATTTGGACCAAGCTTTAGCTGTCAGACAGATGGCCTCACATTTGACTCTAGAATACTTTGGTATACAGAGGAGTTCACGGTCGACTCATTGACCATGCAGTGGTCAGAGAGACTGAGCATGGGGTGAATTTGCTGGGACGTCCACTCCTAGAAAGACACATCTGAATGCTCCAGACCAGCAAACTGCCAAACACCTCTGCTTTTATAGAGGTGCTCACACAGCGCATCAAGTGCATTTGATTAAAGTTACCTGACTGCTAATTACCAGCTTAATTCCTACAAAAGTTATAATGGAATGCAGACAACTGAAAACTTTCTTCTTCACAGGACTGCATGTAGTGTCAAATTGTATTTATGTCCAAGCCATGTAATGCAATGATGTCACCATAGATTTGTTAATAGGAGGGCACTGATGCAATCAGCACACTGATATATTACACTGAATCCCTGAATGTGTAAAATATGCTGCATGACACGGTTGAGTCAGGAAAAACGTTTAAGCCAAGCACTCACTGTGCTGCAGGGGGTCAGGAGGTTGATAATGTTGTGGTCGAACTCTGTCACATGATTGCATATGTACAGCTTGGTGTTTTTGTCTCTGGAGCGGGGATTTTTCTGTCTCACATGCATCCCCAGCACCGAGCACATAACCCTCACAACAAATCTAGAAGCAAAGAAAAAAACAAACAAACAAAAAAAACATGATGTCAGCATTTTAACATATTTGGCAACAGGATAGTCCTCAATAGTGTAACACTGCGTGTATAATTTACCACAATGTGCAATACGTACAAATATCTTTTTTCTTAACTGCTCTTATAACCTCCAGGGCATGTACATGCTTTGGTTCTTTAATCATGCTGTCACCACCTTTCTTCAAACTAAAATTACAGTGTGCAAAGTACAATTACCTTCCACTGGCCTCAGTAGTATTTACTGTGGTTAAAGTGAATAAACTCTGACAAAAAAATTACAGTTATTTTAATGGCACAGATGCCATGTGTGTTAGCATTAACTGCTATTGTTATCCCTTATACTACAATTTCACCTCAGTCATTATTGTCACACACACACACAAACATGATTACAAGTGACACACAAGACGACTCAGCTACAGATTTGGTTACCGCTGACAGTAAAATGTGGTATTGGAACACTTTTTCAACACTTGCCTTCTTATAAAACTCTCTGGAAGTGCACAGCTGACCAGGAACACATGAACACCAATAAAAATACGTATGAACATTAAAGAAATGCCGACTGGAAAGTAAATCAGCAACAGCAGAAGAACGACAGCATCTTTGGGAAACCTGCACAAAAACAGAGCAGAATCAAAAAAAATGACATTTGGAATAGAAAACACAAAAGAAAAACAAATCTAAATGTAAATTAGAGAATTTAAGTGATTTCCAGGGGAGCTGTAGCAAGATTGCTTTATCCTGTGCTGATTATATTTCAAATGAACCAACACATTTTTAGCCCTTTTTTATTTCCCAATTTCAAAATATACACCTCACCATCAGCCTCAAAAATACCGTTCTGTGATTTGAATGACAGCATCTTTCACAACCTACTGATCTTCTTCCTTTTATTACTGGATAAATGTGCACTGAGCCATAGCATGAACTCACATCAGAGTTTAACCATTTCACTCTATTGTTATTCAACTACGCAATGAGATCCAATGATACAATACTGTGAAAAAGAGCCATCCATAATCTGTTTATGTTTTGATACGAAATGGTTATAGGTAGGGATGGGTATTGATAAGATTTTCACGATTCCGATTCCATTTTCGATTCTGTTTAACGATTCGATTCTTTATAGATTCTTTTTAAAAAAGGAGAACACTAAGGTCGAATAGCTTAGAACTTTGTTTTATATCTTCTCTTTGAACAAGATAGAAATTTAGGAGTAACATGGCCTTACAAACCCAACAGTAAGATTTTAAGAGATCCAGCCTACGGCTCTTCAATGGGGTGTCACAGGGTCCCCAGGGGAAAAAAAAAAAAAAAAAAATTGTAAATGTAAAATAATAAAATAAATATTCTTCTGTAGCAATAACAAAGTATAACATAAATTATTCTGTAGCAATTACACAAGAATATCCAGTAATGTCCCTGCCTACAATTAAACACTTACCGAAAATCTTGGGCACCTGCTGTGGCAAATGGGTGCAAACCTTTTACCACAAACTTAGTCACTGCTTGGTGACATTCGTCTATCCTGGCCTGAAAGGAGACGCTACCGATAGACTGCAGCGAGAACTGCCAGCATCTGAGCCAGACTCTGCTAACATAATATGCACTGTTAGTTGATTATTTACCTGCCGCATTAACAGGAGAGGATGTGCAAACGTTACCGCTGCTGCTGGGTTGAGATTCACGAGTCCGGAATGGAATTAAAAACACGACATTCATTTAAGGTTATCGTGTGTTTTGTGAGCAAATGCTTTTGCATATTTGTAGTGTTTCCTCCCTTAAATGAAATATCTACTTTGCAAGTATTGCAAGTTGCCCTGTTGTCATCCGTTCTCGTAAAGTATAACCAAACTTTTGAGCGTTTGAGCCGCCGTGTTTCCTGCCAGGTAAATGACGCTCCGCAACGTAGTGACGTCATTAGGGGCAACTGGAATCGATAAGGGAATCATTGGCAAAAATGGCAAACAATTCCAAGGTTCTCAACAAGAACCGGTTTTCGATACCCATCCCTAGTTATAGGTGCAGGTATTTATTGCAACATGTTCAAACACACACTGAAATCCAGTACGTAAATCAAAAACAGAGTTTGTACAATTCCAAGCTTTCCTATTGCTTTCCAATCTTCTAGGATGACATTCAAAGCTCTTCTCTCTGTCAAGATGATCCATCACTTCTAGAATAGTGTTGAGGTCCGGGGTCTGTGGAGGCAAATTCATGCTTGATGGTAGAGCTGGGCGATAGAACGATAACGATATGTATTGCGAAATAAACTTTTTCTCGATAGAAAAATTAAACAGACCACGTGACTTTCGCGCACTGCATGCCGGGAACTCGTGGCAAAACAATCCAAGCGCCGCATCAAATGCACGCATTTGCAGCGTCGCAAAACGTTCATTCTCCGGTTCCAATACCTTCTCGGTTTTTCTTTGTTCCACAAAATAGGAATGTACAAAACGAAGGAGAACAATGCCGGACCGTACAAAGACAGACTCGACGAAAAGGCAAAGAAAAGGTACGAGGAAAAAAAATATCAAAGGAGTGAAAGGGTTAGACCCGAGCACACAGAGTGGACAAAAGACGTCAGTGTGCTGCCCAACTTTCACCACGCTCAGATTTATAATTATATGGTTCTTGGAGTGAGTGCATACACTCATGAAGTTTTTAGTAACTTCAGGTCACTGCAACAAGCCCAGGTACAGTTTACCGATGGATGGGTACAGGACCTTGAAATGCACCGTGTAGAACACAAGACCATCTTACGAACAAAGGTAAGTTTACCAGTCTCACAAATCGTCTTCATAAATACACATTCGTTAACCGTTTATTAATATGACCTTTGAGCTCAATGGTAATTAATTAGTAGTGGAAATAATTTCTGGTTCGCATTACAGAAATGTAGCAGTGACAATAATATTGTATGCTGTAATTGTACAATTAGTGATACAAAAATCTGTCATATATCCTGTGAATAAAAGTATGTTTTTGTCTAGACCTCACCGCTCTTGTCCTCTTAAAAAAAAAACAACAAAAAAAAAAAACAGCCAATCCAAATTAAGTAGCGCAGAGCCGAACCAATCACAGCCGCAGCGTCACGTCACATGACTTGTTACGTACAGAACAAGTGCCAAGCCGCACATGTGTATTTGTTTGGGAAGCAGCGGTGCCGCCCGGGTAATGGAGGAAATGAGTGTGCCGACTAGAGAAAAATCAACCGAGAGCGTGACCGAAGGTTACCGAAGAGAAAACAGATGATGGTTCCAATGCCGGAGTGATTGTCGAACGGAAGAGCCATAGAAGTTCCGTAGTGTGAAGGTATTTCGGTTATTTCAAGTCTGACAAAAAAAAAAAAAACAGAGTAGCGCGCACGTTAAATTGTGCCGAAAGCAAGTCTGGAAATACAATAAAGCGGTGCATGCTCAATCTCTGACTGGAAGCGCTAATTCGTCATTCGGCTTTTGTCAGACTAAAGTAACTGTTAAAACTGTTTGAAAAGCTAAGCTATACAACAAGGAGAGATTGAGAATTTCCTTTTAGTTTATTTGATATTGACAAAAGTTAGTCAATTTTGTCTGTTCTTCTGTAAAACAAACTAAGATTTATTTTTAGAATTAATATTTTGTTTCTAAGTGGAATTGATAATTTAGTAGTCTGTTTTGTTTGTTCTATTTTGAAACTTAAACGCTTTAGCGGCTGCCTTTTGTGTAGTTTGCAATATTTGCCTTTATTTATCTGAAAAAGTCTCATGTTCCTTAAGTACATCTACTCTGTTGAACTTATTATGGGAAATAAATATTTAAATCAAAACAAGCTGCTGATTATTTCACATTTTACTTGTGAGCAACGGCACATTTAAATCTTACAAATATAGTTATTTGGCTTATATCGTGATAGATATCGTTATCGCCTGAAATGAAAAAAACATATTGTGATATGAAAAAATCTTATATCGCCCAGCTCTACTTGATGGTATTCCAATTTGTGCTTTTCTATTCAGGTATGTTTTTACTGTGTTTCGCATGTGGCTGCAGACACTCACTGTTGTAATTCTTTCCTGTTCATACTAAAGAGGAGTTGAACCAAAAACGTGGATTCATTACTCCATCATCCCGCTGTCCTCCACTGATCTTGTGTAATTTTCATACTTCATCCTTTTCTCCTCTTTTCCCTTCCTTAAGAAGGGCTTCTTGACAGCGACCCTTAGACTGAGACCATCTCCAACGAGTCTTCAGTGAACAGTAGCTGGATTAACTAAAGGGGCAGATGTAGGGCTGGGCCATATTATACCGTTCACGGTAATACCGGTATAATGTTAGGCAACGATAGGAAAATGATATATCGCGCAGTGCCTTTGTTTTCATACGCACATGGCCGATTGTTGAGTGAAACAGATGAACCAGAATTGGTTTGTAAAAATGGTGCAACTTCAGTGATGTGGAACTGGTTTGGTGTTTGTCCGTCAGATACACGACAAAGCACATTTTTTTGCAGAACATGCAAGCGGCCGTCGTTATTGTCGTATTTGTCGGACTAAGATGCTCTTAAATCTGGGAGTAATCTGGGTCCTAAACTCCGTAAGCTTCAGGTCAAACGAACACTGCAGCATCACTGAGAGTTAAAAACTGTCTCAGTTCTTTACATCTTTAATAAAACGATCAGCATTGCTGCTTTACCAGGTGTAACTATGAAGTTTAACTTCCAGGCATCCATGAAAACAAAATTTATTACATTTAACGGAGTTAGAAGTTAGCAGGAAACTAGCGGAAGTTAGCTCGCTAGTTTCGCTAGTTACCTAAGCATGATATACCATGTTCTGACTGAGAGATTTCTGAAAAAATTCAAACGTACAGCTCTGCTATCACGTCCAACATAAATGAAGACAGGAAACTAAACAGCAGTGACGTTTGTAGGGTTACTGAAGTTGGGCTAGCTGGTATATAATGATGTGCTACCTGATCGCTAGCGACACAGCTATGTTAGCATAACATAAACAGTGAAGCTGGAGGACGAACACTAACACTTTTCCACTTATAAAAGTTAACGTTAAGGTTCCTGATAGTTAGAGACAAATGCAATCGCATGGCAGGATGTTGTAAACGGACCAAACTTCAGTCAGGAGAACAACTGAGATAATCCATCCACAATACGAGGTTAGTCATTCATATACTGCAACAACATGGGAATAGAGCAGCTGCCAGAGAATTCAACATTAATGAATCAATGGTACAGAAGTGCAGGAAGCAAGAAGAATGAGTTTAATAAAGTTTGATTTATCTGACTGCTTTGTTTCGCTTAATGTGCCTTATAATCCTGTGCACCTTATGGTCCGAAAAATACGTACTGCACACTGCAGTTTAATGTTGCAAAGCACCTCTTTTTAACTTCAGTGGATATTATACATGGTTATGCTCAGGATATGTCAGCCCATTTCTAGTGGAAATGCCTGTTGGTTAAACTTTAAGCAAGGAATTTGCATTTACACTGTTACATTTTTAAAGCTTTAATGTACATAAAAACCAGCTTCTTGTTTAAGTGAAAATAAATGGAAGGTTGTCTTTTTGCGCTAGTAATGTTGTGGAGTTGTATTTTGTCTCGCATCAATTATATCGTCAGTTATATCGTTATCGCAAATTTTCAAATATATATCGTGATAAATATTTTTGGCCATATCGCCCTGCTCTAGGCAGATGTATCTCTCAGGTCCTGTCAGGTCTATGGCAGATTTTTTTTTCCCCTGTTTCTTAAGGACTGTTTCCTGTTTCTCAAGGACATGACTTTCAGACACTTGCCGTAGATAATTTTTTAAGCCAGCCACTTCATCTGTCCCCCTCTTGTCCAGTTTCCTCATATTTTCATGCTAGCAGATCTCTGCATGAAAATTTGAGGAGAATCACCTTTTTCTAGAAAACATATTATTCGACATCTGCCAAACTGTTATTTTTGACATTTTTCACAGATTCAAGTAAAGAAATGGGAACATTTTATAGGTTTTTTTCTTTTATAGACTGCAAGTAAAAAAGTGCCAAAAGATACAATGTAAAATTACTTGTTTTTGTTACCAAGTTTTCTGTTATGTAAAGATACAACATCATCCCTTGCATTAGGTGCTTTTTGTTGTTTGGGTCAACTGCAGGGCCAGATGCATCTTTCAGGTCCAGTGACATGACTTTTACTGGCTCATCTGCTGTTGATAATTTTTAAAGCACTGCCGATTCTTTTGTCCTCCCCTTATCCAGTTTCCTAAAAACAAATTAACTGGACACTGCACACTATAGTGTGCTGCAATATGTTAATGCAATATGCCAAATTTTCAGCAAATAGCACTTTGGGAATCACCTTGTTGTGACAAAAGTATTATATTACGTCTGTCAAACTTTTATCTTTATGTTTTTGTGACAAACTGCTGATAACAAAGTAATTTAACATTAGTTATTTGCCAAGCTGTCTGCTATGTGTAGACACAACACTGTTTTCATGCCTGAATGAATCATAGATCAGTGTTAAGTGGTCCGTTACAAGGACTGGACTGAAAATGAGTGAAAAGGCAGCAAGTGTCTAAAGAATAACGTTGAAAGACCTTCAGAAATCCTGGAGAACCGATGCTCAAGACCACTTAAAAAAAAATTCAATCAAGTCTGACGCTATGAAAGGTGGCTCGAGGCACAGTACTGTACACACGTTATTAAAACCAATTGCAGAGTTAGAGCTGCTTTTGTTTCAGCGTTTTTACCAATATTACACGTGTCACTACTCGATTCCCTCTGCAGTCAAGCGCTAGAGAACATTTCGAAACCTCATTATAAACGCTCTAGTCGTCATTACCACTGTCTACAGGCCTCATGTCCGCCCTCTATTCAAGTCAAAAACACTTTAGTATTGAAGTACACAACGACAGCTACTTTTGCTGTCAGTTATTTTCTCCACTTTACACGCGCTCAGATATAATCTCTGACTTTTGTGTCTAGATCAAAAAATTAAAGTCTCTTAAAAAACTTCACTCTTGGTTGTCACAAGGCAAGAAGTGAGTACATGAAACCAACAGACATCTAAGATTAGCTAGTTCACGCATTTCATGCTGAAACTGATCGGCGTGCTTATTAAAATTAGCACTGGACAAGGTTTCATGTCAAACGCTATCCATGACTTGTTTACTATAACGTTGCCAGTATCGGCTATCTAGCTGCATGTTTTCCAGATTATTTAATACATCTTCTACTATACTGGTTAGCTGCCCGATAATAAACGTCGTCGACGCTATAACCTCTGTGTATTTCTTCAACGCTTATTGCGCTAATTAGCGCTAAGTGAAGGTTAACCGAGCAGTTTACACTACTTAGCAGTTAGCTGACTTACCGACGAAAGTCAAACATGTCTTCAATTCCCCGAGTCTCCATGTCTGCCAGTCAGACCTTCAGAGGCTAATGCTAAAAATACAACCTGACCCCTAAATATAAATTAGTCATTACTTTCACGACTGCACCTCTGTCATGCGGTGGGTAAACTGGAAACTGGGTAGCTTTAAGGAGCTAGTTAGATTATAGTACAGCCTTTTCAGACCGCTTAAGTACACGACTTTAAAATGTTAGCTTTGTGGTTAAATAGCGCTAGCACAGATAATGGCTTCAGTCGGCACGACACCACTTCCGGTCCGTTGTTAGAATCCCCTAGAATAAAAGCGCCATCTCTACAAAAGTAAATTTATATAAATAATACTCGTTTCTAAATTCTACATTAGTGTATAAACTGGGAGTCTTTGTACCCAACCCTTCAATTACTTTCATGATTTCATGTAATCTATAACTGTGTGTTCATCTTTATCGGAGTGTCAGGTGCGATACTTTCATAATAAAAGAGCAGCAGAAAAAAATAAAGGAGCACTAAAGACGTCCCCTAAAGGAAACGCTGGTAAAATGTTATAGTGTTTTGTCTACCTCTAGTGGCGAAATCTGATAAATTTTAATTTGCAGGAAACGTAGTTAGTATGTAATGTTACCATTTTATTTTAATGAATCTATTTATTTATTCCAATGATGAGCTGAACGTCTTTAGTCGCCCCTCTTTTCTTTTTTACTGTGTTTATAGTCAGCAGTTTAGGGAGAAAAGTGTAGCCATTTATTGAAACATGTGCAAACATATGTGTAAATACAGTATATAAGGCAAAACCAGAGTTTGTACAACTCTAAAGAGCTTGAAACACCACTGGCTGAAATGCAGCACCAAACGGTGACAGAACCTCCACTAATAGCTGTTTGGTTCTTTGCTAAGTTGTCTGTGAAGTGCAGGCACCACCCTGTTTCATCTCTTGAATGCTCGAATGATTCATAGGTCAGTGCCAGGTACCTTAACAAACAAACAAACGAAAAACAATATAATCTGAAAATGATCAGGCACAACGACTGGTCTGAAGTGAGCGAATATCAGCCAAATATCCAAACCACAGCTTCAGAAAGCCTGAAAGACAACTGCCGCCTACAGACCGATCAGCGACAGCCCTGCCGGAATAATAAATATGGGAATTATCATGAACACGCCCCCCATAAAAGCTCAGTCTCCGCCTACAGCCTCTCAGATTTGTTTGGTAATAGCCTCTTGTATAATCGCTGCTTAACTGAAAATCGATTTTTGTGTGAAGAAAACAAACACGGCTGTTATTTAAGTGAGCGCAGACTGGACATCGGTCCTTTCAGTCGGTGACAACACACGGGGCCAACATGGTGGTCATATTGCGCTGTTGCCCGCTAATCCAGTGGCTGTCCCTGGCCGTTTTGCTGGGCTCGGTTGTCGGACTCGGTGAGGACCTCGACCGGCCTCTCTTAGGGCCCCCCGGCTCTTCTATCCGGGTCCACCAGTCCGACCCGGGTCTTAAGAAGGCTCTGGCCTTTGCAGAGGAGCAATACAACCGGGTCTCCAATGCGATGCATCTCCGCAGAGTCAGCCGGGTCATCTCTGCCAACAAACAGGTATAATTATTATTGGTGGCTTTCCTTCTGATTTTATAATATTTATTCAACATATTTTGGTCTTCTAGTGGACTTGCAAAGAACGGTTAAAGTATTTGTTGTTTGTCGATTTATCTCATTGTAATAAGCGTTGTGTATGCTCGGTTTTTTTGTAAACAAGGGCGCTGCTGGAGGGTCGTCATTTTAGCTAAACACAGGCCGGAAAAAGGGGGCGACGTACCTTCAAAATAATAGCGTAAACGTCTTTGCTGCGCTGGTCAGCAAGGGATTATGCTTAAACAAAAAACAAACAAACATGTATTCCTATTTATTTAAAAATTTCAAGAGTTTTCAACTTAGAGAACGGTATTTATTTTTGTATTTTACCTATTTTTATTCTCAAGCGTTCAAGATAAGATTTTATGCGCGGTTTATTGCAGCCGGAAGTTATGTCCTTGAGTTTAAATTAACAATGTCTCTGCAGTGTGGCTTGTTTGGAGCATAACGAGCATCCATAAAACAATAACACGCATTATATTTTATACCACGTCTAAATAAAAATCTTTATTTATACCAAGAGTTTGTGTCTTTAAATTAAAGATGTCCGAATGTTTGTGTGTTCATCTGTATTCCAGCTGGTTAAAGGGATCCGTTACACTTTAACAGTGGAGCTCAGTAACACTCAATGTAAGAAGTCCACCATGCTCAGGACATGTGACTTCTATCCCGAGTTAAATCAACTCAAGGTAGGGTGTGTGTGTGTGTGTGAGTGTGAGAGAGAGAGAGAGAGAGATAGCTCTTGTGATAAAAATTAAGAAGCAGAGAGAATGTGTGATATGAGTTTGTATTTAAGAGAAAAAAAGCTGTGTGTGTGTGTGTGTGTGTGTGTGTGTGTGTGTCCAGCTGTGTATTGATTTTTTTATTGTGTCAAAGCAGTTTTGCTGGTTTTGATCTTGTGACTCAACCTTGACTTGGAGTGATCTCTCTTATGCCTCATTCACGCTTGCATTCATTTACAGTATTGACTCTTTTTTTTTCTTTGTTCCTGTTTTCTTCCCAACTAAAAATATCTAAGTTATAAGTAAATCTATAAATGGGGCTTTTTACAAGAGACCCAAACCTACACATAACAACTGTTATCGCTTTTCCTCTAATTTATTTTTGTTTTTATGTCTCAGACAGAAGTCTGCGTCTTCGAGGTGTGGGACATCCCTTGGCAGGGGGCGTCAACCTTGCTCAAACAGAAGTGCCAGCCCAAAGGTCAGTCAGCAGCCAAACAGACTCATCATCCAACATTTAAGATTCACAACCACCCATTATGGAAGTCATATGGTAGACATTTATAGCTGAACACCATAGTTGTGGCTCACTTGGTCTTCTCTTACAGTTCTGTGAAAAAATACACTGATTATCTTATCATCCAAAAACACATCAACAAGTATTTTTTAGACCTTTTTTACCCCCAAAAAACACAATAAAAGAGTTCAGCATTTCTGTTCTATGATAATAACTTAATCATGATATTTCTGACCACATATAGAGAAAACTCCTTTCAAAATGCATTTATTTCTACTGATTGTCAGTGAACTTTCCTAGCAACCCACATCAGCCAGTCAGGCCATGAGATTGTTTTTTTTACACGCTTGTTTTACAAAGAGATAAATGAGGTGGAAGGTTGAACAAAGGAGAAATTGACATATTTGCATTTGATGTTGCAAATATGTTGATTTTATGTTGTTTTTTGTATTTTTGTTGTTTCTTTCTGTCATATTTATCAGCTTGAAAATCGTCTGTGAAAACTGTGATTTGCAGCAACCTGCATGACAGTTTGACTGACTGATTTAAGTGTTAAATACTCTCACACTTCCCATGTCTTCCTGTGTTTCATTTCTCTTATCAGTTGAATTTGAAGTAGAAGAGAGCAACAAGGTAGAGGATCCATCCACCAGCCAGCCTCTGGAGGTAAAATTAATGTCAGGCTCTACAGCTACAGGCCTGTGGTTTTATCTGCCTGTCTGCTTGTTTGTTTAAACTGTTCTAATCGATTTAGATTTGAGATCGAGGCTTTCTGTCGTTGATTCTGTGTGTGTGTTTGCATTAGGAGTCGGTGGAGCTGCTGGGCCGGTTTAAAGAGTTCATGACTAAGTACAATAAAGTCTACAGCAGTCAGGATGGTGAGTGACTGAATCTCATTCATACCACGTATGGACATTGTGTCACATTCCTGTCAGAGCTGCAGGTTTTTGAACATGTTTTCATAATGTTCACATTCTTTTTTCATGATAGCGCTTTAGCCTGCATTTGCAGCTGGCACAGTGGACTGTGTTCACAGACAGTGATTGCAGGAAGTGAGCCTGAGCCCGCGCAGTGATTTCCATGATAGAATCATCATGTCTGTTTTTAGTGCAGTGCTGCCTCAGGACTAAAAATCACAGGCATCCAATGTTATTTTTGGTCTTGTCCTTTGTGCTCAGAGATTTCTCCAGATTCTTTAAATCGTTTGATATCCTGTCCCATAGATCATCAGATATTCACAGTCTTCACATTTTTTTGTCAGGGAACATTCTGAAATTTTTCCACAATTTGTAGATGTAGTTTTTTGCTGATTGGTGAACCTCCGTCTCTCTAAGATGCTCTTTTTATACCCAGTCATGTTACTCACCTGTTCCCAGTTAACCCAATTACTTGCATCTTGCAAAATGTATCGCCAACTGTTTTCTTTTAGTACCAATTACTTTTCCAGTCTTTATTTTTTTATTCTGTCCCAACTTTTTTGACACATATTGGTGCCATCAAATTCAAAGTGAAATATTTAATGTCTCAGGTTAAACATCTGATATGTCTCTTCTCTTGTTCGCACTTTAGAAACAAAATTAAATTCAACTGAAAATGAAAAAAATGAAAGGCTTTTAAGCAGAATCTTTTATGAATATGTGCTTTTGACCCTTGACCTTGCAGAAGTGGACCGCCGTTTGCGCATCTTCCACGAGAACCTGAAGACTGCTGAGAAGCTCCAGGCTTTGGATCAAGGTTCAGCTGAGTATGGAGTCACCAAGTTCAGCGACCTCACCGGTACATAACTGTGAATGCACGTCCACAGTTTCTGATGAGAGAACGTCTCTTCTGCTTTCCACGTGTTGCTTCAGCTTAAGAAAACAAAGTGAAATATCCTTCTGCTTTTCTCCAGAGGAGGAGTTTCGCTCTACGTACTTAAACCCACTGCTGAGTCAATGGACTCTCCATCAACCAATGAAACCAGCTACTCCCGCCAAAGGCCCCTCGCCTGACAGCTGGGATTGGAGGGATCATGGAGCTGTCAGTCCTGTTAAGAACCAGGTGCCAACAAACAGAGTTCATTATGGGGCGGTCACCCTAAAGAGCTTGTTAGTAGCGATTAAATTGTACACTGTGCCCACTTTATGCTGATCAGGGTGTTTTTTTTTCTCCTGCAGGGAATGTGTGGATCTTGCTGGGCATTTTCTGTCATAGGCAACATTGAAGGCCAGTGGTTCCTGAAAAATGGAACGTTGCTGTCACTTTCCGAACAAGGTGACACAGAAAAGTAGCACAGATGATAAAATTAATCAGGGGTTTTCAAATCCAGCATAAAGTCTTTACATGCTTGAGTACTGATTTGTTCTTCACAGAGCTGGTTGACTGTGACGGGCTGGACCAGGCGTGCAGAGGCGGGCTTCCATCAAATGCTTATGAAGCTATTGAGAAGCTGGGTAGAACTAAGATTTTATTCTGTGTTTAGCAATAAGTAAAAGCAGAGAGATGTTTTTACTGATAACACAAGCAGACTTTTCCTTAAAGTGCTTTCTTATAATCTTTGCCCCTCGTGTGGTTAAGGGGGTCTGGAGACTGAAAGTGACTACTCCTACACCGGGCACAAGCAGAGGTGTGACTTCACCACCGGGAAGGTGGCCGCCTACATCAACAGCTCCGTGGAGCTGCCCAAAGAGGAGAAGGGTGAGTACACAGACAACAGTGGTTTAACTGCATGGACATGTCCATGATTTTTATCTTATTCTAACTGTAGTGTGTCTGTTTGAAACTAAGGGTTGTTGAATTGACTCATTTTGATTTATTTTTGTATTTTTTCCTTCTCAGAGATTGCTGCTTGGCTGGCTGAGAATGGGCCAGTCTCTGTTGCTCTGAATGCTTTTGCAATGCAGGTAGGAGGTTTTTTTAAGAAGTTAAATCACTCCTCAAAACAACAAGAAGCAAAGCAACTCAGTCGTTGCGCAGTGTTTATTTTTAAGAGGATGAATTCTTTTTGTTTTCTTTGTTTTTTAGAGGTACTTGAAGAAGTTTATAGTGTAGTCAAAATCAGAGAAGGGTATCAGTGAGTATGTGATAGATAATAAGTACTGATTTGTAAACAACTGGACACGAATAACTTGAGCTTATTATTCAATATTACTGAAGTATATTTGTGACTAACTAAACAGCTCAGTCTCTAACAATCCTCTCTTTAAAGATGTTTTGGGGTCAGCTTGAAATCAAGATGGAAATGTAAAAGTGAGGTCAGAGGTCAAATGTGATGTGATATTTAGATGCAAACATACTGTGATAGTTAGAATCCCCATTTATCATTCTATTGTCTTATATAAGAGTATAAAAATACATTGTCATTATTAACAATGGCAGTCAGAAACTGAGTTTTAAATCCCGCTATAGACCATTAATATCACTTTGACCTTCAGATCAGTCTGTTGACCTTGACAAAAAGGTCAGAAGTCAAATGTGACATCATATTTTAAGTCTTTATATAGTATTTTCTATATGTTGACAATACACACTGCACTTGTAAGAGTCATAGTTTCTATGTTATAAGGCTTTTGGTCATTTTTTGTTTGTTTGTTTGTTTTTTTTACCAGTAAATCTTTATATTGAACTTGAAGACTTTGGTAGATGAAAGCTAAATTTTAATAGGTCATTAATGTGACCCCACTCTACAAGCCTACAAAGTTTTACCAGAATGAAACGAACATCAGCTCCTCAGTGGAGGTGTCAACTAGGAGTGGAATAAAAATATCAATAGAATATGTCACGTTGCCTCCTTGTGTAATGTTGGTTTATATGTTACTGATTTATTAAAACATTCCTAACCCCCACCAGTTTGACTTATCAGAGTCAGTACTTGGTGGTGGTGCTTATCAAACAGCAAAGTCGTATGTAGATCATTTTCTTGCATGTGTATAGTATCATGGGCAGTGTATTGTTACTGTATCATATCAGGAGTGACATATTTCCTGCCCAAATAATAGCAATTCTTATTCTTACGCTTGTTTATATTGCTGCTGTTGTTATTATGCACTCCAATCACCTCCATACCTCTATCTAAACTGGACATAAACGATAATAAAGATAATAATCGTAAGATACATGTTATTCATACATTATCTTGAATATCATTTCATTCCCTCCAGTTTTACAGGAAGGGTATATCTCACCCTCTGAAGATTTTCTGCAACCCCTGGATGATCGACCACGCTGTGCTGTTGGTGGGATACGGAGAACGTAATTATTATTTTTTTTTTTATCCCATTTTTTTAGTCTTAAATATTTGCCCAGTTTCTGGAAAGCACAGACACATCTTTTTGCCTCGTTTGTCAACAATGTTTCCCCCCTGTGTTCTCAGGTAAAGGTATTCCCTTCTGGGCCATCAAAAACAGCTGGGGGGAGGATTATGGAGAGCAGGTGAGACAGCACGACCTTTCAGAACACTTATCATTCTAAAAATCTTTCATTTGAAACCAACTACACGACTGAGGATCACCGACATAAAGCACCGTTTTCATAATAGAAGTGCTGATCCGTGCACTAGGCTTTACAAAGCTGACTGTTGTTTCATAGCATAATGAAAAAATGAGTTCTGTTCATGTACAGCTGTGAGGGAGTGAGTGTTAATTTGTTTTTTTCTCCTTCACACAGGGTTACTACAACCTCTACAGGGGCTCCAATGCATGTGGGATCAACAAGATGTGCTCATCTGCTGTAGTCAACTGAACCCCTAACACCTCCTACACACACACACACACACACACACACACACACACACACACACACACACACACACACACACACACACACACACACACTCATCATCATCATCATCATCATGCTACATGCACCACAGCTGTCAACTGACCCCAGCTCCACATCACTTATCCAGAATGCACAAGCGATCAACACGCACACATGTGAAGTCCTGCTGATGTTTCTTCTCTGTTAGACCAAACCAGTGTTTTACCAGCTCTAATAAAGCTAGCTTTGATGTGATACTGAAACTTTCCAGTAATTTTAAATCAAGATTACATCTGCTTTTTCTGTTAGTCCTGAAGCTCGGTTAAAATGATTAATGTGTTTAAGGTAACAGCTTATAAGTCATCTTTACTTACAGTAACAGAGCCCATGCTCATAGTGGTGAGCTGATGGTATGTGCTTCAATGAGTTTTTGAAAAACAAGGCTTTGATTCTGAAGTGGTTTACTGCACAAACTCAGTTTAGTGCAATGTAATTGCAATAATAGCTGTATAACAGTGAGAAATGAATGATGGGAGTTGAATTAAAAAAAAGTGTGAAATCCAGTTGTTTGTTATTTTATGATCTACCTATCCATTTTCTTCTGCTTATCCAATTCAGGGTCACTGGGGGGCGCTGGAGCCTATCCCAGTTGCCATGGGGGAGAAATGAGGTAAACCCTGGACAGTCTGTCACAGGGGTAACACAGAGAGACAGGCAACCTTTCACTGGAAATTTAGAATTCACCCAAGTGCATGTCTCTGGACTGTGGGAGGAAGCTGGAGAACCCACAGATGCTCAAGAAGAAAATGATGGGTTCAAACCCAGAACCTTCTTGCAGCAGTGCTAACCACCACACCGCTGTGCTGCCCTATTTTATTATAAAGTTTTTCATGTGCACTGAAACTATAAACTGGTTGACAGTACAATTAAACCATTACTTTTTATAATTTATTTAGTGCATATAGAATAACTTTAACCATAAGGCAAAATTAACTTCAAATAACTACAGCGACAATAAGGCCTATAAAGGGAGAAAACATTTTAACCTGTTTATGATTTTAAACGGTATGTTGGGAAGAAGCAGGACAAACACAATGTAGGAAAACACTTTGAACGATAGAGGGGCGACAACGTTCGTGTTCTTGAATGTTCCTTTAATCAAAACAACCTCATTTTCCCACAATGCCAAGGGAAGGTAACGGAACAGCTGGTCTTTAGCAGTAGCTTCTAAAATAAGAAACAAAAGTCGTCGTAAGTTAGTGATATAATCTTACGGTGAATTACAATGCATCCTGAAGTTCATTTACATAAATTTAGTCACATTTTAACCAGTCATTAAAAGGGCTTTTAGCGATAAAATGAACATTTTACACGTATGGAACTTTTATTTTGAAAATATACCCCACTTGACATCGGAAGTGTAACGTTCCCTGTCTTTCCCCGCACTGTGTACTGAAAACAAGAACGCATGTCATTCCATTTTTTTTGTGACTGAATATTTCAGGTTCTTTTTGTACACGAACGTATACCTGCTGCTCGGAGACACATTCTGCGTCAAAAAGACAAACAGCCACTCCTGTCTTTCTTTCTTTCAAGGTAGTATTTAACCTGCTAATGTGGAGACAGCTAATGTTAGCCTTTTCCGCTAAGTTATTATTCGTAAGCAACTACTTACTGTTTAGAAGAAAATTGGCAGAGGAAGTTTAAATTATTAAGGTACACAGAAAGTTTTATAGACGTTTATAAATAAAAAAATATTAAATTTTGCTGGTAATCACATTAAGCTGACCTTTCAGCGTTGGTTGTTACTGTTAGGGGTAGCCTTTAAATGTGTCTTTAGTTAACTAGAACTTTCGACCCACTCTTTCTTTCTCAGCTGGCGAAGGAACGTGAAGGCTGTCGGTTATAATGTCACAGGCCACTAAACGCAAACACGTTGTCAAGGAGGTTCTTGGAGACTTTGTCACACCCACAGAAAACCAGCAGATCGTAAAGGTAAACTTTGTATAAAGTTCCCTGTGTTTCCTACATACTACAACATTCACATTTTAGTAATCAGCAGCATACACTGGATACTTGTGTACTTAGGTACAGATTGGAAGTACAGGTAAGACCCCCATTTAACTCCAGAGCTGCCTTAAAGTGGACATGTAACACTACTTGTAGAAAGGCTTATTTACACTGTGGTGCCCTGCTCAAACCCAAACATTAACGCTAACAAGTGGATTTTTCCTGTTTCAGTGCAGCTAGTCAAACTAATTATTACTAGTAAGCTAACATAAACTAATGTAAATCTGTTAGACGCAACCAAACAACCAACCCATTGATATCATGTTCTATACTGACACAAGATGGCATTAAACTTGTTCTAAAAACTATAAGCAATTATTTCTTAAATCCACCTTCACAGAGAGTGTGACATCTACAGGGCTGGGTAATTTACTGGCCTTTATACAGTAGTGTTTCATGCCCACTTTAATTCTTCACGGCACAGGTTCAACAAAGTACTGGAAGCATTCCTTTTAGTCCATGTTGGCATGATGGCAACACAAAGTTATTGCAGATTTGTCAGCTGCACATCCATAATGTTTACAGTAGACTGAACTCATTGTCATGTTCAAATAACCAGTTTGAGATGATCTGAGCTGTTAACCATCTGTGTACTTGTGTAAGATGAGTGATGCTGTTGTGATGCTTTGGTAAAAGGCTCAAAAGTGTGGCAACTATTACACTATTAAACCACCACAATCCTGAACTGTTCATACAAGGCAGGATGCTTTCAGGTTGTTTCTGACCCTTCTATCTGAATGATGCAGCAGAGAGGTAAACTCATCAGACCAGGCAACGCCTTCCCAGTGTTCTGTTGTCTTTCTTACATTTCCCACTATCTCTAAAATTAACAACATCCAGTCTCAGAGTGATCCTGAAAAACTAGTTCACGTGTCTAGTTTTAGGCTGGACTATTGTAATTCATTATTATCAAGCTGACCTAAAAACTCACTGAAAAGCCTTCAGTTGATCCAAAACACTGTAATGAGAGTACTGACAGGGACTAGAAAGAGAGAGCAGATTTCTCCCGTATTGGTTTCTCTTCATTGGCTCCCTGTTAAATCCATAATTTAGTTTAAAATCCTTTTCCTTACATAGAGGGTCTTGAATAATTAGGCCCCGTCTTATCTGAAAGATCTCATAGTGCAGTTTCACCCTAATAAAGCACTTTGCTCCCAGACTTCAGGCTTACTTGTGGTTCCTCGGGTATTTAAAAGTGCAATGGCAGGGAGAGCCTTCAGCTTTCAGGCTCGTCTTCCGTGGAATCAGTTTCCAGTTTGGATTCAGGAGAAAGATGCCCTCTCTACTTTTAAGACTAGCATTAAAGCTTTCCTTTTCATAGATATAGTTAGGGCTGAATCAGGTGACTGCAATAGATCTAGGCCTCCAGGGGCTTCAAAGTGTTTCTTCTTCACTCAGTGTTTTCACCCACTGTGTTTATACACCACTCTGCAGTGAATCATTAGTTATTACTATTCTCTTGATCTCGTCCCCAGTGTCTTTTTCTCTTTCTGCCTCCCCTCGCCCCCGGTTGCAGCAGATGGCTGCTCCTCCCTGAGCCTGTTTCTACTGGTGCTTGCTCAAAGGGGGTCATTTGATTCTTTTCTCTCTATTATTGTAGGGTCTCTACCTTACAATATATGGCACCTTGAGGTGACTTTCCTTGTGATTTGTTGTTATTTAATGTAAATAAAATTGAACTGAATTGCCCAGTTTTGGTGAGTCTGTGCAAATTATAGCCTCAGTTTCCTGTTCTTGGCTGACACCTGACCCAGTGTGGTCTTCTGCGGCTGTAGTCCCTTTACAACAAGGTTTGATATGCTCTGTGTTCAGAGATGCTCTTCTGCACATTGTGGTTGTAACGAGTGGATATTTAACTATTCTCTGTAAGTTGTAGCGATAATTGTGTCTCACATCAGCAGTTTCTGAAAATATTTAGACCAGCTTGCTGACACCAACAACCATGCCACATTCAGTGTCACTTAAATCGGCCTTCTTCCCCATTCTGATGCACAGTTTTAACTTCCGCAGGTTGTCTTGACCATTTTCACACACCTAAGTCCATTGACCATCCTCTGCAACATTTTACATTAACAAGCAGTTGAACAAGTGCACCTCATAAAGTGGCTGTTGAGTGTATTTTTCTGATTCCATGTTTCCTCTACTTCTTCACTTTTACAGGTAACTGGGAGCCGTGGTAACAACCTACATGATGCTGTCACAGCTCAGGGTGAGACCTTCTTGGTGAGCATGCCCACCAAGTTCCGCAAGAACATCTGGATCAAGAGAGGTAAGCAATGGAAAGGGAAGTTACGTGTTTAAAACGTCGAGTAATAATCCAGTGACAGCTGGTGGTAAATGTTATTTAGTGGCTTGTGGCACAGACGTTCATGCTGCACCGTGTGTGCTGCTGCCCACAACAAAATTGGGGTGCTTTTTGTGGGCATACCAGTTAGTTTACACTTTTGATATTTCACTGCACCTTACTTGCTGGAGACTTATCAGCTGCACATCCATAATGTATACAGTACAGTGAACCTCGTTGTCATGGTGTTCATTGCCTTTTCAAAACAAAAGAATAATATATATCGTAGTGCAAACATATAAGTTAGTAATGTGATCTCCCGCTAGCTAGTACTGGTCTAAATAAGACCCCCATTTATGTTCATTCATTTAAATTTCATCTTCTCACTCCAAAGGTGACTATGTGATTGTGGATCCTATTGAAGAAGGAGAGAAGGTGAAGGCAGAGATCAGCTTTATTCTCTACAAGGATCACATTCAATACCTACAAAAACAGAACCTCTGGTAGTTGGGAACACACTGCACAACCTTTACGTTCCTCGATCAGCCTCATTTGTCACATGTTTTGCACTTTTTACATTTTTTTCTTGTCTCCAGGCCAGAGGGCTTTATGGACGAGCATTCGACGCAGGATAAGACAAAGAAAGAGCTGGAAAAGGACGAGGACGAGGATGCTAGCGATTCTGAAGATGACGATAGCGACCTCTTTGTAAACACTAACCGCTGTAACTATCAGTACAGTGAAAGTGAGGAGGAGGAGGACGATAGCGAAGAGGATGAGGACAGGGATCAGGACAAAGAGAAAAGGAGGGAAAATGCCTCATAGCAGCAGCACTGAGGACACGGACAATCAGGAGTTGTGAAACAGATGCGACAGCATGCTCTCCTGTATTGCTGTCATCACTGACTGACGCTATGATGATCTGAAGCAATGGTCCACCTGCAACAGCGCCCTCTGCAGTTCATGTACTGAATGGCTGGGCTCGTTCAATGTATTTAGTAATTCCTGCTTGTTTTACAAATCTGTGAGATTAAAATGTATCTGAAATTTAACATGGGATACATTTCTAGTGTTTTTTTCTGATGATAGGTCCATTGCACATCACTGGTACCTTATATAAAAGGGCACACAGTATATTTGTACGATGACGTTAAATTTATGCAACCTTTTCTGTAGAAACCTGTTTAATTTTGCTGCCAAAGAAAATCCAATTGTCCTATTGGTGCTGGATATGGTTCTAAAAATTATTGTATCAGCTTGAGTTACAAATGAAAGCTGTTTTATTTTCATCTTATCCAGCAGCAAAAGTTAATTTGTGAAATGACTGAAAAGCTTTTGAAATGGAATAAATCCCAAGCAGAGTATGCTTATGTCACACTGACTCGATATCTTCCTGTGCATGTCTCCATCTTGCCGGATTCAAGACTTAATCCTGAATGCATTTCATTATTACGCAGTCAAGCAGCCATCTCCTCCGGAAAAGGTTGTGTAGATGTCACACTAGCATATCTGGGAAAAAAACTACAATATATGGATTCTCAGAAATTACATCACAGTGTCGCCAGCGCACAGAAAATTCCTACTGCAAGTGGAACCAGTCCCACGCCTTTTTGGCTGACACATTTCTTCCCCCAAGGTGTGAGAAAACTTCGTCATAACTCACATGACATTGAACAGAAGAGAGATGATTCCTGTCATTACAATTTTGCTCTCACTGAGTAATTGCACAATGAAAGCATCTGTGTCGTATTTTGACAAAAATAATTTTAAATAAGAATGTACACTCAGTTTTTTCAAAAGCCCATGAATACCTGAAATGTATCCTACAATAATTATATCAAATAATACATGTAGTGAAACACTGTGCACTAATCTATACATGAATTAAACACTGCGGTCATACACACGGAACTGTTGAAGGAGCTTTATTGGATTTAACGCTCCACTTTGTGACAGTGCACAAAACTGGAGGAGAACAGACCTGTTTTTCCTCCCTGTCAAGGACGGGAAACACCAACCAACTCCACCTTTGCCTGACTGCTTTAGCCTTAGTGTTTGGATGAATGCCAATCTCTTATTTATCGCCTAAAGTTTAATACTGTAGTCCACTATCAGTTGGATTTTAATTCCACTTGTAATGGGATGAGATTGTTTCAGTCTTGATCATTTATGAACTCAGACATGAAAATCCAGATATATATTACAATAAAACAGATATCACATTTGTTTGGTTTGTTTTGAGCCTTGGCACTGCAAAACTAGTTCAGCTGCTATAACCTGAAACTCGGAATACCTGTTGTCTTGTTTAACTCATTCAATTTAATTCAGTTTTATTTATATGGTACGGTGGCCCTGAGAGGCCGAATGGACTGCAACTTAAGAAAACACCAGCAATAAGAAAAATGCTGCAAAAGCACACAAAACACAACAGAAATAGGAAAAAAAAAACAGAAATAGGAAAAAACTGATTTCCAAAAGCACAAGGGAAGTGTTTCTGGGAGACACCTCTGCTGTTTGAACGGTCATGTCGCATTAAATCCGTCTTTTACGTCACTGTCACAAGACAGACGCCAATTATCAGCGCCGGAGAAGACATCGCGAACGCTTCCTGGCCATCCAGTGTAGATGTCAGTGAAACTGTTGGGAAGACAATGTGAACATTTTATTTGTATTGTATAATCTCCAGATTCTGACAGAAATCTGCAACTATCCTTTGAAGCACCGCTCCTCTAAAACAGAAATGAGGATAATTACTAGGTTTTTTACATTATTATGTAAATAACAAAATAACTTAAAGCAAAAATTGGGAAACATAAAGTCTGAAGTCTTTATATTAAGGGCCATCAGTCAAACAATATTGTTTGCTCTGGGTCTAAACAGAGCGCGTTGTGTGTGACGTCTTTTTTTGCGCATGCGTTCACACTAGAGCGCGTTTGCTGTCTGATTTTATTTGTAGTGTGAACGAGCAGACAAAAAAATCGGATTTGATCAAAAAAATTGGAATTGAGCATTAAGACCTGCAGTGTGAACGTAGCCTTAGTGACTGAGCGAGGGCGCGGGGGCAGCTGCTGCCTGCGAGTGCGCTGTTGGAGAAACGCAGCCAGGCAGACAGAGGAGAGCAAATCATTCGTACTGTACAAATAATGTAAATATGACGGTGTATCACGAAAGATTGATATTAAACTGATCACTTGACCCATATTACGTTACTTGTTCTTTAAGTGAATCAACAAATGGCGAAATGAAAAGCTGAACAACAACAATGCTGTTTCTTTAGAGAGTCTTAGCTTACATGTGTGTTTATTTCATATTTTCAGTTGTTTCCCTCCACGACTAAATAAATCGGTTTCAGTAATGCACTGATATACAAGAATGGACATAAGGGGCTTCTATCAAAGAAAAAAACTCAGGTAGATGTTATTTTATATATTATGCTTTGTATGTTGTTCAGTGTGAACTATGCAAAACAAGAGGAATTTCAACACACAGCAGTATATTCACAGTTGAAACCAGATATTTACATACACTTTATGGAAAACACAAGAACATTTTTTTACTGTACAACATCAATTTAGAGTAAACTTGTTTTGTTTTGGATAAATAAATGTTGAAATATCTTTTGAATTAGTTAAATGTCAGAATAAAAAGAGACAGAGCTGTCTATTTTTTATCACTTTCATCAAATTTAGGAGTACATATACACTAAGTTTATTGTTAATTAATAAGAAAACTCCAGACGATTCCATTCTGAGCTGAAGAAGCTTCTGATAGGTTAGTAGAGTCCATGTGAGTAAACTGGTGGCACAGCTGTGGATCCATATAAGGCAAAACACAGAGCCTGTTTCTTTGAAATGGGAACATCAAGAGATGTCAACCAAAACACCAGGAAAAGAATTGTGGAGCTCCATAAGTGGGGCTCAATTTTGAATACAATTTGGTGCCATTTGCAATTAAGAAATACAGATAGTTTATCTCTTTACTCTTAAAGTTAACAAATGTGTTTTTTATGTTTTATCAATCTAAAAAAAATAAACATTTAGTCTGATTTGATGTTACAATTAAAAAAGTGTTTTTATCTGAAGAGTTTGTAAATATGTGGTTTCAACTGTATGTTTGATGATGTTGGTGTTTGGCTTGATTTTCAGCACAAAGAGTGAGAGAGAGGAACAGAGAGGGAGAGAGAGAATGAGGACAGCACAGAGATGGAACAAGAGCAGGTGAGACACACATGTTAGTCAAATGGTTGTTTGCCAAAAGTATCACTGTATCACATGTCCTCATGTATCTCGTACCTAGTGTTTCTTTTTAGGTTTGTTATTTTTCAAATTCTATATTTATTAAGTTATGCAGGCTTGTTTGCACAACAAGGCTAAATAATTATATAAACTTTTCTGAATCTAAATATTGGACTTTGGTAGAATTAAAAAATAAGTGTAGTGCAGGTCTATGATGATTTTAGTGCTCATTTAGTTCTGATTCTGGTTCTGTCTTGGTTAAATCCTAAGTAGTCCTGATTTTGAACTGTTGTAGTCCTGTTTTAACTCCGGATCAGTTCTGGGTCTGGTTGAATTGGGGTTTAGTCCTCGTGTCTTGATGCAGCCCCGACTTTGGCTACGTTCACACTGCAGGCGAAAGCGCATCAAATCCGATTTTTTTTTACCCTATGCGACCCATATCCGATCATGGTATGACAGTGTGAACGGCACAAATCCGATATTTTCAAATCCGATCTGGGTCACTTTCGTATGTGGTACTGATTCCGATACATATCCGATGTTTTAGAAAGCGACTGCTGTTTGAATGGTCAGGTCGCATTAAATCCGTCTTTTACGTCACTGACACAAGACAGACGCCAATTATCAGCTCCGGAGAAGACATCGCAAACACTTCCTGGCCATCCAGTGTAGATGTTAGTGAAACTGTTGGGAAGACAATGTTGGAGAAACGTGAACATTTTATTTTCACGTATATTTTATGTACTGTATAATCTGCCGATTCTGACAGAAATCTGCAACTATCCTTTGAAGCACCGCTCCTCTAAAACAGCAATAAGGATAATTATTAGGTTATCTACATTATTATGTAAATAACAAAACTTAAAGCAAAAATTGGGAAACGTAAAGTCCGAAGTCTTTATATTAAGGGCCATCAGTCAAACAATATTGTTTGCTCTGGGTGTACAGAGCGCGTTGTGTGTGACGTCTTCTTTTGCGCATGCGGGCCGCTTTGAGCGTTCACACTAGAGCGCGTTTGCTGTCTGATTTTATTTGTAGTGTGAACAAGCAGACAAAATCGGATTTGATCAAAAAATCGGAATTGAGCATTAAGACCTGCAGTGTGAATGTAGCCTTAGTGTCTGAGCTGGTTCATACCAATATTAGGGGGGATTTACGCACAGTCGTAAATTCCCACAGTGCACTATGTGCTTCGAATATTGTGTGTAGTTTTTGTTTTATAAATGGTAAATGGCCTGCATTTGTATAGCGCTTTACTCAGTCCCTAAGGACCCCAAAGCGCTTTACACTACATTCAGTCATTCACCCATTCACACACACATTCACACACTGGCAATGGCAAGCTACATTGTAGCCACAGCTGCCCTGGGGCGCACTGACAGAGGCGAGGCTGCCGGACACTGGCGCCACCGGGCCCTCTGACCACCACCAGTAGGCAAACATGGGGTTAGTATCTTGCCCAAGGATATTTGGCATGCAGCCAGGAGGCAACCTGGGATCGAACCACCGATCTTCTGATTAGTGGCTGACCTGCTCTGCCACCTGAGCTACAGCCACCCAGTATACAGTGCTGTTTGTGAGACAATGACCCCACCTCATTCCCTCATACTTCCTACTATATCCATTTTGCAGGCATTCAAACTTTGCATTATTGCATGCTTAGAGTAAGCAAGTAGTCAAAGTTTAACAAACCAGTCTGCAAGGTATTTTAATTTCATAGTACAAACAGGAGCATGAAAGAAATGAAAAAATATATTTAAAAATAATGTAATGCTTTGCAAATTATTATTAAAGTGCTAGTCATTCACATTATTCAGTGTTTTAACTATAAGTGAAGAACATAGACTTATGAAGTGAAAAAATAAATAGTAGACAGTGACTGTATGTTTGTAAGTTTTCTCCCCAACAAACACAACAATGTCAACGAAACATTTTACACCATCAAACGCACCTGCGGTAGCACCCAAAGGCAGAGGACGATGCTATTGCTAACCATCGCACAAAATGTTGGACTTCTGGACGTGCTAAAGGAAGGTAGAAGTTACCGTATTTTTTGGATTATGAGGCACATTTAGCGAAACAAAATCCCGTGTTCTGGACCTGAAAACAGGGTTTGATCTTTGGTTTCATTCTATGATACTGGACTTATTTTTCTACGAAGGTTTGAACTTTGAGAGTGTTTAAACTAGAGAGAAAAGTGTGAAAATGTCCGTGCCTGTCTGAGAAAAGTGTATAAACTGTGTAGGGAGGGGTTTTACAGCCTTAAAACATCTATAATAATGGTAAAAAAAAAAAAAAAGTTGGCTACTTCGTGGATTTCACCTATCACGGGTTATTTTTAGAAAGTAACTCCCGTGATAAACAAGGGACCGCTGTAAAGCTCTTTGTTGGACTGGTGCGAAGGGCCTGCAGGTGCTCATGGTCAGTGTTAGGTTACATCAAGTGTAGCAAGTACTGAATTTGAAGTTAACCTAATGACACTTGGAATAATTAACCAAATTCTAACTTTAGTGTAGAGGATAGACATCAGTGAAGATAGCTTGTGAAACTGTTTACATCTTGTTGAATCTGGTTGTGTAAATCCACAAAGAGTGGCAGGTCAGCTGATCACAGTCTATACATGAAGAAAACCTACTGGAGCTCACATTAGAAATTACAGACTTGTGATTCTTTTCCCTATGCTGAGCCACTACACATAAATTACGGTTACTCCTGAGTGTCCCATTTTACTGTTTAGGTGTGGAGGCAAAGTCACCCTCTACAATGTAGGCAACAAAATGGTTATTTTTAAAAACAACAGAATGAAGCTGTCATGGGAATTAGAATTTAGATTGGAATAGTATTTGCCTTCTCATGTACTAATATTGTTTTATATTATATTAATGTAGGACAAGGTTCGGATGCCTTTTTACAAAAATGGTTATTAGAATTTTCCTTAAAGGAGTTCCTTTACATTTCCAAGCCTGTACTTTTTCCACTTAACCTTTACTGCAATCCTGTTATTCTTTATATGCAGTTTTTATGTCTCAGTGACCACTGAACTTAAACAACATATCTGCCCGTATAGCTTGCCCAGAGGCATTTCAAGGTGGCTACAAAGTGCTGGGGGTTATTTTGTTTTTCTTCTTCTCTTCAACTCTCAGAGGCACATGTCGACATTGTGCCTGTGTCTCTTTCAAGTCAGCCCAAAGTTTCACCACCTGTTTGGGGCTTCTCTTGTGGATCACTAAGATGGTGTGGTACGAACACGGGTCTTTCCCTTCATTTTTGGGGAAGTCAAACATGAGGAAGGCATGGTTGTGCGTGGGGAAGGCATTGAGCCGAACCATGCACATCCCTACGTACACGTCATCGATGGGGAACAGGTGAACTCTTTTAGAAATGAAGTGCAGACGTCTGGTCAACTGACCCGAGTACACCAACCCTCCCCCGCCTGCATACGCGGGGTATAACCCTTTGTAGAAGCTGTGTGGGATAAAGTACTTTGAGATGTTGACTTGGTTGGGTGAAGCTGCTCCTATGACGTCCCCAAACATGAAGTTGTGCATGTTCTTCTTCACATGCGGCTTCTCCATCTGGATCTGGAGGTAGGTTATCAGTTTTGGTGTGTTGACAAAGATGTCATCATCTCCTTTGAAGACAAAGTGGGTCTGCTTGCAAGAGTGTGAGAACCAGCTCCAGAAGAGCACATCCTTCAAGGTGAGATTGAAAAATGTATCCTCAAAGTCCCACTGCAGAATATCTCCATAGAGCGTACTCTCCAACTTGAGTAACGCAGACACATCCACACCCGGTTCTTTGGTGTTTTGCTTGCCCAGCAGGAACACCCTGCGGACATAGGCTCCACCATTATCTCTGCCACTGCCATTTATCTTCTGTCCTGCCACCCATCCCACCTGGCCCCAGGTCTGCCGAATAGCCTGTCGGTTGTTGAAGTTATCCAGTGTTGTTTTGATGGCGAAGAGAATCAGAGGGTCCTCCTGCTCGTCTTTTCCCTGAGCTCCACATTCTCCACCTGGCTGGAGGAGAACCGGGTAGTCTCTTGTCTGCATGTACTTAGTGAAGTCTTGCACCTGTTGTGGTAGCTCGTCAACATTATATGTCATGTTGTTGAGTCTGCGAACTGCAGAGAAACTCTTCTTCAGCAGGAAATCATCAAAGCTGATATTCTTCATTAATCCCTTGGCTTTGTGGGGGTGCAGGATGGGGTTAAATTGACGGTCAACGACCAGCTGGAGCTGGTTCCAAAAAGCCTTTTTCTGACGTTGGTTCTCCCAGAAAATTTTAGGGAGTGAGACGAAGGTCTTATTTCTTAAAATTCCATTGGCCACAAAATGAGAACTCTTTGGCATGATTTCACTCGCTGGTGCTGTCATGCTCCTCATGCTCATACACACCGTGAGACCAACGTAGACAAAGAGCAGGGCCAGGAAGATGCAAGGCGTGCACACACAGATTAACACCCTGCGCCAGCGAAAGTAACACCGTGCCATTCAGCTGCAAATACACAAACACCAAGTTACACTGAAGAAATCTGACATCTGACAATTTCTGAGTTTCAAAATATAAAACAATTATTAAATGTACAATAGCGAATTTATGTGTATCTGGATCGAGAGGCAAAGCTCTGCAGAGAAATGAAGTGAAGAAGCATGATGAGGAAATGGAAGATTTGCAAAAGAGAGATGAACTAAAACCATATGTAACAGTGATCTCACAAACGAGTGCGTAAAATAGATTGTAGCTGAGTTCTTTTTGATCACATGATGATTAACAGCCAGTATAATTGGCTCATTTGGCATGTAAGCATTGAGATGCAAAGCAATTTTTTTCTGGTCATTTCAAAGCCATGCGCAATCTTGACTCCACCAATCAAAAACCATGTGCTTTGATTCAAATTTAGTAGTGTGGTTTTTAGCAGATAATTATCACAAATTTAGAGTTAAATTTAGTCATACTTTGAGGTATGAAAAAGAGTTAAGCACATTTTTATTAGCAGATAAACAAACGCAGTCTACAAATTCCTTGTGTTAACAAGAAACTGAAAAGATGATGTCATTTTAAAAAACTTACCTTCTTAGGTCTAAATCAGTGACAGCCCAAACTTCACTATTCCTAACTCTAACTCCTATTCTGACCCGAGCCAATAAGAATATGTCATTTTTGGCTTTTATTATATTGTTTTCCCATTGAGGGTAGAAAGAAAATCATAATTTTAACAAACAAGCATAAAAAATCACAGTTTTTCTAAAAACTCTGTTTTGGTCTCTTCCCAAATATAGGGGTTAGGGTTACCATGACTTCAACCCTAAAAGGTTTAATGAAGCTGTTGATGTCAGCAGTTTTCTTTGCTTACCTGTTTTTAATGAAGGCTTTCTATTTCACGGAATAATCACATAGTTGTTGTTATCTAGTTGAGGAGCATTGTCCAGCACAGTTTTGTCTCATTTAGTCTGAGTAAACTCTCTACTCAAGAATTAAAGATAAAATACAGTGAGTCAGTCTATCAGGAAGGTTTTCCTCTGTAGCTGAAGCTCCTCCTTTGAGCCCTCTGGCTGAGGAGGCTGCTTTGGGTTCTGCCGAGCAGCATGGATACACCCACTTGTGAAACAAAGAGAAATTCCACCCACAAACAATGGGAAACACATCAATGTGTTTCATAAGAAATGAAGACGATACAAAACTAATAACATTTATCAGTGACTCAGCTGTTGGTGTCACTACCCCAGAATCACAGAGAAAATACCATGTAAAACATATCAGTGTGGGTATGAAACTTCACTAGTTCATTCAGTTCATCTTGTGCACATGAATAACCAGACATCAGTTTGGAAACAGAACTTCCTTCTGTGCCGCCCTACATCTCCACCTAATCTTTTCTTTTTTAGCAGCTTAATTATGACTTCATCACCTGGCAGTCTTTTCATCCGCACACCTATCAGGTCAGACAAGAACTCTGATTAAAAACGGTTGCATTTAAATAATGTGGTGTGTCTGCAATCCTGACACTAAGGTGTTACAACAGCTGTCATGGAAAACAAGTGTGAATCAGTTTGGGAAAACCCTAAGACAACAATCACCAACCAATCTTACCTAAACGCTCCCTCCTCAGTGTTTGTAGCAGTTTGGAGGCATAAACTGTGGCGCCTCTCTGTCTTACATCCCTACATGTACATAGTAGCAAATTATATGCATAAGATGGGATGTTTTCTGTTTCTTTGTGTGAAAATGTGTGTCATCACCATCAACATGAATCTGAATCAAAATACCTGTTTATCTGAACATCCCAGCCGGGCTCACAGCTCTTAAGCCAAAGAGCTCACAAATCAAGGTTGTTTTGTAATATTCTAGATAATATTCTTATAAAGAGTGCATATTTTTGTTAAGTCTAATTGTTAAATGCTGCCATTGTGTTTCTTAAATTTGTACAGTCTTAGTTCAAGCAGTACCTCTCCAACCACTCTGTGCTGGGGGAGGTTTTATTGTAGATACATCCTATCTGAAAGATCTGTTTCTTTTGATGTAAGCTTCCTGGGTTTACGACCCTTTGGTCAGCAGGAGGTCTGACACACACACACACACACACACACACACACACACACACACACACACACACACTCTTACAGAAGTTCACACGTATACATAAAATGCTTTGTCGTAGAACCAAGGGGGCGTGGCTTTGTTCTGACGTGTTTTGTGTGAACTGTCTCTCAATAAAAGGTAGCAGGAGGAGGTCAGATCTGGGGGTCATTTTCGTGGTGGACACAGACGAGGCCTCCCTTGCGCAAATAATCGATCGATCGACTGTCGTTTTCTTCATGATGAATAAGTCTCTAGAATTAGCGGGGCTTGTGGAAACACAGACCCAACAATTTTCCTTTTTATTCCTTCCCTTGTTATCTCTGATCCAGTAGAAACCTCTGCAGGATTGTGACACATTGTGCCTCAAGTATTTGAAGTATTTAGGCAAAGTCTTACAAACAGTTTCAGCTGCAGCTAAGAGTACAAATGGTTGTAAATGTGTGCTGTATGTTAGGACCCTTTGGTCCACAGTAAGTAACTTTTGGTTCCCGGCTTCCAAACGTTTCAGAAACCTAGCTTGTTCTCGATCAACTGTAAATTAGATAATAATGGACATTATTAGTTGTTCATGTCATAATGTGGGCTGTGAATAGTGTCGGCATACCTGATTAATAAAAAACTGAGAGCTTAAATACACAATAATCAGCTGATATTCTGGTAACAGACTGAAGATGTGATCGTTTAGCTCCTTGCTCCTTTAGAACAGTTAAACCTTTAGTAGTAATGAAAACTTTCCTTACTATTACAGTTGTGGATGCACGTGGTTAAGGTTTCAAAGAATGTGATCAGTGTTTGTGTGTAAGTAATCTCTGTGAGTTGAAAGGTCCAACTGCTCCAAACCCTGTTTCCAGCTATTCTTTTTCCTGCCCTAGGCTTCAGATGACCTCAGTGAGAGTGGATATGCTTCTGATCATCTCAAACCTTCTGCTTGTTAAAGAGGCAATCACGCAGTATTTCAGTTACAAAGATGACAGGACTGTTTCAAAAATGGTAGGAATAAAGTTTTATTTTTCATATGAAGGGGTGTTTTGGATTTTTCTTCTTTTACAAGTAGTATGTTTTTGATAAAACTTGCAAAAAATCTTCTAGCATATTCCAAGAATGATGGACATGAAGAGAAGGGGATTTATTGCTGAATGTTAAAATGAGGACACGTTTTTTATTTCATTTTATTATTGTTATTATTATTATTTTTTTCACCGAGTGGAAAAAAAAGATTTGCTTGCTGCTTTTTCCATGCACCCAACTACCAGTACCACTAGGACATGCAGGGGATTTGGGGTTGAGAGGAGGGGAGGAAGATGAGGAGTAGGAGGAGGAAAAAGTAGGTTGGTAGGTAAAAAAGACAAACTGCTTGACAAACAAACATGAGAGGGGCTGTGTGAGTGTGTCTGTGTATGCACGGTTTTGTGTGTCTGTGTGCTCAGTGTGTGTGCTTCATTGTGGATATGGATGTACGTGCGTGAGAGAAGTACGTGTGTTCGTAAAAAAGGTGGGTGGGAAGCGCGGGGGGGGGGGGGGGGGGGGTCGAGGAGAAAGAGGGTGGGGTTGTCAACAATTCGACTAGCTCTAGAAGCACACTATCCTCACTTGCAGTAATTTCAAATCGTTTGCAAATCCCAGATTGATTACAGTGATAGTAAGACAAAACTAGCCAGACCACTGGGCCGTGAACCCAAATTGTATTTTCATATCATACGATTCCCCCTAAATCTGAGGGGATAATTTCTATATCTGTGATCCATGCATTGCCTGTGTGGGGGGAAAAGAAAGAAAACAAAACTCTACATATTGGAAATGAAGTCTAATCGGGACACATTGTATCTAACACAGTATCATTTTCCTCAGTGAACTTCAAAGGGTCTCTCTAAGGGTCTCAGAACCTGATGTACATCTGCAGTGGAAGAGTTTCTGACATGATCGGACTACTGGTAGTGTGCTGTTTGGTTTTACTCACTGGACTTAACTTTGTCTGCTAGTTGCTTCTGTAGGAGGGCGAGGAAGACGTGACGGTGAGGTTGCGATGTGGTGGGTGGAAGGGGCAGACGGAGACACACATAACAGATCATTCAGTCAGTCAGTGTGACCAAGCAAATAAAGTTCAGTTGATAAAAGGTATAGGAATGCAAATCAAGGATGCAGTAATCAGGATTATCATATACAACCGTGTGAGCTAACTAAAAAGGTAGAATCAGCCTCGGAAAAACTCTTCCCAGCAATGTGAACCCGCACGTGGTGCTTCTTCCCGATCGGAGCAGCACCGTCACTAGTGTGGCAAAATGTGCGCCCACGTAGCTTTCGGTGGGATATCCTTTTTTAAAAAGAAAACAAACACATTTTTTTTTAAAAGGAAAAAGAGCGAAAATGGGAAACCCAGAGGGAGATCCACCTTTCAGTGGTGGGGGTAGAATTCCAAGGTTACGCCCCTGCATCAGAGCGCAAACAGATGCCGTCTCTGCACAACTTCATCTTTTTAACACGGCTACACACATGCTCACTTAAACGCACACATAACTTCTTGAAGTTAAAGAAAAAAGTAACTGAATCCGCCTACTGATTCAAAAAGTTTAATCAAACGCGTTGTTTACCGTCCTTTAGCCACAAGTAAGCGCGAGAAACCTGATAGATGGCGAAAAGAAGGGGAGTGAGGGGATGTCGATCTGACCTGCGAACTGAACTGTGACTGAGATGACGTGCGTTCTCTGCTTTGAGTCTTTTTGGCTGTGATGTGATGGGGAAGTCCTGAGACACAGTGCGGCTCTAAGCTGCTGGCATAGGAAACGAGCGGGCTAGGCAGT
The DNA here is from genome assembly GCF_900408965.1 of Simochromis diagramma. NCBI lineage: Eukaryota > Metazoa > Chordata > Actinopteri > Cichliformes > Cichlidae > Simochromis > Simochromis diagramma. The sequence continues at coordinate 2,885,435 of NW_024387477.1, forward strand.
CCACGGGAGGCCAGAGTCAGGCTGGATTACAACTGGATTGGTTAGGTTCGGTTTGGATCGGCAGCTCCCTGGCCAATGACTGCTCACGGAGGGAGGTTCTTACAGTGCAATGGAGCTTCTGGCAGCGTGAGGATCGATGGAGAGGAGCGTGACAGTCAAACAACAGAGATCACACCCTCCAAGGTGAACAAAGGCGCCAACCGAATGAGGCTTCATGAGGCGTGCAGAATGGATACAGGCACGCGCACACACACACACACATACAGTACACGCACACTACAACCACCACCAATGTCATGGCAGCACCCTGAATACCTACACGAGGAATCTGGAGTCACTTTCCCTCGACAACTCCCCAACGTTCCTGTTTTTACAGAAATAACAAGAAATGACTGACAGGCAGCGAACGAGGACATAAATGACCGATGTGTGTTCATCCGAGGAAACTACCCTACACATCTTGGTTGCGTCAGTGACTAAATGTCCCTGTGAAACGAGCGCATCGCGTGGGTCATACTCATGTAAACAGACACCTTTTACACAGGAGGAATCAATATTGCATGATGACATAATCAGATCACAGTTCAAAAAGAGGAAGATCCCAAATCAGAGAAACAAACCAAAGCAAAAGGAAGGAAGAGGGTTGGTCTCTATAAAAACGAGGAGTCTTTATAAGAAAGGCTACAAAAACTCAATGGGACCTCCGACTTCAGCATACAGCAAAAGGCACCACAATATTATTCTATTTATCTAACTTGTGAAAAAATTGGCACGTAATTCTCTTATTTTTTTCATCTCTCATAATGCTGTAAATCAAAAAACTTTACATATAAATATCCCCTCCCCCCGTTATAAAAAAAGTCTTTGCTGTTAGCTAGTAGACAATTTTTGCTGAAATGAAAATAAATATTTCATTTGTTTAGAATATCTGTCTGTTATACAAAATAAAAATATTTCTCCTAGGTGCAGGTCTCTAGTCCACGGGTTGTGTGTAAGAGGAAGGGGAGTGTGTGAGGTGGACAGGGCGGGAGGTGGCGGGGGTGTAATGGTGGGCGTCGGAGGGAGGTTAAGTCTTAAAGGGGCATGTTGTCAGCCTTGGAGCGCTGTGACTGGGAGCCGCGGCTCTGCCCGTTGCTGCGCGTCCCTGGCCGACTCAGCCCGCGGTGAGTCCGTGTGTCTGCACCGGATGACGAACGGAAACCCGGGACATTTAGAGGCGGGTCCATGTTCATGTTCTGCATACTGAGGAAAGGCGTGCTCTCCCCGTGACCATCCTCTTCCTCCTCGTCCTCTTCCTCCTCTTCTGACTGGCTGAAGCTCTGTGAGCTGTAGTCCCGTAAACCCGCCGAGCGCTGTGAGATATGTCCGTTGAGTCGGTTGCGTCGCGGGCGACGCCGGCTTCTGATGGGTTCCCGTGAAGAGGCGTACTCCTGTGTCGTCTCATAAGCCTCGTCATCAGGGAGCCGGTAGGGGCTGGACGGTAGACTTCCTGTGCTCTCTGTCAGGTAGGGTCGTCGAGGACGTCGGGGCTGCCTGTATAAACTTCCATCCTGAAACAGAGAAAACACAGATTTCTTAGAATGGCTGAACAAATCTATTGACCCACTGGCGTGTTGGTCTGCCTATGCATACAAGAGAAGGCGATCCTGCTGTGAAGCCTTCAGCTGAGCACACTTCACCATGTATATCAAGAGACTGCATGCTCACATGGTAGCAGCTTGCTAATCACAAGGTGGATTTGGCCTAAAACTTACACTTCAATATCCTCCCAATTTACTCACCTGGGGACCATAATTTACAACATTAAGCATTAAGTTAATGTTGTATTTTACAAGATGTAATTTTAGCAACTGAGATCATAAAGCTATAAGAAAGTTGTTTAATGATGTCATAAATCAGGAAAGATGAAGCCCCTTTTTCTTTGTACACTTCTGTTTGTAACCAGTCACCCCCTGCTGGCAATTAGAAAAAAAAAATACAGGTTTAAGGCACTTCAGGCCCTTTGGCTTTCAATCCAGTTCAGTTAATATAGCACAAAATCACAATAACAGCTGCCTCGAGGCATTTTATATTGTAAGGTAAAGACCATACAATATTATGAGGAAAACACCAACAATCAGCAGGGCCCCTTTGAGGAAGCACTTGGTGACAGTGGGAAGAAAAAACTCCCTTTTAACCAGAGCCAGGCTCAGCCGTCTTCTATGTCAAAGCCATCTGTTTATTACATCAATCTTTTGGTGACTTTTGGACATTAGTCAGCAGTTACTGTTTGTGATGCTAGTTTTGTGATGCTATTCTGTCCGTGCCACAGCAAAAACCATTATATTTCACAATAACCCCACAGAAGGTTGAATGCGGCTTCACGAGCCTTGGCTCGGCTTTGTTGTCAGCAGTATCGGTGCACAGAAAGTAAAGAAAGACACCTCTGTACAGCCTGCATTCAAACACATGCTGTAGGGAGAGACTATGTTAGTCATGGTGGCTTGTTTACTTCTGGTTTGTGGTTTGTACATATGGTTTGTGCTGAACATGCAAACATTATAAGGAAAATGAACTTGGGGACAGTGAATGCCCACACAGAGACTGCAGGTTACATGCTAAGTTCTTCTTATAACTAACAGATTTTTTTTAAAACAAAGAATTTTTTATATCTTCAATAACAGTAAAGCTGGGGGGAACAGACATGTCCTTTTGATATAGGCTATATATTGTATATAGGCTTACGTACATCGGGGCACCGTAACAGCGGTTGGTCATCGTCTCTGTGGTAGGCGGCAGCAGCAGGTGGAAGGGAGAGGGCGTGGCTTGTGTTGGGCGAGGTGATCTGAAAAGTGGGAACCTGGGGAGGCAGCGGGGGGTAGTGGAACTCCACTGGAGACAGGCGTGCTGGCGTGGTCAGTGCAGACACATACCTGGATGAGGTTAGAAAAACACAAAAAATAACCACAACTGTGTGCATTTTTACCTCTAACAGATGCTCATATCTGGTGAACACAATGTTCTCACTTTAACAATGCACTTAGTAAGTGTGCACTCCTGCATTATTGAGGCGCTCAGCTGCACCATCGGCTTAATCATGATATTTTGAAAGAGGCCACACATCTGTCTGTTCCCTGAAAAGCACCATAACACACACAAAAACCAACCCTCATTGTGATCTGTAAGTCTTTGAACTATGGAAGGAAAAAAACTTCAAACAGAAACAACAGAAGCAACCAACTGGCTCAGGTTCACCTTTTTCCCCCATTATGTGCCAACAAACCTGCTTAGTCAATCACAAGAGTATAAAAGACATTACTGCTCATGTGCAGTCACTCCAACACGAACTGAATGACTCCTGCCGCTCACTGAATTCAGCTTTACTTGTGCATCCGTGTCCCATATTCTGAAATACTACTTATTTATTATTATGCAGTATTAACATCCATCCATTCATTTTCTTCCGACCAAATGGAGGTCATGGGGAAGCTTGAGCCTACTTCAGCTGTGATAGGGAGAGAAATGAGGTCCACCCTGGACTGGTCACCAGTCTATAGCAGAGCTAAAGCTGGTTTTATGGTCGAGCAGAGGTAGTGTGCTCGCTGTCCGCTCTAGTCCAGAGATAAGCCCGTCTGTCTGAAGTGAGCTCTGTCAGATAGAGGCAGTGTACAAAGGCTACGTTCACACTGCAGGCGAAAGCGCATCAAATCCGATTTTTTTTGACCCTATGCGACCCATATCCGATCATGGTATGACAGTGTGAACGGCACAAATCCGATATTTTCAAATCCGATCTGGGTCACTTTCGTATGTGGTACTGAATCCGATACATATCCGATGTTTTAGAAAGCGACTGCTGTTTGAACGGTCATGTCGCATTAAATCCGTCTTTTACGTCACTGACACAAGACAGACGCCAATTATCAGCTCCGAAGAAGACATCGCAAACACTTCCTGGCCATCCAGTGTAGATGTCAGTGAAACTGTTGGGAAGACAACGTTGGAGAAATGTGAACATTTTATTTGTACTGTATAATCTACAGATTCTGACAGAAATCTGCAACTATCCTTCGAAGCACCGCTCCTCTAACATAGCAATAAGGATAATTATTAGGTTATCTACATTATTATGTAAATAACAAAATAACTTAAAGCAAAAATTGGGAAACGTAAAGTCCGAAGTCTTTATATTAACAGCCATCAGTCAAACAATACTGTTTGCTCTGGATCTAAACAGAGCGCGTTGTGTGTGACGTCTTCTTTTGCGCATGCGGGCCGCTTTGAGCGTTCACACTAGAGCGCGTTTGCTGTCGCATTTTATTTGTAGTGTGAACGAGCAGACAAAAAAATCGGATTTGATCAAAAAATTGGAATTGAGCATTAAGACCTGCAGTGTGAACGTAGCCTAAGTGTGTGGTATGACGAGCCTTGGGCCACTCTTGCTTGTACTGTTGTTGATCCATGAGCCAGACGCGGAGGAGAGAAGTTATAATATGCAAAGAGCTGAAGTGCAACTGAGTGTTAAATACAATGAGAAGTGTCACTGCAGCCTCAGTCTGTGCTTTTCATGTTGTAGTTTTTGATCTTTGAACTTTTTTCAGGGTTCTCCTGTTCCGATGAACTCTGCTGTCGCCCCGTTTCTCTTCTCTTTACAAAGTCATGGGTGAAAAAAATAAATAAAAGATGTCACACCTGTGTATCAAAACTAGGTGAGTAGAATCACCTAAACAACAACAAACATATAATAATAATAATAATAATAATAATAATAACAATAATAACAATAATAATAATTGAATTGAATGTAATTGCCTTCACCACCGCTATATCTTTTTACACATTATTATTAACAGTGTCTGGGTGATATAGTTCTTAAAAAGACTAAAAAAAGAAAGTCCTAGCAATTAATTGCCACTTGGTGTCGCCAGAGAGTAAAGGGCCTACTGTAGCAAGAAGCACAGCCAAGCAAAAGTGTTTAAGAGCCACTGAGCAAGTTCCTTCTACCTCCAAACCACAGTGCCCACCATTTCCACTTTCTCTACCTGTCACTGTGAGGTGAGTCTCTTAGAGAATCGTAGGAGTCCCCGTACTGCATTCCCGGTCCCGACGCATCCGTACAGCCCCAGTGGGCGGCCCTCCTCGCCATGCATGCTGGGCTGCTGCACTTACTGGTTCCCACAGAGCTGGAGAGCCCACCTGACTGGCAGTCTGAGTTCATACTCTCTGTTCGCTCCATGCTCCACGTGTGCTCCTCGTGTCTGCAGGACGAGTTTAGAAGGTTATGACAGCAGCGGGGAGGAAGGGGGATACTAAGGGAGACTGAAGTTAGTACACTGATCCCAACGACATTCAACAGTCAGCTGCGTTAAGCATGAAAACAGAGCATCAGGACTCGTTTGTGTTGTGTTCAAGGTGCTTAAAGCTACCCCGTGTAGCTGCTGTACTTTGTTGTGCAGATATGTGCTTGCCGTGTACTGAAAGCTATTCATAGCAGATGGAGTGGATGTTATTACAGTGATCTAGCAGGCATGCCAAGCTAGGCCAAAGCAGCAGGCAGTACCACAGATAAGGGGCACGGGGTGTGCCCAGTGGCTGTGGTTGCAGTTAGAGCTCAGTTAATGAGTTATTACTCTGCCCTCTGGTGGTGAAGTGACTAATCAATCTGCAACTATGGAGAATCTTTTCTGTTTTAGCTGCAATTTGCTTAGTTAGCTCTAGCAATATAAGGTCACACAGACAGTTTATATTGTATTTTATATACCTGTATTATATTCATGAAATTATTTACTTTAAAAGTAAAATTTGAAGTGAAACTGACCGTATTAACTATACAACACAGACCGTGATTTCTGCAAATCCTCGGAAAACATTGCATATAAAATTCTTATCAGGTCCTGTTGGTACTGTGGGTACGAGGTAATAAAGGAGTAAAACCTTTCAGTATCTGCATAAGTAATGAGTACCTTCAGAATATTTTGAAGGACAGGAGAAACAAATTACACTGTATTCGTAAGTACTTGGTACATGCACATCCTGCAGTTCCTTACAGAGCTTAACAATTTTATCATAAAAAAGAAAACACAAATATTTTTGAAATCTGTCAAAAACCTGTGAAAAAATAAAATTTTTTATACCCAAACTTTGACACTTAAATCAGAAAATAAATCAAACGCGACATTCAACCACTAAAACTCATTTTTCTGTTAAGTAGGAACAATTGCATATATCTGTAATTTGGTATCTTAATCTTAAAAATAAAATGTGCTTCTCCTCATTTACTGTAAAACAGTCAATCTTGAAATTCATGGATAACAACAATAATTCTATCTTAGCATTAAAGTGATCATGCCGATTAAAGAGCTTGCACAAACTGGTGGATCAACCATTACAGAAAAAATGATTCTGGTAATTAACCAATAATGTTAAATTAGTACAACCTTACACTCGATGGTGTTCTATTAAATTTGTTATGCACTGTAAAGTACGTACGACAGCCCCCAGTGGATTTCCCAGATGTAGTCACAGACCAATAACAATCCGATTATTTTGACTGAGGGTTGAATTGTGTGAACATTGTTTTAGTATGCTGCCTACCTTTACCTGTTTGGTGTTTACAAGAATGTCTGCAACAGCTCAAAGATAAAATGTGCTCCAACTGGACAAAGACTAAGGATTAGGAGACCTGTTCTTTTGCTTGGATTATGTGTCCATCCTGACTGCAGTGTGTGTACCTGGAGGCATGTGAGGCAGTGGTAGAGTGGTGGGAGCGGGTCGACATTCGACTGCCTGCATAGTTGCCTGCACCCTCGGCTCCGTGGCTGATCACGCACTCGGTCGTAGGGACGCTCTTGGAGATGTACTGAAAAAATAAAACATAAAAGGCGTTTGATTGTTTTGTTACCTTCAAATCAAAACAAAAACAAACATATGGACAGGGAATTTTAAATGTAACTACATCAGGGCGTTCTGCTCTTTCCTCTTCACTGTTTTCAGCTTTACGTTTATGCTGACTCATGCCTATTGTATCTCCACCAGGATGCTAGGTGTTTTCTGCCCTCTCTTTAACATGTAGCTAGCTGCGTGACACCAAAATTTCCCCATGTAGTCAGTGAATCACCGTTTTACTCACATAAACACTTTGCTGAAGGCAGACCTTAACTCAAGTTTTAAATCGAAGTCACGAAGCTAAAAAAAAACTCCAGCAGGAACATGAACCAGCTGAGTCTCTGTTGGTTTCTGAACATCCAGTCCTCCTGTCTTTTTCCTCTTCGGTCGGTCATTAGCATTAATGAATATGTGAGGGTTTTCTGGACATCTTGACACCCAAATCCTATTTCGGGGATGGGTATATTTAATTAAAAGCACTGATATGTCTGGTTTTATTTTAATAAATGCTGTGGGGCTTTGATATAGTGGATTTTTATGCTATATCAGATCAGTAGCTATGCTTGTAAATTAATTGCTGTTGAATCACACAGCAAAAAGTCAAATGAAATCAATTTGTTACAGTTGCAAACACTCTGGTTTCAACTTAAGCTTAAACAGCTTCTCTGAAAGTAATGATAATTTGCAAAAACAAACTAAAATTAGGGCTCCACTCAGCTGAGTGTTATTATTGTTTGGACTCACGTCAACCATGGGGATCTCCTCAGGACCAGGGCCAGGATGATTTGGCCCATTAGCCAACATGCGGTTTGGCTGCTCCACACACTGATTCTGGTTTTGGTGTAGGTGACTCTGCATCTTCTTCCTCTGCTTCCTGGACGGGTGGTGATGATGAAGGAACAATAAGAGATCTACCAAACCGATATCCTCTCTTACTACTGAATTCAAAATATGTGAGGGGACGTGGTAGAACATGAGTAAATAGTAGGGGTGCAACGATATTCGTATCGATATTGAACCGTTCGATACAGTGCTTTCGGTTCGGTACGCATATGTATCGAACAATACAAAATTTGTAATTTATTTTATCAACTTTCCTTCTGACGATGCTGTCTGTGTTGAGCGCTCAGTGAATCTGCGTTCGACAACGCAGGGCAAGCTAGCGAGACAGAAGTTAAGCTCTCCTTGTAACATGGACCTCCCCCACCCTCATTCAGATCTGGCGTTTGGAATTATTTTGGTTTTCATGTGACGTATGACCCTGAAGGTAAGCGAGTCATGGACTAAAGTAAAACAGTATGTTGGATGTGCCACGCAATGCTCAATTACATGGGTGGGAACTAGTGTGTTAGCGCAGTTAGCTCGTTAACGTGTTGGCCGTCTAGCCCCATGGCGATCGGCGGTAGCTCGTTAACGGAGATTTGCCGTGTTGTGGCGTTAAGGTCATTTCAACGAGATTAACCTGAAAGCACTAGTGGGAACACAACGAATATGACTGCACATTTACGCCGACATCATCCTAGTGCAAAGACAAGTGGAAGCAGAAAAAAAACAAGCAAGCATGCTACTAACTTTAGCCGAGTCATTTAGACAGCTGTTAGCACATGATTCTCCTTATATGTTTAATATGCTGCTGAGAATATAGCCCAGAAGAAGCGGATAGTATAGCTTTTATTTTGGAAAGAGACATTTCTCTGTAATAAACTCTCTTTTACAAAGATGAGTGATTCCTCAATCAGATACAGGGCTCGCAATATCGCTAGCCCCGGGACGTCGGGCTAGCGGTTTACCAAAATCTATCTCTTCCCTGCCCGTCGGGCTATTGTAGGAAGGAAAAATATATGTCAATGCTTTTGCATTCTTTCAGAAATGTAGCTGGGTAATTATGTCATTGGCATCGGTGAGCCACTGTCAATATGTGACATATTGCAATCGCGTTTGAATTTGCGCTTGTTTTTTTGCTTTCACTTTGCAATCGCGCGAACTGTGTATAGAGAGCGACAGCACTGATCTGTGAGTGATGATAATTTGTGCACCAATTCCTCTAACATCGTCTTATTAATTGTTAGCTTACTATGCAAACATGACAAGTGAAATCTCACGCAGCAAGCTTAAACATGTGAGAGGTTGATCGCGCAGAGAATCGCTGAGCTTATGTGAGTGCGTGTGTAAAAGCAGCAGGATATATATTTGACTACGATGACCTGGATGACTGAGAACCTTCACAGACAGATATATATTTTAGTTCTGCTGAGCCAAATAAGACAGGTCAGGGTGAAGAAGTGACAGCCAAAGAAAAGCTTACCACAAAACGGAGAAGTTATGACAAATCAGACTATAAGGCAAAAAGAAAGTGCAGCTTTATGGTTTCATGGACAAAAGAATTTCTGTGGCTGCAATATGACGAGCTAAATAACCAGGGCTGCACATAAGTGGTCCGCAGGTGCGCATTCGCTGTCAAAATAAAAAACACGCACAAGGGTTAGGGTTAAATTTAAAAACTGTACTTTTGAGTTAAAATATATATTTATAATTTTAATAAATGACAAATTAAAAAGGCATGAACATTTTTTTTGTATCGAAAATATATCGAACCGTGACACCAAAGTATTGAACCGAACTGAACCGTGAATTTTGTGTATCGTTGCACCCCTAGTAAATAGCATTTAGCTGGCAAAATGTGAATTATATGTATTTATATATTACTATTGTACTTACAGTCAGTGTAAGATGCCTGCACAAAAGCGTTTTTTTGGTCTATAAGATGGTAGCAGTTTCAAGATGCCTTCCTCCAATCATGTTATTTAGATGACAATGTTCAAATATGGTACTGTGCAAAAGTCTAAGTAGTTTAGTCATTTAAAAAAATAGATTTGAGCAAATGTTCTCCAAGCTTTCTCGTGGTTTTTCAAAGTTTTTCTTCAAACATTGGCTGCTTTTTCATTTATTTTTGTTTCCACATAACAGAGAACTTAGCAAAAAACTAACTTTAAATTGTATCATGTTCCTATTTCTTTAGTTGAATCTATGCAAAAGATCAAGTCTGACCAATTTTAAATAATCTTTTTCACCAAAAACGTAATTTTAATACATCTGTTTGCTAAAAAAGTGTCCATGAAAAATTTGAGGAAACTAGACAAGTAAAGGGCAAAACACAAAATAGCAAGCCTAAAACAACATCTGTATTATGAACAGTATGTGAAAGTCACGTCCTTAAGAAACAGGCCCTTCACCATTCAGAAACGGTCTCAGTGGAAGACTTGCTGTCAAGAAGCCATTAAGGAAGGAAAACAGGGTGAAACGGATAAAGTCCGAAAATTACACAAGAGCTGGACTGAGGATCAGTGGCAACAGGTGTGATGGAATCATGAAGCCAAACTTGAAACTTTTGGTTCAAATGATTGTCAAATGTATCCTATATGGAAGACGTCAGTAGAGCGGGACGACAGTGAGTGTCTAGAGTTATCTGTAAAACACGGTGGAGGCTCTGTCTTAGTGTCGGCTGCATTTCAGTCGGTGGTGTTGGGAATCATGTCATAACTGCTGGAAGTATGAACACTATTATCATCCATTATGCAATACCATCGGGAAATCATCTGATTAGAAATGGCTTCATTTTTCCACATGTTAATGATCCTGAATACACTGCTAGTATAGTAAAAGCATAGTGGATAAAAAACACACAATGAAACACTGTCAGGCATGGATTGGCCTCCCCAGAGCCCAGACCTCAACTTTACTGAAGCAGTGTGGGACCATCTTGACAGAGAATGTAGCAAAAGTCAGAAACATCCAAAGAAGAGCTTTGAATGTCCTTCAAGAAGCTTGGAGAACTATTCCTGAAGACTACTTAAAGTAAGGTGGTAATATCAAATATTGACTTTTAAGCACATTGGGATTTCTTTTTGTCTTATGCACTGCATTTACGTTTAATTTTGCAAATGTTTTAGAAAATCGCAGCACTTATTTTTCCTAGCAGAATACAGTGGTTTGAGATTTTTGCACAGTACAAATTTTTCACAAATAAAGATGCTGCTTCTTTTTTTCTTTAAATAGAGCACTCTAATAATGTCTTAATTAATAATATTTCAGTTCCAGAGGACAATTTCTGCAGAACAAATGCTTTCAGTCAAAGTTACTTAACATGCATGCAATATAAGGCTTCTGATTGTAATAGAGTACTTTTAGGTCTTTGTAATGGCACTTTTGCTTTTAACTTAAGGGTTAATTCAAAGATTTTGAGTCTTTTGTATACGGTGGAATTGTTTCTTTTTGCTTCAAAGACATACTTTGTTTTGCAGTAGGCCACCACACAAACGATGCCAACCACTAACAACGCCACACAGATGCCTGTGATCGTCAGCACCCGCCTCTGGTAGAGCTCCTCAGCCTCTGTGGATGCAAATATGCAAAAACATACACACACATTCAAACGCACATTTTACCATACCAAAAATACACACACACACACACACACACACACACACACACACACACACACACACACACATACAGCATGAGCACTATCCCATCTATGGCAACTAAAGAAACTGTTGTCCTCACTATGATCTGCTGTCATCGTGTCCCTGTGCTGTCTCTGTTCTGTCTCTGTTCTATCAAATCACATGCCTTGCACTTTTAACGCTCTTGCAGTCACACAGTACTACACAACAAAGAGGAGTAATTATACAGTCTCACGACTATCATGAGGAAAAGCTGAGATGTAAACCTACAACCTGGCACAGACTTCCTGCTGTCTTAAACAAGTTTGTAATGGCCATGGGGATGTAATGCCACAGATGGCACTGGAAAAGATCTGATGCCATGCCTGTATGAATGGAGTCACACGAGACAAGTTGTCAAGATGGGGGGAAAAAAAATCAGGGTTAACACCACAGCGGCCCGAGAACCAGATGAAAGTTTGGTATTCACATAGCTCGCCATCAGCAGCACAAACACAGGATTTTTTGAATTAAAACAAGTTGACACCAGATTGAATGTTTTGCTGCCCCCTGGTGGTGTGACCTATTGCAGCCCAACAGCGATGTCACAATTTACCACCTTAACCTTAAGTTGAAGCTAAAAAGCGAAACATTTTTATCAAAGAAAAAGGTTTAAATAGCACCCATGGTGTTATGGTGTTTATTTTGTTATTTTACAATTTTACAATAATCTAATTCATAGCTCATATTCTTGGGAAAAACTGCGAACGACTATACTGTTTCTTTAACGTGCAAATCTCCTGCAAGAGTTCTTGTACATTGGGAAACTAACCAATTTCAATTTAAACGGACTCAACAGTACAGGTGTGGAAGTCCCCGTGGATCACATTAAACTTTATTTAGTTCATAACACAATATGGTGATGGCGCGTGAATCCAATTCAGATTCTGGGGGCTGCTGCGGCGTAACACTCTGTGTCAGAACGAAAAGCACAAAACACAGTGCAACAAATAAACGGAACGTGAGAGGGAAGAGAGAGGGGATAAAAGCAGGAAAAGCAAAGTGGTGAAAAAGGAGGAAGCAGAAGGAAATACACAGAGGGAAAGGAAAGAGGCTGCAAGGGGAGCAGGGGCGTGTCCAGGAAAAAGGCCCAGGAGAAGAAAGAGGCCTGCGGGAACCAAAGACTGACCTGACTTTGTCCCCTTATCAACTAACTGGATTATCGAGGTCACTGCATTGTTAGTTACGGCCAAATTAACAGTAACTAACAGTAACTTTTTGTTTTCATCAACCTAAATCAGTGTCAGTGCGCCCCAGGGCAGCTGTGGCTACAATGTAGATGGCCATCACCAGTGTGTAAATGGGTGTGTGAATGGGTGTAGATGTAGTGTAAAGCGCTTTGGGGTCCTTAGGGACTAAGTAAAGCGCTATACAAATACAGGCCATTTACCATTTAAATCTTCTGCAACACAAATATTTGTTTGTTCAAATGAGTTTCTTCTCAGTTTACATTAAAACTAATGCCGTTCAGTGGTGCCTGAAACCTATCATTAAACCTGCCAAACAAAACAAAACAAAAACTCTAGACACGCCACTGAAAAGAAGGGAAGGGGGGGCACGAGGAGAGTCTCTAAATAAAGGGCCTCTGTAGGGATTGACGAGCCTACGAGAGCCTCGGCCCGGCATTGTGTGTGTGTCACAGGGTACTGATACAGAAAGGCAAAAGGAAATGGGAAGGCAAGCTCGCTGGCACAGTGGGGCCAGCAGCGATCGTGATTTAGGACAGGCAAGCTCTTGACTCTGACACTGAGTCAATCAAGGGCATAATAATAAGGACAGACTATGTAGTCAGGCTTTTTTTGCTGGCTTTTGGCAGTGCTTTGCAAAAATGCTCGTAGCTTGCATGTTTTTGTTCGACGGGCTGCTGAAACCAATATGCACACTGCCAAAGCCCGGGGGACGAGCCAGTTACTTGTATTTATCAATGATGCAAAACATTCGCTGATTTTTCTTTTGGAGCAAAGAGGCAGCTTTTTGCTTTTCTGATATGGTGTCCAGATAAACAGTTTGGAGTCGTATCAGGAGCCCCTTACGCTGAGTTTGAATGCACCTCTGCACGTTCTCTTATTATTGTATCCCTTCCCAATGAATTTGTCTCTTTCTCTAGTGTTGTTACACCAAAAAAAGAAGAGTGCATGCAAAGACGGGAGGTTAGGTGTCTTAAAACCAAGTTAGTGGGCAGGAGAAAAAGAAGGACAGGTTGTGAGAGACCCAGTTGTTGGTTTTAGAGAGAAGATGGCACAATAATGTGTGACTGTGAGAGGATCTTGGCACATCCTTTAAGCACAGCAAAATGAATAATAATGTTCCATACCCATAAATTCAATTCTGAGAAGCTCTGCCAGCGCAGAAAGTTGTCGTGGTAAAAGGAAAGAGACACATAGGGTCAGGTGTAATGTCCACTTTGGAGCAGATATATTATTTCCATGTCCTGCATATGCTGAACCAGGATATAAGTTAATTATAGAGTGACTGACACGCGTACCGTCTAGTAACAGACAGACAACTCAGACAGCCTCAGCTCTGTGATCCCCAGAAATGACAGGAAAAACTAACCAAAAAAAGAAAAACCCAAACAAACGAAACCAAAAAACAGGCAGAAATCAAACACGAAGGGAGAAAATGAACCAAAAGCAGAAGGAAAGAGAAACAGCAGGCAGGAAAAGGCATGCAGAGAAAGACTGACAAAGACAGCAAGACAAGAAGCCACATCACTTACTGCTATATTTACTAGACCTCATTTCTGGAGTAAACAACATTGGACAGAAACAAAATAAAAAAGGACAAAAAATAAGACAAAAAAGTAAAGAAAACAAACGATAAAAGCAGTGAGTTTCTCTCCAACATAAAAACACAGTACAGTCGATGAGGCCGACACAACAAATGGGGGTGGGTGCTGTAACTCATTCGCCTAATGGCAACTGTGTGCCTTTGTAATGATTACAGCATACTTTCTGTATAACGCTGCTCTTAGAGACTCTCATAGGATTTACAGAGAGATCATCTCAGCATTCCCAATATTTCTGGCCTCACATGCATTACTGGCCAGAACAGTCCACCCTAACTTTTAACTTCTGTAACCTTGAGCACTGTGTGTTAACACCGCTAGAAAATGACACAAATTGATTTAAAACAGCAGAGGGTGTTCCTTCACCGTCACAGTGCAAAAGAAAACACAGACAGACTTCAGCATGAACACAAGGCTTGATGGTGGGGTCAAAAATAAGCACACGTTACATACAATAAAACCTGTTCTTGCTTTAAATGTGACATTATTCAGTATGGAAACTTCAGCAATAGACAAACAGAAACAAAAGCACAACATGAACGTGAAGCAACACTGTATAACCCCTGGAAACAAGAAGTTTTATCTCGGTGTGATTGCTTGGGCAGCTACAAGAAAGAGCTCGTTTGTTTCTGTACAAAAGAAGCCAGGTGCTAACTTTAAAACTGTTCATTCTTTAAGCAGAGATCTCATCCCATTAATTATGTGCCTGTGCCAATATTGGCCGACTGTGTTTCGCTATCACTGCCCATACAATCACAGGAGAATGACCAAACACATTTCTTTCATCCCTCTGATTTAAACAAGTGTTCAACATTTTGGGAAATCCACATATTTGACTTCCTGTGCAAGTGGGTTTGGTTATGTGGAAACTGGTTGTGTTTTTAATGTTTTGATTGCTGATTGGAGCAAAAATGCTAACGATTGGAGAGAAGGGGACGACACAGTCCTGTCTCTCCAGGAAGACATTCGGAGCGTTGCGCTTGGTTATCACAAATGAAAAATGAGAGCAGGGGAACGGGAGTTTCGCACGTTACATCCCACCCAGCAAAAACCTCTTTGAAAAGACACTGAAAAGACGACCCTGACAGACGTCTAAACAACGCTGATATTTGGTTCAAAAGGAAAAGGTGAAAAGTCGTATTCTTAGGTTGCTGAAAAGACATCTGTTTGCACATCAGTCTGAATTCGTAGTGAACTCCTCTGAAAATGCATAATTTAACCCAGAACCTTCTTGCTGTCAGTAAACACTGAATTTATTAGCCCACCTCTTATGAAAACAAGGAAAAACAGCCAAAAATGATAATGCTATTTATTAGGAAAATAACAAACTAAATTTGTGTTTGGGGCTGCACACTGTGTGTTCAGAAGTGTAGGTAATTTACTCTAAGTAAAAATAACCAAATAACCAAAAATATTAATGCATTTTATATTTTTTCTGATTTTTTTAACAGTAAATTTGAAAATTCAGAGATATAAGCAGTATTTATATTTTAGTATTAAAAAATATAACTTCGATCAAAGTGCTTAGCCATCAGTGCTTAAGCAAAAACTTACCTTGGGTGGCGCTCTAATAAATTTGTACAGTACATGCACTGTATGAACATAACTTAATTTGATTTTTGCCTTGAAGGTAATGCAATACGCAGATAATCACTCAGTGGGCAGGCTGGTGAAAATATGTGGAATTCAAGTCTATGTGAATACAACCTTTCACCTTTTATTCTTCACCTAAATTTAGACTTACAGTCATTGAAAAACAGTCATTTGGTTCTTGTTAGATTTTAAAATTAGGTAAATATAAGCTCAGATGAACAACAACACGTGGCATATTAGACTGTGTTATTATTTACTAAACAAAATCTAAGACAAAATGCAGAAGCAGTGTGTGGAATTAAGGAATTAGGAGTTCAGAGGTTAAGCAGCAGAGGTGCAGCTAATCAAATGCACCTGAAAAACTGATCATCAGCAAGTGTGAGCACCACTATAAAAGCTACATTTTGGCAGTTTGCTGGTATTGAGGAAAATCTCGATCAGCTTAAAGATGCAGTTGTTGCTGCCTATCAGTCTGGGAAGGGCTATAAGCTCATTTCCAAACAATTTGAAGTCCATCATTCTAGAGTCAGAAAGATTATTCACAACTGAAAAACATCCAAGACAGCTGCCAATCTTCCCAGGAGTGGACATCAAAGCTAATTCACCCCAGGGTCAGACCATGTAATGGTCAGAGAAACTGCAAAAAACACAAGAACTACATCTCAGACTCTAAAGGCCTTAGTTAGCGTGTTAACTTGTTACAGTACAATTAGAAAACTGAACAAGTCTCATGTTTTGCCAGGAGAAAGCCTCCTTTCTGTAAAGAGAGCGAGGCAGTACGGCTTAGATTTCCAGACGTCCAGAACAATGTCTTTTGGACAAACGAGACCAAGGTGGAGATGTTTGGCAACAATGCACCATGTCTGTAGAAAACCAAACTCAGCACACCAGCACAAACACCTCATAGCAACTGTAAGGCACAGTGGAGGAGGGATGAGGATTTAGGTTTGTTTTGCAATCTCAGGACGTGGGGACCTTGCACTCATTGAGTCATCTGTGAAGTCTTCTCTATACCAAAGTATCCTAGAGTCAAATGTGAGGCCATCTGTCTGACAGCTAAAGCAGAAACTGGGTCATGTAACAGTGAATCCAAGCACAGCAGCAAAACTACAACCAAACTGCTGAAAAAGGGAAAAATGATTACTTAGTTTTTCACTTCCTTTTCACAGAGTGCTTCTGCATTTTGCTTTTTGATAAATGAATAGTGTAATATGACATATGTAGTTGTTATTGTATGTTAATAATTTTAGAACCAGCTAAGACCCATGTAGTTTTTATTAAGTCCTGATACATGAAACCTCAGAAAGGAAGTACTTTGTTTTCCACATGACCGTAAAAGGGAAGTCTTTTAAAGGGTAAAACTGAGGGGATATAAGCCATAGTGGCAACTTACAAAGAGGACTGATACAAGAATCTTTAGCCTAACTTGGTATAACGACTGGAACATTTTAGAAAAAGCTTACTTGGCTCTGTTCAACACTAAATAATTTAAAAGGTAAAAACATTAACCTCTTAGCTCTACTCTTTGTCTGTAAATAACAATATTCCAGTAACTCACTGCTACTAGCATCAAAACCCCACAACTTTCAGTTTTTTACTTTATTTTTTACAATTACACAGTAAATATATAACAATTTAATTTACTATAACACTTTACTGTTTGGTGGTAGTAACATTTTGGTACCTGTGGACAGGACCAGGCAAGCTGTTTCCCTTTGCTTCCAGTCTTTGTGCTAAGCTACGCTAACTTGTTAGCTATCTTGGCTATAGGTTTATACTTAATGTATCTGTATCACATGAGTGGTAATAGTCTTATAGCTCTGTTCAGAAAAACAAATAAGAAAATTTCCCAAATGTTAAAATATTCAATTTATTCAAAAATTATGTGACAATTTCTGAATGTGTTCGAAGTGAACCCTACATGAAAAGTTCAAGCAGCGTTTAGCAATATGCCAAAAAAATATTTTATCGGATGATCCATGGGTGCTTGTAGTGGTAGTATATACACAGTATATCGTAAGCTCTTAACCGTCAGAAGAAATAACCTCTAAGATGTAATTTGAAGAAAGTCAGATCAATACACACTGAGACAGGCCCTCGGTTGAATGACGATGGATGGTGCTTTCAAACATCATTACCTGAAGACTTAAAATGTTGAAACATTCAAACTCTAAATCTTATTTCCATTCACTTGCCAAATTGTTGGGATTTTGGGCACATTGTCACTGTTAACAAAAACTGGCAGCTGTTCAAAACAATGTTGCAAGGACTCAACTTTCCAAAATGTAAAATCGATCCAAGATTTTTCTGCTAATAGATTCTATCCACATAGTTTTGCCTTGATTGCTCAATTCTGGCTTCTCTTTTTGCTGCTCCAAAACAAGCGGCACCAATGGATCATCTACAAAGAAAAGTGACAAAGCGATTCAACGAAAGCAAATAACTTCAACCTCCTGTGTTGCTCATTATGTTAATTCTCTGTCTCCTCTGTTTCTTTTAGTGCAAGCCTCCGGATCAAGTTGCAGCACGAGAACTTTTGGGTGTAATTTACATGACTGATGTGCAGAATTTTAAGACGTAAGACGAGGCATAATGCTTATTAAGTTGTTTATTTTGGAACTGTTTTGTAGATCCAGCGTACTTTAAATAGGGTTTCAAGCAGGTGAGCTGGCAGGAAAAATAGATGCAAATATTCCTACAGTGGTTGCTTCTGGTTACTAGAGGAGCACCACAGAGGAACCAGGGGAGACAGGGAGAGAAAAGGGTGGACACAGAATCATGCAAACATCACACACAGGTTCACATACATACGATAACTCACATTAAACAGACGAGCAGGTATGCAAACACACACGCACACGCATACACTCCCTCCATTCAACCCCTCCAATGTAGCATGCAGCATCTCAGTGGGAAAGAGACAGACAAGAGCAAATGGACATACTGTAGAAATTGGCCATGACGGAGTTTTGACAGCGGTCCCCCGTATAGTCATTGGGACACCTGATGGAGGGAAAACGAGACACAGAGGGAGGGGAAGGAAGGTTAAAGTTACAGCGGGAAGAGAGAGGATAAAACAGGAGGAAAGAGAGGAGGAGGAGGAAGACACAAAGACAGATAGATAAGAGGGGGAGAGAGGAAGGGAAGGAGGGAGACGTAGGAGAGGAGAGAGATGAGGGATTAGAAACATCACAATCCACCAAGTACAGAAAGAGAGAAAGAGAGACAGAGAGAGAGAGAGAGAGAGATGACCTGCATACTGTGACATCACCGCCATCAATATGACATCACTGCTACAGTTCAGACATCATCACAGTCGTGGGGGTTGTGTGATGGTGGTGCAGGAGATAGGAGGGGTCAAACGCACAGCCGTTAGCCTCCAACCCCTCTCACACACAAACACAGGTGTAGACAACACCCACAAAATGCATACATGAACAACTGCTTTATGGACTCCCACTCGTTGTACTGGAGAAATGTATTAAAACAATTTATTAACCATTATATAATATGCAAACATATTAACAAAACACAGCAGTCATGAACCTGATTGTGTCCAAACCTGTAAGTTTACAGTGGTCTCCACTCAAGACCGATGCAGGATCTATATGTTAGCCAGCAGATATAATTCTGGGCTGTTTTTACACATATAAACAAGAAAGTGAGTTGTTTGAAAAAATGCAGGAGGATGATATGATGTAATCGGATGCTAATCTGTGAAATCACTGTTAGTGGAACACGTTTTATCATTTATCATGCTGAGCTCTTTTCAATAAATGCTCTACCCAGAGGAAAAGCTACCATGTAAACGTCTGTGATTTTGCGCCTCACTTTACTTGTTGCCTCTCTGATCATGGTCATTTTGATGTTTGGTCCACCATGTTTTTCTCGTCAATTACATTTTAGTTTTTTTGGTAAAGAGGATGCAAACACAGTGACTGTACCCTGAGCATACATAGGTAGCAGATGCAGAGCTAAAGACTCCAAAGTTAGCTACAGTTTACCTTTTTTATTAAAAGAGAGTTCTTCCTTCCCTCTTTTGCCAAGTGCTTGCACATACTGGATCGTCTGGCTGCTGGGCTTTTCTCTCTTGCTAATATTGTCGCATCTTTACCTTGCAATACAAAGTGCTTTGAGGCAACTGTTACTTTATTTTTAATTATTTTTGGTGAATTCAGCTGATTTCAGTGCTGGCTGGATGATCTTTCATCAAGGGAAAGATTGTTTTCAGTGATTAATTCAGTGTTTTCCTATTATATCGAACAGAACTAAACAACGGAAATGTAAAAAATTAGTCCTGTCAGGCGCTAACAAGTTAACAAGCTAAAGGCGCTAACGTAGTAGCACCGTGCAGCCCCTCGCATGGAGCAATCTGCGCTAAATCGCTAACGGAGATTTGCCGCGTTAATGCGGTTATGGCGTTAACGTAATTTTAATGAGATTAACGCTGACAGCACTAGTAAAAATTTAAGCTTGTGGGAAGAGAAATTATAACTGCACTCAGGTAGCTTAGCTGAGCTAACCAGCTAACACAATAAAATGTGACATAATGATGGCCGTTAATCACTAAGACACTTTTTTACAGAATAACTAATACACACACACACACACACACACACACACACACACACATATACATATATATATATATATATATATATATATATATATAAATATATATATATATATATATATATATAAATATAATATGGCTGTTTTGCCATCATCAGCTGGCTATCAATCCGAACCATTTCACTGAAAACATCTCCTGCCTCAAATGTATTAATGAGTGTAATATAACTAATGCATAGCCAACACAAAGGTTAGACTCCAAACCAAAATAAAGAGCTGAAAGATACGAAAAATGCTCTAAAAGGCAAAGGTTAGCTGCAGGACAGTAATTCTCTTTGGGTGCGTCTCTACAGCGGCTGGAAAGGCAGGCCTCCCTGTTTGAGTCATGCTGGTCGTTAGTCATGCATTTTCCATTAAATGCAGTGTCCCTGCTCTGTGTAATGCGATGTTTATATGTACTCCATAAATAAATCATAAAGAAACGAGGACCTGTAATCATGGCACACGCTTAAAACCGAAGCATTTTCCACAAGTCTAAAAAATGAAAGAGCGCGCAGACAGAGAGAGACAGCCCTCCACAGTGTGTGAGCATGAAAACGGGTGGAATAGGTTTTGGTATTTCTTGGGCATAAATAACAGCAACAGTTTACATGCAGCTGCAGAACGTGGTGTTTAGTTTCTGGATGGGTGGCGAGCTGTCAGCAATACCACGAGCTAAACGTGATTCATATTCTGGCATCACAACACTGAAACTGCAGCTCCTCGCTGCATCACAGCAACTAGAAAATTGACGCATGCCAATTATTGGTAATTTGGAGGCTAAATATTGATTTTGACATTCTTATATTAATCTTCATTCACTCACTAAAACACTACAGGACCCCAATTTTAAATAATGCCTTTCTGAAAATTAAAAAAAAATCTCTGTAAGAGTGCTTCAAATCCAGAAATGTCTTAAATTGTGTGTTATAATGGTGTCGAGGCTTTTACCCAGCTGGGAATAATTGATGTAATCTCTTTATTGCTGTAATTGATAGTAGATCAGCTTTTACTGCAGTCAAATGAAAAATAGACATGTTATAGAATATCTTATTCAGCTGCAGTGCACATATGCTGTAGATGGATCATAACAATTGACCACAGTTTTATGATATCATGGGTGTGGCCCCATTACAGTTATTATAGGATGAAAGAAGCTCTCTGGCGATTTCACCCAGGCCCCAATAATGACCACACTGTATTTATTACAGTGGTCAACCAATTTATCCAGTTTGAAACGCAAGGAGCCTCGTCTTCCCCTCATGCACACACTGTCCGTATAACTGACTGGGTATCCTTTTCTCCTCTTTCTCACCACTAAAGAGACAACTTGCATTTTGAATCAATTACAGCAAAAACCCTCAGTAGAGCCCACTCAGCAATTTCCCAGAGAGATATAAATAGAGCAGAGAGAGAGAGAGAGAGCGGTGGGAGACACCGGGTGCAGATGCAGCCCTATGCCGGCAAAGCTTTTACTGTATATCATCTCTTTTCTATTTCTTTGCACCTGTTTTACCCTTTGCATTCCCATTTTTTCTACTCTGTACTGTTCTTTCAGCCCCCAGATCAAGTGGAAAGGAAAGGGGAAAAAAAGCTAACACACCTTTTGTTCCAACCATCTGAATGAATGTGGTTATATTCATTATTCAAAGGGCTCATCAAATTTAACAGAAGAACCACGGGCAGTTATGGGCAAAACGTTCACAAGCCTGACCTCATGGCATTTGTAGATTAGATTAGTTTAGATTAAATTATCTTTACTGATTCATGAGGGGAATTTCGGCATTTTCCACCTATAGCTGTGAATACACGACATACTGTTCTATGCCAGCATTCAGACTGTAGTTTAGCAAGTTCACATTAATCAGAGCAGGGATCTGCAGCTTTACACAGAAAACCAGAGGCACACCGAGGTTTAACTTGCCCACAGCTTGGTGGGGGAATGTTTGCCTATGCTCATCTTTAATTTACCCTCCATACTCTGTTTAAGCCAGGGTGCCTTTCTGTATGTGCTGTCCTCCACTTTAACCTACAGACTCCATTTTGCAATACAGCATTACTTTCTCCTTCAGGGAAGAGGAGATTACAGGTTCCTGTGGTCGGCACAAAAAGAATTTTAGAGATGTTAACAGTTCTTGCTGCCTGGCTATGTTTTGCAGTGGGTGGATTTGAAGCTGTCGTGCAGATTCAAGAGTGTTGTTATGCGTGTGTCTGTGAAGCCGGGTGGTGGTCTACATATCTCTGAGGTGAACAAGCAGCACAGACACCTGCAGACAGCAGTCTTATTTACATCCTGTTATCCAATGGCCTTAACAGACAGGCCAACAAAGGATGACAAAGCTGAGAAGCTACAGTAATTCTCTGGAAAACGCTGGCTAGTCTACTGCTACTTTACTGCTAGCTTGCTGTGTCTTCTTTAAATATGCAGTGTGTTGTATGCAGTGCAATCATGCACACACGGTTGTGCAATCCTGCACATTTTGCATCGCTAAACTGCTATACGCAGCTCCTAATGTCTATATGAACCCTCTCAAACAAAGTTTTCTGCTTGTCAGCACCATGAAAAAAACATTCTGATTTATCCTTCAGCGATGACCCAAAGGTATATCAGATGAGAGGCAGAGAGCGAGTGGAGGGGGAATATTGGGAGAAAAAGAGAGTGAGAGAAAGAGAGAGATGGAAATGTAAAAACAAAGAGACAAAAAAAAATGGAGATCTGAAACAGACACCTCTGGAGCTAAGGATGGATTTCTAGCCAAGACATCCTATTGTACAGAAAGCATAAAAACAAAGCTTCTGACCATGCATGACTATACACGCCATCTGTTAGCCACACCGTCAGAGGAAATGTTTGTTACACATCTACAAAATGACCCAACATGTATGCCAGTTTAGAACGGAAAGACCAAAACCTCTAGTTCAGAAAACCGGTTATTATGAAGTCAACTTAGGCGACTTCGATATCTGCTTTTAGCAGTTTATCGAGAAACTGTATTATCTGAACTGGTGGCATGACCAGCTACTACTCCATTTAACAGCTCTCCAGTATATATAATCACTATTTTTAACAGTGTATCCATTGGGTTAAATTGTGCTTGTTTAGCCATACTGCTAGCTAAAATCTTAATTGCTTATTTATACTTTTTATCAAGCTACTTCAACCTTTGATACAAATGTTTCAATTCCAACTGCTAGAAATACTTTCAGCTAAATATTTCCCACTTTTTAGCTAGCTATTTCAACTGTGTCCATTCTGTTTTGACAAGTATTGTGCTTGTTTATCTATACTGTTATATAATATAATATAATAATATAACAATACTTAAAGTTTCATTTTCATCTGCTTTCCATATTTTTAGATAATTATTCTAACTTTTTACTCTTAATTTAAGATAGCTATTTCAATTGTTTATTTACTGTATTGCATGAAGCTTCTTGCCTGTTTGCATTCATCTTTTAAATTACTTGTGGCCACAGTTTGCTACTGCCTCTGGAAGCAGCCTTAACTCAGCCTTGACTTCAAATTACTGGAGTCTCTATGGCAATGCCTACGTCCCATTAACAAAGGTTGTAGCTGGGCAAGCTGAGAAACCAGGAAGTTTTTTTTGCGCATGCGCAATGTTGATAACCTCTGAAACTGAGGCAGCTGCTGGCTTTGCTTTCACTGCTCTGAGATCAGTGCTCATCTGCACATGGTATGGAAACAGAGCTAGCATTAGAAAGTAAACAAGCCCTCTATGATTTATCATTGTAACAGACAAGTTTCCTTTTAATAACCAACTTGACCATGATGTGTTATGAGGAGCAAGCTTTTAATAACTCCTTTAGCATGTTAGCAAGGAAATGATTAATGAAAGGTAGGATATCTGGTTTATTGTCAGGGTAATTGGCTCTGCTTGCTTGTCTAGCACGCCACTGGTGCATGTTGATCGGTACTGAATCACTGAATCATGCTTATTATTAATCTCTGGCTCTCTTCCACAGCATGTCTTTATCCCGTCTTCCTTCTCTCACCCCAACTGGTCGCAGCAGATGGCCCCTACCTGAGCCTGGTTCTGCCGGAGGTTTCTTCCTGTTAAAAGGGAGTTTTTCCTTCCCACTGTTGCCAAAGAGCTTGCTCATTGAGAGTCATGTGAGATTGTTGGGTTTTTCTCTGTGTGCGTTACTGTAGGGTCTACCTTACAATATAAAGCACCTTGAGGTGACTATTGTTGTGATTTGGCGCTGTATAAATAAAAGGGAATTGGTTTGATTAAACTGAAGTACTGCCAGCTAAAATTGTTTAAAACTGTTTACCTTCCCGGCTAGCTCTTGTAGTTGTCAGCTACATCCTATTAGCTATTTATTTATTTTTTACTCATAGCCTTCATATATTTCATCAACTACTTTAAATAATTTTATTTGTTTAGACATTTTTAATGGCTAATGATGTAACTAGATGAGTTTTGTTATTACTTAAGTTTTTTTGCTTTTTAATTTTTTGTTGCCTCATTATTGCCTACCGTTTACCCTTTAACT
The DNA here is from genome assembly GCF_900408965.1 of Simochromis diagramma. Classification (NCBI taxonomy): domain Eukaryota; kingdom Metazoa; phylum Chordata; class Actinopteri; order Cichliformes; family Cichlidae; genus Simochromis; species Simochromis diagramma. The sequence goes on from NW_024387477.1 coordinate 2,910,311, forward strand.
TCTAAGTCTTCAGCTCAAACGTGTTTATCTCCACTTTTTTCTTTAGTGAAAAAAGTGATTAAAGAACTGAACTTCATGATTAGTTAATCTAATTTTTCCATTTACCCCCTGGCTACTAAAATATACCCCATGAGGTACTTAACGCTTTGATAGGGAATGACTGGTTTAGATTTGTACAAAGCTTTGGCTGCAAATACAAAGTCTAAAAAACTTACAAACCTTTCTATAAATGAAAAATATATATAAATAAATCCTGCAAGATAATTGCTAGTAGTGCAAGGCCAGGTAACACCTCCGTTATTCTAGTGCAAGGCTCTAAAAGAAAGTGCTACAAGCTGCAAACAGGTATTTATCGTTATACTGTTACTTCCCATATGCAATCAGTTATGATGGCATGTCTGCTACAACAGTTTTGCTCTGGAATAAGTTGATATAACACAGCAGTGATTCATCTAAAAATTCAGTTCATGGAAATTTTTGCACTTGCTGTTCTAAACACCTACCAGTCTGGTAGCAGTTTCCTAGGAAAAATCCTCCCACTCACAGGAAGTGATGCATTTATGTTTACAGTTCATTTCAAATAAACACAAGGAAGAGGTGGATCGTTAGCAGTGAAGTTTTTAATCACTGTGGGGCTGTGTCAGTGCAGAAAAGTTATCACTACATTTCACGTCCTGCTTGCCATGATTGTGACCAGTAGTTTGTCACACAGCTTGTCCTGTCTCCTACCTACTGGGACAACAGGAAACATGGTGACACAAACAGTGCATAGGAGTAAAATGGGAAGTAAAGGGGGGGAGATAACTGGAATACTAATGTTTGTCAAGCCTGAGTGATTTATATATTACTCACATTATCCCTGTATTGAAGCCAGTACCTGCTAAACTTGGTTTCTCTGTGCCTGTCTGTGTGACGTGCTCATATATTTGTGAGGGATCCCACCAGACAATCGTTAAATGTTGGACCCTCCAAAGAAAAGAAAGTCAAATAAACATTAAGAAAATTGACTTTACTGGGATGATGTACAGTTGGTAGCTTTAGTCATATAAATGCTGATGTGAAACAGCTCACTGTCAAGTCTTAGAGAATTTTGCCGTACACAAAAGCATGAGAGGACAACATAAAGTGCTAGCTACGTAGGCACGGAGAAACCTGCAGGGAATACTCTGTGTCAAATGTAGGATAACTTCACTGGGGTGCTAAGCAGACAGAGACAACAACAAAGTAGACAAATAATACACTAAACATGGAAGCATTATATTTGTAGTTTGTTTGTTCCTAAATACAGAAAATGTTCTTCTGTGTCTGACGAAAGCTATTAAAGGCACTATAATATATCTTTTTAACAGTTAACCTCCAAACCAAGGGTCAGGCAGGATACAGATTAAAGTTGTGGTTTACAGATTTATCCAGTTCATCTTTCAATAAAAAAAAATATCAGCACACTTAATTTGATGCCAATTTTACCCTCTGCTGTATTTTTTGGACCAAAAGGTGCATTAAGCGAAACAGAACGGTCAGATAAGTCAAACTTTACTTAACTCATTCTTCTTTCTTCCTCCACTTCTGTACCATTGATTCATTAATGTTGAATTCTCTGGCAGCTGCTCTATTCCCATGTTGTTGCAGTATATGAATGACTAACCTCGTATTGTGGATGGATTATCTCAGTTGTTCTCCTGACTGAAGTTTGGTCCGTTTACATCCTGCCATGTGATTGCATTTGTCCCTAACCATCAGGAACCCTCATGTTAACTTTTATCGAGTGGGAAAAAAGTTAGCGTTTATCCTCCAGCTTCACTGTGTTTATGTTATGCTAACATAGCTAGATGGATGTTGATTTTCCATGGAGAACAGAGGTCGTGTCAGACCATCTTCTTGGAAAGGGAGGACTAACAATCAGATTATTGCAAAGAAAAAATGTATTTGCATTTGTCTGTGCAAAATAATTTTCTTTGATTAAATGACAACTAACATGGTTCTGTCATCTCTGTGTACACAGAATCGTGTTACTAAAGATTGTTTAAAAATAACAAACACTTGAGCTGTTTACGACCAACCGCAACATACAGTAGAGATTTACACTACAGTTTGTAAAAAGATTTTATCTTAAATTATTTTCTAACCTCAGCTAAAAATGTCAGCATGATGGCATCTGCTATGTTATTCTAATTGATAAAGAGATAATAAAAACAGTTCATAAACAAGCTTTCTGGTTCTAGAAAATCAAACAAGGATGTCCAGGTGACGTTTAAGAATTTCCCCAAATGGACATCACTGTAATATCTGCAACGCTGGTTCAACTTTTATTTTGAGCTAGACTTTGAAAAAAGGCCTCCCGCTGATTTCAAAATCCCAGGTGACTTCCTTCATAAGTTATTCACAAACTTGGGTGTCCATGAGTCCTGAAATCCGTCATGCCTCTTCTGTCCTCGTTGCTTTGGAGTGCCCTCAGCTTGCAAATTGTTTCATGGTAACATGCCAACAGAGTGACCGACAATAGAGACAGCTGCTAATATACAATGTCAGCAGGATGTCCTCTTCAACTTTTCAAGCCAGTTTAATTCTTCTGAGCAAGGCTGGGCTTAGAAACATCATTAAATCCCGAAGGGCTTCAAGTGGACTGCTATGTACGTTGTATGTTGTTACCTAGCATAAATGTGTTTCACAATGCCATTGCACATAACACTGACTGTTTAAAAAAACTGCAGATACAGTATATGTATAGTATTGACCGTACACTCTATCTATAAACCTTCCCTGCGCACAGTCCTCACTCAGCATATTGACTTTTTTTTTTTTAAGAAAACCCACTTTTCCCTTGTGACAGGGATGCTAATTGTTTCCACTGGGTTTACTGCCTTATTGCTAACAGCTGAAAATTACTCCACCAGTTTTTCAGTAATTTGCATCTCATCTAAAATAGTCTGGACTCATTATTTTCAGTGTTAAATAAATAAATAAAAAATATCCAAAGGCATTTATACATTAGGCGAGGTTTTGTTCAACACCTCTGCTTTTCTTCCCATTTCAGAGACAGACCTCACTCTAAAATGAATTCATCTTGGAGACAAAAGCATTAAGTGAATGGGCACATTAATGTGCAGGTGAAGATCGGTTGCATGTTTTTGGAGCAAATTGGTGAAAAGTGAAGACAAGAAGCCTTCAGACACAGCCGAGCGATCAGGTGGGCTGCAGGTGTGCATGTCGAGCGATCATAACCAAGGAACAGAAGACACGGTGACCAGCAACAATGACATCACAGATAGACAGAGAGAAAGAGAGAGGGACAGAGACTGGGTGGAGAGACAGAGGGAGCTACACAGTGATGGCTGAGAGGACGGGGGACCGACTGAGAAATAAACTTACTTGCAGGACAGCTGGTTAATACCATGTATGAAGTAACAGTCTCCTCCGTTGACGCAGTAGGACTTCTCAGAGTCATTGCAGTGCCGCGCATGACTCACACCTGGAGACAGGGTTGTGGTGGTCACTAGGAGAAACACAGATTGACAGAAAAGACACAGTGCATTACGCTGCAATCCTGCATGCGACGCCACAGTGTACACAGGCATTAGTCACTTTGTTGTGAGCTCCAGCTCTCCATTGGTTTTACAAGTGCAAAGGTCCCCAGGATACTTGTATTTTCTTATTCCAACCTTAAAGCTGAAAAATTAAGATATATTTGCAAGTAATAAAAATAATTATTCTGTTTTTACAACCGCTGCCTCTGCTTTACTTGTCTGCGTTATCCCCAGCCAGCCATGTGAAGAGAACACATGACGACAGTGACCGTAAACAAGGTTTGTGCTCGTATGATCAGACTCCTGCATCAAAAAAATCGGACGTATTTGAGCGATAGATCAACACAAACATCAGCACATAGACAGAAGGACAGATAGAAATAAGTTGTTCTCACAGATCTGCACGCTGATTATACTCGTGGCATTTTCTTGTCCTACTGAGTTTTCAGCCACACAAGTGTAGTTGCCAGAATCTTCCACACGGACACGACTGATCTGCACCTTTGAGTTTTTTCTTGAGCAAAAGGGAAGGAGAGAGGCAGAGACAATGTCAGTTATTATTCTTTCAAAAAGAAAAGCATTCATCTACTTGTTTTCAGCATACATAAATGTAAAGACAGCTAACTTTGTTTTCTGTTTGGACATGCATTTACTGACCATTTAAAGTACTTTTGACATCAAGTCACAGTTTCATTTATTATGGTCACTACCTCACATCGATGGCAATTTTAGAATGAACAATTAACTTGAATACATGTCTTTGGGAGAAAGCACGTACAAACTCCACACAGACGGCCCCCAGCAGGGGTCTGAACCAGGAACCTTCTTCCAGTGAGGCAACAGTGCTAACCACTGCACCACCAGGCCTTTGACGATGACTCGGTAGTGTACTATGGGACTCTAAAGTTTTTTTTAGCTGGAAACTAACACTTTAGTAGCCATTGAAAGGAAAAAAGTATTGCTTTTATTAATTTGAGAGCATGTATTAATCAAACTGTACCTTGTGTGCATGTTTTTATTATTTTGTGCAGAGAAAGACTACAGCACTACGGCACACCGGCCCTTCACCCCCAAACTAGCCAGGGGGAACTTGGCCTATGTTATATATGAATGAGGGGATCTCTAAGATACTGATTACTACGGTTTTTCATGTAGGTTAAGCACCCAGTGGTCAACTTGAAAAACAGGACCTCCACTTGCACAGAGAGGATGCTGTTCTGGCAGGAAAAGGGTAGGAAAACTTAGAGCTGGTAGGCTCCAATACTGCCTGCAATCAGAAGACGTTTCAAACCTCCATCTTAACCAGGTTTTCTCAGTGCACTAAAAACATCCTATTGTCCCAAACGTCATGTGCTAAAAATTCCTGAGCCCCACACGCAGACGTGTCTGTTGTCATCAATGCAAATCACAAAAGCTGCAGTTGTGTTTGTTGCTTTCAGCTGTTTGTAGGACTCTTTTCTCTGTATTCAATATGCACAGCTTTGTGGCGTTACCTAAAGTCACAGGATCTATTTGTGCATCGTCAAAGATAGAGTGTTGTATGCATGAGTATTACTAATAAAATGAGAGAGCTCAACAGTGAAATTAAGTAAAAATATTCAGCATCATGAAACCAAATATCTGTATATCAACCTTATTTTAACAGAAACAGGTTTTATTTGTTTTATTTGCAGTAAGAACTACTCTACTCTCACTGCTAAAGTGAATCAGCAATGCCTCTGATTGGCAGAGGTCACTGTTACCACGGAAATGTTTAAACCCCTGGACAACTGGGAGGACGGTGATTGCAGTAAGAAATGCAGCACTTACCACACTGACAGCTAGACTTTACTTTACTGAACAAACTAAAACATATATCAAGACTATGATAATGAAAAAAAACAAAACATTTGTGGTCGGACATCATTTGTTGTGGAATCTGGGAATTCCAATAGATTACAAGCTGGGTAGATCCTTCATTGTCAAAAGTGATTATATTAATTACATAGTCTTGTACCCTTGCCATTTTTTCCATTTTCTTTTCATTTTTGGTCCAAATCAAATCTTTTCATGGCCACAATTCACAGGTTGGCTCGGCTCAAGGCTTTAACCTCCTAGGACCTGGTATCCACATATGAGGACATCACATTTTGGGTTGTCTAGACCAGCGGTCCCCAACCTTTTTTGGGCCACGGATCGGTTTAATATCCGACAATATTTTAACGGACCGGTCTTTAAGGTGTCGCGGATAAATACAACAAAATAAAATGCTACGACCGAGACAAAAACTGTGGTATTTTGTAAATATAATAATAAATGTGAATTCACTGTGTAATTGTGTAACTTTATTAGCAGCGTCCTCCTGAAATGTGCCAACAACAGTGAGAGTAACATCCTCCTCTCTGCCCCTTAATGCTCTCTGGTCACTATGGTAACGCATAAATATTTATTTCAAAATAAGACGCACAACTACAACACGGGAAAAGACCCAGGGAAACCGAGTTAATGATAAAAACCCTGAAATCACATAAATTTCACACTCGCGCCTCAACTCTCGCAGCCCGGTACCAAACGGCTAACCGCTGGTCAATACTACATTTTGCTCTACAAGGGCCTGATATCCACTTATGAAAACATTACACTGCCACTGTTCTATCAAAATTTAAAACGAATGTCCTCATAGTTGGATATCAGACCCTTGTAGAGCAAAATCAGGTAAAAAGATAATTCTTTGTTTTTACATTCATCAGGTCCCAATCAGCCCAAATAGGAAAGAGAAATTAAAAATGCATGCCATGAAAGAGTTCAGGTCTTAGGAGGTTAAAGTCGTTATATCGGGATTTTCTGAAATGTCAGTGGAGAAAATGAATGGAAAATTCACTTCCCAAAGCGGAGCCCTTAAAAAGTGGGAGGTCACTGTTGAGCTCTAAAAGGTGAAAGATGATTAAATGCTCCATAGAGCAAGAGAAACCTGTCACATCAACTCCAGGCAGAAATATAACATCGAACTCATTCTTATGAGACTATATTATCTTGATGGTTACTCATTGTAGAACAGCGGAGTGATAGCATCAACCAAAACAGCTGTTATAGTACATGTGGATGACAGTTCTTGGTTTTTACATCATACCCTAAGAAAAAATATCTGCTTTGGCACACTCACTTGTTGGTTTTTATTTTGAGGTCTCTGCCTTTCTGAAGCTCGTGTCCATCTTTGTACCAGCGGAAGGAAGGGCTGGGATTCCCCGACGCCTCACACTTCAAGTACAGCTTCTTCCCTTCCATCAGAGATTGGCTGCTAATCATCCGCAACTTAGGAGCAGAGGCTGGCCAGAGAGAGACAAGAGACCAACAAACAGAGGGGCAGAGAAAGGAAAATCAAAGCTTGCATTATTGAAATGAATGGCAGGCATTCAATTATTCTATAAATGTAATTATCTGTCTGCCTTTTTTCCATAGTGTGTATGTTTCTTTGAGTGTGCGTTCATGTGTGTAACCAATGGAAATCTATAAGTGAAGGTTTAGATGTTGACCTGAGGGAACAGGTCAAAGTTCACATGGCTGAAATTCTCAAAGGAAAAACAAGGACAGACATTATACACAGGTGCATTAGCTCCAAAGCTTAACCTTAACCCAAATCTAATTCTTCAAGCCTAGAACAACCCAAAATGTCTTTGCCTTCCACAAATGTCCTTACTCCAGATGTCTAGAAGTCAAATTAGTCCTTGCAAAGACAGATGTGTAAGGATATAGAGAGAGGAAAGGCTCTATGGTAAGGTGGTCTGAATCCTGAAAAGCAAAGACAAACTGACACCTTGTATCGAGGAAAAAAGTCTTGCCACAGAAACTCTCTGCAGTAGATTTTCACAATAGAGCAAAGTGTGTGTGTGTGTGCGTGTGTGTGTGTGTGTGTGTACGTGTACTTCATCAGTCCCAGGAGTCTTTCACTTTCTCTCTTTTCTCCTTAAAAATTACAACAGACTGCATCACTGACACCAGCGCAGGCAACACAAGCACACAGAAGCTAAAGCAAAGAGACAGCTCAGCAGCATCTACTACCATTTATATACACACACAAGCAGTGAAACCCCCCGATTTTACCCCACATGTGCACACACACTCACACGCAGACACAGTGCAGTGATAGGACATGCTTGATCAAATGGAAGACAACTGTTGTATAGGCTCCTCACAGCACTGCTGTATCTTCCATTACTCCTCACATAGGTGCAGTAGATGCACTCTAGAGCTTTAGGCATCTATATGAGACTCTGTAAGTCAATATATGATTGTGTACATTCTGTCAGTTGTGCAAACATGATAACTACAATTAGCTGCTGTCATGGTTCTAAGGTTTTGTGCTTTTGAATTCATAGTGAACATATTTTGAGTTTGGGGTTCTGATTAAGATTTACTGTTATTCTGCTGTGTGAAGTTTTCATTTTTGGGTGTGTTGATCATGGCTGTTGAGCAAATTCAATACCTCTTTTGACTTTACGTTTAAGTATATTTTCAGTTTACAATCCTTTGTTTGGGTTGAATATAGAGTTTTATTGATTATAGTTTCCTGTCTCATGTTCATCTCTTTGTGCTAATGTTTTGGTTTCCCTTTGTTTTCCAGTCTGGCATCTTGTTAGTGTTCATGTCTGTATTAATTTTCATGGTTATTCCTTGTTTTATTTTGAAGGTTGGTTTTCCTTCATGCTTTGTGTTAGACTTACTTCCTGCTTTGGGTTTGTGTTAATTACTTATCCTGTGCACCTGTGTTCAGTTCCACTCCTTTATCTACTTCCTAATCAGCTGCCAGTGTATATATAGTCCAACCTTTTAGCCTTTTGTGTATATGTGTATATGGTCTAATCTTCTCCGTGTCCTTTGGTATTATCCCTTCAGTCTCAAGCGTCTTGCTTTTTTTCTTCATATATATATTAGTGCTGTCAGCGTTAATCTGGTTAAAATAACGTTAATGCCATAACCGCATTAAATAAGAACAACCCCAGGTTTCTCTTCAGCACTGTAGCCAGGCTGACAAAAAGTCAGAGCTCTTTTGAGCCAACCATCCCTTTAACGTTAACTAGTAATGACTTCATGAACTTCTTCACAAATAAAATTTTTATCATTAGAGAAAAAATTACCAATAATCATCCCACAGATGTAATATTATCTACAGCTACTTTTAGTACCATTGATATTCATTTAGGCTCTTTTTGTCCAATTGATCTTTCTGAGTTAACTTCAATAATTAATTCCTCCAAACCATCAACGTGTCTTTTAGACCCCATTCCTACAAAACTGCTCAAAGAAGTCCTGCCATTAATTAATTCTTCGATCTTAAATATGATCAACCTATCTCTAATAATCGGCTATGTACCACAGGCCTTCAAGCTGGCTGTAGTTAAACCTTTACTTAAAAAGCCATCTCTAGACCCAGCAGTCTTAGCTAATTATAGGCCAATCTCCAACCTTCCTTTCATATCAAAAATCCTTGAAAGAGTAGTTGTCAAACAGCTAACTGATCATCTGCAGAGGAATGGCTTATTTGAAGAGTTTCAGTCAGGTTTCAGAGCTCATCACAGCACAGAAACAGCTTTAGTGAAGGTTACAAATGATCTTCTTATGGCCTCTGACAGTGGACTCATCTCTGTGCTTGTCCTGCTAGACCTTAGTGCAGCGTTCGATACTGTTGACCATAATATCCTATTAGAGTGATTAGAACCTGCTGTAGGTATTACAGGTACTGCGCTGCAGTGGTTTGTATCATATCTATCTAATAGACTCCAATTTGTGCATGTAAATGGAGAGTCCTCTTCACACACTGAGGTTAATTATGGAGTTCCACAGGGTTCAGTGCTAGGACCAATTCTGTTTACACTATACATACTTCCCCTAGGCAGCATCATTAGAAGACATAGAATACATTTTCACTGCTATGCAGATGACACGCAGCTCTCAGTAGGTAGAGTGGTGGCCCCATGATCGGAAGGTCGGGGGTTCGATTCCCCTGAACAGCTACCCTGAGGTACCCCTGAGCAAGGTACTGTCCCTATACACTGCTCCCCGGGCGCCCAATGGCTGCCCACTGCTTCACTGAGTGAATGGGTTAAATGCAGAGAGGGATTTTCCCCACGGGGACCAATAAAGTACAATAAAGTACACCTTCTTCTTCTATCTGTCCATGAAGCCAGATAACACACACCAATTAGTTAAACTGCAGGAATGTCTTAAAGACATAAAGACCTGGATGGCCGCTAACTTTCTGCTTCTTAATTCAGATCAAACTGAGGTTATTGTACTCGGCCCTGAAAATCTTAGAAATATGGTATCTAACCAGATTCTTACTCTGGATCTTACCTTGGCCTCCAGTAACGCTGTGAGGAACCTTGGAGTGATTTTTGACCAGGATATGTCCTTCAACGCACATATTAAACAAATATGTAAGACTGCGTTCTTCCATTTGCGCAACATCTCTAAAATTAGAAATATCCTGTCTCAGAGTGACGCTGAAAAACTAGTTCATGCATTTATTACTTCCAGGCTGGACTACTGCAATTCATTATTATCAGGAAGTCCTAAAAACTCGCTGAAAAGCCTTCAGCTAATCCAAAATGCTGCAGCAAGAGTCCTGACAGGGACTAGAAAGAGAGAGCATATTTCTCCTGTTTTGGCTTCCCTTCATTGGCTTCCTGTTAAATCCAGAATTGAATTCAAAATCCTGCTCCTCACATACAAGGTCTTAAATAACCAGGCCCCATCTTATCTTAATGACCTTGTAGTGCCATATCACCCTATTAGAGTACTTCGCGCTCGCTCTGCAGGCCTACTTGTTGTTCCTAGAGTATTTAAAAGTAGAATGGGAGGGAGAGCCTTCAGTTTTCAGGCCCCTCTTCTGTGGAACCAGCTTCCAGTTTGGATTCGGGAGACAGACACTATCTCTACTTTTAAGATTAGGCTTAAAACTTTCCTTTTTGCTAAAGCATATACAGTGGGGCAAAAAAGTATTTAGTCAGCCACCAATTGTGCAAGTTCCCCCACTTAAAATGATGACAGAGGTCAGTAATTTGCACCAGAGGTACACTTCAACTGTGAGAGACAGAATGTGAAAAAAAAATCCATGAATTCACATGGTAGGATTTGTAAAGAATTTATTCGTAAATTAGGGTGGAAAATAAGTATTTGGTCACCTCAAACAAGGAAAATCTCTGGCTCTCACAGACCTGTAACGTCTTCTGTAAGAAGCTTTTCTGTCCCCCACTCGTTACCTGTATGAATGGCACCTGTTTGAACTCATCATCTGTATAAAAGACACCTGTCCACAGCCTCAAACAGTCAGACTCCAAACGCCGCCATGGCCAAGACCAAAGAGCTTTCGAAGGACACCAGGAAAAGTATTGTAGACCTGCACCAGACTGGGAAGAGTGAATCTACAATAGGCAAGCAGCTTGGTGTGAAAAAATCAACTGTGGGAGCAATCATCAGAAAATGGAAGACATACAAGACCACTGATAATCTCCCTCGATCTGGGGCTCCACGCAAGATCTCATCCCGTGGGGTCAAAACGATCATGAGAACGGTGAGCAAAGATCCCAGAACCACACGGGGGGACCTGGTGAATGACCTGCAGAGAGCTGGGACCAAAGTAACAAAGGTCACCATCAGTAACACACTACAACGGCAGGGAATCAAATCCCGCAGTGCCAGACGTGGTCCGCTGCTGAAGCCAGTGCATGTCCAGGCCCGTCTGAAGTTCGCCAGAGAGCACATGGATGATACAGCAGAGGATTGGGAGAATGTCATGTGGTCAGATGAAACCAAAGTAGAACTTTTTGGTATAAACTCAACTCGTCGTGTTTGGAGGAAGAAGAATACTGAGTTGCATCCCAAGAACACCATACCTACTGTGAAGCATGGGGGTGGAAACATCATGCTATGGGGCTGTTTTTCTGCCAAGGGGACAGGACGACTGATCCGTGTTAAGGACAGAATGAATGGGGCCATGTATCGTGAGATTTTGAGCCAAAACCTCCTTCCATCAGTGAGAACTTTGAAGATGAAACGAGGCTGGGTCTTCCAACATGACAATGATCCAAAACACACCGCCCGGGCAACAAAGGAGTGGCTCCGTAAGAAGCATTTGAAAGTCCTGGAGTGGCCTAGCCAGTCTCCAGACCTCAACCCCATAGAAAATCTGTGGCGGGAGTTGAAAGTCCGTGTTGCTCGGCGACAGCCCCAAAACATCACTGCTCTCGAGAAGATCTGCATGGAGGAATGGGCCAAAATACCAGCTACTGTGTGTGCAAACCTGGTAAAGACCTATAGTAAACGTTTGACCTGTTATTGCCAACAAAGGTTATGTTACAAAGTATTGAGTTGTATTTTTGTTATTGACCAAATACTTATTTTCCACCCTGATTTACGAATAAATTCTTTACAAATCCTACCATGTGGATTCATGGATTTTTTTTTTCACATTCTGTCTCTCACAGTTGAAGTGTACCTCTGGTGCAAATTACTGACCTCTGTCATCATTTTAAGTGGGGGAACTTGCACAATCGGTGGCTGACTAAATACTTTTTTGCCCCACTGTAGTTAGGGCTGGACCAGGTGACCCTGAATCCTCCCTTAGTTATGCTGCAATAGATGTAGACTGCCGGGGGATTCCCATGATGCATTGAGTTTTTCCTTTCCAGTCACCTTTCTCACTCACTATGTATTAATAGACCTCTCTGCATTGAATCATATCTGTTATTAACCTCTGTCTCTCTTCCACAGCATGTCTTTATCCTGTTTTCCTTCTCTCACCCCAACCGGTCGCAGCAGATGGCCCCGCCCCTCCCTGAGCCTGGTTCTGCTGGAGGTTTCTTCCTGTTAAAAGGGAGTTTTTCCTTCCCACTGTCGCCAAAGTGCTTGCTCATAGGGCGTCATATGATTGTTGGGTTTTTCTCTGTATCTATGAAGCGCCTTGAGGCGACTTTTGTTGTGATTTGGCGCTATATAAATAAAATTGAAATGAATTGAATTGAACGTGGTAAATCTCCATTAGCGAGTTAGCACAGATCACCCCGTGCGAGGGGATGCACGTTGCTAACGCGTTAACGAGCTAACCGTGCTAATACGTTGACGCGTTGACAGCATGCAGCCCTCACACGGGGCGATTAACGCTGACAGCACTAATTTTTACATTTGTGTTGTTTTGTTCAGCGAGGGGCTGCACGGCACTAACGCGCTAACGAGCTAACCGTGCTAATACGTTGACGCCGTGCAGCCCCACACACGGGGCGATCCGCTAATTTGCTAACGGAGTTTTGCTGCATTAATGCGGTTATGGCGTTAACGTTTTTTTAATGAGATTAATGCTGACAGCATTATAGATATAGATGAAGAATATACACACCAACCAGTCACAGAATACACATTTTCTCTTGTGATCGGAGGTTGCTGACCAGTCTCTAGGCCTGTGTGACTGCGGCCTGAAGTGGCTGAAAAACGGTAAAACGGGATATAAACTTTCTGTGTCCTCAAGTCTCCGCTCAGGTTCCTGTGACGTAAAGCTAATCAGCGCACAATGAGTGCAGACATCTACATGCCTGTCTGTTTTTTGTGACCGTGTGGACTAGTCCGTAGAGAATTTACATTACACTGCACCAACTACGCATGTGCCCAGACAGCAAACTTCAAAGAAGTATAACAGAAATAACTACTCAATCGTCGGGCATCCAGCTGTTCATGTCCGCAACCAAGTATAATCCAGGCTTCTACATGGAATTTGCCGAACGATCCACATGAGAAATGAGCTAGCTGATCTACGTGTAAGAAAATCTCGTAAGCTCCCATAAATATTATATCAAAAGTGAATGAAGCCACCATGATGTCACCCAGTGCTTTGTAAGGTCCTGTTTGGAAGCTGTGATCTACACATTTTTGCCTCTTGGTGTTTCAAAACTGGGCTTGGTTGATTGCAGCAATTAGCTAGTCAGAAGGCAGGCCTGCCCCATGGCACTCTGGCTTGGTCTTCTTCTTGTTGTCTCAACTAAAACCAAAAACTCATCTGGAAGTTTACCATTAAAAAGAATGTGGGTTTAAGTCAAATCCACATAGCTTTCACCTTTATGTCCAGGTTTTCTGCGTCGTCCATCTACGCTCCAAATACTCCAAGATAGTCAAAACTGAGTTGTTTGGCAAAAAAAAATACAGAAGACAGCTTGTGATTTTTTTTTTTTGTAATTTCATCAAATCTCACGAAAACCAAAGCCCCACTCCAACTAGGAATTACTGTGTATCCAACTTGTGATATGTTTCATTTCTTTAAGCTTTCTTTGTGTCCTAAAGTTAAAAAAAGTTTGTCACACTGTTTATGCTGTAGTTTATTTTATATATTTTATATTTAGCCAGAAATGCCCTCTATGCCACCAAATTTATAAAAATTCATCGACTTTTCTTGCTTGAGTAATTTTTACTAAAACCTTAGACACCATCTGTTTAAAAGATGGTGTTGCCCTTTTAAAATATGACTTTTAGTTTTTAGCCAAATGGTTTGGTGCTGAATGCCACAGAGGAAATAGGAAATTACACAGGTGGAAGTCAGTCTAGAAAAAAAACATACAAACTCTGAATGGATCTGATAAGTAGATCCTCCACGAAGCACCGTCCAAACAGCTTGCAGTTATATAAGTGGGATTCAAGTATGTGTTTGTGACTCAAAAGAGAACAAGCAGGATGCCTACTTACATTTAGTAAGATTTAGTGTTGTCACAGTCTCCGCACACACTGTGGATGTGTAATTCCACGTCACGCCAAAGTAAACCATCCCAGCATCATCACATGCTGTCTCTGTCTCGCTCCATGGCTCCTGGTTTGTAATGAGTAATGCTGAAGAATAGCAGTGTGGACATCTTCAAAATACAAACTTTTGAATACTTCACTTACTATTTTGATATGTTCTCCACGTGCGACTGTCTCAGTAATACGTGGATCCATTGATCATCATCTTTGACTTGCAGGTAATGTCATAGCCAACACTGCATTTATGATGTTAGAGATGCTTGACTTAACGTGTTCACAATAACATCAGGTCAAAGTGTATAATTATCATTCACTGCAGTCGACTGCATTCTTTAGAACATTTTAGCATCTTTCAGCTCACTGTTTTGGTTTAAGCCCCCCAACTGATCCCATTCAGTCTCATCATTCTTATCTACAGGCAGCTGTTTTCAAGGAAGAAACAAACAACTGGAAAGGCAGTCAACAAGCTAGCTTTGAATACAGTTGTGCATTTAGCCCCGAAAAGAGCAGGTAACACCTGCAGCTTGGTTATTTGTAAGTGATTACTTGGCTTACTGACGGCTGTACAGTCTACAATTTGTTGTTATTATCAGCACTGAGTGAACAGTGTCACCAGCATCAGGCTTTTCAGAGTAGATAAATGTATAATAAGAAATTATTATCCTCACTCTGTTTAGTCATTCTAAGTCAAAATCGGGTTATGATTAAAAAGCTTGATGGTTCAGTCACATATAACAGAATTACATGATGCGTCAAGAGAATTATTATGGATTTTCCAGCTCCATGTTTTTATTCCCAGATTCTACTAGTATAGATTTGCATGAATAACAGTTCAAAATAATCCTTATTTGTCTTATGCTGGGTTTTAGTGTAGTCTGAGTCAATACTCTGTCTCTTTCAGGCAATTTTGCTTCCTCAAACTTTAAATTCACTTTCTTCTGATTGGCTGCCCCTCACAAACAGAATATCTGAGCATCAGGTGGCCCGGGCTGCTGTGTTCACCCTGACATCACAGAACAACAAGAATGGAAAACCCGATGTAAAGAGTTTCAAGGCCTGAGTTTTGGACTCACAGGGCTTACGTGCACATTCACAAATGGAACAGTATAAATATGACAGAACCCAGGCTGCACGTGGAAACCCGACTTGTTCTGCAGTGTGTTCCTGTTTCTTCTCATCACAATAAAAGGTTTTATCTGATAAGGACTGCATGATTACTGCACATAAAACTGCTGGTAGATGTGGTGTTAAACAAAATCTTGCATTAGTTACATAGAGTTACTGGAAGAAAAACTAACTATATTTGTGTAATTATTCATTAAATATGGGAAAAAATATATAATCTTTATTTACTATTATTATTTTGATCACACTATGTGTTTCCACATATGCTTGGCAAGCAATAGGTTGCAAGTTCAATTCTAGCCAGAGACATAAATCCCCTTTGGTGTTACATAAAACTGCCAAACCAAGATCCCTGGTGACAAAGGATCACCAAAAGTAGCTGCTTCTACTTTTTTTAAATTTTATTTTAGTAGTACTGTAAAAGTGACACTAAACCTTTTTTTAAAGTGTGGTACACATGTACCTTACCAGTCAATAATGTAAAATTTGACTTTAATTCAAGCTTTCCTTTATAAATGTATACACTCACACATATACACAGACAAGTCTTGATTTACTGCACCACAAAGACACTCAGCAAGTCGTGTTGTGCTTCTTCACATTCAGCTATAGAATAGCTTCAGGCTGTATTTTTCATGTATCCAGAAGCAAGAATGAAAAGAAATGGTCACGTTTTTCCATCTGTGAATACAGTGGTGTGAAAAAGTGTTCCTGACTTCCTGACTTCCCATTTTTTATGTTCGTCACACTTGAGTGTTTCAGATCATCATACAAATATTAGATACAATAATAAACAAAGATGATGCAAGTAAACACACAATGCAGTTTCTAAATGAAAGCGTTTATTATTAATGGGGAAAAAACAAAAACCTACATGGCCCTGAACCTGATAAGTGGTTGGGCCACCCTTGGCAACAACAACTGCAATCAAGTGTCATTTACAGCGCTGTGGAGGACTTTTGGCCCACTCATCTTCGCAGAACTGCAATTCAGCCACATTAGAGGGTTTTTGAGCATGAAGCACCTTCTTAAGTTCATACCAGAACATCTCAGTCAGATTCAGGACAGGACTTTGACTAGGTCACTCCAAAGTCTTAATTTTGTTTCTCTTAAGCCATTAGGAGTTGGACTTGCTGGTGTGTTTTGGATCATTGTCCTGCTGCAGAACCCAAGTGCGCTTCAGCTTGGGGTCACAAGCATATGGCCGGACATTCTCCTTCAGGATGTTTTAGTAGACGGCAGAATTCATGGTTCCATTTACCACAGCAAGTCTTCCATGTCCTGAGGCAGCAAAGCAGCCCAAGACCACACTACCACCAAAATATTTTACTGTTGGTATGATGTTCCAGCGTTACTTTTACACCAGATGTAACGGGACACACACACGTTCCAAAAAGTTCGGCTTTTGTCTCATCAGTCCACAGTATTTTCTCCAAAGTCTTAGGGGTCATCAAGATGTTTTCTGGCAAAACTGAGACAAGCCTTTATGTTCCTTTTGCTCAGCAGTGGTTTTCATCTTGGAACTCAGCCATGCAGGCTGTTTTTGCCCAGTCTCTTTCTTATGGTGGAGTCATGAACAGTGACCTTAACTCAGGGAAGTGAGGCTTGCAGTCTTTGGATGTTGCTCTGGGTCTTTTGTGACCTCTTGGGTGACTTGTTGTTCCACTCTTGGGGTAATTTTGATTGGCTGGCCACTCCTGGAAACATTTACCACTTTTCCATGTTTTTGCCATTTGTGAATAATGGCTCTGACTGTCCTTGGATCGCGGCATGATGTCTGGCACTTTCATTTGGAAACTGCATTTTGTGTCCACTTGGGTTTTCTTTGTCAAGCATTTGAGTGTGACAGACTTACAAAAATAGGACATCGAGAATGGGGCAAACACTTTTCCACACAATTCTATGTAGATAATCAATCTAACATTTTTTTCTAATGGTAACTGTTGAACAAGCAACTTCTTAAGGGAAGGTACTGCAACATCGTCTTTATCTTACTTTTCTTAGAGCTTTTTAAACTTTTATCTGACTTCTGTTTCTGTCGGTCTTAATTATATCATTTAAAGTGTCACACATGATTACCTCAATTTTAAATAGGCCTGTTTTAGGTTATTGGTATGAGCTAAAGTGAAACTTTCCCTGTAACTTATGTTACTAGGATGCTTTATTATGTCTGCAAAAATGCATAAAAAGGCTCTGGTCATGACAAATTGTTTTCTATAAGGCACTGAGCAGCCTGGTTGCTGTTTTTGTCCTGCTTTTTGCTCTGGATATTTTGCAGGAGACGATGCGGAAATCAAGGGAGCTGTAATCTAATGACAATGTACCACATGTGGAAAAGAGATGAGATTTCATTGTGGGAGGGGCGACATTAGGCCAATTCCAGCAGTACGAATCTGACATTTAGTTTCACAATGACAAAATACCTCTGAGAATAATAATCTTTGTTTGTATTGCACTTTTCAAAAGCAAGTTACAAAGTGCTTCACAGTCAGTAAATACATTAGAAATAATCAAGAGTAAATTAACTAGAAATGCCACCAAACAACAGAAAGAAAACACAGCGGGAGGACACAAATAATGCAGCACGATGTCTAAAAAAAGTCTTGCAAATATATTGATTTTCCTTTCTCTTTTAAAAGAGTAAATATAAAGACGTCAGCATCACTGGTAAGAGCTCATACTAAAGTCTGGAGGAGTCAAGGTGTTGCACTACAGCACTACAGATTTACTCCACACGCGCCGCAGTTTTTTACATGTATCGTTTCACTGTGGCAAGGCAGCTCTGGAAAAAAACAGACAGAAAAGATGACTGTGACTTCTCACAAACCACAGAGTTCATTTGAAATATGTGTGGGAGAAACGGGAGTGAGGTGTTAAAATGAAATTTAGGTCTCTGCAGATTAGAATATTTTTCTAAAGCTTGGCAATACGCACATGCGAGTAGGAGGTTAAGACACACAGGAGGAGAAGGAGAGGACAGCCAGTTTGTCCATACATCCGGTGTTAAATAACAGTCAATCCTTCTGTCAGTCTGTTAATCAATCCCTCCAAACTACCTGAAAGTGCTCAGTTCAATCACATTTACCGGAGCACCGCTCAGCTTCCATGCACCGTGTTGTCAGCAGTGTAACATCCTACAAAGTATCGTGTAGAGTACTTGGATTAGCCTTGTAGTCAAACATCCAGTTACTTTTTCAAATAAGAAATCCTGTATCTTTGATGTATGTCCATGTTTCTGTCCCACTCCGGCTCTTTGACACGCTGCTGTGTACTAATGGAATATATCCAGTCCTACAGTTGTGTCAGTCAGGTCAGCTAGCTTGATGGAAGGGAGGTCAACCTTCACATTCTGGAAGTATAGCCATTATTTTTGTGTGGAGGTGACAATAAGTGTCTGTCAGCTGCTAAGGAGCTCAGCATACATAGCACAGCAGCCGGACCTTTTAGCTCTGCAAAAGCTGTCACTCTGAGGGTTGCTGGTTATGTAGCAGAGGAGGCGCTAATGTCAACTGGCTATGCAATGAGCTAAAGTAAGTACATTCAGAGATCAGTGGGCTACATTTCCTCTGGACAGTATAACAAACATATATCTTCTTCTGTTTATCCAATTCAGGTCACAGCAGAGGGCTGGAGAGCATTTAAGCTGGCGTAGGGCAAGAGGTGTGATATAACCTGGACAGGCTGTCAGTCTAACACACAGAGAAGGACAACCATTCACATGCATGGGCCATTTAGAAACACCAGTCAACCTAACCCCACTAACTGCAAGTCTCTGGGCAGGAGCCAGAGGAGAACCCACACAGATATGGGGAGATAAACCAAGCAACATGGTGGAGTCAAACCCAGGACCTTCCTATTATGAGAGAACAGCACTAACCACCATACCACCACATTATCAGAATCAGAATACTTTATTGATCCCTGGGGGAAATATTTTTTTTTGTTATAGTGCTCCATTATAAACCAACATTAACAAGACAGACAATACGCTAATTAAGAATAGTACAATATATACATATATATATATATAAATATACATAAGTCACTCATTAATAAATAGCTGGAAAAGAAACATGTGTAGTTGTAGCAGTAACCAGTGTGTTAAGTGGATGCGTTGTACAGGGAGATGGCCACAGGCAGGAAAGATTTCCTGTGTCGTTCAGTGGTGCTTTTCGGTAATCTCAGTCTCTCACTGAACGAGCTCCTGTGACTGACCAGCATGTCATGGAGTGGGTGGGAGGTGTTATCCAACATTGTCTTTATTTTGGACAACATCCGCCTCTCCGACACCACCTTAGGTATGATACACGGAAATTCCAAAAGTGTGTAAATGTTTCTCTGTAGGTAGTGATGCAATGATGTTTTGAAAGAGATAACAAGTTTCTTTTAAACCAGTATTACTCAACACTTGTGGTCTACAAGATGGCCACTGCAAAAGAAAAATAAAGCTTCTACTTGTTGGGAGCTGATGAGAAAAACATTACCAGTCTCACAATATAGCCTAGCAGAGCCTGATACTGGATAAAAAAAGGAAACAGCTAATCTTACTTACAGCTTGGTATAATAAAGCTGTAAAATTTAATACAGCAATTTCCCTAACCCTGACCCTAATGTCAGGGTCTGCTTGGATCTGAGCAATCTTCAGCAGAGGCTGTACACATGACTCTACATCGTCACAATCTTATAGCTGACTTAAGACTACAAGTGCATCAACTATGCATGCGATCTCCAAGCAGACTACAAAACAGCTGAGAACAACTGCTCATCTGTGGTGTCCACAGCTGTTTATGACTGACACCGTGTCCCGGGTTTACCTGGAGCAGGAAGATTAAGTGGCAAAATCTGCCGTCCCTCTAGGTCCTGCTTGAGGCTGGCTCCAAAAGGGAATCAGTCTCCACAGACATGTTAAAAGGCACGTTAAAACTGCATATTAACACTCGGGTCTAGTTTTAACCTCTATAAATACTTACTCTCATCATAAAAACTGCATGGAGGGTGAATTTTTTATGTGTCATCCATCTGGTTACTGGTTACAACTGGTGCTTTTACGGCATTTTTAATGGACTGTCTGACTGACAATATTGCCTGCTGTGGTCCAGACTAAACAAGAAGTTTGCGGTTTAGTTTTGGTGAGTGAAATTCTAGTATTTTAGCAACTAATTAGCAGATATATGTGTCTGTACTTTGGTTTGGTAAACACATGGTTTATGTTTGCAGCTACTAGCCAAACTTGCTAGTATTAGCTAATAACTTAGCATTCATCCCTTCATCTAAAAATGGTCACTTCACTTTATAGTTAGACCTGATAGATACCTGATAATATGAATTTACAACCTGTTCCCTTAACTTGCTATTTTTATTTAAGTAAAACCCTGCAGGTTAGTTTCAATTTATTGTGCATGGTGTGTAACTTAAATCTGTCAGGTCAATCTAACTTGTTAACTTAAGTTAATTTAAATAGCTTAAATAAATTCTGTGTTACAAGTTGACATAATATATTAGGGGTGCAATGATACACAAAATTCACGGTTTGGTTTGGTTCGATACTTTGGTGTCATGGTTCCATATTTTTTCGATACAAAAAAATGTTCATGCCTTTTTAATTTGTCATTTATTAAAATTATAAATATATATTTTAACTCAAAAGTACAGTTTTTAAATTTAATGTTGCTGAAACAACAAAATAATAAAAAAAATAAATCTATCTGGTGGTGGTCAGAGGGCCCGGTGGCGCCAGTGTCCGGCAGCCTCGCCTCTGTCAGTGCGCCCCAGGGTGGCTGTGGCTACAATGTAGCTGCCATCACCAGTGTGTGAATGTGTGTGTGAATGGGTGGATGACTGAATGTAGTGTAAAGCGCTTTGGGGTCCTTAGGGACTGAGTAAAGCGCTATACAAATGCAGGCCATTTACCATTTATCTGAACGAGAAATCACTCATCTTTGGAAAAGAGAGTTTATTACAGAGAAATGGCTCTTTCCAAAATAAAAGCTATACTATACGCTTCTTCTGGGCTATATTCTCAGCAGCATATTAAACATATCAGGTCCCCATAAGGAGAATCATGTGCTAACGGCTGTCTAAATGACTCGGGTAAAGTTTGTAGCATGCGTGCTTGTTGTTTTTGTCTGCTTCCACTTGTCTTTGCACTAGGGTGATGTCGGCGTAAATGTGCAGTCATATTTGTGCTGTCAGCGTTAATCTCGTTAAAATGACATTAACGCCACAACGCGGCAAATCTCCGTTAACGAGCTACCGCGGATCGCCCTGTGCGTGGGGCTGGACGGCGTCAACACGTTAACAAGCAAACTGAGCTAATGCACTAGTTCCCACCAATTGAGCATTGCGTGGCACATCCGACATACTGTTTTACTTTTGTCCATGACGCGCTTACCTTCAGGGTCATACTTCACATGAAAACCAAAATAGTTCCAAACGCCAGATCTGAATTAGGGTGGGGGAGGTTGAATTTGCCATGTTGCAACGAGCTTAGCTTCTGTCTTGCTAGCTTGTGCTGCGCTCAGTGGATCTGCACTCGACAGTACAGCCTAAGCAGAGTAGTCAGACGCAGATCCACTGAGCGCTCAACACAGACAGCATCGTCAGAAGAAAAGTTGATAAAATAAATAAAACATTTTGTATTGTTCGATACATATGCGTACCGAACCGAAAGCACTGTATCGAACGGTTCAATATCGATACGAGTATTGTTGCACCCCTATAATATATATATAATTACATATAATTAAGTTGTTCCAGCAGTTATCTTTTTTCAGTGAATGAGTGTTCAATAGGTGTTCAAAGTCAAAATAAAAAAAAACTACCTTATTTTTAGGTTACAGTTCTTATGGCAGTTCTTAAATATTGAAATGGCCAGTGGTGACTTGAAGGATAAAAACATGTTTTATTTTTTAATATTTAACCAGAGCAACAAACGTTCCTTCATCCTAATCAAGGCTTCTTCTTTTTTTCTTTTCTTTTTAGCAGGCTCAAGTTAAACATAGTTACACGTGGGACTCAAAGTCGTATCTTTTGTATGCCAATCACGAGAACGTGACACTTTCTTGCCTGGAAAAACTGCCAGCAAACATCACTCAGGCAGCAGTTTGTTTCCTCCCTCCTACGTTACAAATTAGTCATATAAAAACTGAATTTCTAGGAGAGAAGACTGAAGCAGAAGAGACATTTTTTTAAGCTTGTATTTCCTCCTGTACGATTGCTCACCCCAGCTCCAGGATAGCGAGTCTACTTATAATCAGCTGCAACATTTCCTGCTATTAAATTCTATTGTACTTCAAAGAACACCTGCACAAAGGAGTCACAGCTGCATTTAACTTTATTAGCAACATTTCAAGCAACTGCTGTTTTTCCTCAGCCAGATAACCCATGGGAAGGAAATGAGAGCTATTTATAGCCAATGACATCATAATTATCTAATCACATCAATGTATGTTACCTATATCTGCCGTATACATGCATGCAATTACATTTCAATGGCATCTACATTTGACCTTGAATCTAATGAATATTCAGGCAGTTATTTTAAAAACTTTTTTTTCTTTAAAAAATATCCAACTGGATACAATAATCAGTCATTAGTTTCAAATCCAAACCCACACCACAATAAAGAAAATATCTGCTACTATTCAGAGAAGCAAAATGATCTGGTCTGGACACTGCTGACACATATTTCTACTTGCGCACTTTCTACCATGTCACTCCTGGCCTGTTTTTCAAGATGCATATAGCTGCTGCAGCTCCATCTAACATATATGGCCGGTCACCTGGCGAGTCTGTGTGGCTTTATGTGGAGCTAAGTGAGGAAATGAGTCATGGAGTTTGGCCTGGAGCAGCAATTAGAGGTGAGCTTGGTTACCAATGAGCTCGTCCCTCTGTGGGACGCTCTCCTTGGGCAACGCTGAGGTTTTGTCATCCAGAGAATGCTAGCTAAAAAACCAGAAAGAAATCACCCTTCATGGAGGTGACATCCACATTTATGACTGTGACGGTGTTGGTTTCACTGAATTATCATAAATTCCCTTTACGATTTTTAACCCATTTTAAAGCATTTATGGTAATCCTTCGAGTCGCTCTGGGCACTCAAACATGCTTTTGGAGTTTGTCCTTCAAAACAGCTGACAAACCGAAGCTGGATCCAGTGAATATGAGCAATACTGCAGAAAATTAAAAATGTTCTTATGTGTGATTATTGAAGGGTGATTTTAAAGAGCTACGAGTGCAATAACTTGAAAGTAAATTCAAAGAATACCGCTTGATAAATTTGTTTTTATTGTGCTGATGTGGGTTTATTCTCTTATGTTTGAATGGCTGCTCATGTAAAGCTTGCCTCAAACTCTACCACTACTTGATGATCAAAAACCCCGTCCCCAACGCTGAGGCAGAGGACTGAACTGAAAAAGGTTGTCCATTAAGCCTTAAAACTCGCTCTCTATGCCAGAAACAAATTTAACAGATCGTCTGTCTAACATCTGACTGTACCCTATAGGTGTGATCAAGTAATTCAGTTAATATTTCTATCCCGCCTCATTGGCTAGACCTTCATTTTCACTGCATTAATTACCAAAAACACATGTAAGACAGCGCAAAGGGGACACTAGACACTTCCTAGAAACACCCGAGACTTCCCAGTGTGTTATTTCAGAGATTAGATCTTCATTAAAAAATGCAACTCTTTAAAAACAAACCACTGAAAGAAGAAATAGACACATCAGAAAGACTTGGATCACCTGGATGAACTTGAAGATGGTTGGTGTTGGAGATAGTTTCGAGGGTAGACACATGCAAACACTGAAGAGTGGTTATTATCAGTTATAACCCATGAACCTATCATTAGCTGTTGTTTAAATACTTCAGTGTGCCAGAGCTTCCACTGTAGCCGGGAAAAATCAAGGCCAGTGCCTCATATTTCACATGCTGATCTATATTTATAAACCCAGATACATTTAAAAGAAAAGGTTTAAAGAAAGATAAAAGCTGATGTTTTCAGAAATGCATATGCACCAACCCTCCTTTGTTCTCCATATTGATTGTTTACCTGCATTCAACCAAAGCCTGCTCAAACACGATTGGTCAATACCACCATCTCACGTGGCATATGAGCAAGGAAGCTTCTAGTAGCAAAAATCTCGTCTGTGTCTTGTTGTTTGTCTGTCTCCCTGCCCTCACCCAGCAGATGGCCGCCCCTCCCTGAGCCTGGTTCTGCTAAAGACTTCCTGTTAAAGGGGAGTTTTTTCTTCCCACTGTTACCAAGTGCTTACTCATAGGGAGGGTCATGTTGGGGTTTTCGCTGCAATATTATAGGGACTTTACCTTAAAGCAAAGATTTGGTGCTATATTAATTATATGAGTTGATATAAACTGAAATTGAATTGATCTGTCCCCTAATTGCAGATTCTGCATATTCATATGCAGATATGTGTTCATAAACACTAAGACATTTCCTATAAAAGTCCATAATGCACTAAGATGTAGAAATCGTTTCTGACTGTGTCTTTGTGAGTTTTTACCTGTAAAATTATCAGTGAACAGACTGTAAAACATCCAACTGAGCTAATAAATCCTGTGGGTCCCGTCAGATCCTCCTCCAAGATCTTGCCTATTTTTGGCAGCAGTGCTTCCTAACAACCACTGAAAAAAAACCCTGTGGATGAAACTGAAGTAAAATCCAAATGGAGTTTTTTGGTGATGTTAGCTTAGAAGTTGAGCGGCAGTTTGATAAAGAATTATTCTTGAGCATTAACAAAAGCTAAGCCCGCACAACAGCTATGCACAAAAAGACAGAGTGACTCTGAAATTCATGTGCACGAACACAATTAGAGCAGATTCACACATCCCACACAGCACAGGCACCGAGCAGGCCATAACAAGTCTAATTCTGCAGCTGCAATTTACACACTGACACAGAAAGTTTCCACATCTCTCTGCATATATGTGCATACGTAATGCTCAGCACTGATGGATACGTGTGATTGGGTGTGTGTGTGTGTGCACGCGTGCTCTTAGTTGCTGACCCAAGCCTTCTGTATCACTGAGTGATGGGAGAATTCCTCAGTGTGAGTGTGGAGGGGTGGTGGTGGTACTCAGGGGGGAGCACAAACGGACAGCAGAGCCTGGCCAATAGCCTGTGACCGGCCCACTCGGCTGTCCAATCACATGTGACACCGCTCCAATCAGCCGTCCATCATGAGGTCCTTCTTTCAAGGTCAGCTGATGCTCTCCCTCTCTCCCTCCCTCCCTCCCTCCCTCCCTCTGTCCGTTCAGAGAAGCAGGCATCAACAAAATTGATCTAATTTCTCACTAAGCATGATCCAATAACAAAGAGTGATATGGAAGCCAAACCAATTAGGTGTGTTCGCAGGCAGGTATGGCACCCTGGGAAGTCATGGCCAGCAACATGACTGCACACATGGGCTGCGTGTGTGTGTTTGTGTGTAGGAGTGTGTAGGTGTGTCAGCTGATGAGATGGTGAGGGAAGACACAGAGCACATTCATAAAATGACATGTGGAGAGGAAGCTGATGCGTGTGTGCTCGTGTGTTCATGTACAAAAGAGAGAAGCTCCTTCTATCTCATTCTCAGATCAGTGTGATTTCTGCAGCGCACAGCTGTCACCATGGAAACCAGAGAGGGAGCAGGAGAGAGAGAGAGAGGATGTTAGGCAGAAAGAAAGAAGAAAATAAGATTGAGTAAGAGTAGGAGAGAGAGAATGTGTGTTTGAGGGAGAGCGAGAAAAAAAGGAGGTGGTTGTTGAATGATAGCAGCCACAACAGGCCTCTATGCAGCTGGCTAACCTCTGCACAGCGGCAACGCCAAAGCCAACCTGTGTGTGTGTTTTTGTGTGTGGGCTCTTGCCTGTCACGTGCACATTTAATGACAAAAATGATTCTGAGTTGGATGTGCGCGCATGGTTAGCGAGAACGATTGTTGATAAATCATAGTCTTCCTCGCCTTTCAGCCCGTTTTTTTGCCATGATGTTCATTTTGTCACATGAACATCATGCTTACGCACACACGCTGACTTGACCTTGCCTGTTATCTCTGGTGGTGGTGTTTATTGTTCTGTTGACTGCAGCGAGATCTGTTTAGGTATAAATACACCCTTCAGATTCAACAGAAATCAGGATATTTTCCCCCCACAAACACAGACAGTAACACAGAGAGAGGGAGGGAGAAGGAGAGCGAGGCTGTCTTCTGCTCTAGATGTACAGTCAAGCCTTTTGTAAGAGATGGAAAGAGAAGAGTGGGTGTGAGAAAGCCAGGGAGAAGGAGAGGAAGATTCAGGGAGAAGGTTTGACTGAGAGGACCAAAGAAAATGAAGGAGTTAGATAGATAGATAGATAGATAGATAGATAGATAGATAGATAGATAGATAGATAGATAGATAGATAGATAGATAGATAGATAGATAGATAGATAGATAGATAGATAGATAGATAGATAGATAGAGTTTATAATGAATAGTTAATGAAGGGCTCGCGGGCAGAACGGTGGGGAAAAGCTATTCTCTCCTTTCTTCTCCTCCTCTTTTTCTCTGGGCTTGGAGTCGTGTGCAAGTCATTCTGCTCCCCACCTGTCCTCAATTTATCTTTCCTCCCATTTCCTTTTTTCCCTCCCCAAACACTTTCTATTCTTTCTCTCACCTCTCCCCTCTTTTCATCTGTCCATCTTCCCCCCCCTCTCTCGTCCCTCTTCATCCATTCTTGCTCCCTCTTCCCCTCCTCTCCTTCTTATCCTTCACCCCTCATCCCACCATTTCTCACCTCTCCTTCCACCCACCAACCAGCCCACCCCATCCACCCCCACTCACACACATCATTAACTGAAGGCTTGTAAAGCGGACTAACAGACACAATTCTCCTGATAAAGGGATTGAAGCATTGATCACATCCGTCCTCCATAAGGAGCTAAAGATTCTGTTGAAGAAAGATGTCCTGTCGGCCCCCTCAGAGACCAAACATAGCAAACATAAAGGCGAAACAAAGATAGAGAGTTAATTCTCACAGTATACCCCAATTTTCTCTTCTTGCTCCCTTTTCTTCTTTACTTTTTGGTTTATTCTGCAATTTTGTTCCTTACAGCACTGGTTTGCACTGTCACACAGATAGCACACAGCTCTGCTTCATCTGGTGATCAGAAACCCCACTAAGCTCCTGTTACATTCATGAGTGAGCGAATGACATAAAATTGGTAATAAGGAAAAAAAGAGGTTAATAGTTATTGTGTGCAGGGACAAAAAGGAACTATAGCTGGTTCAAAACACTACATCCTTACCGAACTGTGAGACCTCCATAAACTCCCCTCTGGCTATAAGCTGAAAGATTGATTTTAGGTGCTGAGATCTCAGGAAGCAGCGATACTGCTAGGAATAAGTCTAAACTATCAATAACTATCTGGTTTTAAAAAAAGACAACCAGTGAAATGGAACCCTAAACTGTAAACTGCCCTATTAATAGGTTTGTATGACAGGTTTGATTATTCAGATATTAGCAGTTACTGTGCAGCCTATCACAGGACAAGCGTTATTGGGCTCCATGGCTTAGGGTCAAGTTACATTAAAGAAACAAGGTGCTCAAAGAATCCTGAACTGAAATCTATAAGAGATTTCAGCCGCAGGAAAGATGGTGGCAGATGCACATGTGTGAAAAGCTAACTGTGGAAACACGTGTGAAAAACAGCTGTAGGTATGTTCACGAGTTGAAATGGACTCAAGGCAAGTCTGATTCAAGCTTTTTTCTCTCTCTCTGATACAAGATGAATAATTTGCACTATTGTGGCACCTCAGAACTGTATGTGTGCACACTTATAAGTTTACACATGTCTTGTGATTAGTGTGGTCCATCTGAGTACGTGTGACAAGACAAAGGTGCTTAGATATATAATGTGCGCGACTGGGTGACTAAGGCTTTTAGTAAAGTGCCCTTTAAGTGCTGAGTTATAGTAGAAAAGCACTACATATATATATATATATATATATATATATATATATATATATATATATATATATATATATATATATATATATATATTAGGGGTGCAACGATACTCGTATTGATATTGAACCGTTCGATACAGTGCTTTCGGTTCGGTACGCATATGTATCGAACAATACAACATTTTTAATTTATTTTATCAACTTTCCTTCTGACGATGTTGTCTGTGTTGAGCGCTCAGTGGATCTGCGCTCGACAGTGCAGCCTAGGCAGAGTAGTCGAACGCAGATCCACTGAGCGCAGCGCAAGCTAGCGAGACAGAAGTTAAGCTCTCCTTGCAACATGGCAAATTCAACCTCCCCCACCCTCATTCAGATGTGGTGTTTGGAACTATTTTGGTTTTCATGTGACGTATGACCCTGAAGGTAAGCGCATCATGGACAAAAGTAAAACAGTATGTTGAATGTGCCACGCAATGCTCAATTACCTTGGTGGGAACTACTGCGTTAGCGCAGTTAGCTCATTAACGTGTTGGCCGTCTAGCCCCACGCACGGGGCGATCCGCGGTAGCTCGTTAACGGAGATTTGCCGTGTTGTGGCGTTAACGTCATTTCAACGTGATTAACACTGACAGCACTAGTGGGAACACAACGAATATGACTGCACATTTACTCCGACATCACCCTAGTGCAAAGACAAGTGGAAGCAGACAAAAACAACAAGCACGCATGCTACAAACTTTACCCGAGTCATTTAGACAGCCGTTAGCACATGATTCTCCTTATGGGGACCTGATATGTTTAATACGCTGCTGAGAATATAGCCCAGAAGAAGCGTATAGTATAGCTTTTATTTTGGAAAGGGCCATTTCTCTGTAATAAACTGTCTTTTCCAAAGATGAGTGATTTCTTAATCAGATAGATTTTTTTTTTATTACTTTGCTGTTTCAGCAACATTAAATTTAAAAACTGTACTTTTGAGTTAAAATAGATATTTATAATTTTAATAAATGACAAATTAAAAAGGCATGAACATTTTTTTTGTATCGAAAAAATATCGAACCGTGACACCAAAGTATCGAACCGAACCGAACTGTGACTTTTGTGTATCGTTGCACCCCTAATATATATATATATATGGCTAATGGACCTATATAGTATCAATCCATAATATAATTGGGTTCTGAAGTCCCATTATGAAGCCCTGAGCTGACCATCCTACTGCTTTGAAAGTGGAGGTAGGTTAAACTCACGACTATGTGACGATGTGACTTACAGCTCATTAGCCAATCAGCATGCTCTGTTTATCCTCCTTTCCAATTCTCAGAAAGACCAGAAATGTATAAAATGAGGTGGATTTTGTATTATGACCTTGTGGCGAGGCATAGTCGCGAGGACGCACCTGCACGGCATCCGCAATCACGTCTGCTTGGTAAAACACGGGGACTCAGGGTTGGTGGGTGGTTGTGGTGTGGTGTACATGCGGCTGGCAGCTTGAGAGCTGCAGCCGCATGTAATATAATGGCTCAAAACTGTCACCCGTGGGCTCGCCGTGTCTCATTCACACAACACACCTGTCACTACCAATTGAGGTAACAGTGTCATCAGGAAAGAGTGCTGTTTTTCAATAGACTGCTATACAATCTGAACCCTTTTTCTTCTGCAATCAGAGGAGCTGCCCCCTGCTGGTCATTAAAAAGAATGCAAGTTTGAGACTGACTAGTCAAACCCAGAAGCCATCTTTATCTTTTATATTATCTATACCAGATCCCAACAAACCATATGGGAGGCGTTTTAATGCTGAGGATCAGTTTTGATATTTTACTACAGCTGCTTTCAAACAATAAAGTATTAATTATCAGGTTCACGTTGTCATTTAAAATACAACTCTCCCACTAAATAAATACAATAAGTATGTCTCGACTTTTTGTATCCAGAGCCAAACGAAATGCGGGGCATCGTCTCCATGTTGGACAAGGGATAAAAATGTCACGCAGTCCCACATAAAGCAGGACACCTGGTCACCCTAGCGCTGATTGATGAGATCAGATGATGCCATCGCATGCAACATCAAGGAACGAAACATGTTTGAGTAGATGGCACTGTGGAAAAAGTGGAAAGCCTTTATTTCAATGAAACAGGCTTTGGACAAAACATTAAAAATGATTTTTGTCTGTGTTGTTTGATTGTGAAAGATGTTTTATGCTTTACATGAGTCTGTTTTTGAGTTTGATGTATTTCCGTCTGTTTACTTGAACAGAAATGTCTCTTATATTTGTGAACACATGGCAGTAAATTACATGCAAGATTTGATTAAAAAAAGAATGACTCACTGATCTTTTGTTTGACTGGCACTACTGTTCAGGGATGTCCCACTTGCATTTCAAATAAAATTAACGCTTTGCACTGAACTGACAAAGGTTTATTGAGGATTAAATCTTCACTTGGCATCTTTGCTTGTTGGCAACACCAAACAGCAGTGAGAGGAACCGGTTGTAGCATTTGAAGCCGAATCCCAGGAACCCTGTAATGTAACAGCAGCAAACTGATCACTGCGTGCTCTTTAATCAGCCGGTCAGCCTGTGATGCTTCGTACCAAAGAGAAAAGCACCACAAGAGATTTATTGTGAGCGAGTCCAACTTTCATGGGAGGGAGAGCGAACATTTAGTGCCTGGTTAAGTGACAGTCTGTGTCTCACTCCCAAACTGTGTTTTGGTCAATAGGAGCTTCTGTTTGACACCGTTTCCATAAATCTATGGAATATATAACAAAGGCGGTGTGACGTTGGTCTGGATTAAAATGCGCTTTTACTTGACATTTGACTTTCTTCCAGCCGTGGTCAGAAGAGAGTGTGTGTGGGCGGATGGGGAGGTGTTACAATTGTAAGCTACTGTAAAATTAATCAAAACTATCAGTCTTTAGTAATAATTTATGAAAGTCTGAACAGTGTGGGGAACAGGAGGACAGATGATGTATTCTCTGTCTCGGCCTTCCTATTTTAGTCAAACACATTTTACCTTGGCCACCTCTCTTATTTTAAATCATGGTTATAGCAGTGTTGTATAAATACTGGTAAGCAACACGCTGACGGTCCAACAGGCAGCAAAACACTAACAGAGACAGACATTGGACTTTACTGAAGGTGACGCAGATAAAGGTACATAGATTGCAAACCACACTGAGAATAAACAGAACATATTATGTGCATTTTTTCTATCTTGCAGTTTGTGATGAGTTTCCTAAACAGACTGCTCAAAACACATTAAAGGAACAATTTGAAAAAGCATCAGGTCTCAAAGGAGTCATGCTGGATATCTACACTGTTATGGACTGGGTCATGTGCTAGGAATGAAAGTATGCCATGCTGTTTGATGGAAATCAAACAACATGGAAATCAATCATCCACTTACAGAGGGCTAAATTCAAAAACATGTGTAAATCAAATTAAATAAAACATTACGGCAGGCTAGTCCATTTTGCCCAAATTTCCTTGCAGCAAACCCTGTTGGGGCTCCCAGATCTGGACCAGGGCATCACTGATCTCCTGGACAGTCTAAGACGCAATCTGGAAAAAAACATAATGTCCCAGAGGTGTTTTATTCAACTTAGGTCAAGAGAGCATGAGAGCCACTTAGTGGTATCAATTCCCCCAGGAACTGCCTGAGTACTCTGAGTACTGAGTACATGAGGCGAGGCATTGTAAGGTCCGACAATGGGTCCAAGGATTTCATCCTGATGCCTAGCAGCAGTCAGGGTGCCTGGGGCAGCCCCTAGCCTGTAGAAGTCTGGATATCCATGGTCCTCAATGGATATGCCTCTTCAGACCACTGACCCACCACCAAATCGATCACACTGAGCGATGTTACAGGCAGCATAACATTCTCCAAGATTTCTGAAGAATCTTTCATGTCTGTTACATGCGCTCGGGGTGAACCTGTTCTCATCTGTGAAAAGCACAGGGCACCAGTGGTGGACCTACCAAACCTGGTATTCTATGGCTAATGCCAGTCAGGTTCCACAGTGCCGGGCAGCAAGCACAGGGCCCACTAGAGGACGTTGGACCCTCATGCCAACCTTATGAAGTCTGTTTCTGATCTGCTGGTAGTCATTTTGTAGTTGGCAGTGCTCTTCCTGTTCTTCTTTGCACAAAGGAGCAGATACTGGTCCTGATGATGGGTAAAGGACCTTCTACAGTGCTGCCCAGCTCTCCCACAGTAACAGTCTATTTCCTGGAATCTTATTGCCCCTCTAGTGCACCTGCAGTTAATTTTATTAGCATCAAACCAGTTGAAATTGAACCCTTAACAACCCTCTTGGCTACTGAACAAACCGATATCCAAGAAGTTTAATCGACTTGATTCTATACTTAAAAAGCGTTCCTCTGTTTTTTTTAGCGATATCAATGTCCATCCATCCATCTTCTTCCGCTTTATCCGGGGTCGGGTCACGGGAGCAGCAGCCTAAGCAGAGAAGCCCAGACCTCTCTCTCCCCAGCCACCTCCTCTAGCTTATCTGGGGGAACACCAAGGCGTTTCCAGGTCAGCCGAGAGATATAATCTCTCCAGCGTGTCCTGGGTCTGCCCCGGGGCCTCCTCCCGGTGGGACATGCCCGGAACACCTCACCCAGGAGGCGCCCAGGAGGCATCCTTGTCAGATGCCCGAACCACCTCAACTGGCTCCTTTCGATGTGGAGGAGCAGCAGCTCTACTCTGAGCCCCTCCCGGACGGCTGAACTTCTCACCCTATCACTAATGGAGGAAGCTCATTTCCGCTGCTTGTATTCGTGATCTTGTTCTTTCGGTCACTACCCACAGCTCGTGACCATAGGTGAGGGTAGGGACGTAGATTGACCGGTAAACTGAGAGCTTTGCTTTTACACCCAGCTCTCTCTTCACCACGACGGACCGGTGCAGCATCTGCATCACTGCAGCTGCACCAATCCGTCTGTCGATCTCCCTTCTCCCATCACTCGAGAACAAGACGCCGAGATATTTGATCTCCTCCACTTGGGGCAGGAACTCATCCCCGACCCAGAGTGGGCACTCCACCATTTTCCAGGTGATATCAATATCTTTATGCAAATTTACTTTAACAGCATAAAATACAAGAAACTAAGTAATTCAAACTGATAATTTTATTTAATTTTTGAAGATTTGCTTTTTCATATAGACTATCTGGCTGTTAGAAAATACTGTTCCATGAGCTTCTCTGACAACAACATTTATATCAACCTCTTAACAACCACCATCACTGATGAACCATCGTCTTTCAGCCACATGCAAACAAACAAACAAACCAAGATGTCGTTTATTTTGGCTTTAAAGTGCTTCCATTATAAGGTTTTCAATCGTATACGGAAAACAATGAAATTTTTAAAAAGTAATGCATGTAAACCCTAACACTAAGGAACCTGGTGGCTGTTTACAGGCTAATATTCATTTTCAACTCTGAGTACATCAGTTTGTACCTGACATTACAGTGGATCTCAACACACATCTCAGGTGACCACTTGGATCTCACTTCTTGGTTCTATGTGCAAATAAACCCAAAGATCTTTTCATTTTTACCAAAAGCCGTCGGCAGAGCACTTCTAGTGCCTAATCAGCCGTAAATCTACTTTAGCAGACTCTAAAGAGCTTGGAAAGAAAAGCATCTGGACTTCTTGAAGTTTCGTTGAAGACGTTTCACCTCTCATCCAAGAAGCTTCTTCAGTTCTAAGAGCAATTGGTGGAGAGTCCCAGATTTTAAGCCCAATGGGAGTGTCCCCAAGAGGGTCATGGGCCTCCTATTGATCCACTAGCTAATCACAAGTTGTGAAAACGGGTGTTGGTCACAATCAGCCAAGGTTCTGGGTGAACCCACTGTGAAACCTAGCCCCATTCTATCATGTGATTTACTGAGGTCAAATGGCCCAGGATGTGAGTGGGCATTAAGGCGTCTGGGAAGGGATCTCAAAAGTGGATTATAGTTGGCAGACAGTTGGTGCCGTAAGTCACCGCCTCTTTTCAAAGATGGCCGTTCACACATCGTAGCTCCCCAGACTACGATGACCAGGATGACTGAGAACCTTCACAGACATACTTTAGCACAGGACATCGTTTGAGTGTGCAGTGTTGCTCAGGATATTTGTGTACATGCAGTGAAAACACTGAGGCCATGACAGGGCTTTGTGTTTGTGTAGTTCTGTTTGTATCGTACACAGACTAGTTATAAACCTTAATGGATCCATTTAAGTGTTTTTGTTTGTTTTTGCACAGCACAGCATTTTTCTAGTCTTCCTGACCACTCAAAGCTTTATCTTCTTCTTGCATCTACAATTCAAACATTGAACCACCATGCCACGAGGCAGTAGTGCTAACCTCTGCACCACCATGCTGCTTATAAACAGGACCAGCACAAAACAAAACCGGTCAGAACATTTTAAACGCTTTTATTTCAAAAAAGAATGAAGCCATAAACCTTCAAGTGTAAGAGGAAAATCATTAGTTCACCCATTCTGTGTAGTGACTGTTACAAAGGAGTATTAGGGCCACATTAAGAAAAAAATATTGTTGTTCATCAGCACCTTAGTTCACATAAAAATTAGACAAACTAATTTGTGGGAGCGGCTGAAATAGTAGCATAACTGACCAAATCATATATATTGAAGAGAGCTGATCCATCGGCTAAGTTTAAATTTGGGGATGTTTTATGGGCATTGTGTTAAATAAAAGGTGGAATGTGACTTTAAAAATGTTGCGTGATCAAACATGTCCTAATACAGAAACATGAAAAGATGCCAAAACAAACACATCATACATGCGGCGCTGTCTACCACGATCCCATAATAGTTACGAGATAACGTCTAGAGAGGCAGAGGAGGACATCTGGAAGACAGATGAAGATGCTCTACTTGTCGCCATCAAAGCTCGCCACAACAAAGAGAGATAAAGATAGCCCACCTTTCTGTGCTGAAGATAGCCTGATATAGAACCAAAGGGTTTGTTTTAACCCTTTCCCTTCTGTGAAGTGTTTGCAAAGCATCCATTGTCCCTTTTTAGTCACCGTAATGCCTGTTTTTATGTTGAGGTTGAGCACACAACATAACACCGCACAGCTTCTGGGATGTTAAAGAGCTGAATTCTTGCTCATGAAGTGTGACTCTGAGTACCAGATGAATATGTCACTTTACAACTTCACGAATATCAGGTTACGCTGGCTGCATGCCAGCCCCTTACACTCTGGCACAGCAGGGCTACTTAAGGAGGAGAATGCCAAAGATTAAAATGGCTTTCCAGGAAAACATGAGATGTCTCGGATTTATGGAGGCGGTGGCAAACTTGTCATTTTTAAATATTTTATCTGCAATACCAACCGACAAGTCCTTGGCATAAACATTTCTAATTATTCCATTTTGAATTTGATGTCTAATCTAATTCTGTTGAAAAACAATCTCAACCGAAACGGAGAGAGCATCGGCCAAATCCATCCTGTCTGAAACAGGCACTTTGCTGATGCAGTGAGGAGGGAGTGTGCAGCAGTAGCTGCATGAGTGTGTGGGTGGTGTGCGCAGTGCATCTGCATGTGTGTACTTCTGTGTGTGTGTGTGTGTGTGTGTGTGTGTGTGTGTGTGTGTGTGTGTGTGTGTGTGTGTGTGTGTGTGTGTGTGTGAGAGAGAGAGAGAGGTTACACAAAAACCTCTCTCATTCACAAACTGAGCCATGTGGCACTGGGCTGGTCCCTTTAAAAGGCATGTGTCAGAGTTTTCTACTAAGGCTGACTGCTGGAGAGGATGAGTGCTGATACATTATTCACAAGCAAGGACACGCACACATACACCCACACACACACGCTAAGTAACTGGAGGATAGGTACAAGATTTGTACAGTTGCGAGTTAGCTGAGGCACAGAGAATTGCGCTAATACACGTACTTTGGCGAGGAAAGTTGATCAGGATAATGTCAGTGCAGAGACGTACCTATACAACGCCCCTAACACACACACATGCACACACACGCGCACGCAGCAGAGAGGAGAAATCCTCAGCCTTCTGTTATTCAGTGTGCATAATTTATAGCAACCCCAGATCTCTCTGCTAATGACAGCACACTGGGGCATCTGCAGCACAGCAGCAACAGCAACAGCTAACTGGCATTGCTCTGTGCGTGTGTGTGTGTGTGTGTGTGTGTGTGTGTGTGTGTGTGTGTGTGTGTGTGTGTGTGTGTGTGTGTGTGTGTGTGTGTGTGGAGAGAGGTATAATGCTCTGTTGAGACAAGGACAGTGAGAGAGACAGAAAGAGAGAGAAACAGAAGGGAAAGCGACACACAGAGGGTGTCTGAAATAGACACAGATAACGCAACAAAAAGGGGAAAAGGGATGAGACGGACAAGTGAGAGGCCACACACACACAAACATGCACACACACACACACACACACACACAGACTATCTGTTCAAGTCTATTGAACCTGTGAATCTCATGGTTTGTATGCATCAGCATAAAGTATGCACATAAGTCTGAGCTCAACACTACACTTGCTCAAAGGAAAATTGATTCTAATTTAGGAATTCCTGCAGTACCGTTTCCATGATCCAAACGTAGGCGATTCTATGTCTCCACGAGCATCTTTCTCATCACTGGCTGAAAGGGATCTGAATTTGAAAGCCATGCTGAAAGCTTAAATTCACTGGGTTTGTTTTAAAGAATTATTCAAGGGTGTGGTCCTGGATGTGTTTCCTGTTCCAAGGATTGTTTTGACATGATGCCCCAGAGCACAAATTCCTTCTAATTCTGGGATTTGGAGATCAATGCCACTGTGGTTCTGCCCCCTAGCTGCTCTACACACTGACGTGAACCTGAGCTGAGACACAGCAGTGTATGCTAACCTGGAAATATCAGATTATTGCTTATAAGGTGCTAGACACGTGCAAGTGTAGTCAGAGTCAAAATAGTGGGATAAGGATACATTAGTCCGAGTAAAACTTTGAATACAAAGTCCACAGATCCACAGACAATCACATGCACTACCTACTTAAGGAGAAATGGTAAACATAGTCATTTAAGGTTGTAAAGATGCCAAGATATGTCCACCGTCTCTGGCTTATTAAAAGATCCAAAAACAGGATGCAGAAGATTGACATCAAACAAACATATCAAAGTTGTCTAATCTCATGTTTGTGTGTTTGGACCAAAGCTGCTCTCGTGACATGCTTCACACTCAGGAAAACATTGATCGGAGACCGTGGCACAACCAAAACTGCAACTGCATCCAGTGTGCTGGAGATGTCGTTGCCTCTGAAATAGCTGCTTTGAAGATGGGGACCAGGTCTGCGGCTATTAGCTGCCATCTTCAAAGTGATGTTGGTAATAAAACTGCAGTAAGATAGAGTGAGTCTGCTATAAGTTTGCAAATGCATGCAAATGCACCACAGTTGGTGATTGAGTGTGAAAAAATTGCAATGCAGTGCAATCAGTTCAGGTCATTTTTATTTATATAGCACCAAATCCCAACAGCAGTTGCCTTAAGGTGCTGTATATTGTAAGGTAAACACCCTACAAAGAAAATCCAACAATCAAACAACCCTCTTTAAGTAAGCACTTGGCGACATTGGGAAGGAAAAACTCCCTTTTAATAGGAACAAACCTCCAGGAAAACCAGGCTCAGGGAGGGGCGGCAATCTGTTGTGACCGGTTGGGGATCAGGGGAGGAAGACAGAACAGTCACTGGGAAACCACTGATTTGCCATAGTCGTAGGATGGTTGCTTTATTGCTTTTTTTTTTTTTAAAAATACCCCAGCTAGCCTATGGCAGTTACGGAGCCATAGCTTAGTTTAATGATGTCCATCCATCCATCCATCCATCTTCTTCCGCTTATCCGGGGCCGGGTCGCGGGGGCAGCAGCCTAAGCAGAGAAGCCCAGACCTCCCTCTCCCCAGCCACCTCCTCCAGCTTGTCCGGGGGAACACCAAGGCGTTCCCAGGCCAGCCAAGAGATATGATCTCTCCAGCATGTCCCAGATCTGCCCTGGGGCCTCCTCCCAGTGGGACATGCCCGTATAGACTGTATATAAAAGATGATCATAGACAGCCACCTTGATATCCCCCTTTGGTTTTTAAAGTCAGCATCTCATTTTGTTAATTTTGTTGTCGGCACTGCACATAACAAGCAAATGTGGATCTCTCTGAGAAAGCAAAGACACTGAAGCCTCATTCAGTAGCGATGTCAATCAAAGTGTAGCCACACCCTACAGCACACCCTGCTCTATTGTCTGCTTCGACTATACATGAAATAACAGTATACAAAACAAACATTGTGTTGTATTCAGTAAATTTTTACAACCTGATCAGTCTCCCCCTGCTGGCCATTAAAAAGAATGACTTTCTCATTGGAATCACTTTTCAGACCCGAAAGCTATATCGACACTTTTTTTTACAACCTACAGAACCTAATTGACAGAAAATCCAGTGTATGTCTGAGAGCAGCATCACATTTGTGGTTTCAGCACACAATATGTGCTGGATACAGGTTTTTGAATTTGGTCTCCTAACAGTCAGGAGAAGAAACATTCACCGTCACTGCTTTACAATGTAACTTTTCCTGCAAGCACTAATTTCTGTCCTTGCATGTGTTAAACACTCGAGTGAGTAAAGGACAACGCAGCAGTATTTCTGCCGTATCAAAGTGAACCATTTTCAGACATTTCCACTAAAATAAAAGTACCCACTGAACTTCTCGCTCTTTCTTATTCGTTATGTGGGTAAAAGGCCCGGCTATTACTGAAACTTTTACAGTATCAGTTACTACCGCATCTCTTTGTAGTGCCAGAGCTAAAGATCACTGCCTTTGCTTCCTTCTCTCTGTTTCTCTCCTCCTCTGTGTGGCTGACTGACAGAAGGGCAGCATAAGCTGAACCGCACACTCCAGCTACAGTCAGCTACAGCAGGAGAGAGAGAGGGAGAGCATGAGGCATGAGGTATGCAGCATTAGATACAGCATCAGTGACAGGAGCATGTTTGGGCATCAGATAAAGCTATTTTAGGACGAAACTGTCAATGCATCTCAAAAGACGTGCCAACAGCAATGATCAGAGAAGACCTACATTACGCTGCAGCCTGTCTGGGATGTCAGATGGGATTGGTTTTGCAGTTTTTGAAGAGGGGCAGTGTGAGCAGTCCACACGCCTAAGTCGTTTACACAGAATAAAACAGGGAGACGTCGGTGAGGGAGAGACGCTGGATGCAGACATACATGTAACTCAGCATCTGTTCAAAGGAAGTTTGTACTCCACTCTTTCACATTAAATGCTGAAACTCAAATATTGCAGCTACTGCCACTGAAACTGTTCAGTTCTGCAAACCTCGGTGTAAATAAGCCCCAATCCAGCTGTGGGCTGAGCTGAAGTGGGAGAAGAGGAGAGCTTATTGGAGCAGCTATGGCAGACTCAATAACATAAATAGTAAGAGAGAACCCAGTCGGTCCTGCCATTTAATCAACATTGGCTCTGCTTTTGGAAGATGGCTCTGCTATCTTTTATGGTGCACGAAGATTTACTGTCTCATAATTTCTCTCACAGCGAGGGATCTGTGCTCCTGCCTTTAAACGTTCGCTGGTACAAAGTCTGAATTAAACCTCGACAACCACTTCCCTAAAAAGACTTTAACTTGTCATTTATTTAATTGCCTGCATTACAGTCAGAAATGGGCACATCATGTGGATTCCACATATTCGTTGTAGCCAGAAATACCAAGAAGTGTGTAAATTTCAGCACATCGCTGCGACTGGCACCGGTAGCCTGGACATCAGTAACCTAGCTGAACAATGTAGCTAGAACACCTGCTCTGTCATTGTTTTGCTTTATAGCACTAAGTGTTAAACAGATCCAGAACAAATGAATACAGTAACTGCTTATACAGTAATGTGGTGGTATGTTAGTGAATGCCTGCCTGGATTCTAGCTTTCACATATACGTCAGAGACGTCTTGTCGTGGCAGATTAAACCCCTGACAAGTGTGATAAGTGTTGCCCTCTGAAACTAACTGTGCCACCCAGTAGATAGCAGCATAAAGGAAATACAGTGTGGGATCATCGTTTGCATCTGCTCCCATTCTTCTCCGAAAATGTAACTACTTATCAGCTCCTCTTGCTGTCAGTTTGCTGCTGTCTGTTTTTATTGCACAAAAAATCTCTGTAAAAAACAACATCATCAGCTAGTATCAGCAAAACTCATAAGCCTGGTGCAACCCACAGCTTTATTAGCTATGCTATTGAAAACCCAAAGCCCTTTTGGATCCCATCATGCTGACAGACAGAGGTAAGGGTGTGTATAAAAGTGTTTGGCTGTGATTGGCTGCCTTCCTTTAGACTTGCTTTTGGATTGGTGTCCGCAGACACACCCCTTGCTAACCCATTTGTCAGCTGCCATTTCTCCTGTCTTCAGTGAAACTTTGCAAGCACCTTTGCTTGCACATCTCCAGCCTCACTGCTGGCTGTGAGTCCTGCTCCGTCGTAACTCATTTGCAGGCGACACTGACATTACTGCATTCACCCAGTGAAAAACATCATCACAGCCAGCAAGCTACAACTAAGGAGAACTTTTGGCCAGTGAGCAGCAGTTTCCTTGAAGGTTTCTATGTTTGAGCGCATACAAGCAGACATGTGAAACCCATCTGACTCCACGCTGCAGGTTGGTGCTGTTAGAGCCACAAGTGTTTCGATAATCTGACTTTTATTTTGTAAAGTTGTCTCTGTATATCGCCACAGTTGTCTTTAAATTAAACAATCCACATATGCCTCAAGAGTAGCTTTCACTTTTAACACTTTTAAGCTTGAACCATGAAGTAATTCGGATAATTCAAAATTCTTGTAAATAGAGTGTTTATTGAACCATCTGACAAGTTTAAATTAAATATAAATGCATATATATGAGTTTTGATTTGTATCATATTTGCTACATCTGACTTTTTTAAAAATCTGGTGCTTAAAAATGTACTGTGTACTTTATTGTGTTTTTTCAAAGGGGAAAAAAATCACACTGGTGATGCAGAGGTCTCAAAAACTCACAAAACTCACTCTCACTAGCTTCAAAGTAATTTGAGAAACCACTGAACCGTCAGTGAATTTCTTCTTTATAAAAACATATCAAATTGTTGATTTGGCCGCTCTGCAAGTGTTTGCTAACTCTCTGATGCATTTTTTTTGTTTTTTTCAGCCTAATGATGGCCTCCTTCGCTTACATTTAGTGACTTAAACTGCAAATCCACCAGGCCATGAAACTGTGTGTTAGTCAGCTGTTCAGTTACTTTCAACCTCTGTATAAAGATAACTGT
Source organism: Simochromis diagramma (assembly GCF_900408965.1). Lineage (NCBI taxonomy): Eukaryota > Metazoa > Chordata > Actinopteri > Cichliformes > Cichlidae > Simochromis > Simochromis diagramma. The sequence goes on from NW_024387477.1 coordinate 2,951,969, forward strand.
AATTCCTAAACTGTTATTGCAATACTTTTGTTAAACCCTCTGAATTAAATCAGAAAGCTCGACTTGATGTAAAATCCACTGTGGTGGCGTACAGGGGTGTAACTGTGTAATATTTTGTCTGTTTCAAATCAGGTCCTAAATCAACTCACCGCAGCAGATTTTATAAAGCTTTAAGGCTACTGCACTGTCAATAAAAATATACGTGTTTCTTTAACTTCTCGTTAACCTCTCATATATTCCACTCGTGTGTCAATCTCATCCAGTCCTGGAAAAGAAACAAAATTGATGAGGGACGTAACGGAAACAGTGGACATTCAGAGACTACGAGTTGCTACGGTGAATCTATAGTGTCGCCACACACTCTGGAGAGTCTAATTAGGTTGGGGTTCTTCATGTAATTTAGGCTCTTATTGTGTGTGTAGTTGTCGTGTGAGCCTCTGCGTGCGCGCACTTATGCTACTCATGTTGAGAGAATGTAGATCTGTTTGGACAGTCACACTCCGGAGACTCAACTTTCTTATAGATTGACACAAACGCAGGCCTCACTTATGTCGTGAGGACTAAATCAGCCCTAGATGAATCGCCATCATGTGGAGCAACATACTTTAGGTTGAAGGTGAGGTTAGGTGGAGGTTTAGGGCAAATATAGTTGTCGTGGTTAACAACAGAGAACAGGTCAGTGTAATGTCCTCTGGAGACATGGAGACACATCAGCGCGTGCGAGAATGTGCGCACACATGAGAGGTGAATCAGCTCATAAGTGGGTATCTCCTCTCCTGAGCTTATCCCTGCCTGGAAAATGTGTTCAGACTGATTGCAACAGCACTGTCATTAATAAATGACTGGATAATTTTAGCATGTCATGGAGGTAAAAATAGAACCTCGATGCACCCTTTGTTGAGACATCTGAGCTAACTCCTGTTAGGCTGCAACACTACAGATACACAGACACACAAGCCTGGAAAATAAATGTCACATTTTAAGATTACATGTTTCTAAAGGTTTTTTTGTTTGTTTTTTTTAAACCCACATTTTTTAAAAAGGAGACCCTTAAAAGGTTTTATGCTGGTGCTCATTTGAGAGAAATGCGTGGCTCTCACTGAAGATCTTATTCTCTATTTTAGAGGCTGAATTACTACTTCCTGTCTTTGTAGTTCTTCGCTTCATGGCTGCCAGATGCTTTAACAATAACTGAGGCTATTGTAGTTACAGCTTCTCAAAGGCAGCGAAGCATGTCAGTGCTGAAAACAAAGGTGCCGTGGCTCACAAAGAACATTTAGCCAAAAAAAAAGAAACTCATTATTGTGTTTTTAAGCGTTATGTTCAAAGTAGATTGAATATACATTACAACATTCATAAGTCACACCATGTGAGGTCATAACTGAGCTGAAGCTGATTTCCAGAGCTCTGCTGTAGAGGGGGAAAGGCTTTTCCATTATCTTAAAGAAACAAACAGCAATAATAAAATAAAGAGAGACAAAAAGTGCAGACTATCAAACTTGTGGCCCTCTCTGGTTAAACTCCCCAGAACAAAGGGCCACCGCAGCCTCTGTTGTTTGTAGAGACAAGAACAAACCACGATTTTTTTTTTAAATGTTAAAAACTGGCAGCAAGTTTTGGAGATTTTAAACTGCCATCACCGCCCACGTACTGTCACTGCAGTCCACACAGACACTGTGGAGACTTTCGCCACAATTTCTGAAGGAGAAAAAAAAAGGCGTCAGATGTGACAGATCTAACACTGGCTGAAGGCTCCGATGCAAAGTTTGGAAAGGAGGTTAGTTCAAGACGAGGCTGCTGTCCCCGATTCCCATCACATTCTGGGCCTAACTTTCTGCCTCACTCACACAGGAGCGACACGACAAGAAGAGCCGCTGGCTTTTCCGCCGGTGCGTTTCACCTTAACGCAGCACATGTAGGCTACCGTGAGGATGACACGATGCAGGTCCTGGGCTTCATGCTGCTGTTTGGGTCATAACCGGTGGAGAGGGAGGAGGGTGGTGGTGGTTACTTAGGTTTAACTAACCATCTCTCATTTTTTCTTTTTTTTGGACACACAGACAGATTACGCGACACACACACATTCCCCTGACATGCCTCTCATATATTATGGGTGACCGGGTTATGGAAAACTGAGGTGTCAATCGCTCATATGTGTGTGTGTACGCTGACACACTGTATGGACTGGGAACGTGCATGCGCAGCCAGAGTGCTGGATGTCTCCCTTACATCACCATGGCAGTTTCAGTGGCCCTTATAGTGCGCTGTGAGTGGATGGCAGGTATGAGGGAAAAGCCTTAAACTTACCGCAGTCCTCGCACAACACTCTCTCAACATCCTTCTTCGACTCCGGCTCGCTGGCGTCCACGGGGGCGTACGATGCCTTGAATACCAAGGGCTCGGCGGTGGGGTCCATGAAAAAGATATATCTGTGGTCCTTCTCCACCGTGGTGCACGGGGCCTCGGAACCGAAGTCCCCGACGGTCACGAGCTGCTCCCTCTCGAGGCCGCCGCTGTTGACGGGCCACACATCCAGCACCTTGACATTCACGCTGTAGGGCTCCCGGGAGGAGACGTTCTCCGGGGAGGAGCGCACCTCGCCCTCGATGACCACGGCTGATCTGTACGCCTGGTCCTGGAGGGAGTTGAGACTCGGGGCGTAACAGGCGAAGGAGACCCCGATGACCAGCATGGAGAAATGCACTGGATCAAGCCTCATGCCGTCAGCCTGTGCTGTGCTGCAGTGCTGCTGGGCGGCGGAGCGAGCTGGAAGAGAGAGACGGCGGCGAACGGGCTCCGGCAGAGCAGGCAGGGCAGAGCGGCAGACCTTGTGGAAGTGTCCATGCCATCTGTGTCTGCCGCTGCTTTCCCCATACGGCTGCTGGCGTCGGATGGGGGGGACACAGCAGCCTAGGAACCGGAAACGGCCCGCTTCTGCATGCTTAAAAATGTGATTGCTGCATTCTCCTTCACCAACCACCCTCCCCCCTCTTATCTCCCCTTTTCCTGAAAGGCAAAACAAGACTCGTAAATTAGTCTCCTCTCGAATCCAGGGCTGAAACCTCTCTCTCTCTCTCTCGCTCTCTCTCTCTCTCTCCAGCTAATAGGCTAGCATCGCATGGGTGGGCGCATTGCCTCTTTGGAAAGAAAAAAAGCGACTTGCGCGTACAGGGGAATCACAAGAAATGATATGCTGTGCTCCACGCACACGCAGTATCGGCTCCTTTATCCACTTATATATCGTCAAGAGTCCCAGTGTTGCAAATCCGTTAGTCAGGAAGCAAAAAAATTCAAATTAAAAAAAGGGGGGGGGGAATCAACAAACCCCCTACCGCGGAGAGGTCCAACGGACAGGATGAGAGAGCAGCGGTTATCCGGTGAGGCGTTGCAACAGTAGCGCGCACCCTCCAGCCGCGTCCCCTGCGCCCCTCATCAAACGCGAGCGGCTTACGTGAGCAAACATCACCTGCCCGGTCAACGGCGTCGCCTCGCCTCGCCACGTCCTGCGCAAACACCCTAATGACCCGGGCACCCACCGGCCCACCGGCACGGACCCAACCGGCGTGTGAGCATGCCGGCAGACTCTATTTGAAAAAAAAAAAAAAAACCAAAAAACCAAACCTCTGCGGGGTGGGTGCAGGAGAAATCACGCACGCGGTGCACAGGCACACCACATCAGCAGCGCGGAGTTGCGTCTGTAGCCAAGCCCTGCACGGCGCCTACTGTGGATCTCCGGTGCAAGAGGTGCAAGAGAGGCTATAGGCGACTGCTACACACACACACACACTGCGGATAGCTGTTGCGATGACTAACGCTGCGAAATTCTCTCAATGGATTCCTCGGCATGTAGAGGCGAGCGGGCGCTTCGGAGCTGAGCTCTCTGAGCTGTTAGATGGCCCCTCTGGAAAATATATCTGCTTCTGCAAAGCACGCCCGAATCCCGTTTTTATGTTCAGCGCTGTTTTTGCGAGTCATTACACTTCACAAATGTCGCCTTGCAGTTTTGCCGACTCCTGTGGCAACACGTGGTAGCAACAGTTACCAGAAAATGCGGGTGTTATAATAGAAAGACACAAATATTTTCGCCAATCTGGCTTAGATACAGTGAATAAAGCCTCATTTTCCACTGAATACTCATCCACCAATGAAATGAGACCCCTGTACAAAGTGCTGAGGTTTTTTGGGTTTTTTTTTTATGTTGACCATAAGTATCCCCTCCCAGTCTCTGCCTCCATCAGCCAAGCCATTCATAAGATTTGCCTTTCCCTCCCTGTCAGGAGCTGTGCGACCTTCGTTAGAGGTCAGAAAGACTTTTTGTAGTCCATACAGAGGAAATCAGAAACTATAATGTCACATAGGGGACACATGGACAGTTTTCATATCTCCCTCTCTCTCTCTCTTTCTCTCTCTCTCTCTATATATATATATATAGAGAGAGATAAAGAAAATGTATATAGCCATTTCATCTGAGCATGCAGCTACATCATGGCCTCATCTTCCCCTCATCACCAGGGTCAGGTCAGGGGCCTGCCTCTGTCCATGGTGCTGAAAAGCTGGACAGCTTTATTTCTCTGTCCAAGCAGGAAAACCACATCCCTGTTCATACATTATTTTCACATGGAGTCAGGAGTAAAGCCGGAGTGCCACTGATCTCTGTGGCTTTAGATGTGCTCAGTCGAATGTTTAGATTGCTCCACATTTTTGCAGTCGTTTCACCCAGCTCACAGAACTGGATCAGCCAATCTCTGATCTATCCTGTGACCCTGCCCCACATCATCCCTCCCCACCTACAACCCACATACACAAGGATCAGTCTCTCCTTCATCTAGTCAACTTGGAAGCCCTCGTTCAGAAAGCTCGCATGCAATTTTGGGAATTGTTCTAAATTAGCCTTGAAAACAAATCATTTGTTGACCAAGCAAAGTGGAGTGAAAATGATTCCTGCTGTTCACTGGCCAGGGGCAGCCACCACCAACTGCCTTCACAACCTCCCTGAACTTGAGCAAAGGAGGGCACGTTTGTCGTTACATCAGCACTTCAGCAGGGTGCTGATGAGGTCGCTTGAACTTCCCTGTCATGATACACTAATCGTAACAACCCAGCAGTCATTTTGGTAAATGGTAAATGATCTGGTTCTGCTACACGGGCACTTGTTGTGTTTACTGCTATTATGACATTTAATAGCATTGATATGATGACATTGCTTTTACTTAACATATGGAAGATGCTCAGCTATGAAGATGTGACATGCCTTTGATACAAGCAATAGTCATATCATTTCTTCCATTGCTTTACTGCGTAACTTTTAACAATGCTGTAACTCAGTTACTTCATATAGTTTTTATAATTACCATTATATGACACTTTTCTATGAACACAATTATACTGGAGATCCCAGTGAAAAGCATGTAGTTCCACCGGTGAACTATTTACTGAATTCATGTTTCCCGTAGCTCCTAATTATTAGGGACAGGGATTGGAGGAGTTATGGATGCAGCGTGAGCATGTGGATTGCAGGTGGGATAAAACTGAATTAACAATAAAGGAAAGGTTGTTTTCACAAAGGTTATCATAGTCAACTAAAACTAAAATTCAAACTAGATGTGAAAAAACATTTTAGTCGACTAAAATAAAATAAAAAAGGCTCTTGAAAAATATTAAGACTGAAACAATTGTGTCAACTTTCAAAACTAAAAACCAATAAAAATGAGACTTTGTTGGTGTTTATTGAGACTCTGTTTGTGAGTCTGCTGCTTTCAAGCGTCTGTGTTTTTATTGTCACTTCTGCAATGATTTCCTAAATCCTGTCTCTGACATGTGCCCTCCACACAGCATATATTACAAAGACTACAATGAACACAGAAACTAAAAAAAAACTACAATTGAACATTTTCAAACAATAAAAGCTAAACAGAACTTCACTCTTACTGAAACTAAACTGGCTTAAAAGAAAAAAAAAATCAAAATCAAAATCAAAATGAAATCGAAACTAGTTAGACAATACAAAACTGTAATGACTCTGGTTTTCACACATTATGGCTCATTCTATTCCACTAATTTGATACCTAGAATTTTGCTGTGGTGATTGTCTCGTGGACCCCAAACAGTAGTGTTTGTGTTTTGTGTTTGTGGGGGTCACCGGGCTATTTATTTTGCCCATATAAAGCGCTAAGTGTCAGGCCTTGAAATGAATTCCAAGAAAATCTGAATCTTAAAGGCTCCCACTGATAGAGGAGAAAATCATTATCAGAAGTGCTGCCAAACACTCGTGTCACCATGTGTGCCAATAAATGTATAGCAACAGGTTTTTCTTCCCTTTAACTTTTTTTTAAGCCCTTCAATGTCATTTCCCATTGAGAGAAACAGAGACACACCGGCGTGTCCAATCACAGGCTAATGATTCACGGTGCTTCGCAGTGCATCAAAATCCCACGCAGCCACCATCGACTGTTCATTCAGAAATTTCTTTTTCACCCCGCTCTCCCTTCTCCGCGTCTCCTTCCGTGCGGGTTCGCTGTCCGTGGTGCTGAAACCCCCAAAACGACTGTCCATGGTGCCGAAACACCCGACCCAGTAACCACCAGGTAGGCTAAGCCTTTGTCTGCGCCCTGCTCTTAGCTGTGTTTGACACAGGTTTCAAACCCCGTGATCGTCCTTTGCTTAGACCCGCTTATTTATGTAAACATATCTGTCTGTGAGCTCGGCTGCGGAGTTTTAGGCTTTCATTTGCAGTATGTGACTACTTTAACGGCTTAAAATGTAAATTCTGCGAAACGTTGCAAAAACCGCGCGGGGACCTTGAACGCAGCCCGCTCGGAGTACTACAGTAACACCACACTACAGTTACTTTCATTTTTTCACCCTGTTCTCCTCTCTCGTCTCGCGATAGAGCGGCGGAGCGGTTTGACGGGCAGTCGAGGTTGCAGCAGGCAGAGGGAGACGGTGGAAGGTAAAGCAGGGAGGCAGCATCATGGCGGACAGAGACAGTGGCAGTGACCACGGAGGGCCCACCGCAGGCCCCGGCTCGCTGCCTCCGGGCGCAATGGGCGCCATGTCCCGGCTGCAGCACGACACCGAGGAGCTCGCCTCGAAGCGCGTCGACATCCAGAACAAGCGCTTCTACCTTGACGTGAAGCAGAATGTTAAAGGCCGCTTCCTAAAGATAGCCGAGGTCGGGGCTGGGGGAAACAAGAGCCGCCTCACTCTCTCCATGTCTGTCGCCGTGGAGTTCCGCGACTATCTTGGGGACTTTATCGAACATTACGCCCAGCTGGGCCCGACCAACCCGGACGTGGTGCAGGATGAGCCCCGGCGGGCGCTCAAGAGCGAATTCCTGGTGCGGGAGAATCGGAAATATTACATGGATCTGAAAGAGAACCAGAGGGGGCGGTTCCTGAGGATCCGACAGACCGTTAATCGGGGGCCCGGATTGGGAAGCGCGCAAGGCCAGACCATCGCTCTGCCGGCGCAGGGTCTCATCGAGTTCCGCGACGCTTTAGCCAAACTCATCGACGACTACGGCGTGGACGAGGAGCCGGCGGAGCTCCCGGAGGGCACCTCGCTCACTGTCGACAACAAGCGCTTCTTCTTTGACGTGGGCTCCAATAAGTACGGGGTGTTCATGCGGGTGAGTGAGGTGAAGCCCACGTACCGGAACTCCATTACGGTTCCCTGCAAAGTGTGGTCCAAATTCGGTAACACCTTCTGTAAATACGCGGAGGAGATGAGGAAGATCCAGGAGAGGAGTAGAGAGAAAAGGGCCTCGGAACTGCTACCTGAGGGCCCGCACGGCGGAGACGACGGCGACGATGACTGACGCGGATTTTAGGAGAGCTGACATGAAACAACCGAGACAACGTTGGACTCTGAAGAGAAAAAAAACAACCCAGACTTTTAACTGTAAAATAGAAAGAGAATCTACAAGGGAATCACCCCACACACACAACCTCCACAGACATGGCAGCACCTCTGCTGTCTCCTCGCTCATTTTACTGGATGTCACCCCACTTACCACCCATGTAACAGTAAGCCGCTGCTATCAAGGACTGAACTGTAAGATATGAACCGTTTCCTACTTGATTTAAGTGACAATGAACAGAGTGTTTATATCTCTATCGATGACAGATTTTGCACACATCAAAGCTATTTCACAAAAAAAAATGTTTAAGTGTTTTAAAAACTGGTAATAGACTTAAGATTTAATCAAAATAAAACCAGAGGTTTAGAGTATAAAGTCTTCATGGAGAAGGAATATTTGACATCAGCACAAAGAGGATATATTATGGACTTTATGAAACCAAAATCCGAATCCAGATGTATAGTTTATTATAAAGGTACGCAGAATAAATATGGCAATGCTCAATGAGTTGCAGAAGGCAGCACTGCAGGCCTTGTAAACACCTGTCAGCATGCGTGTAGGCACATGTTTTGAAAAGAAGTTGGCAAAGTAGGCTGTAGTCTCTAATTTGGCCTAAACGTAGTCGGCTAATGGAAGCATTTCTCTCATGCCATTATGGAAAAGGTTGAGACACAAACCTAAATAGCCTATGTGCGCCTCAAACAAATGGGTTAAACCTATCTCTGAGCTACTCTATTGAATATCAACCCTCTTGCACCATGTCCACATAAACTTAAATGAAAAAAGTGCTAACTTAGATGTACTAATTATGATTTTGTGAATCAGCTGTAAAAAAAAAATCCTTATTAAGATGCCCACGTTTTCTGTGGGATTTTTTTCTTTACGTTGTTGTTTTTTGTTTTTTCTTTTCCTCAAGGTGGTGGGGGATGCAAAAGGATATTAAAAAAGGTCCATATGTGGGAGCGCAAGGCGCAGAAACAAACAGACAAAAAAAGACGCGTCAGCGCAGCGCGCGGCGAGGCAACGCATCCTCTCTGACGTCATTACGACCCGTGCCTTATACACTCCACTCGTTTACGTGTTCTCACGTGGATGGTCTGTGACCTCGACCGCTGTATGTTTTCATTTACGAGTGCTGTTATGTAGGCAGAAATATATACTCACCAGGGCTGTGGGATTCACACCCCTGCAGTGCATGGAGCATGCGTGGCAACACCAAAAGTAAAGCTGAAAGGCTGCTGGGAGCTGGGGGTGGGTCCAGTTGTGTTTTTGGGTGTTGTTGGCACTTTGGGGGCTATGCATGTTGTGCTATGGCGCAACATGGAGCCCAGAATCCCTAGCCGCACCCCTGGCTCGACGGACTGATCGGTGCCTCCCGAGATCTCACTGAGTGTGCGCGAGCGTGGAAAGTAAGCTGGAAATGTTATGGGTGGCTTTGCTCACCATATGCACCATGATGTTAAAAAGAAAAACAAAAAATGAAAAAAACAGCAACAACAACAAAAATATATAAATACAATAAAAATAAAAAAACGAAAACCCAGGAGCGGCTGGATGAGGCTTATTTGTCAGAGCTGAGATGGATGCTGTTAAAGAGCCAGGCAGTCAGCCAGCCAGGCAGGCCAGCCGGCCGGTCCCATGCAGTCAGTACGAATGCGGTCCAGTGGATGTAGAGGCCTATCAGTGCAGGGCCAAGGCAGTGTCTATCTCTTTATGGTGCTACAGCCCCTTGATCGCTCCTTGGGGGCCTCGCCGCTCAGAATATGTCACTTTTGCATTGTTATTCTGATGCTTCTTTTTTTCCCCTTTCCTCCACAGTATGTCGTCCAAAACGTGTCAGGTTTCCCCTCCCAGCCAGAGACGAAGCCACTGACTAGTGTAGGACATTTTATATTAGTGTGCAATATTGTGTACGTGCCAATCGTGGCATTGTATCACGTGTATAGACGAAAAAAATGTATAGGCTATGTGATCAGTAGATATTTGAAAGCATGATGATGAAGTGGATGCATCCGCATTATATTTCCAAAATGTGAAGACTTTTACTTCTCAAGGTGAAAAAAGTCAGACTCGTTGTGAGTTTTTTTTAAATTGTTTTTCTTCCTGTCACTTTCTGTAAACCAGTAGGCTGCCTTGTCTGTCTCTCAGTGCGCGTAGACTAGCTCGGGTATTTTACGTCCTCCCTTAGGAAAACGAAAAAAAAGTTCTCCTCCAAACACACAACACAGACCGTCAACAACCTCTGACTGTCTCCATGTTGGCCCTTCTACACTAAGCTTGAATAGTATCTTGGGACTTGGGTCCAGGGGTGGCTGGCATACACACACATACACGCACGCACAGACACACACATACTCTCCCCCTGTTAAGGCCTCTTGTTGATATCTGAGTGTTTGGGAGGCCTCTGAAGTGTTTTGAATTGTGTCTAGAACTGCACAAGGCCTCCTGTCATTAGGAGAAAGAGAACTGTGTGCTTGGAGCCTGAGTGCGAGCCCTCGCTCACCTGGGACTGCAGTACAGGTGAACCGCAGTTTGACTTAGGCTTTTCTGGGGTTTCAATCGAGCCGGGTGATAGCGATCAGCCGCGGCAGAAGCCAAAGGACAGAGGAGTTTGTTGTTGTTTTCATGGCGAGGATCACAATCCCCTCTGATGTGGGAAGACATGTCGCAGTCTCGCTCCTCTTTCCCAGGCGTTAAAAAAAGGCTTGTTGCTTGTGCATTATTCATCACTTAGGACGTGTAGTCCATCCCTTCATTTTGACTCAGCTGACCTTTAGCCCTGCACTGAGGTCCTGCTGAACTCTCAGTGTGTTAAATACGACTGAGCTTGTCGGTGTGGCATGCCACCTAGCTGACGGGAAGGGAACACTTTAGAGGCCTCAGCTGGATAAAAGCGGCTAATGCACTCACAAGCGAGGCCTACCGTGTATGTAGGAGAGCTGAGGCCGGGCCGAAAGCAGAAATCCCCGGAGCACACTTGGGCTCATAAGGTGTCACAAGTTCAATCCTTAGTTTTAAACGCTGATTTGTGTCTGATTGGCTGCATTTGTGATGGCAGGAGAAGAAAAAAAGGCTCCAGAAAATCCCATCTGTTCACCACAGGACTGTTTCTGGCCCACGTTTGTCTCAGTGACAGTGAAAGGCCCGATGAAGCCTGGCACTGCACTGTAAGGGCTTACCAGCAGCAGCAGCAGCCTGCCACAACCTTCCAACCCGGCTGCAGACAGATCGAGTTAGGACCTTTCTCTCTGGAAATCTCTTCCACTTCTTACAGAGATGATTATATTTCCTCACACTGCCCTCAATACAAAAAACATTTATTTTCATTGAACGCACGTACAAGCCACCTATGACTATGTGCCCAGAAAAGCACATCTGAGGTCAACCTGAGTTCATCTTGAGGTCACCGCGAGTCTGAAGTCACTGTGGTGATACAGCACTTATTCCCCAAAGTGTTCTAGTTTTAGCCTGGCTGACTTTAATCATGTCTGCTACATGCTAAGACTGGAAATACGACGCTTCCTTTCTCTTTTTCTCTAATGGCCAAATATGAGGAGAGCCTGAACATGCTCATAGAGTTCACTTTGTGAATGCCTCACTCTGTGAAACGCACACATTGTTCGCTTCTTTGTTTGTTTTTAAAAAAGATTTAAACATGTGTTCTTTTGTTTTCTCCAGGTGCTACTGGGTCAGTTGTGTTTTTAGCGTTGAACGTGGCTTTTTCGGGTCTTTGTCCGAAGCGTACTTCCGGTGCGATCAAACCTGATTTTGTGAGACCTTTACCTGGAGTCACCTCGCAACCACGTTGTGCCCACATCTACACAGTCATCCATCTCTAGGACTTAAATGCAGCATGGTAGGCGGATGTCGTTCGTCTCGTTTTCTCCGGATGGGTTGGATGTGCATGAGCGATGCTGCTCTGTGCTTGTTAGCGCTGTTTCAATTATTTTCTCCACAGCAGCAGCCATCATAGTGATCTCTAATCATGATGTTAACCGAACTTTCGCCTGCAGTATTCATTTGTCAGATTTGACTTAAGTGTGCCGTTTTCTTTCGTTGATCAGACTACTGGTAACCAGACCATTCCTGGTCAGACTGAGGAGAGGTTAAGTTGTAGATGCAGCGATATCTACTTGCTGCACGCACCTCAGTGTCAGATTGCTAGGATGGCTCCGCTGTAGGTGGGAAACAAACCGTCTACATGACGGTTTAACAGAAAACTTCCACAAATGAAACGCGGCTGCCGGCTCGCGCCTCCACCAGACTATACGAGTACTAACTAAAAAAACAAAAAAAAGTAAAGAACTGACTGAACTTCTGTTAAGGTGTTCAAAACAACCAAATGTGCTCTGTTTCTGGTTTCCAGTGTTGTAGTCTTTCATTGGCCATTCGGACTTTCTGGTTAATCACACAACCAATCGCAGCCTCTGGTCAAAGCCAAGCACTATATGACTCATTAGAAAACCACAGACAGAGGAGCTCATTCAGCATGTCTTCTGTTTGCACACGCACCGAGCAGTAGGGTCCACCGTGTTCGCAGACTGTAAAAGCTACTGTTGTGTATAGTTCTTGAAGACGTCCTTGAAGCTGTTCTGGAGATGTTGGGTTAAATGGATCCTGGATTTTTAAGGGGGTGGGGTCAATGCACAATGAACATATCCCATTGTCACCGTTTGGTCTCAATCCCTTTACCATCCCCATAAGAGATAATATGTTGTATCTTTCGAAAATATTTTATCTGTGGCGTGTGTGTGTGTGTGTATATATATATACATATATATATATGGTTTGTTATATATGATGCTCCTCCTTTCAGAAAAATATAACATGTAAACAGGAAAAACATTGCTGTTTTTTTCCTTTGTATTTTATACTTACAGAAAGCATTGAATAAAAATGGATAAATACTTGCACTTTAGATATATTAAGAAAAATAAAAATCTGCATATTATTTTTGATAGGGATCTCACATTTAAAGAGTATAAATTACAGGCTTTGTGACTATTGCTGGACAGAGATGTATTGAGTTCTACTTATTGAAGTATATTTTGTCTGTGTCAGAAGGTTTACTAAAGTAAATTGCATGATAAAGTAGTGCTACACCGATATTGTTTTTTTTTTTTTGTTCGTTTTATTTTGTTTTGTTTTTTTAGTTGATAAAATGTCTGAAAACTGTGATAACGACCCTCTTGTATCATGTTTAACCTCTCCTCACCCATTCTAGGATATTTCTTACTGAAATATGGCCTTTTCCTGACTATATGACGATGGTGCTTACTTTGGCTTTGACATCGAGCTCATCCTATACATCTCGACATCATCATCATAACTCGCGTCCTTACACTCCATTTCTTTCTGTTATGTACTCTCACTACCTTATTAAATTTCCGTTGATGGCAAAAAAGTAAAACAAAGGTGTGCTGTTTTGTACATTGCTGTTTGTTTTAATGTTGAGGGAGCTTTGTTGTCTGAAAAATGACTAATGGCGCAATAAAATGTCATTCCACATGTCCTGGTCTCTGCACAGCTGTCTTTAACTTCGCAATAGTCAGTTTTTTAACAGACCCGGGTTCGATGAACCCCAACCAGCAGGAATTGCTGACTGAATTCAATATACTATTACCAAAGTTATTAGTTTCTTTTTTTTTAAGGAAATCTGCCAAGTTTCTATGCACAACAAGAAAGACAATATACACTGATCAGCTGCGACATTAAGTTACCCTTGTTCATTCTACCCAAAGAAGCTCTCACCTATTCGGACAGGAAGCTGGACCTCTCACGGTGTCCCGGCAGGGTGGTGCCTCTATCAGTCAGGCTCATTTATGCACATCCTGCCACTGCGTGATCAGATTGGGATCAGGAAAAGTCAGCACCTTTGACTCCCTGTTGTGTTTTCCAGGCTTTCTTGCGCTGTATTTGGAGCGTGCTGGGGCACATGTTGTCATACGCAACCATAATGTTTCTGCAGCCGCCACGTGTCAGAGTTGCATCTGCTCGAATGCAAAGCTCTACCAGCAGAACATTGCACTGCAACAAGATGATTGATGTTATTCACTTTACCTGCCTATGGAGCTCGGAAAGATAGTAACTGGACTTCTTTAAATTTCTTGAAGATGTTTCACCTCTCATCCAAGATGCTTCTTCAGTTCTAAAAGCCTCTTGGATGTGAGGTGAATTGATTGGTGGAGAATCTACACACACTTTACCTGTCAGTGATCTTTTATAACCGTGGGGAAGACTGCTGACTTGACAGTTGTCCAGATGATGATCGTCGACACCGTCTGTAAGGACAGTTAGCCACAGAAGGCTCCTGAAAAGACTCGTTGTTCACAGAGTGCTGAATCGAAACTTATTCATGGAAAGTAGATGGGAAAGGGAAAGTATGATAGCAAAAAGGTGCACATTCAACAGGAATCACTGCAGCTTTGGGGAGACAGAACACGGAGCACTGTATTAACTACCATGTTATCATCCAGGGTGTCATTATCACTAATGGCACCTCATGTGGATTACTCAACTATGCCGTATACCTAAAGGGAGTTTAAAGTTACTTTACGTTTATGCTCAAACTGCTGCTGCAAAATGCAACGATGCTATCAGCATTCAGACCGGACACCAGTAAGCCTTGTTCTCATGGTGCAGTTCTGATGGAAAGCAGGTTCAAAATCTCCTGGGAAAATGTAGACTGTAAAACAGGAGAAAGGCAGCGCTTTTATTTTCCCCTGGCAACCGAAATAGTGGAACAACCACACCAACTGTGGAAACTTTACCTGGCAAAAAGAAAATCCTTCTCCAATTCCCATTCTTGGATGATGCAAAGAGGGCAAAGAAGGAGAGCGACAGAATTTGAAAGCAAAAAAAAAGAACCTTAAAAGAGCTTGAAAGAGACTTTTGGTCTGCCTCATTTCTGCAGGATCAATAAAAAAAATCCCGACTTCTTAGGGCAATAAAAAGAAGTCCTGTCTTTGTTACAAAGGTGGAAGGATTGAATATGTGAAGCTTCATGGCTAATGTGGTATTCATACCCTTAATCAGATGCCAAATTCAAGTATGAATTTATTGACTGATTTTAGCATTTGACCCCATTATGAGCTGGCTAGGGTTATTTTAAAAGCTGAGAAGATGCACACTGTACTCACGATTATAGCTGCAAAAAAATGTCAATTAAACATAAGTACACTCTCAAATTATAGCATTTAAAGGGAACTCGTGGTACTTTCAGATTTGAAAGTCAGAGGAGTTACACAAAACATAGCTGCCGACAATAGCTAGCTTCTACTAGCATTAAGACGTCCCTCAGGGTTTGCAGGGTTGAGTTGCAGTGTGTGTGATGTAGGCTCCAGTATATGTCACTGAACAAGAATGCAGAGGGGAAAAAAAGATCTCTGGTTACGCTGCACTGATTATGAGACCAGCACCTGCTGTTGATGCTGTGGGAGTCCTGTGCAGAATAGATAAAACAATAAAAACATTTATTTTTTTACTTTTACTTCCTTAATTTCTTTTTTAAGCGCAGGTGGTATTAAAGAAATGATCATGCTTTTATTTTTGTGGGGCAGTAAAATCAAACATTGCCAGCTGTGTTAGTGACTCCTGTGATTCTTTGGCTGTGATAGGTTCAAAATGTCTAACCCCACCCCTGACTGGCCAAATCACTTGGATTGACAGGTAAATTGACTGACTCCTCACTTGCTCCTTACCTCTGTGTTTATCAACATTAAAACATTGTTACTTTGAAGTTATATAATAAAGCTCATATTTGCAGTTCATTTATTCATAAATTCTAGCAGGTCTTTTTTATGCTTTAGCGTGACTTTCAATGGCGCCAAATTTGTTGTCTTTTTTATGTCACAACTTCTTGTTTGTTTTTTTAAAAAAAACTTTAATGATCTGGAGGTCTCAATACTCACAACCATGTGCATTTCCAAACGCTTGTATGACAGAAATGGTTCAGCGGACACATTTCGGTTTGAAACACTTACTGTAGGACAGTGTTACAGTTTCCCCATCGCGGACGTCCGTGTGACCGCTAGCCAGGCAGATGGCACGCAACGATGCACCCGCTACGCATGCGTCCTTCAAGCGGACTTGGCAACAGTAAAACGTGCAGGACTACTCACCCACAGAGTCTAAATGTTCGTGCCTGCGTGCGGGTATAATCCCAGCCTTAAGCAGACACAGCTACCCGGAAATTCAGCAACATTACAGCTGCAGTTGATAATGCAACACTCTCTGTAACAGGCAGCGCGTGGCACAGCACACGGTCTACCATACCTGTTTATTTTTTCACATCGGCTAATTCTTTATATCGTTAGGTATCAAATTAACCCTGTTACTGAATCACCTTTATATACATGGGGCAAATGACAACTAAGGGGAAATAGTCGAGTGGACATTTAAAAAAAACCCCATAACGTTATTGTGACTAATATGTGGGCAGCTACAGGATATTCGTTCCTTATAGTCTTAAACTAAGCATATTAAATTATTATAGTGGCATAGTTATGCTGCGCTAAATGTGTAATTAAATATTTATCATGTTCTTTCAACTAAACTTTAAAAAAAAAAGTCACGCTTAGCTCTTACCTACAGTCTCAGCTGTGAGGCTTTATGGTTGTGTACTAAACACGTCACACACGAAATAGGTTGTTTGTTCCACAAACACATGGCCATGACCACAGACACATGCCAGGTGTGTCTGCGGTCTCTGTCATTAAGCAACCTATAGCTAAACTTTTACAGAAACTTCGTTTTTGAATATGTGTATGTAACATAAACATATACATTCACTGGCCACTTCATTAGGTACACATGTTCAACCTCTTGTGTACATGGCAGCAACATAATGCAATTAGGGATGCAGGCATGATTATGATAGCCTGCTGAAATTCAAACAGAGCTTTAGAACATGGCATAGTTGTTGGTACCAAACAGGTTGGTCCTAGTATTTTAGAAAAACTGCTGATCTGCTCCAAATCCATCTATAGTGTATAGAGTGAGCGGTAGTTCGGTTCTCTGGGTGAAAATGATTGTGGATGCCAGAGGTCAGAAAGAGAATGGGCAGACTGCATCAAGCTGACAGGGAGGCAATAGTAACTCAAATGACCACTCATTACAACCAAGTGTTCAGAAGAAGATCTCTGAACACATCAAGCCTTGAAACTGAAGTTACAATGCAAAGAAAACTCAGGACTACAGATTGGAAAAAGTTTGCCTGCCCTGAGGAGTGTTGATTTCTCCTTGAATATTTGGATGGTAGGATTAGAATTTGGCACAACCAACATTAAAGGATGGACCGATTCTCCCTTGGTGTTGCAAATATTTCATCATCATACTCTTTAGTACCAACTGAGCATGCTTTAAACACCACAGCCTACTTGAGTATTGCTAGTGACCATGTCCTTCCCTTTATGACCACAGTGCACCGATCTTCTGATAAAGCTTCATGTCACAAAGCTTAAATCATCTCAAAGAGGTTTCTTGAACATGACAATGAGTTTACTGTACTGAGATGTGGGATGTAGGAGATTCACGTCATGGATAAATAGCTAAAAAATCTGAAGCAACTTTATTAGGCGCCAAAATCTTTGAGGAGTGTCTCCAGCACCTTTGTGTTTTGAAGGAAAATAAAAGGGAGGGTCGAACCTAATAAAGTGGCCAATGAGGGTTTACGATAAATGTGCTCCACAATGGGTAAATGTGCAACTTAACAACTGACAGTTTAACTGCAAGGCAACACATTTTTGCAGCAACTTTCAAACAAGTGCACTGACCTGTGGAGGAAAGTGGGCGTAGTTGTAAACAGGAGACATTTAAAAGCATTACACAGTAATAGTCATGTCTGCAGAATGTCAAAGAAATTAAAAAACACAAACACAAATTAAAACTTAAAACACAAATTAAAAAACTGGCACGGATTTTTTTTTTTTTTTTAGCTTTTCATTGTTTTAGTCTTGACAGTTTTATAAATTACAACCACAATCAATCTGTATAAAAGCTTACTTTATGAAGCACAGACTAAATATTCAGTAAATATGTCCTTTACATAGTATGAGCATCCTGTCAGAAAAGTTCAGATATACAAACAAAACAAACAAAAAGAAAAATCCAATCCTGACATCAAAGTGCCGAAGTTGTCTTTTTTTTTTTTTTTGCTTAAATAAAACATAACAATCAACTATTTTTTTCCACAACCCTATATTACAGCACAGGCCTAACCTAGAACATTGGGAAACAATGGTTAGCACAACAGCCAAAGTGACTATAAGGGGAAGTCTCCCTGTAAGAAAGCAGGTATTTATCCTAACAATACAGCTTTAGAAAAAGTACTTCCTCTCTGAAAGCTCCGCTCCTGTTTCAGCGTTTTGGTCTGTACAAGAATCAGGTTCCAGGATTCCAGCTGTGATTCCAGATTTCCAGCAAAGTCCCAAAAGGATCTCAGATCCCATCAGTCACTATTAATACAATGTACGTAGCAACAGAAGCAATGTGTCCGGAGCCAAAGATATAATTGTTCCTCCCATCAACCCTGGTTATGTCTACATGCTTCTGAGTCACACTGTGTTTGTGTGAGGGGGGCGCTGAACTCACTGATCTACAGTTGTGTCATTACATAACAAATCACACAGAAAGAGAACGTGTGTATGTGTGTGTGTGTGTGTTTGGGGGATATAGGATCAATTGAGGTGCTCACAGAGAGCGATACCACCATATGTCCTTTTCCCACAACCTTACACAAGTCCTCCTTCCAGAAGAATCGGCCTCATTATGTTGTTTTCCTCAGTTTGGAGTAATGTGTGCTGGATGTCCATTTTGCCTGTTCTTGGCTGGCAGAGACGGTCGTACTAAGTAAACCAAACCAGTCTCTTCTAAGAAAACAAGTCTCTCCTCCATCAGCTCCTTCTCACCCATGTGGAGGGTGTTTTGATCGCTACTTTGCTGGTGGAGTTGTTTTGCCGCCGTTCCCCTCTCCTATCCAGCATGCTGTCAGCCTACCTGAATTTAGCCCACTACGCTAGAGCAGTCCTGCTGCTATGCTCTGCTGTCAGCCAGCCTCCATCTGAAATCGGTCAGGGCCTGCTTTCCCAAAAACATCTTCATCTAATAAGAAGCTTGGCAACAGAAAGTCAAATTCCCAAAATTATAACAGGGCAAACGACGCTGCGATAGGTCCATGTAGCATGTTATAAATCAGAGCAGAGATCAGTCAGACTTAAAAACACGTTTTATCACGTGGCTGGCTTTGTCCTGAAGATGCTTTTGAGAGATCCAGGCCTGACTGTGCCGGCAGTGCTATTCAGCAGAAGGCCGTTGGCTTGTTTTCTCTCAATGTGCTCAACAAAATCTTTATACAAATAACATGACCCTGCTATATTTACTTCTTCCTGTCGCCTACAAGTTCAAATTCTTAACTGGAGCCACTTTCAAAAGCACGCCAATGCACACGCGTACACACACATGCATGTGCACACACCAGCCCACCCACACTTTCCTGTTCAGCCCTTCAGTCTTCAGAAACCTCACGCCCAACCATATATTGTTACATATGAGTTCTGGCAGCTCAGTTTACTCAGTCATGGTACAGAAAGAGCAGTAAGTGGATAACATGGCACAGTGCTTTTGCCCTCTCCAGAAACATACAGTTAAACACAGGTTAGTATTAGAGGGGGGAAGCGGCAGCTCAAAAATCACAGGAACACATGTTTGATCTCTGACAAGTAACAGTATTCTTTAAATCCCTCAACAGCTAGTGCCGAGGTGCCCTTGAGTAAGGCACTCAACCTCCAGTTCCTCCGGTGGAGCAGCTCAGTGAACAGTTTAAACTATGGTTCCTCTTGGCAGCTCCTGCTCACATGTGAATGTATGTAAATGTGTGAATGTTGAGAGGGGAACCCTTGCTGGGGTGAATAAAGGTTAAATAAATAAATAAATATGCTATACAGGAATCTGATCCTCCTGAGTTCTTCTCCGTGTTCCTATATCTCCGGGACAGATATGTTGCATCTTCAGACACCATTCTCCAACAATATTGTAGGTCCATAAAGCACACAGTCTTGTGAGTGGCCGAGTGTGTAAACGCGAGTTGAAGTAAAGCCAAAATGCTACAGTAGTACCATCTGTACTATGTCCATCTCAATCACTGCTTGACTCCCAGGCTGCGGAGCAAGGCAAAGGAAACCAGTCTGTGTCTGTGCAGTCTTATATCGACAGGTTATAAACTACTGCAGCTCACAACTAAAAAACACATTTCAACTAAAGACAACTCTTCACTCTGAGTTCAAAAATTAATACTGACGATGCTGCTATAAATAGTGATCACAGTTATGATCGTTGTAATGTGCAATAACAAAAGTTAAAAGAACTGAGGTTTGGCAGGGTCGCTTGTGGTGGGGTATCAAGCGCACGCTCTTCTTATCTATTGCTCATTACAGGAACTTATCATCACGGTTGATAAATTCTGGGAAGGATAGTGATGGCTTACTAAAGAATGGAGCACAATAAATAAAATGCTAACAGCAAATCCGAGAAGGACTTGTAGGATTTAACTAGTTTGGCTTGAAGAGATGCTGCTTTGAGGGCTGTGGCATTTGGTCTTCTTTCCTCAGCTCCTCTTTCCTGGGATGTCGCATCCAGTTGCCCTCCCGTTCAGGCCACCGTGCGCCTGACTGATGGACGGCGAGGACTGCGTCTTGCGGAGGTGGCACTCTCGGCCGGCCAGACCGCCCTCCATGATCAGGCCGCCCATCACGCTGGCCTCAATCTTCTCAAGGTCATCCGTCTCTGTGCGTATTTTAGCCTGCAGGAGGCTGATGTATGTCTCATACCGAGTCTTCTGCTCAGAGAGGGGCGTGGAGGGAGAGATGTGTTTTTGAAGACAAAAAGACCAAAGGACAATTAATCGAGAGTCAAACAGAAGAGACCAATAACACAATTTGCCAAAAAAACAGGTTGTCTACCCCAGCTTTTAATACCAAGGGTAAATAAAGTGACCCTTGACTCTAAAAATAATACAGCAGACATGTTCCTCTGTCATAATTCGTGGTCTATTAGCTGTTTATCAGTTAAAAAAAGAAAATTAAAAACAGAGAAATTAACAAAAAGCAGCACAAAGAATTTACCTCGTATGCGAGGTAGTGCTCTTTGAGCCGGTACTCCTCCCACTCTCTGCTTTTTGGGTCAGCTGAGGGCAGATTTTTCCGGTGTTCTTCCAGCTCCAGGCTCATCTGCTTCAGCTTGTTCTCGTGACTCAGCAGCTGGTCCTCCTGCACCAATCACAGCGCAAACAGATGCCAGAGGACCCCAAAACAGCCAATCAGATGTAAGCAGATACAAATAGCATATGTAAAATGTGCATGCTGCTGAAATAGACTGTGTGGTATATGCAATTAGTACTGGATGCTGAATGCTGACATTGGTGTATAATGTTTCTTGTGGGATGCAAGAGAAGGAAGCTTGTGTTTCTAATGCGTGCCACCATCTGTGCATGTGCTTGAGTGCGGACCTGGTTCAGTCGGGTGGATGAGGACGGCAGGATGGGCCGACAGAATTTCTTCATGGAGCCGATAGCAGCAGGGAAGGCTGGGGCAGAAAACAGCGCCGCCACCAGGTTAATCCGGAAGATCCAAGACATCATCTCCTCCTCACTCCTGGAGAGAGACAGAAACAAAGACAGAGAACCAATTCATTCAAGTTTTAATGGTGGTATGTTTCATTTTAGCAGGAAAATTATGACAGCAACCGAGCAATTAAAATCATATCAAACATCCAACTAGTTATACTAAACACCTACATTTTCAATTGAAAGCTTTTAAGATTTCAAATCTAAATGACAAATCCAACACAGAAACAGTTCTGAAGTCATTCGACACAATAATAGTGTAATCAGTGTTTTGAGGCATGCTGAATATCAAATGAGAGATAGTGCCTTCCATTATCGGATTATTAGTAGGTACTCCTTTTTTAGCACCTTAAACCACCATAGAAATTCTTCTTAAGAGCAGGGCTATTTACAGATTATTCATAGATCATTATGCACCACACACCCTTCTCCTCTACACCTGCGTATCCTCTTAAAACATTCATTCTCAAGCCGAAGTAACATGGTTTCATCAAAAATAATGCAAAATTAAAACTTGAAAAAAAAAAGTTGTAAAATTTCGAAACCTAAAATTTTACTGTTTAAGGACAGATAACTTACGGTGCCTGCAGCAGAAAGACTCTCCAGTCTGAGGTTTTGAGCTTCAGTACGTAGGCTCTCTTGCTGTAGTCGGTGGCACGAGTAGCTAAAGCGTGGTGGATCCGCACTGCGTTCTTCAGGTCCACCTCTGAAATGTCGGTATCTGGCTTGTACTCATCCTGGGTAAGTAACAAGAATAAAAGGAAACTGTTGCACGTATCGATGGTGTCCAGATCACTACATTCAGGTTGACACCAGAGTAAAATCACCTTCATACCATCACCTGAAATTAAAAATATTATCCTGATGACAAGAAATAGAAGCTAATTCATTTAACCTTATGGGCTGTTAGTAAAGTCTTCCCGCCAGCAGGGGGAGACAAACACACACTTACACAGACCAGCCTCATTTCCTCTGTTAATGCCTTTTCTATCTCCCTCCCTTTCTGGCACACACACACACACACACACACACACACACACACACACACACACACACACACACACACACACACACACACACACACACACACACACACACAGAGCACAGAAGCTCACAGCATCCACCACTGCAGTGACAGCAGTGTGTTTCTATGGTAACAGAGCAGAGGACGAGATGCGGTACCTTCTGGAGATATAAGATCATCCCTTTCAGAACTGCATAGAACTTCTTCCATCCTCGGCGACCCCTTGGAGCTAGGAGAAAAAACACAAAGAAAGCTCTTGCTTTATTACTATTTTTCTTTATCATAAAGGATTTGCTAACTTGAGTCAAAAATGTGTGTACTCACTGCGTTTGCCATCCATGTCGGCGTGGCTTTTCCGGGTCAGCACACCATGCTTGTAGGTGACGGCATTTAGGAGAATGGGAATGGCAATGAAAGGGTTACTGCCGTCCGTTACCCTAGCAACACGTTTACTCCCGCCCTCACATTGCTCCTCCACCAGTTCTGACAGACTCTTCCTCAGCTCCTCCTCCTCACTGCACACACACACACACACACACACACACACAAACACATTGAGATGTATTCAAGTGCACTTACTTCAAAAAACTTGCATACTACAAATACTTATCCTTTTGATGGGCACAGAACACATACTCACACTGCCCACTCAAGCTTCTCGTTCTTGATCGAGTTATACAAAACCTGTGCAGGCAACAAAAGAGGGGACTTGTGAACATTTTCTTTAAAAAAAAATAGACTACAGGGTTGGAATGACAACACAAACTTTAGTCTGTGGCTGAGAATAAATGAATAAATAACAATCAAGCTGACTCAGTCTCCTGTTGCTGTGCTACTTCAGGACGAGATCTGTACCTTTAATAAATCTTTGGGAAAGTCTTTGCTGTTGTTGAGACCTTCTAGATTACTGATAAACTGCTGACAGGACATCTTCTTCCCAATGTTCTGAGGAGAGGAGAACACACCAAGAGACAGAGAGAAATGAACAAACAACAATTTGATGATTTTTGGGGGGGGCATGTGTATGAAAAGATTTTTTAAAAATATATTATTATTATTATTATTTTAAAGAAACTGGTGCTTTACACCGAGTTTTATCGACTCCAATGTCAATGCAGCTTAGATTCTGTCCACTGGGTGGCAGTGTTATACAGCTGAGGTACTACCGCAGTAGTAGTGCCTATATTAGAACATATCAAGCACACCTTTTACCAGCGTTTTGACCTCTAATCACGATGCCTCATTATGATTAGAAGGGAGATGTTTCTAACCTGAATAGACACAGAAGTGGAAATAAAACTGATCTGAAACTGATGTGATTCACACATTCCTCCAGGGAGGCTACATAGCAGGCAAGACAGCCCAGTTCCCTTTTCCAGCGAAAACAGAAATTATTCAGGATGTGATCTGACAGGCAGTGGAAAATGTTTTATTCTCTCTTTACTGGTATGATCCACTAATGGTCACAAGAAGATAATACTCTTACAACTTCACTGAATGATCAGTTTTCATTTAAGCAGCATAAATACCAACCAAACTTAGGTATTTAAATACTTTTGTCTCACTGAACGAAAGTATCTAAATACCTACATTTTAAAAATATGACTTCAATTCCATTGTCGGCTGACAAAAGGAGGAGCATTTGTGAACGAGATGAGTGTTAGTACTGTACGTATACTTACCACCTGCAGGGGCAGAGACAGACCAGGGGACCAGATATGGTTAGCAGAGGATGGATTTGAAAAGGAGGGAAAGAGATTGAGAAAAGAGAGGATTTTAATTAGAGAAGGCCTATTAAGTAAAACTACTATTAGCAGGAGGGTGAAGAAAAGCAAAGCAAAAAGCCTATGATGGATCATGTTATGCAGACCACAGTGTCCCTGTTTTTAGAAGGGAACAGACGAGACTACAGGAGGAGAGGAGAGACAGAAACAGGTCAGAAACTAGGCCGGGGAGGGGAGAGAGAAGCTGGGACAAAAGCACAGACAGAGAAGGGAAAGAAGAAGAACTATACCTAAAAGAGGACATAGATAAAGACATGGCATTGCTGACAAAGGCCTGTATTTACACTCTGTTGTCTAATTCAGTTTTCAGTCCTGTGAGGTAAGACCTGAATGTCAACAACCTACATGTTTTGGGGACTCCAGACTCATTTAAAAAAAAGTCCCTGCCGGAGGTCCACTTTGGCTATGTTTGTATCTTCCTGAAAATCACCTTTCACTGATAATTACATTTATCTTTGATCTGGATGGGTCGATAATACTGCCTTTGGGAGGTGAAGGACAAGAAATCTTTCACTGTCAAAGCAAATGTGAAAGCTATTTAGCGAACGTCAGCTAGTTTATCTAACTTTGATGCATTCATTAGTGTCAGGGTCACTGTAGTCAGTGTTCTAAGGCAGCAGCAACAAACAAGTAACACTTTAGTTAGCGTTCCTTGTTCTGAAGGGACTGAACAACTAACCAACATTTTGTTAAAGCTAAGCTTGCAAAAACAACAGGTAGATAGCAGACCTCACAGGTGGGCTTTCTATAGCAATATGAAGTCACATGAAGAGCGATTTAGACAAATGAAAGGTTGTTAATTCTGGGAATCAGAATGTCAGAGAAATACAATACATACATGTCCATGCAGATCTGTGTTGAGCAGCATGAGGGCGCAGGTCAATGTGTGGGCTCCATCTGTAAAGGGACAGTACACATGGCTGAGGTCCGCTAAATGTCACACCACTTCTTTCTAAGCACACACACACTCATATAAAAACAATAGTGTACAAAATCAATGTACATACAATTTTTCAGCACACGTCTGCAGTGCTGCACAAAATATACACACTCAAATAATATCATCTGGTGCTATAAAGTGATTTGCAATAGTTACATTTTAAGAATTGAAATGCACCAGCTTCATCACTGCAATGCAAAACTATGGGCCATGGACATTTAGTCAACTGTTTTCTACATGGACAC
Source organism: Simochromis diagramma (assembly GCF_900408965.1). Taxonomy (NCBI): domain Eukaryota; kingdom Metazoa; phylum Chordata; class Actinopteri; order Cichliformes; family Cichlidae; genus Simochromis; species Simochromis diagramma. Next base: position 2,977,438 of record NW_024387477.1, read on the forward strand.
CAACAACAGCGATTTTTTTTTGTCTTTTTTCACTTTCTGATTATAATACTGTTACCCTTGATTATCTTTATCATCACCTTCACAGCTCTGACCTTCAGAGGTGGGTGTCTGGGGGTTACAGTGGCAATAGCGTCTGGAGAAATGGACAAGGACCCGCTCTCTCTCCTGGGTTTCGCCCATCAGTGGAAAGGCCTTTAAGAAGTTCCTGCCACACATGAACAACCTTATGAAACATTTTTCTCAAAAAAACCCAAAACTGCAACAGTTAGTCCTGCTTTTTAAAACTCAGGTCATTGTGGCATAGTGCAGTATGGTACAGGTTCCACATCTAAACTGTAAATAAATCAGAGGGGATCAGAGTGTCAAAATCACTGATTGATTTGTCAACTGACACTTTTGTTAAACAACAAAAGCATATTATTATCACAGATCTGAGCATTTTCTGTTTTTGTTAACTGTGCTAAATTTAAAGTTATTATTCTAGGGAAGCCATCTTGGTAGCTGACATCTTTTTTTCAGATTTAGATATAGATGATGCATCTAAAAAATATTTTTTCAGAATTCATCACTTTGGCTGAATGTACTTTGAAGATCCAGAATATGTAAAGATCCCAACAGTACCAAAATGAATGCAGGATGTCACTTTTCATCAGCATTGTTCACTCAACTGAAAGTCCTGCACTGAAGGCAGCAGTCTGAGACAGCAACATGTCAGATACAAGACCGTGATGTACTCTGCAGCTGTCAGCTACACCAGCTAACTGTACTGAGCACGACAGCTTGATTAACACAAAGCTAATGTGTTGTGAAGAGGGAATGTGAAGAACACACACAGCCTAGGTGCATGCACTAATAGCTCTACCATCACACATTCATCACCTGCCAGTGCTGAGTGGGCATTACCTCAGGGCGCGATCCAGCGACAAGCCAGAGAAATCAAAGAAGCTCAGGTACTCTGATGCCACCATCTGGCTGAACTCATTACTGCAGGGAGACAGAAAGCACATCAACAAATGTTATATAAATGTTTGATAACACTATGTTACAGCCACGACTAAGGGTGTAACTCCCCTGTGATTAAACGGAACTTCATTATATTTTATTTCAAATTACAATACAGTTATATTTACCTACAAAACAGTTAAAACCTGACTTGTTGCGCCCTTATTTTTGTGTGCCTACTGGGAAATATTTATAGATAATGGATACACATTCAGATATGAATACACATTGAGGAGTGTTTAATGAAACTTTTTTCTGTTTTGTTTGTTTGTTTGATTTTTACATCCATCATCTTTGTGTCTCGTGGATATGGAACACTTGTGGCAAGCCCACAAACCTCCCTGTATTGGACCATCACACCAGAGTGTGTGTGCCTGTGTTAACTGTCTGTATGCGTGCTCACTTCTTGCCCAGGTGTCTGGCCACATCGCAGCGTTTGAAGCCCTCGAGGTGATAGAGGCGCTTGGCAAGCCTCTTCGCAGCCTCACAGTCAGCTCGGCAGCCATTGGCCAGAGTATCTGTGCTCCCGTGTTCCAGACTGCCCAAATCACACTCATCTGAGTCAGACAGCACGTCTGTGAGGTTGGCATCGCTGAGGAGGAGAACACACACACACATGTAAAAACAAACACACAGTCGCACACACAAGCAGGTACCCAGGGTAATGAATGGAACGCATGCCCATTATGGACACCCACTCACTCACAGCTAAACAGAAAAAGCTCAACTGTGAAGCATAAAACTCAATTACATAAACATATGCTCACATGCACAGAAAAACAAGTCAAATGAGGCTCAAATGACTTGTTATGGCAGTGACCCACTTTCACTGTCACTTAATGTCCTACTTTGATGCAGTGGATATGATGGCTGATTATACAGCTGAAGCTGATTTCACCTGCCCCAATCTCCTCTAAAAAGCCCCACTAATCTCAGACCGTGGACCACTAAGATAATTAGAATTAAAGGGCTATAACATAAAGAAAACCCTTTAATTCTACCCTTCTATTTTGGGAAAATGCAGCTGGGAAGTTAGTAAAGTAAGCTTCGCAGAAGTGACCAAGTAATGCTCTTTCCCTGGCCTCGATGGTAGCTTTCCCCAAACACCCAAATGTGCTAGTTAAACGCCCTTTGCAACCTCCTTGTCTATCAGTCAAATGTCTATTCCAGCTGTGAATGAGTCTGTGTGAGAGTATGAAACAAGGAGTTTATGCCAAAAACAGAATGCACTTAGTCACCCCTGCAGGAGTAATAAAGGTGAAGAACAGATAAAGTGAGTGTTAAGAACACGACAGAACGTGCTGTTTTCAGCGCAAAGTAATAACTTGCACAGGCTGAATCGATGACAGATTTCCAACACTATGCACCATGGTAACAATACATGGTAATGTTTCAAACTGAAATGTGTTAACCGTTGCTGGAATATACCATTTTATAAGCAGCCTGAACTGATTATTAAGCTCTTTTCTATTTCACCCAAGTGAGTTACTCATTTAAGCTTACGCTTAAATATAAAAAAAAAAATTAATAAATAAATGAATCATACTTTCAGCCAGTAAAAGCCTAAGTAGAAGGATGTAAAACCACTGCAGGGGAAAGCATGCTCAACAGGCCTAAAGCTGCATAAATATCATTCATGCTCTGATCCTAGTGATCTAACACAAATTTGATGTTTATATGAATAAAGTCAACTTCATTCAATTTATTAGAAGTTCCACAAGTATTGTTCAGGATCGATATAAATGGAATACATTTGACAGGGGTGGACGGGCATAAAAGCTTTTAGCCTAGTGATTTAGCACTGTACATTAAATTGGGGGAAGTAAAAACTTTTAATCTTTATATACCTTTTATATAACCAGGAAATGGAGTTCTTCAGATTTAGAATCTCTTGGGCAAGAGCTTCCTGGCCAACACAGAAACATTAACCTATGATTAACCTAACATGTTTTTGATTGCAGGGGAACCCAGAGCTGACAGACTGAACAGAGAAGGCCCATGCACAGGTTGAGACATAGGACCTTCTTGCTGTGGGTAAACAGTGCTAACTTGCTTAGCCATCATGTTGCAACAAAATGATTTTAAAAAACTGACACAGCAGCAGGAGCTGATGTTCTGACTTTTTAATCACTAGTATGGGTCATGCTTCAGAAAGACACTAAATTATACATTTTGCAAAATGAAACTTAAAAGCATCTTTCATCAGACCCTCCCTGTCTGGCAAACGCAGACATCTTTCAAACACTGCACTGTCCAGCTTGTAAAACAGGATTTGGCGTTACAGAGTTTTACCCTGAGGACATCAGCAGGTTTCTGAGGCTTTCAGTCACAGAAGACACTACATGACTTCTAAGTAGCACCATGACAGCTAGGCTGAGTCTCATGCTACAGTTGGCAACCTTTAATAAATAAGGGCATTACTGCAGGCTGTGATGAAGGCTACTGGGGGCTGAAGGAGAGTTTAACAGTCTGTTTATTCAAACAAAAGGCCCCACATGCTCTGTGGCTGTTAAACTGTTGTAAAGACAGCATAGATAATCAATGCAGAGTATTAATTAGTGCCCTGCTTATGTATTTATGACTTACTGTGGCAGCTTGACTGATGTTGTATCCACTGTGCTGCACTGCACTACATACTTTGCACACTGTTATGCACGCCAGAGTCAATCAGTGGGAAGCTGTGTAGCCTTTTTACTGGCATCTTAATAAACAGTGAGGATTGTTTTTGATTCCAAGTCATTTCTGTGACTTCTGTGTGTCGATAGAGACTTGACATTTCTCCACATGTGATGTGCACGTCTGTAAGGCACTTGCTCCATTCAGACCCCACAGGCAAAGTATTGGTTAAAAGACAGCATAACGTCCATCCATGACAAAAACAAACAAACAAAAAAAGCAAATGGAAATGATACACCACTCGCATGTTGTTTACCAGCACCCTGATGACAAATGAGTACACGCATTCACCTCCGTCAGTCTCAGCAGCATTTCTTCATTTCCTGCTGGTCTCTGCATCCATGATGCACCGCCAGCAGCCCCAACAGATGATTCAGATGTCTTTGCATAATGTGATCAGCCCAATTTCATTACCCTCGTAAATTCAATACATTAGGCACTGCTGTCGTAAAGGATTAGTTGGTTACTATGGATACAGCGGAAGCTAAGTGTCCCACGCTACAGGAAGAAGAATGAAAGTGGACAAAAATCAAAAGCTACAGGCAAATTCACAAATGACTAGTTTCCATAGCTAAGACTCAGTCCCCTGACTTCACGCACTGTTTAGCTGACTGTGTGCTACACCCATACAGCTCAGTACCACAAAGGACTCTGATTTCCCTGCTCCAGGCAAGGATCCACTTTCATGTCTTGGCTGATTTATTAATCTCATAGACTCATCATCTGGCCCTTGATCTGCTGGGGCCAATTTGCCTTGGTAGCAACAGACTATTACCCCCATAAACAGAGTACCCAGAGTCACAGGATACATAAACTTCTTAACCACCAAGAGTTGGGTCATACAAACTTCTCCAACTTATCATAGCAAAGCATCACTTCCAAGAATGACAACGAGATTGCAGATAAAGCCAGCAGAAAATGGCCATTGACAGCGTGCAAAGGCTCAGCCTTGGGGACAGGGTGGGGAGTTTCCGGGAGGAGTAAAACTAGCTGCTCTTTGGAGTGGAAAAGGGGCCATCAGATCTGGTTCAGGGATGCGATTAAAATGATTCCTGCACAGCTACCCCTGGACATGTCCCACAGCAGGGAGAAAACAGAGCATAGCCAGCTCCTCATCAATACACAACTCTCACCCACAAAAGCTTAGTTACTTGAGACACAAACAATTAGATGAAGGGAAAAAATTCATAACAACAGGCAAACATGTTGATATACACCTAATAAAAAGAGTGTGCCAGACCATTAAAACAATATCCAGCCTGGTGTTAGCAGTGAATGTGCTTTCGCTTGTCTGATCATATTAATTCACTGCATTCAGAGCGTCCTTATAAATCATTCAAAACTCATATCAGTCGTGGGGCTAAATTGCTAAAATGATGCCAGTCTCCCTCCCGTGCAACGGTCTCTGGCACACACAAACACAAAATATTAGTGAGAGGGACACAGTATTAAGTGTCAGCTATCTAGTGCAGGTCTTTTGTGAAAAAGACACTCAGAGTTACTGAGGGCCAAGTGGCACACAGCAAAGCTATTAGTCTATGTGAAGGCACAATTTTGTATCCCCAGGCCAGTCTTATTCAGTCAGTGTGACCGCCACTCAGTCTGCGCTCGTGTCTGTGTGACTGTGTCATACTCAGAGCATGATAGGACATGTCTCTGACTCACATGCTAATCTCTTTAGCTGTGTACTACCCGTGCCCACAGCTACAAGGTGTGTCTGTGTAAGGTGTGTGTGTGGGTGTGTGCATGAGGGAGGAAGCGGAGGGTCCTAAATACATCTTTGATGAGTGTAATTACCAATTATGGGGTAAACCAAATTGTAAAATTCTGTGATTTTACAGGCTATTCTTTTGCTTTCATATAGCCTACACTGATCTATGGCCAAAGTGATGTATAGCAGTAGAGGCAGAAGTAAAGCTCTGTGTGTAGTTGTGCAAGCGTATCAGTGAGGTCATCTGTTTCAACTTTTAGATTGAGTCTTGGCAGAAAATGAAACTAAAAACAAATGTAAGAACGGAACCTAATACAAACAACAAAGGCACCTCTGTGAATAAAAACACTCGTTACCATTAGTTCAGTGAACTGATGACAGTAGCAGCCTTTACTGTTTATTAATAAACAAACAGAATCACACACATTACTGATATTTGCTCTTTTCCGTAGGGTATAACACTGGTGGCTGCTACAACAGATCAGCCGTACTGATTTTATAAGAAGCAGGCAGGTGACAGCAATCAGGTCTTTGGCTACAAACCATTTATTACATATTTTAATACATCACTAGAACTGAATCCAACAATAACTGATTAAGACATTAATCACTTGATCAGTAAGCTAGTGATAAAGTGACTTATTTTTAATCATTTTCCACTTAATCAGAGGGGTGGTGTTTTTAGTTTTGGCTCTTCGTTTCCTACCACTGTAAACCCATCAACCTGAACTTGGCAGCTTATGATCTGTCATATCTTCAATTAAATACTGAACTGAACTCTGCTGTACCCACGACATCAAATAATCTATCTAGCAATAGGTGAATTATTAAAACAATAATAATAATAATTCCAGCAGATTTGTTTTTTTTTTGTTTGTTTTTTAATTCAAATGAAAAGTAATAGCTAACCCAGTCCAGCACATCGTCAGCCACGTGCCACATTAGATTAAAATACGGTTTTTCTTTTTCTTTTCTTTTTTACCATAAATATGCCTTTCTATGAATATTATTCTAGTATCATGGGAATTTTTCGCCAGGGTCAACTTACACCACAGCTACCTCACTATTTCCATTTTGCCACGCAGCATAATTGTTAATGTACCCACCCATCTGGAGATCAGAGCTTTAAAAGAGTTTACAGAGATAAAGCCAAGCTTACAGGAGTTGCAGCAAAAAGTCGAAGTGAACATCATATTCCTCTTTCCACATCTCGGATCTTGGAAATTAGCGGTTAAAGGCGTGCTACGGTCCGACCGCCTCATCGTCCAGTATTCGGTGAACTGTGCATCGGCCCGGCTTGGTGATCTAACTTTCAGCCAAGTCAAGTTCTATAAAATCGCAGCGTATTCAGAGACGATCAGTGACACTGCTGTGTTATTCCACTACAATGCGAACATGCACGGAGTGTGTTTGGAGGGCTTTCCTTGAAGTTTCTTGGTTGGTCTGAAAGCTCCATTGAAGGGAGGATGTTGGGGGCGGAGCAAGCACTGGACAGACTTTTTTTTCTGATGAATAGCGCTGTTCCTAGTGGTAGCTTTACAATGGCCCTGTGTGTCCCAGCCAACACAACTTCCTCTGCATTATAGGGCTGAGAGCCAGCAGATCAGTCCAACGCCAGCTGGACGTCCTGTTTTCTTAAAGTTCATTAAGTCGCAAGCAGTTAGTAGATGTGAGGATTTCTGTGCATGCTCCAAGGTAAACGTAAAGCCACCTGAGCTTAATATGACAAAATATGACTGGTTGGCTCTACTTTGCAAGAGTTTATCACCGGATAGAGAAAAATCCAAGCGTAATGTCCATGTGTAATGAACAATGAGGCATTTAGCTAAAAATATCTACAGATATAACCGAGGTTGAAAAGAGGTGGGAGACTGATGGTTGCTATGTAAATATAATTTAAATGAGACAAAAATAACCCATCATGTAAAGCACACAAAACCACAGAGTAATATTAGTACATTTGCTAGCTAGAACACAAAAGCCGCTTTCTGATCTGACGGAAAGAAGCACAGAAAAAGAAATGACAAGTGTGGTAGGACTCGACTTAAGCGGTCAAAGAAGTGCAGGAGACTGATGCTGTCCAGTGTAGCAAGTGATTTATTCACCATTTTGTGACCCAAACAATATTTACAAAGAAACAAATAAGAAACTCAACTCTATAACTAACTCAGTTCAAATAAACATAACTGAACTTAAATCAACGGAAATTAAGGTCAAACTGCACACAGCTACACTGACCTGAACCTTTCTTTCTCGAAACACCTGAGTTCTTCTGCTTAAATAGTCCACTTAACCAAACAATTTCTCCTCTGGACTATTCCATTAAGTAGGTAGGTAAGATGAACATGATTATATTCAAACCTCTACTACTCCTCTTTACTGGCAACAACTCCTCTTTACTGGCAACATAAACTCTGTGGTGTAATCAATACATATTACAACAATAAATCTATTTCTTCATAAACCCTCTAAACTCAACTTTATTAAATTATAAGAGTTCTTCCCCTTCTGCACTTGGTCTCTTCCTGTGACCTCAGATCAACCCAGAAGGTATAAAGCAGGAAGTAAAACTACATCTCCTCCTTTTGTTTCTGGAAGACAGGTAGGTAAGGTAAGTTCTAAACAATACCAATTAACAGTTAAAATAAATAACATGTTAACTTAACAAACTTGTAGGAATTGATTTAAACCAAGATGTTATATTATATAATCTGTAAAAGTGCAAAACATAAACAAACCCGGGATAGTAGATATTTGCCTATTGCAGACTATATATGAAATATGGTTAAATCAAAACAAGAATGTTAACTAAGAATATAGACAAATGGTCTTCTCACCCACTTTGTCACAACAAGCATCTGTATTGATAAAAGTAAAAAATCAGGAGATAGGGTGTGGAAATCTTAAAAAAAAAAGCTATATATATTATACACTTTATTAAGTAGACCTGTTCTACAGGTGATATCTAATCAACCAGTCACAGGACAGAAAGTAAATGCATTTACACATGTAGACGTGGTTAAGACGACCTGCTGCAGTTCACACTGAACATGAACGTGGTTGTTGATGTGTTTCAGAAACTAATAATCTGCTGGGATTTTCCCACACAACCATTTCTAGGGTTTACAGAGATTGGTCAGAAAAAGAGAACCTGTGCAGTGAGCAGCAGCTTTCCCTTGATGAAAATACATTGATGATGCCTGAGTTCAGGAGAATGGCCACAACTGCTCTGAGCTGATAGGAAGGCAACAGTAACTCAAATAACTACTTGTTACAATCAAGTTATGCAGAAGAGCATCTCTGAACACACATTTCATTGAGCCTTGAAGCAGCTGTGCTACAACAGCAGAAGACCACAGAATACGTGCCAGCTAAGAACGGGTGGTGTAATGGTGTGGGGACAGTGAACTCACACCTGCACAGTCACCCGATCTCAAGCCAGTAGTGCACCTCTGGGATGCCGTGGAGTATCATGGATGCATAACTAGTAATACTGCTAAAACTGATGCTGTCATGCTAGTATGGACCAAAACCTGTAACGAATGTTTTCCAGGACCTTGCTGAATCTACGCAGTGAAGAATCAAAGTACCCTGAACACAAAACGGGGCCAACATGGTAAGAGCAAGGTGCATCTAATAAAGTGGCTGGTGAATACAGACAACAACAGTGGCCAGACTACTGTTTTTACACATCTGAACACTAGTCACAAGTCTGTGTTTTTTGGAGAGGCTTCCTATGACTCATGGATAACCTTTGTCATTCACGCACAACCACACAGACAGCAGAATTTATAAACCTGTTGTAGCACAAATATGATGCCGCAGCCAACAGCACGTGGAAAAAAAAAATGATTCAGCTTTTCAGCTGATGAGGTTTTAGAAGTGAAATGTTGCCTTAAAAACATGTAGCTGATTAAAACAAGCTCTTATTTTATGCATTTTAGTCAATCAGCCAGTGAAGCTTGACTCAAAAAGAACTTTGAGCTCCACCTGCTAAGTTGCAAACATAAGTGAACTCAATACATAAAAAGCCTTGCAAAACAATTTCTTAAAATAGTCTGTTTACCGCTCACATGCGCAAACAGAGGTAAATTGCACTGTTTGCTGTTTGCGTCTTACTCTAAGAATTTGTATTGTATTTGAGCTCTTAATAGGAGTTACTATTACTGTTGACTGCAAGCCCAATTAAACATTGACAGTTGCAAGCCACACAAGACAACGACTGATTGATGATTTAGATGAAACACTGATGCACCCACAAACTGAGGAGAGAATAGAACAACCTAAATTTGTCAATCATTTATACCTTTATAAACACAGCATAGCTAAATAATACAAAATGACCAAGAAATCCTTCGATCAGTAATAACAACAAAATGAAAAAGGGTGAAAACCTTTAGTGTAGTTTACTGTTTCCATCTTACAAGCTCTTATTCACACACAGAGAAACACACAGGACTCAAAAACCACCTACTCAGCTGCAAACAATGGACAATGGTGACCTCTTTTGGCTGGGTGAGACTAATTATGTTCAGGTGTGGGATTGGGTTTAGTGAAACACTAAACACAGCAGCTTGATCTGACAGCAGCTAAAGATTACCATCTGCTGTAAAATCAGCTACAGTTTGAGCAGTCATGCCAAGAACTGCGCACAAATGTTTCATATGGTCTGCTTTCTCTTCCACTTAGCACATACAGGAAGTGCTGACAAGACGCCTCAGAAGAGAGAAACCCATGGTTAGAAAGACATAATTCAGCAGACACAGTCACTTCTACAGTAGGGTTGTGGGATGTGTCATAAAACAGAGTTGAGCTATAAATAGCCAGGGATAAATATGCTGGTGCTGAAACTATTCAGTTACCATGTGAGTCTGTGGTGAGAGGGTGAAAGAGATTTGTTTGCAAACCTTTTGTGTACGCATCTATTTTTGTGTATGTGGGACTGCATGTGTTCATATCACTGCCTGAGTGTGAGCCAGGAGAGGATAATCTGCAGGATGTTTCAGCAGTGCTATAGAACCTCACTAAGGGTTTTATTCCCAATGTGATATCCTCAAACATATATGTGTGTGTGTGTGTGTGTGTGTGAGAGAGAGAGAGAGAGAGAGAGAGAGAGAAAGATTAAGAATATGAAAGACGGATATAAAGGACTCCAATATCTGCATCACTGAGTGAGCTAGAATGTGCGAGCATTAAACACAGTTTTTGTTTATGCATGCTTCTGGCCCACATGTCTTTCATGTGTATATGTGTTTCTGCGCTCAACACTGTGTATGAAAGAGGTTAGTCTATGCAGTAGAGCTGCTTCTCTGATATGGAAACAAACTGCCTGGCTTTTATCTGCTCTGCTTGATCTGTTAGGCTTGTGAGCCACCAGGAGGAATATGCATACACAATGGAATCACGTGTATTCATGCAAATGTTCAGCCATAGAACATTTGTCAAACACATTCATATATGTCCAGTCACTGGATCTTTTTTCTTGAGTATTGCACTGCGTGTGTTTGTTTTGAGGGCATGGATGCTCCAGCGCAGTTTGCATTATCACATAATCAGCCTGCATCTAGTTGGCTCCACTGCGTAGATATAGCCTGCTTTATAGTAAGCAGCTGGACAGACAAATAGACTGACCAACAGAGAGTGTGTTTTCATGGCGATTTTAGTCTCCTCTGTGGATTAAGGTTAAGCTTCACTCATGGTCCCCACAGAGCACAGAGCAACACAACTCGTGTCAAGTAACAGTGACTAAGTAACCAAAAAAAAGATGCAATTGACTGTCTAACCCAATGACTGACAGGCTGACAAACTACACAAGTGTACAAGCTCAAAACTAAAAGCCAGGTTTGCTGACTAAGAGCACTGTCATCTCATATTTGCATGTACTGGTTGGCATGCTTACAGTATCTGCTGTACTTTTTCCCTGTTCCTGTGGCCAGCTGCCCATTTCACTATCTTCACCCACTGATGTCAGAATAGACAGTAACAGTGGGAATAATATGTGCAGAGAGGGTTTGGCTGAGGTAAGATTAGGTTTCTTTGCACCACATCAAAGCTCCAGCTACAAACGTTGAAGGCTAAATTGTGGACAGGCTGTATATGCACCAGGGAAGGGATGTCAAACATATGGTCCAATAAATGGTCCATTTCAGCCCACTGGATTGCGTTGAAAAACCATGAAAACTCCAAAGAAGGAGGGCATACATTTGGGACTTTTAACTAATTTTGTCAGTTGGGCTCAGTATATCACACTAAAGTAAGTAAAAGATAGGTAAGTTATAGATAGACAAAATTAGGTATGTGTGTGTGGGTGGGGGGGTTAATGTTTGCTTCCCATTTAATAACAGAAAAGTGCCCGTTTTTTGCAACTTACTAATTTTCTCTTTTTTTGTGCTTTTTTTTTGCCATTTTATAACCGTCTGGATGCACCAAAGTCCCTCTGAATCATGTATCATTAGTTTTATGGATGGTTTATTAAATAATACCCTAAAGGAAAGGTAAATAATTTGCTAGTGTTTCTAAGAGTTTATTAGGCAATAACCTTCCAGCCCACTTCAGATCAAACTGAGGTGTATGTGGCAATGAGTTTACACCAGTGCACATGGTTTGCCAGCCAAATGGATCAGTCTGAATACCTGGTTTGACTGCCGTATTACAAAAACTATGGTTAAAAAAGTTGAAAAATATGTAAAAATAAGGTGAGATTAGTAGTATGAACAACTGAAGCAAAACGTGGAGTAACAGCCTTTCAGTTTCATTCACAAAGAGCATGTTAGACATGTGTACATCAGATGTATGACTCAGTAACAGTTTCTGCAGCATTTTGAGACACATATGCCGATCCAACTGCTTCACACTCCATGCCAATGTGTTCTTCCGCAAAGACACACCACTCTGCCTCTTCAGCTGTATTGTCATTTACATTCACTCACTATCACAAGAGATAACAAACATCTGCCTTTCATATTTGTAATATTTAGATTAGTATGAATATAATGTAGAAATATGCAACATTAAGGTTTTTGTATTTGTGGTTTTGAGCAAATTTGTATAGCTACATTTGTAGATGATGTACATGCACTGCAAAGATAGTGTATGCTTTCTCAGAGTGGAGCCTCATCACTTCTACTCGTCCAGGGAGTACAACATCTGTTTATAGTGACTGATGTAGCCTAATGAAGCACATTTCATTAAGATGTAGGGTATAAGCAACAACAAATTTGGGAAACATAAAAGAAACTTACTTCTTATCTTTTACTTGTAAACAATGTAACCACCCAGGGGCTTACACAAGCAAAAAAACAGTGGCACTGGCAGAAAATGTGTGTCTTTGCTTATTATATTTATAAAACACACTTTACTTTGGTAAATACAATCTGAGATGAACATCACCACATGACACATTACGCTGTGTCATTAATTATTTAACAAATTTATTCCAAAATGCAGAAGCAGTGCATGAAAAACAAAATATATACTTATTGCCTCTATTGGAATTAGGATGGTAAGTAGCATCCATGTACTAGTAATCAAACACTCGATAAACTGATCATCAGAAAGTGTGAGTGCCTCTACCAAAGCAGATGTTATTGCAGTTTGCTGGTCTGGAGCATTCAGGGGCGTGTTAACACAATGCCAAGGAGGAAAGACATCAGCAATGATCACAGAGGAGCAACTGCTGCTACCCAGTCTGGGAAGGGTTATAAGGCCATTTCCAAACAATTTAAGGCCATCATTCTACAATGAAAAATATTATTCACATGTAGAAATCATTCCAGGCAGTTGCGAATCTTCTCAGAAGTTGATGTCCCAGCAAATTCACCCCAAGGTCAAACTGTTTTTGACAGCACAATCAGAAAAAGACTGAACAAGTGTGGTTTGTTTGGAAGGGCTACCAAGTGTCAAGCATGGTGGTGGAGGGGTGATTATTTGGGCTTCTTTTGCAGCCACAGGACCTGGGCACCTTGCAGTCATTGTGCTTGGCTGAAACTGGGTCATGTAACTGGACAATGATCCTCAAGTTACCGCAAGTTATTGCTATTAAGGGTGTCTATAAGCTACTGAATCATGAGGTCTACTTAACTTAACAATTCTATGGTTCTGCATTCTGTCTTAGTTTTGTTAAATAAATAATGACATGGAGTAATATGTCATATGTTGTTGTTCATCTGATGTTGTATTTACCTAATTTTAAGACCCAATTGTTTATTATATCCTGATATGTAAAACCTAAGAACTGACAGAGGGTGTATTATCCTTTAACATTAGTGTACATGCTAAACTTAGGAAAAACAGGGGCTCTAACTGAAAAAAATGTCAGCATTGTCACTGACAGTTATAGCACAGCATGACCATTTTTTTCATACATTTTTGTACATAGCAGAGGTATGACGTCCAAAATCACAACCCTGAAAAATGCAATGCAAAAACACCATAAACACGATTACATAGAAATAACATCATAGACGAAAATACAGAGCAGAATACAATTCTGAAAAGTGAAGCCAGCGCACAAGTTTCTTAAACTTGCATTTTTTCTAATGGCCAGCAGGGGGCATCTTCTTCGTTTGCAAATCATATAGATATATATATATATATGTGGTTTTCAGGGTTTTTATCATTAACTCGATTTCCCCAGGTTTTTTCCCGTGTGTTATGAATAAATATTCTTTTGTTTGGTACCGGTTCTGGTTTTATTTTGTTGTATTTATCTGCAGCACCTTAAAGGCCAGTCCGTAAAAATATTGTCGGACACAAACCAGTCCATGGCGCAAAAAAGGTTGGGGACCGCTGATATAGACACCCAGGGGAAACAGTTCTCCTGTTCTCTTGATCTATTGTATTGTATTGTATTGTATTGTATCTTTATTTCAGACATATACAGAAAAAAACAATATATACACAAGTACACATACTTGCATTTACAAATACAAGTATATATGTAAATACACACACGTATGTGCTCAGATAAAACAAAAAAAAGAAAATAAATAAAATAAAACAAAGTCTAAATGACATGAAATGACAAATCTATGATGCCAAAAAGACTAATCATTACTTTTACATCATACTGAGTACAAAAAAATGTTCAGTTTTATAAATTATGGTCCAAGTAGCATATGCTTTAGTATGGGCTTATTATAAATAGCAATTTACTACCATACGAGTGTGTGTTATCCCTCGGATTCTAAGTCACCTCCCCTCCTTACTCAAGACATCCAATTTTAAAAACACCACGAAGGCCTCAGACAAACTTCCTGGCATTAGGCTTCAACAGAGGACTTCACTAATCAGTAGGTGATGTCATTGTGGCTATGTCCATTTTCTTATAAAGTCTATGAGTAGCAGTTGAAACAAAGTTGTTTCAACTGCTACAATTATTTTAGAACAATTTTTTTTCTTATGACTAAAATTCTTAATCTCAGTGAAAATAATGGGCAAAGGTGATTATTAAAAAAACATAATGTCTGCCAAGCTGACTGACTGACTGACTTTCATTTTTTATTCTATGCTCTGCAGCTGCTCGGTCCCGCAGTGAAAAAGGCCCATTGTCCATGACGCCCAAGGTGCCAAAATGTGTAACCACGGCAATTCTCTGGCTACCCACCAGAAAAAAAGGAAGTAGGCAGACAAGAAGAATGAAAGATAAGATATGCTGGTAGGAGAGCAGTGTAAGTGAAATGGAAGATATGTGTGTCTATGTGTGTGTGTTATAACTAAGATGTGATATAGTGAGATAACATGAATCAAGTGGAGAAATGAATGGAGAGGCAGAAGGTGAGACAGTGAAATATGACACTGTCTCAACGACACTGAATGGCACAGAGAGAGAAGAAATGTAAGGCAAGGAAATTCATTTATCAGTAGAAGGAGTTCAGAAGCAGATGATCCATAATCCTTCTAGAGAGTATTAAAAGACCAACTTGCACTGGAATTCCTAATGGTTTTAAAGGTTCCCTTTTTAACAGCCTGAAAAACAGCATCTGAATGGACATCAAGAAGTAAATAATTGGAAACTGTTAGTATCTTTAAATCTTAAACTTTCCCTTTAAGACTGACTAGCAGATGTATCCACTCTAGGTTTAAGTGCTCAAATGTCTGGCAGGCTGGCTAGCACGGAGCAATAATCACCCACTTACACACATACACACTCACATTCACTCTAAGACCCTGCTGGGCCGAGGAAAGCTGAAGACGATGATGTCATGACATAAACAATAGCTCATTCAGCTTGGCGCTGGCGGTCAGGAAGCAAGACTGTGCCTAAAGTACAACATCTGTAGACTGGTAAGGAGAAGAGAAAAGAAGAGCAGAACTGACATCCAAAATCCTTCATTCATCCTGTAAGTCATACCAGAGTCTGAGCAAATCCCAGCAGTTAGCTGAGCAGATAATGTCAAAGGTCTGTGCATCTATTTGGCATTCCAGTATGTTTCTAACTGCAGGAACTGTGCAAGGGGGAAGAGCTGATGAACACGCCACAGGGACTGTGTGCACACCAGCGAGGGAGACCTATAGCCAAAGTTCAAGTTACATGTTTTCGCCATATGGTTTGCGTTACTGCTTCTCCCTTCAGTGGCTCTACGTTGTCTCCTTCAACCCATTTTACTACTATTAAGGTAATTAATTGTAAGAAAGTCATGTCAGCTGTTACCGTGTCCCCACAATCCCTCCAGGTCTGGCTTCATGTAACAATGTTACATGTAAAATTTCTGTGTATTTATGGAATTTAATGGAATCTGGTCAAATGAAATGTACTTGATTCGTATACATTCAGTTTATATCAAGCATATTTTCCTTAATGATTAATTATTTGGATAAATAAAGCTTTGATTTTATATATGTGTATTATGATAATAGCTAGAGGTCCATGAAGTACACGGAGTTCATGGTAATTTGGCACACACATCTAAGCTCTGATAAAACCTGCAACTGAATCAACTTTACGCGCACTCAAAGTGTCACAGTTTAAAGGCTAAAAATGTGCTTTTGTTCAGCATGGTATTTCGCTATAACCAACTTTGAACATCAATATCATAAAATATATCATAGTTTCAATACCGAAACTCCACCAAGTTAATGTCTGTGACATTAGAGAGGCAGAAATAAGCATTATTACCATGATCTGTTTCCTTCATAGTGAACCAATACAGGTTCCAACCCAACCTGTTACTGGTCA
This sequence comes from Simochromis diagramma, assembly GCF_900408965.1. NCBI lineage: Eukaryota > Metazoa > Chordata > Actinopteri > Cichliformes > Cichlidae > Simochromis > Simochromis diagramma. The sequence continues at coordinate 2,994,003 of NW_024387477.1, forward strand.
AAATGTCAAAAATGTAATCTTCATCAAGAACGAAACTAGTTCTCTTTGTCGAAAAGCCCAACGAGTTTGTTTTTTCCTGCTCACACAAGTGATTCATTATGCTGACTGGCTGCCATGGATCTTATCTAGTGTAACCCTCCCATAGAAAACCACCACACTCCTCCTAAAATTTGAGTTTCTGTTCAAAAGGTCTTCTGTCATGATGCATAAACCTCTCATTTGACAGTACTGAGGTTATCTCTCTCTATTGTATCCTTTAAGCAAAAGAGGTTGGAGAGAGCAAATAGTGGAGTCACAGTCTGCAGCTCTGGTGAATAAACTCTGTATACATTTACCAGAGGCTCCTCTCATTTCAAATGCAGCAGTCCTGCTTTAACAGTCCCACTGGTTTCATCAAAATGTTAAAGCTTCCTTGTATTGCAACTTTTTGTTTGTTCAGTTTGGCTTAATGCAACATTTGTGTGAATGCAACATTTTTGCTGGTGTGCACAAAACTGTGCAGTCATGAACACTGAAAGACTCAGTTCCTTTATTTTCCAAAAATATGAACATTTTAAGCTAAGTAACGCATGCCTACATTTGTTGCTTCCATCATGGTTATTGTTTAAAGAACTGTCTCAGTTTGCATATGTGGAAAGAGGCGGGTCACCTCTTTCCACCCCAACCAGCCCTCCCTGTCCACCTCTCTAAGGACCTACAGCTGGGCTTCACTTGTTCACGCCACCTACTGGTTAAGCCAAGGTCACATTAAGTTAAGTTAATTACACTTGAGTAAGACATCTGCACAAGGCTTCAACAACCACATATCCTGGAAGCTGTCATCAGTCATTTAAATATTCATTAAACTGTGTTTAACATTGAATGTGTAAAATTACCCTCCCACCATGCAAAAACATCCTCATTTTATATATATTCTTTAATGTATTACACCATATTTTCTCAGGATTGTCATATTTACTTTTTAAACCAAATTCATCCCTTTAGAATAATGTTATTTAGTCCACACATGGAACTAAAGTAAAACTTACCTGACAGAGTTAATCATGTCTCCCTGGCAATCTGTGTGATAGCCATTAGGAATGGCCCAGCGTCCAGGCTGGCTCAACACAAACTCTGATCTGCTCCCAGGTATGGTGGTCCTCAGTGGGCTTCCTCCTACTCCAGCCACTGCTCCAGCACTGTCCCCAGCCCCGAGTTCAGGCCCTGGGGCATCTGTTCCAATCTCAGCCCCTTCTTGCTCCTGAACTGTGGCCAACTCAAGCTCCAGAGGTTCAGGACCTTGTAACAGTGCCCTCTGTTGGATGAGCGGTGTCAGTGGCGCCTCAAAGCTAACACAGCTGTCTGTCTCATCTGTGAGTGACAGAACATCCAGAGAGTCCAGGCTGCTGTAGCAGGTCCCACCCCTGAGCAGGGCAGACTCCACGATGCGCTCAAATGTGGAGCTGAAACCATCTTTGTTGTCCACCCTACTTTTCTCCCTCTCCTCCTCCAACTCTCTCTCGTCTTCCTCCTCTTCATCCTGAACATCGACCTGCTCGACAATCTGTTCAAAAGCTGAGCTGAAACTGTCCTGGTTTTCTCTGCCATCACCTTCTTTTTGGACCTCTTCCTCTTCCTCCTCCTCCTCCACTTCGGTGTCAGCCTGTTCTACAGTTGTCTCAAAATTAGAGCTGAAAGTGTCCAAGTGTGTTTGTATCGCCCCCTCATCTCCCCCCTCGTCCTCTTCACCTACTTCATCTTCATCGTCATTCCCAGTTATACCATTTGCCAATCTATATCAACAGGAAGAAAAGAAAACATCTGACCTACACGCATGAAAATGGATAAAAATATGCAAAAAAGATCAGTCATCTTGTTCATCTAAAAACACTGTGCTATTTACTACAATATGATACAAAAGCATCGCTATTTCATCCCTTTTTTTAAAAGAAAAAGGTTAGATGTACTTTGCTTTCAGTGTGTCTTTATCATTCTGCGTAGTTTTTGCTTGTCATATATGAATCTGCTAATTAGCAGGCACATTTTTCTTCCACATGTTGAGCTTTTTACAGACTGCCCTCCACTAATGTCTTTCTGGGACAGTTGGGGAGCTGGGAAATGGTTGCTGTGTCCCTTAGCTCTTTAAATATTTTTCTTCCATTTTTTCAGCTCATTAAGTTGAGGCTTATTGACTATTTATTTTGTAAAATATGAGTAAAGCACATTAGGCTAATTATGTACAAAGGGAACCGCAGAGATAAAACAATTTAACATAAAAAATATTCAAATCACAAAGCACAAAAAACATTGACCAAAAGTGACACTCTTAGGTTATTATAAAAATATAAGGAAGCTGTGTTTGTCTTTTTAGCAATGGAAATTAACAGGCAACATGACACTTGCTTGCTCTGACAGGTAAAGTGGTACAAATACAATTTTGTCCACTAACCGGCCAGCTTGTTGAGAAGTAGTTGCCTCCTCTTCTGTGCATGGGTGAATTTCTTCATTTTCCTTCCCCTCCTCTTCCTCTTTCATCTCCTCCGCCTCATGTGTTGTCTCCTCCCCCGTTAAGCTTTCCTCCATATTTATACATCCCCCCCCCTTCGTCCCTTCCCTCTCCCCCTCCGCCTCTCCTTCTGTCAGCTGATGCTCATCCCCAGCCCCATCTTCACACTCCTCTTTCAACTCCCCTTCTCTTCTATCACCTTCCACTTCCACCATCCCTTCTACTTCTCTCTGTGTTTCCCCCTCCTCACTTTCCCTGACGTCTTCTTCTTGTTTTCCTTCGTCTGTCTCATCCTTTGCCCCAGCATCCACCTTGTCCTCATCTGTCTTGTCATGTGTCTCTTTGGGTGGGTCAGTAGTGGTGCTTGTACTGGGCTCTACTGGGTTCTCTGGTGGGGTGGGAGAGGGCAGAGCCTGCCCCTCCTGGGTCATGGTGCCCTTCCCTGCAGGGGATGGGTGACTCTCCACTTAGACAAAAGATGCAGATTAAACCTTAAATTTGGATGTATCCTCTGCAGAGAAAAGAAGAAAAGAAAGATACACCACCATGAACCAGAGCAGTCATTTGATTATTTCTCTTATGACCTCTGCGCTTTCCTCTGCAAGTCACAGAGGTCACTCTTAACAAAGCAGCAGCTGTGCATACGTGTGTTTTTAGGTGTGCAAGCCAGTGTTGGAGAGAGATATACAGTATATGTTGGAACATTATGTCCTCTGCAGCAGATGATCCCAAAACAGCTCTGAAAGGAGGGCGACGAACGGCAGAGGAACACAGGCAGGCACAGAGATTCTCGGCAGATTCCTTATAATAGTAGCTCCTCTTGATCTCCATGGAGATGCCTGCCTTCAATGCACTTAACCCTGTGAGGTCCAAGTCATCAACGGCAACAATCCCAATCACATCCTCTAGGCCCTAATCCTAATCCTATGTTAGGGTCAGGGGTTGATTGATTGATTTTTTTTTTGTCCACTGATTGTCAAGACTTGGGAAAACAATTTTTATTTAAAAAAAAACAAAACAATCACATGTTCTGACAGCATAGTGTTAGGTTCATCGCTGATGATGGCTTACACACAGTTAATGCATCATAGAACTCTGTACACGTATTGTAAAGGTCTGCTGCTGATCTGTTAGCCCTCTGTTTATATTCACCTTTCAGGAGTTTAAGGGCAAATGCTAATAAGCAGCTCTCAGAAACAGCTCCTGTTGTAAAATGTTGAATAATGCAGCTGTTGATGTATTTTTCTTATATAAATTATATGGAGAGAGACTTAGTGAGAATAAAAAAATATACATTTATCTTTTTTGAGATCCGATGAAATGATGGCGTGAAATAGTGACTAAGAGAAATATGAATAATTAATGAATAATGAATCGTTTCTTAGTCACTGTTAAGCAAAGCTTATTTGGTTCCAGCTTCTCATATTGATTGTCTTTCTCTCATTTAAAGTTAGTTTGTTTAGGCTTTGGATTTTTAGTTTCACATAAAATTGAGCAACTTTAAAGCTCAGTTTTTAAGATTCAAAGACTGAAACATGAACGTCTATGACATGAAAGCTGGATAAGCTTCATCAGTTGAGGGAGTTTGTGTCATACTGAACAGCTCCAGAACAGCTATTTATTGGGCCAAATGCTGTTTCCAAGATCAAGAATATTTGATTATGTTTTTATTGCTATGTTGTTCTATGTGTCAGTATCATAAAAAGGGCAGCCAGGAAGCAGCCCTGCCTGTCTGCTCATGCTCTACTGGTTCTCTGCTTTGCTGAATCATCCACAGCTTGGGAATTGCAGCACAACTGCAGTAAAATATTTAGTGGAATTCATAGCTTCCTCTGATAGCATGCAGATGTAGGTAAGGGTCCTGTTAGGCCAAAATGAACATCCATATCTGGATTCTGGTTTCTCAGGGGAAAAATTGTCTGCCAAACTGTGCAGAAAAAAACTGAACCATTTTAGAGAGGACAAATTTATGGCAGGCTAGATAGTGAGCCAAATTTGTATCTACAAGTATGATGTTGGAAGTGCTTTGGCTTACCCCTGAGCATGAGGACACCACAGGCCCAGAAACTGTTTCATCAGAGTTGCAAAAGGATGATGAATTTATGGAGAGCCTCATACAAATCGCTCTCCCCTTACTAAAGTTGAACTTCTTTGAGTTTTACTTATGTTGTCACACAAATGCAAGCTGGAGCTCTCACTCTGGGAGTGTTATTGTAGACACATTTAAAAGACACAAATAAGAGTGCATCTTGCTTGTCGCATTTCATTCTGAAAAGGCGAAGACAGTCTTGTGTCGCAGCAAGAAATGCAGGTAAACTTTTAAAAACGGAACAAAACACAACACAGGCACAACCAGGCACTGTGTCTCTGCTACTGTAGCCTCCTCTAATCCTCATCATCTCTCTGACTGCTGCTGCGATGATCTCAAAGGACCGACAGATTTCTGAACAAAGTCTTTCTGAGTACACCATCGGTGACTGGCCGACTCATTTTCTTTTGTTTTTTTATGGGAGTGGTTTGCATTATTCATAAGTCACCAGATTGTTTCAGAGTTCCATCCATGAAAACATCATAGTTTTCACAAACAAGACATTTAAAACTCCATTATAGCACACTATGAAAAGTGTATCTCACAAACTAGTAATGAATCTGAAAGCTTCTTAGGCCTCAAAACATTTTTGGATGAGAATTTGCTGACCAATCTCTACTATAATGAGCTTGAATATTCCCAAACTCGGGTGCTCACATTTCCAGCGGGGCTTTATGGATTCCATATTCATGTATGAGTATGAGGCATATGAACAATTTGCATGTATTTATGCTACTTCACAAAGTGGAATTTGCACATATTATTAAGCAGTGAAATGCACACACGCACACACATAGACGCACAAATAAAGCAGTGAAACATTTCCATAAATGGAAGCAGTGAGCGGTTATGAAACCAGACACGAGAAGTGGGAATTCTCCGTCTCTCCCTCTCTGCATGTCTCCGGTGTTCTGTTTTTCTCCCACTCTGTCTTCCTCATCTGTTCACCATTATGCTTTCTGCTATCTCACAGTCTAACTCTGCACTCTATACCACTCATTTTGCAGTAATTGAGGTAAATGGGTCTTATCCAAAGGAGGGGGTGGAGGGAAGAAGGATAGTGGAAGTGAGCAGCACTATGAATCCGGCTGCTGAGGAGAGACAGAGCAGATGTGCTCAGACACCCCACATGGACAGATGAAGAAAACACAGCCAATAAGAGAGAGACTGTGTGTGTGTGTGTGTGTGTGTGTGTGTGTGTGTGTGTGTGTGTGTGTGTGTGTGTGTGTGTGTGTGTTTGGGGGAGCGGTTATCAGATGGGGTATGTGTGTGTCTGTGTGTCTCTGAGTCTTTGTGTCTCAACATATACAATGGCTATCAGGATGGATGCATGCATTCCACTTTTGTCAGCAGAACACTGGGGCTCTTAACCGTTATCAATTTCCTTTAATTGTGATCAGACAACCTGCCAATCATGTGACCAACGTCTAACATCTAAAAGCATGCCATCGCCTAGACTTATAACTCACCAATCCAGTGAGAATGATGGATAAAAGACCAAGTTGCCATTAAATAGCTTTTCTTCCCTCTTGTGCCTTTTATATCTCTCTATCTGTCTACATGTGCTTCTGTGACACACACACACACACTGCAAAGACTGCACATAGACATACACCGTGGTGTGATTTATTGATCCCTGAGACACAGAGCTGCAGTCCAATGGGAGTCTCTGGTGATAAGCATGACTGGTCTCTATAAGCAGCAGAGAAGCAACTACTGAGATAATAAGAGTGAAAAGGAAAATGCTGAAAAGATCTTACAGGAACACAAAGCTCACAGTGGTGCTGAAGATGCCGCTGCTTTAGATCCTTAGGTTCAATATTTATTTAACTTAAATTGTACACGTGCTAAATTTTAATTGAAAAGGGGAAGCCTTTGTGACTGAAAACATGGCATAATTCTGACACACCCAAGATCACATCAAACACAGACACTGACACATCGACTTATGTTTTTAAAACAAACTCCCATTCATTTAATATCTGAACAAATTACGAACAATATTAGTATAATCAATTCAGTTTTAAGAGCTATACACAGTAGTTTTTTTATCTGGTTATATCATAACTGGTTGTTACAAACTGGCTACAAGAGTGACTGCAAGTGTGAATGGTTATCTGTCTCTCTGTTGTGTTAGCTCAGTGATAGACTAGTCCACTCGATTGGCTATTATTTGTGCCTTTTTTGTGCTATTCTTCTAATTTAGTGGTCGTCCAAGGGTTCCCTTCTTTGTTGTTGTGTTGAGCAAGATCAGAGAGTTGTACAAAGATACTGACAGACTGCTCTGATGGAGATTCTCATGATGTATGAATGTAGCACAATGGGAACCTGCCAGTGTATGAATAAGCGCTGTTATAATGTCAATAAAAAGCAACCATGTGTAGCAACAACAGGCAAAATAACCGATGTAAAGTCAAGGGTCATAAATTAAAGTCTTCTCACCTTTGAAGCGAGGAACTAAAGCAATACTGGTGAATGACATATGAGATACATTACCATATAAATACATTACCTACACAAAGGGGGCTTGGAATATCCTCTTGCAAACTGATCAATAATTGAAAAGCGATTTGGAACAAGTAAATCACTTTATGTGTAGGTGGGACTTAAGTCTTCTTTACTGTCTCACTAATTTTATATTTACTAATTTGATAGATTTTGTTAGGTGTCCCTAACTTTACTCATTTTGTCCTACTGGTTATTTAAAGGCTATAGCAAAAATAATACAAAATTTGAGAGTCTGGTGAGTCTGTGCTGCACACACTTTGGCAGACAAATTAGCAAACACTGCTTCCTGTACTCACAGTGGTCGGCTGGCTAATGTTAACATACAACTCAACCCCAGTGAGAAGACAGTCTGAAATATTTGCATGAATTCCCATTTGGACATTTGGAATGATTGCAGCAATAGATGTGCCGTCCCTTTCAAATTCATAGCTTCCATTTTATCAGACTTAACAGTCCTTGTCCACAATCAAAGACATTATACAGTTATATTAACAGGCTAACCTGACCTTTAAGTATGAAATTGGTTTCTCTTACTCTGTAAATACATAAAAACAGGATACTTTTGTGCCTATAAGCACAGGACTCCTCAAGTGGTGTTGCACTCTGGCCAGATTTCATTGGCAGTCACTGAATGTAATGTGATGCAGTGGAAAGGATTACCCAGGATTCTCTGGGAGTTTAACAAATGAACGAGCGACACAATAGGAAAGAAAATCAGGATACTGGTTTTCAATATGATATAAGTATTGTACTAGCCTTAACTGTGTTCTGCTCTATGAAGACTTAATCATCTTAATCCATTAATCTCTGTCTAGCTATCTCTCTATCTAGTAAATCTTTTTGGAAGCACTCCCCTGCCTGTAGATACCTCTGTTGGGCATAATTGCACCACCTTTCACTGAATTTAGGTGCTGGAGCAGGCCATCAATTGATACATTCAACTTGCCTGACCTCATTACGTTTGCAGTGCTGCCCCCGTTCATTTAATATAGAAGCATTTGTATGCAGCTCTTTTGTTTGTGCTGCGTGCCACCGTGAGCATTTCTTACTAAAAGGCAGCACCCCAATACTGTCAAGTGGTGTGAAGAATGCAATGCTGGTGTTTCACCACAGTAGTTGACATCAAGTTGATCACCCTATTTTTTCTAAAATGTAAATTATACTATCAAAATAAATAAGCTGTTGCTATACATGTAAAAGGAACAGTACAGCCATTTTATTTTAGCTTTCAATAGAAAATCTACCGCAGAGCAGCATTAAGGCCACCGGGACAGCCTTCTAAATACTTTCTACAAGCTAATTAGTAATCAAAATTAATTCATGAAGCTGCCAGCTGAACATTGACAGATGATATTAGATCTGCATACTAAGAACAGAGAAGGCAAACCTCCCCTGTTCTTCCCTTCTCCTCTCTTACACTATCAGTAAGACATGCTCAGAATGACTAGTCCTATACTATAAATGACCTACTGACCCTGTTCATAACACGTAGGCTGGGTGCAGCACTGGCCCTGCAGCCTATCCTCATACATGCACACACAGCACAGAGTCACCTTTCAAAAATGCTGTTGTGCTACAAGAACAGATGCAGAGAGGAAGAAAATAATGTCATCATTTCCTGCTTATAAGCTGAGGATGTGAAAGCAGTCAGGAAAATGTGGACTTGGAAGTGGTCCAGGGCTATTTTCTTAGCATTCATGCCTGTGCTGCAAGTCACACCAGCATTATCACAGCGCCTAAAACTTGCTAGACCAGCCCAGTGGAGCGTAACAGTCAGCCAGCTCCCTGAAATCACCCCAATATGTCACTTCTGTGCAGTCAAGGTCAACTGTCCGCTCACATTTTGTCACTCTAACTGCTTACATCTAAATACATGCTTACAATAATGTGGTGATTTATCTTGTTTTGGGCCTATTCCCCTGGGTGCTTTCACCTTCTAATACAAATTCACTCATTATTATGCACGGCAAGCATAACAGACCTTTGTGACATGTGAGTGATTTTGAAAAGTGTAGATTTGGAAACATTTGTAATACAGCTCACATACTATGGAGTAATTTCCTTAAATCCGTTGTGTAATATTTCTGAATTTAGGCTGTTATATTCAGTACTTAAACATACTTAACAGAAGGTATATAATATAGTTTATAGAATAATGGTGATAACAAATTTTCAAGGATTGAAAAAAAAATATATCCACAGATTTTAGGGGTTGTATTACTGATTTGCCTAAGCTCCCCATTTTACATTGTAATTATGTATTATTTTGGGACAATAAATTTGAATTAATTATCCTTGAATTTTTCAGTATGAATAATTACATTAAAGCTTTGAATTTAAAATAGCTCATTTGAATGGCACAACCCTATATATACTTTGTAACCACTATGTAAGAAGAGGTTAGGCTACTCAGTAATACAGTCCCTAAAAGTAGTGAGTAATTACAGTGCAAGGTGTGTAAATACTGTTTGTCTTTTCCTCTAAAATACCATGGTGTTACTCACTACTTCAAATTGCTTACAGTATAATTTGTTTCTTATGTCCTTTAAGAACTCAAATTGTTACCCTTATTCCACCGTACCTAGCGATAATTCTGAGTATTTGCATTGTAAGTGTTGAGATATTACACCGTAAGTCACAGGCTGTGCTATGAAGTGCTACCATAGGTTGCCATCATTTTGGAATTTCAGTGTGTTTTGTATATGTTTAATATCTAAAACCCTATATTTACACAACATTAGTCTGAATGCGTAAAATGTTTTGTGTTTTTTCCACATCTGCTAATAAAGTCATTAGTGGGATGATTTAAAAAGAAGAAAAAGACAACAAGAGGTGACAGTTTGGTGTGGAGCTGCTGTGCTAGTGTGTCTGGATGTCTGACACCTTGAGTATGAAATGAATACACTGGAGAGCGAGCAACACGTTTGCCTGGGAAGAGCCCACAGTTGTATCGGGGAAATGAATTACAATGGATCTAGACTAGACATGCAAATGGCTATAATTAAGATAATAGCGACTTTGCTTTGGGGGATAAAAAATAAGCGGCTATCAAACACCTGTTAAAAAAGAAGCCTCCCACATCCTGAAGAAGCAAAGACACAGCAGTGTCTTTGCACTGTGTCTGTAATATTCCTGTATTTGGACATTATGGAAAGAATTTAGAGTATGTATGATGTTATTCAAGGTACATGTCTCATGGTTAGATCTCACCTTTGCCCTTATATGTATAGGATACACTTGATTTGAGAGCTTTGGCCCAGTGTTATTTTTTCTAGCGAGTCCCCCCCAATGCACTTAAAAAGACATAAACAAACACCAGACAGACGAGGCTTATTGTTTCTACCAGTGTGTGTGTGCGTGTGTGTGTGCGCGAAGGAGAGAGAGAGAGCGAGAGACCACAGCGCGAGACAACCATGTTCTCCCAGCCTCCTCGAGCCAGTAACCATGACAACAGGATGGCTGGGAGACACGGTTCAAGCTCAATTGAGGCCGGTGTCTTTCTTTTCCTCCAAAATAGTGCCTTGGTCGCGTTTCAAGACCGACTTGTCCTCCTAAAAAAGCAGAGGAAACGCTTTTCTCTGCCTCCTCTCGGGGGACACAAACACACAGACACGCACACACCTCCGTAAAATCCCACGGCCCGCACGGTGCGTATCTCACAGCCTACATTAGCTCCTCAGACACGGCTCTCCTTAAGCTTGCCGGCGCGAGGAGGCTTGCAGCCCCGCGTGAGCATTTTTGCTCCCACATTAGCAAGAAAAACAGGAAAGCTAAAGACAGCCTCTGTGAGAAATGCCTCTCTCGCTAATAAACTACTAAACGGTCACCCAGCATGGGCTTCGCTAGACCCGCCGGTTAAACAGCGCTAACACAGTCGCACTAGGTTAATATCTTCACACTTTGACCGTTTGTCTTAAAAATAAACGTGTCGTATCTTCACTCACCGGTGAAATGCGTCCAGTCGGATGCTGAAATATGCTGGGAGTTGCGCGGCGGCACTGGTCCTCTCTCCCCCTCTCTTCCCCTACATCCACACGCCACACACTGACAGACGGGCTCTTTTTTCTCTCCCTTCCTCAGCTGCCCCCCTTCTCCCTCGCGCGCCCGACGTTGACGTCCAACCGAAGCAGCTCGTGGTGTCGTCTCGCGCCTCTGCTCAGGCTGCTAGGGGAAAGCGGGAGGTCCGGATTATTTCTGATGAATGGACGGATGAACGGAGGCGTCCTGCCCGTCTCCTCCTCACTGTGGAGCTTATGCGTGCTTTGAGTGGCAGCTGAGAAACTCTAAACCCGCTCCTCGGACCGCTCGGGAGTACCATCACTCTCCCGTGGCTAGAGCGCGGTGTGAACGAGACGTGTCTCGATGGCCTGTTGATATCAAACACTGCAGCCCGCAGTGAAGATTAGCGCCGACAGTTGTGTTGACATAAGTGCTTCTCGTCTTTGACCACTGATGATAACCTGGAGACCTGGAGCTTAGTTGCAGCTGGACCGGTGGTATTAGAGCTATAGAGTGCTCAAAGGTGGTGAAACCTTTCCCACACTAAGGTCCTGGGATCTTGGATGGCGTTACTCCCCGCCCCCACCCCACCCCCTCCCCTCTCCACCAGATATTAGAATTAAAAATTAATGGTGTGAATACAAAAGTTTGGGAACTGACCAGAAAAAGAGAGCATGTAGATGATTTACAGACATTCAGATGGTGTTGTCCAAGGTCTAAAGTCCTGCAGCTGTCATATCTGGGATGCTGCATTGGTCATGCTGAAGTTTGGTTTCAACAGGAATTCAGCAGGATGCCTGAAAAGGGAAAACATGACCTATGAAACAGTCAATAGCCCGCTTGACCCACAGTGAACCATGTTACATGAAACAGCTCAGTGTAATCATGCTAGAACATACTGTAACCTACCACACATAAATGAAAGTGAACATCCTAATGTTCTTGTATTGTGCAACTGATCAAGGAAAAATCTACTTGCATTTTTTTAATTCTATCACAACGGACCACTGTCTTGACCTTTGACCTGTGGTTAGCCTTGAGTTCTGTCAGAAGTTGTTTTCAGGGTACTGTTAATCATCAGTAACAGCAGGTCGAGCGCTTTCTGTTGATCTTTGTCAGTCCCCCTTTTTTTCTAATGCTGTTTGTGCTCCTACCTCCTCTGTCAAAACTATGATTAAAGCCCACTGAGAAAAGCAATAATCCCAATTGAACCGCTAAACACGACCACTGGTTTTAAGGAATGAGCACACAGTGTCAGATAAACACTTTCTGCAACGCCTTAAATTGCCATTAATACAATACACATGCTTTTGCCCCGCCCCATATTAATATTCACGTGTATTTGCACATTTGCATTTGTCAAAATGAGAAATTGCCAGGGAGTCTAATTTTCTTTTTCAGACTGATAGACACACCATGGTATGAAACTGTGATTGTGCTGTCAGGCTGCTAATGGTGCCTGCTCTGAGCCACATATGATCAGTTGGATTGCAGAGGATTTAACACAAAAGTGTTATCATTCTTCGTCCAACTAACAGGTAAGCATTTAATGTTATCTCTCAGCATATAGTGCAAATTAGCTTCTGTTCCCGCTCTGCCCTTGACAAAACAAAGGGGATATTTTCACCCTGTAACAGCATATGTCTGACACCATTTTTCTCTCCTTTCTCTTTCACTTCACAAGCACAGCTAAATTCAATCAGGAGGCAGTTCAGACCATCAGAACTGCCTTTGTACAGTGCCCCGCTTTGACAGTACCTTCATACTAAAGAACCTCAAGGTCATGAACAGAAGCACAGCAGTAGCATCCAATCATTCATATGGCTCTGCACTGGCTGGTGCCAAAATCTTCCAATGTTGGTACTTCAGGACTCTGAAGCACGTCCCTTTCAAATGTCCAGGAGTGCCAAGTTTTACAGTAACATCTGCACAGACTGTGGAGACCTCAGTAATATCCCAGAGATCAATAGCGCATTAGAAGGAGACTGAAGAAGGAGGAGAGCGAGTGAAAAGGGTGATGAAGCGGCACAGGGAGAATTAAGAGGAAGAAAAAGAGAGAGAGATGCATAAAGCAAAAGAGATGATGATGTGGACAGAACAAAAGAGCCTGGTGTGCGTTTGAAGACAAGGGGAGGAGAAGGTTAGAGAGGGGAGGCCCATAGCCAGGCAGGTAGAGGAGGGGGTTATCCAAGGAGAAGGATGAAGAGAGGAGAAGTACAAGGGGAGGTGGGGTGTGAAGATGACAAAGAGAGTTCAGAGGATGCACAGATGACCAGAAAGAAAGAGGCACGAGAGGGAGAGAGGGGTGGAAATAGTTTGGAGGAAAACCCACTGCAGACGCAATGTCAATCCTAATTACTAATTCATTAACCTGCCCAGATCCTTTCCCCTCCCCCTCTGTAGCCACACAAACACACACACTTGCACACCCACACATGCACTCAGTGCTCTCCGCTCGGTCCCTCCTCTATGTCCCATGAGAGGCGGACGGCTGGCGAGATGGAGAAATGAAGAGGTGTGTCTGCAGCTAAGTGACATCTGCAGGGCCATGATGCCGGCAACGTGTTGGGAGTGTTGGAAATCCCTGATGTGACGATGGGAGGGAGGCGGGGAGGTAACTGGTGAGGGGGGGGCTAACAGCTTGCATTTTGGTTTGTTGGAGCGGGTGGTCTCCTGTAATGGTGCATATGAGTGTGTTAATGTGCACGGCTGTGGTGTCAGAGTATGTTTATGCGTTTGTTCCATCATGCATACACATGGGTGCCCAAATGTGCAATCACAAGGTGTACTGGCATGTTGAGTGTGTGTGTGTGTGAGTGTGTGCAGGTTTGGGGGAGATAAATCAATAAGCTAATGCTGGTCTGCTCAAGTAATAACATTGTGTCTTTAATCAAAGCAAGGGGGAGGTGCCAGAGAGACTGATGATGTCTGTCTGTCTGTGTCTGTCTTTAGCCCCTGCTGTATGACTCTTAGCTCTGTATGTTCGGGTGTGTGTGTGTCTGTGTGTGTGTGTCTGTGTGTGTGTGTGTGTGTGTCTGTGTGTGTGTAGGCCACCGAGGCACACACTGATGTTCTGCATCCACACACACCAGGACCTCCTGCAGCATTCCTCCGCACATGCTCACATATACAACTCATTAGGAAGATGGAGATGCAAGCATGCACACACATGGGCACAAATTCAAGCACCCTAGGGTACACAAACACACGTACACACACACACATCAGAAGATGCAGTGCTGCTGACTTTGGTGGAATTAGATACAGAAATCTTCCAAACAAGCATTGATCCAAGAGTTTACAGCGCCGGCTCCGTCTGCCATGTCAGGCCAAACAACAGGGAGCTCTGCGAGACAGCTGGGGAGCACTCACACACACCACACACAAGCAGGAACCACTGTGGGCACATATATATAGCACACACATCACAGTATGTGTGTGCACATGGTGTGGCTCTTTGATCTCAGGACTTCATAGCACAGTGTGCTGGAGTGTAAACACGTGTGCATCTGTGATATCTGATATTAAATTAATACGAGTGTACACACAGATTCATTGGTGCGGATAAATAGGAAGAGTTATTTAAAATATATATATAATATATATGTTATAGATAGATATACCGTATATAGACAGTGTGCAGTCTTTATCCTCCAAGCTCGGGTCCTCTACCAGAGGCCTGGGAACTTAAGGTTATGACACTCACTAGTCCTCGGCCCCCTTCCTTACGCTTAGCGCACAGTCTCAGGGTGCTGGGTTTGTGGCGAAACCCTCCATGCATGCTCAGAAGCTTCCTTGTCTTGGAGTCTTCCTTTGACCAGCAGGGCATGTGATCACCGGCAGGGCGAAGGTGTTGATAGCCCGGACCTTGTTCTTACCATTCAGCTGATTCCTCAGGACTTGCCTTACTCTTTGTGGGTATTTGGTGATTGCAGCTTTCCAGTGGCCTCTTTGTGGCTCCCACTGGCCCGTGGGATTCCCAGGTATAATTTTTTAAAATAAAGTTCCCGGGTTTTACTTATGCTATGCTTAGTAAATCTCTGATAATGTTTCAGTTTAATTCTATATATTCTATATATTTACACTTATCTAGCTGATTTCAATTAATTGAATTCAGTTAAATCCACTATACTCTACCCTTGTAGCAGTAAATCACAATGAATCACAAAGCATTAAATGTGTGAAAGTGACCATTTAATGTGTATTTCTGTGTGAATACGTATTTATGAGCATCACATGCTTTAGCAGCGGGGAGAGGGGGCTCTTTGGCTTCAGTTTGCTGTTTTGTTTCAGTTTTCCTGATACACTGCACCAAAAGGAAGAATGCCAACATTTAGCAAAGCTAGGACAGAAATACTGCTGCTCCAAGAGAATGTAAAAAAAGCAGAATATAAATGGGGAAAAAAAGGCAAGTTACAAGTGTTTTATGATAATAAGACACTTATCTAAAAAGATGGTTGGAGTAAATATCATAAAGAACCAGAAATCTGTATATTTTTCAAGCGTTATCAACAGCCACTGCCACAAGTCCTGTCTATTATTTAGCATTGAAAATTCTGATCTTAACCCTCCTCAGTCCAAATGCACAGAAGCTATTTTTACATTTCTTTGTTGACGAGATTTTAACTGGTAGAGCACATATCTTACATCCTTCTTATTACCCTTTCTTTATTATCACTCCTGCAGTTTTTAGCCATTTTGTTCCAGTGTCTGTCATAACTGAGGAAACTTGTTACTCAGATCGGGCTCTCCCAATGATATCCTCCCACTTGTTTGTGTTTTCTAAAGACATTTGGGGCACTATTGGACCTTATATTCAACAATATTGGAACTTACATTCAAAGGCTTATAAGCAGCAGCCTGACTTAAGATGATGTACAATGTCTGATTGTTGTCCAGTTTCAGACCTATTTCAAGCTTCCTTTTCATTTCTAAAATTTTGGAAAAAGTAGAGATCTTACAGCTGCAGCCTTTTTTAAACACTCCCAATATTTCTGAGGTATTTCAGTCAGGTTTTAAAGCAAATCACATCACAGAGTCTGCACTTTTGAACGTTTTTATTGGTATTTTTTTAACCATTGGCTTTGGGGACTCTGTCATACTTATGCTTTTGCATTTCACAGCAGCTTGTGACGAATTAGATCACAATGTTTTCATTTCCCACCTAGAGCAGCATGTTAGAGCCACTGCCTTGGAGTGGCTCAAGTCGAAACTGTCTGACAGAAGTTTTTCCGTTTCTCATGGTAAATGTCATTCATCATTGGCCACCCTCTGTGGTATAGCTCAAGGATTCGTCCTCGGGACTCTTCTTTTTAGTATTAACTGAGCTCTCTTATTAACAAAACACACTGCAGATGACAGTCAGCTGACTTTCCACTGAATCGTATTGAACCCAGCCCCACAGTGCTGATGTTAGGATGCCTCAGGGCATCAGAGCATGGCTGGTTTTCACTCTTTTAAATTTTCATGAGGTCATTATTTTTGGGCCGAGTGGCCCAAGCTGTCCACCTTTCTGACTTGAGTCCTCTTGCAACATGTGTCAGACAAGTTGTCACCAACCTTGGGGTAAAAATGGATTCTCTAGAGTTGATCCTTTTTATCTTTGTTGTGACTTAAAGAGAGTTTTACAAGCATTTGTTATTGTAGTGCACTTGAGGTCGATATTGATCAGGCCTCACTATCACATTTACAAATGGATGCTGCTGCACATAGACATACACGTGTGAGCACATTATTCCTGGTTTTGCATATTTATACTCGTTGCATGTCCATTTTGGAATTCATTTTAAAATAGTATTAATTGTAAATAGTCAGTGGAGCCCAAAACAGAGGTAAAAGGAAGTAGTGTTGTGGCCTTTATTTGCCCTTTGGATACACATATATTACTTGTTATTACTATGCTGTCGTGCAAAATAGGGTTTTTAAATTTAAAAATGAATTTCAAACCCATTCTTCAATGCCTTACAAGACAATTCATGTTGTACTGGTTGCCGTTTACAAAAAAGAAAAAACACAAGGAGCGAGTGTTTTGCGTGAATTTATTACACTTGGGAAAAGAACTCTAGCAACGGGAACACATCAGTAACACAAAGGCCTTGCACTGCGCATTTATCTTTGTAACAGATTCAGCAGAAGAAGAAAAAACAAACAAGCCGCACACTTACCTCCTCATTGGACATCATTATTAAACCACACGCCTTTGTGTCGGACTCCAGTGATTCCCTTGACTACCTCATCAGCATTCATTACCTCTGAAAAGGAGGGGGGACACCGCATGTCAGCACTTGTGGTGTGTATCTGTGTAAATGTCATTGTGTGTGTGTGTGTGTGTCTGTGTCTCTCATCTGGGTCATTATATCCACAGGCATGAAAAAGCAGGTTACATAGACACACTTTCCTCCGAGAGACAGGAGTGCAAATGGAGCTGGGAAGGGTCCTCATTTTTCAGCGTCAGTCACTTCCACCTGTGACCACTTGTCCTCGTGAGCTGAAGGATGAAAGTAAAGAAAATGATACTGTGTGTGTGTGTGTGTGTGTGTGTCAGAGAGAGCGAGATGATGTATAAATCTATCTCTAAAATGAAAATGGCAATGATTCTCAATGAGCATTCCCAGGAGAAATGAACAAAAAAAGTAAACTTCCATGTTTATTTATGGACAAAGCCGATCTGTATTTATTTGGGTTTGTGTGTGTCTGTGTGAGAAAGAGAGTGTGAGAGAAAGACGGCCAGCCAGACGAACAAGGGAAACACTGGCGGCCCTGCCAACATGATGACAGAATGTGCCATGTGTAGTAGCGACACTTAGTGTGTGTCTGTGTGCGTGCGTGCGCGTGTGTATGAACTACGAGTCTGCTGGGCAGCCAGGTCAACCGGCAGACCGATCACCATGGCAACAGTGCCACACTCTGCCCCTATGTGTCAAGCTGTAAATATGGATGTCTTTGGAACCAGAGAACAACTGGACAGTGTCAGGCCCAGGTGTCCTCCTGTCGTCCAAATGCTAACCGCCTTGCTAACTCGTATGCAAGAGAATTAAAACCTTAGGAGTTTAGATACCCAACCATCCAAAACAATGGATAGTGCACAAGAGCAGTGAAGAAGAGCGCACAGGCAGGAGTCAGGGGATTCGGGACAGAAGGATAAGAGCAAGAGTGAAAGGGAAGGTTTGAAGAAGGTAGTGAGACCCGCTATGATGGATGGTTTGAGATGGTGGCAATGACAAAAAGACATGAGGCCGAGCTGGAGGTGACACAGCTGAAGATGCTACGTTTTTGGAGACAAAGACAAGGTTGAGATGGTTTGTATTTTAAACTTTATTTATACAGATAGCCCCATTGACACCCAATGTCTCATTTACAGGAGAGACCTGTTCCTCTTAAAGATGCAATATTACCTTATCTGGTCTGCAACTATGTTCTATTCATCACGAGTATGTGTCATAGGAAAGGCGTCAAGATCGTTTTAGTGTCATTCAGCTGTTTTGTTTCCTCTCACGGGTCCCGTCAGCAGTGACAAATAGATTTAGATGAATATTATTATTGCACACCAGCCTACCTTCCCAGCACCAAACAGCACACACACAGACTTAGTTTATAGCTATTATAAATCATTGTAAACAGCTGAAGAGGACATTTCTTTACCCAAACAAGAAGTGGTGGAGACCAAAAAGGAAAGAATAGAGGGATTTACATTGGTGGATGTGAGGATCAGTAGCTGTTCGCTAGCAGCACTAATAAGGTAATGATGACATATTTGCGTTTACAGTTTTCACCTCCAAGGTAATTAATGCTGTTTTAACTGTTTAAGCTGCTTCTTCGTGTTGATTCAGCCACACCATGTAATCAGCAAAGCAGCTCTGCCTGTAATACTTGCGATTAAAATGGGGTTTCATTTTAATCCATGTAAAGCCTGGTATTTTTTATTTTTTTTGTATTAAAATGTGGAACGTAAACCAGTATCCACAGCGTAAGCTTGCATTGCTGCATGTACATGAAAAATGTAGCCTGTGTATGTAATGATGTTACGTTTTTCAAATGAAGCATTAAAAAAGTCAACGTACAGCGCTGGTGGCACGTTGTGGCAAACACTCAGCACCGAGAGCTTAATCACAGTCGCTTCTGCCAGTTAAAAGACGCTGGGGACTAAAACAATATTTCTTTGCGGTCGTTTTAGCCGCACGCCTCTCTCATGTGAATCCATGCTAATGCACAACCTCTGCGTCAGCCCATGCATTAAACATGGAGCAGCTGAGGGGGGATATGTTGCAGTACCAAATGTTTTACTATTAAAAATCACCCTGATAAAAAAAAAAAAACATGATGGGAAATGTAAACTGCTGGTATCACATGAGATCCCAGTTCTTGAGAGAAAAATTACATAGGAAAAGCAGAACAAGACAGATTATGCAGATGTGGTCTCAGCAGACTTGTTGGGGTTAAAGGTTAAGGAAATGCTGTTAACCGCCTAACAGGGCCAGAAAAACCTGCGAAGGATACAACCCAGTGTTAAAATAAGCTCCTTTATCATACATTGATCTTCATTTTCCTCTTTTATAGTTCAGTAAATGTATTTAGTAATTTACACCAAGTTCAACATGAGCAATTATTAACCTAGAGACAGAAGCTCTGAACACCATGTACAACCAAGAAAAAAGAGGCGCCAGCTGCAGGATGGTGAGGTCTGGTGACAGCATACAATCTAAATCAATGGGATTTATATATATGAAAGTACATTTGGGCACAAACCCACACAGACTACTTCAGCGTATATCATGCTAATGATTGCTGATCCAGTGCCCTGGTTGGTAATACAAACAGCCCCAACTCAACTGAGACTCCACTAATGTTCCTCCTTTTAAACCAAGCACACAGCTTTTAGGTTAGTCTCTTTATTATCCATCAAAAAAATTAAAAATGTCATGATCCAGTTAAATTTTAGAATTGTCTTCTTCTTTCCGTTGTTCTCTTTAGGGGTCACACCAGCACCTCACCCTGTCTGCAGCATCCTCCTCTGTCACACCAGCCCTCTGCAGGTCGTCTTTCACTACATCCATGAATCTTCTCTGTGGTCTTTCCTGCCTGGCAGCTTCAACATCCTTTGTCCAGTATGTCTGCTATCCCTTCTCTGCATGTGTCAAAACCATTTCATCCTTGTGTTTCTAACTTTGATTTTTATATAATTTAAATGGACACAAAGATTTATATTAAAATATCCTTTTAATTACAATGTGCTTTTATTGTTTCTTTGGGTTATTTTTTTTTTGGGGGGGGGGGGGGGGTTGCATTATTTCAATATAGTGAGGTAATGCATCTCCCACATACTATATTTATGTTGTTCAAAACAGATCGATATACCTAATAAGGATAATCACACACTAAACATATATTTTGTAGTATGACTAAAAGCACACTCTCATTTATTCCCCCCCGCAGTCACATGATCCTTTCATTGACTTGACTTGTTATTTTGCATTGCTCCAGCAGAGGGAGCTGCTCATGCATCAACACCACTCAGCGTGGGCGCACGTGTATTACCCTCAGAGTGAATTCAAACCAATAACTGCGGGGCCTTCAGCCGCTGCTATTTGTGGCTAAAGTCCGTCATTTCCAAGAGAGACCTGGCAGCAAAAGTCAAGTGTTATTTGCCTAGAAAATGTAAAAGGTAAGAAGGTGACAGATAAAGGAAGGAGTCTAAGTTTTCCTTATTGGAAATCAGCTCCTAATAAAAAATAATTCCTGTTAATCTGACTGAGAGGTGTGGTCACTGATTAGAAGAAATGGCGTGAGCAAGATTTCAAGGAAAGGGAAAAAACAAGAGAGAGAGGGAGAGCGAGAAACACACCGAGAGGTAGACAAACAGGTGTCTGGTATCACTTTTGGTGGAGACTCAGCAGTATTGACTGATGGTAAAGTTTCACTTTACGCAATGGTAGCTGTTGTGGGGGTTTGGGGTCCAATCCACTGAGCTAAACAAAGCAAACCATTTCCTGCCTTATTCGTAAATAACAATACTGCGATTTTAGTGCAGATTTTTAAAATCCATTTTTCACAGTAACATGTCAGTTTTATTAAAGCCATTTTGTAACAGATGTGTTATAACAAATTTCAGCTGTTGTTCACACCAGGATTAAAACTGCAGGTGTGTTGTGCCATCTCATATACACACTTGGCCTGTTTTCCACTCCGCTCCTACCACTCCCGTCATCCGTGCTGAACAGATATTGCTGATTAGCCGACTTTACAACTTGATAACTCAGTTTGAATGAGTCAGACCTTCCAAATAAGTGGCTTTGCAAGTTTTGTTTAAATAAACCTTAACGTGGCAGTAACTGTGGTGAAACTAATGTAAAATACACCAAACAAGCATTTAAGTGGTTGTGCAGAAACTTGGGTAAAATTTGTATTAAAGGTTCAACAAATAAATGATAAACCATGTTAAATAAGTTGTGTTAAATAAACAATAAAGAAATAAACATTGATTTTGGAATAAATCTATGACAATATTATAACATTTTGCGTAAAAAAAAACTGTCATAAAAATGTAAATGTATTACTGACCCATTTAATAAAGGCCTGTTCTTAACGTACTTTACAGCAGTGTACGTAATCATCTCTCAAATCAAGGACCTTGTAAACAAAATCACAGGAGCAGCAATTCCCCCTTTTTTTTTTTTATCTCAGAAGCCTCATTGTGAGTCACATAACCCTGAAAATCACGCAACAGCCTCATCATTGATGCATCACTTATACACTGGAAGTTGTAAATAGCTTTGTTTGCTAATAGGAATGTGAATGACATTTGTGCTATCAAGCTGATCTTATGCCTCTGGGCAGAGTAAGAGCAAACACAATGACTACCTGTATAATAATGGTGTCAACAACCTGTTGACGGAAAACCCCTGTGGAAAAAAAAACCCCAGTTTCCTCTCTGTGCATGCGGTGTTGTGATTAATTGTTTCGTACAAAGCCAGCAGGACTTCCTTAAGGAAGAAGAGGGAGGAAAGTGGGGAGGTAAATGCAGCTATGCAGGCACTCTATGCAGGATGAGATTTAAACAGTACATGTAGGAAAGACAAAAAAAAAAGAAAAGAATCAGAGAGAATTGCCCTCTTTTCCCTTGATGGGTAAAATTCAGAGCCTGTCAGGGGAAATTAAACTCCTCATGTCCTTGAACACAACTAAATCTCATCAGCGGAGCAGATTAGAAATTTCAGGCTATGAAGTCATTAACGGCAGCAGGTACACTGCATGTGTAAATCTGCTTACTTTAATACTGTGACCCAGCTGCTGTTAGTTTACCTCTTTGTGTTATTGTAGTAATCTAAACAGGAGATAAGAGGTAGTGGAAAGAGGAGGAGGGGAGGAGGGGAGAAAAAAAGACGAATGCACTGATGTCAGTCCGTCCCACTTCTATTCAAGTACAAATGCCTGCATACCAGCACTGCTGACGACTGATCTGATCCCACACACACACACACAAAGGCGCTCTGTGACGGCCTGTCGCGTCACACGCTCATCATAGCGCTCACTCACACAGGCACTGAAAGTCAGACCGGAGCTGGGAGATGCTACGAGCTGGCAGCTGCTGAGTAAGTCCACTTTCCCTCCTCTGCACTCCTCTTTCATTCTCTGCCTGCTTTTCTTGCTTGATTGCCATTCTCCGGCCCGTCTAAGTTCATTTATCTCTCACACTCTGCCCCGCCGCTGTGAAATGGCCAGTGTTTTCTCACACTGAGAGACCTTTCAAACTTTTCTCTCAGTATGCCGTGCACATGCCTTTCTGCTTTTCTTTCTTTCTTCTCGGTGTATGTGTAGCGGCAGAGAGGCAAACCCCGGGCTTATTTGCATGCTGGCGCAGAGCCAGAGCCCAATGCTTTACCTTTACAGAAGAATAACAGAGCTGCGAGTGTGCTAATTTTGTCCCTTTCTGTGATATTATTTCTCTAAAGAGTCTGCACGGGCTGTTATTGTCTTTGAGAAATCTGGACGCACTCACGTCTCAGTCTGAATGCTTCTCTTGTCCCAAATTCACACAGTTGATTGTGGGAGCTGTGGTGCAGGTGTAACGCTGTTCATGAATAGAGAGCTGAAGCAATTTGCCACAGAGCTTTAATGTTTGCTATGAAGTCTTCGAGTCAGGTTGGGTTTATTTGCATTGCTCCCAATCACAATCTGAAAGGGCTTTAGCAGCCCCCATTCATTGTACAGAGGATAGTCATTCACATAGGCAAGAACATGGATCACAAAGACATCACAGCGAGGGAAAAAAACTACTGACAGATATTGAACGAAGGGACACTAGTTCTACAACTGACACCAAAACTAAGCTGCTCGGTTTAGTGAGATTTGGTGACCTGTGGGTAGCAGGGCCAGACCAAATTGACTGTTTTCTACTGTTTTGAGTTCCCAACCTAACAAAAATGTACAGGTGCAGAATATTCTGGTTTCAATGCTTCATTTAAGCTGAATTATTCCGCTCTTGTCCAGGATTTAGCAGAAGTGGGCAGATCAATCCAAATATCGATAGTAATGATGCTAACTCTGGTATTGGAAATGAATCAATACTTGCCTGATAGGATCGATACTTTGTTTCTGTCTTCTAAGTACAGTATGAAGCCCACTGAACTAATTATTGTGGACGGTATAAATCACAGTGATTTAGGGTCATTAAAATGTGTTCAGAATTTGCAAACCGCCCATGATTCATCTCATAAATCATGACACACTGGACACACTGCTCTAGCCTACATGAGCTGCTTTTGCAGGGTTTTTAGTATCAGTATGCGTGCTGATATCTGCACCTCTTGCCCTGTATCGGATCAGTACTAAAATTTGCACTACTGAGCACCACTAGGATTTAGAATCACTAAATGGGCCCCCCTGTGAAGCACATGTGGCCACACCTAACCTCAAATGAAACTTTTATCAGTGACCATAACACTGGATCGCTCTCAAGCGCTCATTGGTCAGCTGTTATCAGCCACACAAATCCTATTGGCTCTCACTCAGCAAAACATTAGCCCACATATTTTAAAAACTGCACAAGGTTGTTTTCTGGGATTTAGACTCTCAGGGCTTCCTGATTAATTTATAACTAACAGTGTTGACATGCATGTTGATAAGGTTCTGAAAAAACGAGACTGTGTGTGTGTGTGTGTGTGTGTGTGTGTAATATTCAACTCTTTATCCCTGGGTCTGTTACTCACAGATAGCATAGAGTCATTAGCACCCCACCCTGTCTATGTCTGTGTGTGTGAGTGTGTTGACATACTGAATCTGCCCCTATTTGCCCATCAGTGTTTGGAAGCACAGCAGCATTCTCGCTGCAACACTCACACACACACACACACATTACACTTGGCATTGTTACTTATTTGCTTAGGGCCTATTGTGTTCTGCCAGCCAGAGCTGCATTGAGTGAAAGGGAACAAAACAATAAAGTAGGTTTAATCTCTCTCTCTCACTCTCTCTTTAAAGCCCACAACAGAAGCATTTACTGCCCAGTTGATCCGGACACTCTACCCTGCACCTCCGCCTCCAGAAAGAGCCTGCACACTCCTGCTGCAGTCCAGAGAAACAGCACTTGACAAACAACACCAAACTGACCTCCAACTGCCAGGACTGTACCTGATCCCATATCCTTCAAAGAAAAGGGCAACCTGACTCTGAGCACAGCGGGAAAAGAAGCAATCACACCCCACTGCTGAAACACGACCCAGTGGACCGAGAGACAGAGGGGCTGACAGTCGTGTGTGGTGCCCGGGAAAAGAGGCAGGATGCTGGCTCAAATCCTTCAAGATATGTGGGTCGAACCTGAGGTTCTAGAGGCCCTCAGTGAGGAGCAGAAGAGGATCCTCTTCCTCAAGATGAGAGAGGAGCAGGTACGCCGCTGGAAAGAGCGCGAGGAGAAGGAGGAGAGGGAAAGAGGACACAACAGGAACACCAAGTCAAAGAAAGGTACAGCACTGGTTATTCTGTAGTGGGTAAACTTGTTCAGCTTACCATACAGGTCACACTTGTATAAATTCCAGTAAGGGAACAGCCTTAATCACTCATGAAACAACATTGTTTGGAAGAGGAAGGACCGAGGTTTCTGGTAAACCTGGCTCCCATTTTTACATAACATCATTAGACATGAGGTTAATACCGTCAGGTCTGACATCACCAGATTTCTTTACAGGAACAGCAGGTGTTACAACTCTTTCGACAGGTTAAGTAGGCGGAAATCGTTTAGGTAAATGAGAGAGAAAAGCTGCTGGTTCACTAAAGACTAAAGCTACCTGTAAAAATGTGTAATTGATTGAAAAATAAAAACCCAGAAAATGAAACGTTGTGGAAACATTATGGTTTATTTATAAGGCTAACTGAAATATGTTACGATACAGGACCTGTATTATTTCTAGTCTTGTTTACATTTGTCAGTACAGGGAGCATTCAAGGCTTTGTTTGCTATGCAAGTCAGCTATTTTCTTAAAGTAAAGGTTGTGTATTTTGGTTAGCCTATTTATTATACATTTGTATAACTTCTTGCTAATATAACTTCTTTTGTATGCCACAGAATACAAAAGCAAAAATTAAAATTAATAAAACAAAACTAAAATGAAACATTTTTAACGAATAAAAGCTAAGCTCAAAGCTAGCTTAAAGCAAAAACTGAATTGAAAACAAAATAAAAACTAGCTAGCTCTCAGCTAGCTGACAGGCCTGAATCTTGAAATTTATTTTACAATAAATTTATATGGATACATTTATTGTAAATGTGAATATTATATAGATAGTAATAGTAAGACTAGAAATAGGTGAAAGAGCTAGCTTAGCTTTTCCTCTCTTTTTTTGTAACTGTCCTTAACAATGTTTATCTTGCTAATTTAAGATGCACAAATATAAAGTGCAAATAAAGAAATACAATGAAAAAAATACATAAGTTGCAGTTTGACAAAGTTTCTGTTCCAGCTTTATCATGGTTGGCTAACAACAGCAGCAACAGTTAGCTTTTCTCACATTTTTTTGTCTGTATACTAAGCTAACCTAGCAAGCTGCTGGCACTAGCTTCATTTAGCTGTTTATTGTTATTTTCTTATAATAGTGCTGTAACTCATTACTTTGTCTTATACAATGAATATGTAGCTTGCAAAGAAGAAGAACTTTGACAACCCGCTCATCCCAAATTTAAAATTATTTTTTTATTAAGTTTTCATTTTAGATTGCTTTAAATATTTAATAAAGTCCTGGGCAGTATAATCATAACACGTTAAGAGAAAACACCATGTTTTTCCTGTAAATATCGTTCACTGCAAATCACTTCATACTCATCATGTTTAATTTAGTTTGTTGCTTGCTGCCAACTCCTTTGGGGGGCTCCGAAAATACAGTTTTTAGAAAATGGGGCACCAGAGTTCATTTACACCTAATTCGTGTGTACTTGAAAACTTCTAAATTCTCAGTACACGTGAGCAGTGAAGCACGAGTTTTGTACAAAACCTTCTCTGGTTACCAATCTGACTAATGTGTTCAGATTACGCCCAAAGAAATCCAGTTTGACCATCCCTGTTGTTCTCTCTTACTCATTTCATCCAGCCGTCTTCTAATTAAGGTGTTATTCTAACTCACTGAGACCCTGCCGCCTCAGCCGGTTCACCTGGACAATGGATGTGTGTGAGCATGTGTGGGTTTGATGGACAGATCTCTCACAGCCAGCTGAATCATTCTGTTGGCTGAAAGCTGAATAAGATTGAGGAGGTCCTGTGGTTCTGGGGCGTCACCATGCTTTAAAGCACATATTAAGTTCCCATCTTTGTCCACCCAATCTCTGCCATGTCACCTGAGAGGTGACGGAGTGTGTGCCGTTTGCACATTGCACTCCATACAATCCAGTCTGCCATCTTTCTGTCTTTGTTCACTGTTCTGTGGATGGGAAAAAACAAGCCTTTACACGTGGTGTGCAAACAGGTCTTTAAATACAAATGCATGATTAAACCTGCACCTGTGTGTGAAGATTTCTATTATGTGCTGCATTTCTGGTTAATTTGCGGGTGTGGTGGTAATAAAGACAGGCACCGCAGGTCTGTAAAGTCATGGCAGGTGATCGACACTCAGCGAGGTGACTATAAATGTGAATACTGAAGGTGTGTTTTTGTTTTTTTTCTGACATCACAGGTACTATTATGTGCTATGTCACTGCATGCGTAGCACACAAGCCAATTGTCTAAAAATAAGTAGCTGCCATTATTAGCTGGAAACCTGTAAATGTTCACTGGTCCCGCTGGGGGAATTTCAGCACAGACAATTTGAATTTTAAAGCCACGCCCCAATCTGTGACATCACGGCAGGTGTTTGGTCTTTATCAGGTACTCTACTGTCATGGAAAAACAATCAGCAGCCATCAGGATGGGGGTTTATTTTTGAATATAACGTCATAATGAGGCAATGGCTGAAAACAACCAGTTTCCAGGATGTGAACGCAACATTATAAAATTTATTGATTCATAACTGTGAGTGAATTCATGATTATTGTAACATTAGACCCTTAAATAAAGGTTTTAGTATTACAACATGTAAGGTATCTTAAAGTGAAACTTAAAGGGGGCATTTAAGTAAACTCTTACTGAAGGTGAGAAGGTAGTTTTGCTGTAGGAGACACTTAAATAATTCCAGGGGGAAAACGGACACAGAAAACACAAACTGGGTTAAAAATGTACTAAGGACAAATCAGCAACAAGCAAAGTGTTAGAGGGTAAGTCTGTTCCGGGAGTGAGGCTTCCAAACACCAACACTTATAGGACAGCACCACCTTCTGGCTGATAGCCACAATAACAGTTTGTTAGATGACTTCATTCTAAATGCTGCTGAGCATTTCTCTCCAAGTGTAATGAGGATATATTTTATGTTGTATGCTTCATATACATTTTGTTTTCCTCTTTTATTTTCTCTCCAGCTTCCAGTAAACACGTGAGGTGGCTCCTCGGGCGGGATGGTGACGTGAGCGTCAGTATAATCGGTGAAGTGGACGAACTGAGATCCTCCAGACTCCTCCAGAACCTCATGAACAACAGGTAGAAACACATAGTGTGTTTTTTCCCAAAAAAATATCTTTGACAAGTCGACTCAAAGAAATCCAAAGATGATAAGCTCTTATCTTATCACAGTAAAGAACAATAACCTATTTTCAATAGATCTGAATTAATGTTGCTCTGCATCATGTTTTTAACTTAGCACATAACATATAGATTCTTGTTTGCGTAGATCAACAGTGAACTAAATACTTTCAGTCAGCCGGACAGTTCCTTGCACCAACTTGATTATAGAAGTTATTAGTGACATGGCTGACTGGTGGATTCATTTAAAGGCTGTTATCGGAGGGACTAAAACGGATGTCTTTGTCTTTCAGATTCCAGTCTGATAACATGAATGCCATCCAGAGAGTGGACTTGCTTCCAGGAAGCGAGGACCAGCAGCTTAACCTTAAAGAAGACATCCAGCTACCCGTCACACATGTAAGTTCCCATGTTTGAAATGTGTTTGAAAGTGCGACGACCTGCGTGTGTGTTAGAGTTTATAACATCAAGTCGTTTCGGTCTTATGCGCAGGATGACACGGCTTCACCGAATGACCAGTCATCCGAGGAAGACATGGACTCGTGCAGCGCTGATGACGACCCGAAGGACACGGCCGAGGACAGCGACAGCGAATCAGGCAGCGGCTCGGACAACCTCAGCGACTGGACTCCGCTCTACAAGCCCCATTTTAGTAGTCATGGCAACCAGCCGCTCAGAGCCCCGCTGGCGGACACGGAGAAGACCGGCCCCCAGGACAGAGGTGAGAAGGGAGGAGAGGATAGAGGAGGGATCTATGTATGCTAGTGTTAAAAGTGTACGATAATCACCAACTCTAACTGCTTATAAGTTCAGGTTAATCGATATAAAGTGGGTCTGAATACAAAATTGTAGCTATTTATTAGAACAGCTCATAGAAACAATAAACTCAAAGAATCAATCGGCACAGATGGCTCATGGTCAAAAGTGTACAAAAGTACAGGAGCAGTACAGACGCGCACTATTTTACTGTGAGCTATGAAAAACTGAACTATCAGGGATCATTATGCAGGCCTGTTCAGTGTTACAGTACATATTGATTACTGCATGACTCACATTTATTAAGCTGATTATTGTTTTAAAGGAACAGTTCATGTGAACATAACACAACTGTGCTGGATAGCTTGTGTGTGGGTTGCCAGGTTTTGTTGATGTGTAGTAATCACATGTCCAAAACTTTTTTATTATCATACATCGTCACGACCGTCAGGCCCAGACAGTGCTTGCCTGTGAGCAGCTTCATGTAGGAACTATTTTCTTTCAACTGTCTACACCCACCATCAGCTAGCAACATTATGGGCACCATTAATATTTTCAACCTGTGATGCTGTGTGAACCTCTCCTCACAGCGGGGTGTAGTTCAGTGGAAAGGAATGATATCTGTCACGCTATCTGGCACGTGCCATTTTGCTCTACTGTAGTTAAGAGAATGACAAACATCTCTAAAACTAGCAACTCACAGCATAACGTGTCTGTTTGATATTTACGTATTAGCTCATCCTTGGGAAAGAGGTGCCACCTCAGCTGTATCCCAGAACATGTCATTGATTGCATCCTGTGCTTCTTTTCTTAGAAACCGCGTGCTACAAAGAGAAGCCAGAGGGCAGAGGTCGCGTGGAGCAGCTCAGGAAGAAATTCACAGATAATCATCACAACACATCAACTGCCTCCAAGAAACCACCCATACCAGCCAAACCTGCTCATCTGCAGAAGTGAAGCGCACCACCGACCCATTAAGACTCCACGTGTATCTCTGCTACACATGACCCCGAAGAGCCTACTCTATTGAGTGTAATGAGCCCTCCGCAGAAATAAGCACTCTGTTGTACAGCAGCAGCTCAGGCTGAGGCTGCACGTACTGAAAGAAAAGGATTCTGACTTGAACCCGAGCAGTGAACAAAAGTCCACTTTATTAGACCTTATTTCAAGGTCTGAGCTACAGAAAGAGAAACATCTGGGGGTGAAGTGAGAGAAAGACTTGAAAGCTTTTGGACTGAAGTCAACCTGAATGATAAAACTAAGCAGCTTTGATGTTGAGTTGAAATTCGAGCACAGATACGCTCACACGGCGTCTGTGATTGACAGGTCGACACAGAGCGTGGTGTCCAGAGAGACGCACGTGAACACAGACTATTGACTGCAGGTGAAAAACACTGTGGTTTTATTACTGACATGTCATAAGCAGGAAAAACTGATAAATCATCGGCATTTTTTTCTTTACTGATCCAAAGGTGGGAGCTATGTTAAATGTAGTCCATGTACCGTATTACTATAATGTTTTTAACTGTGTTGATTGCTTGTTGGCAAAATTCTCCTTCAGCGTTTTAGCTGGCGTAAGAGTTTTGGGTTTAAAAGAAAACAACCAAATTCATGTAAAATTATTAACAGGGTCAGTATACTCAGTGTACTTTCTACTGTCCCTGACATTCACTGACAGACACGGACCTGCTCAGGAGGCCTTTCAGGTTTGGTGTCTTGCTCAAGAACAATTTATCCAGATGTATATGATAATATTTGGAATATGTGGCAGCCTACAGTGCCTTTTTTTCTGTCAGAGCAAATGTTACCAATGGAGTAATGGCCACTCCAGCACACTCGACTTGAAAAGAAACTGTACCTATCAGATTCAAAGGGACTAAACTGTGGCTCTTTTTGACAAAGCTGCAAGCTCTAGCATGCAGCATCAGGTCTCTGAGTTGATCTACCAATCCTGTGTCAGGAGTATAATGAAAGTGAACGATATTTGATAGAAACACTTGGCTTCATTACATGGTGAATTCTGTCTTTTCTATTTTTTTTCTCTGAAGTTGACCATAAGACTTTTAGTAAACTTAGGTACTTTAAGTCAGCGGTCCCCAACACCCAGGCCACATGGCTCCAGTCTGCGGCTCGCTTGGTTCTGGGCCGTGAGATATGAGACTCGGGTGTGAAACTCATGATTTTCAGGCTTTCTGTCGGTTTTTATTGTTATTTTTTTATCGGTTTTATCGTTAACTCTCCTGGGTCTTTTCGCATGTGTTATGAATAAATCTTCTTTTTTTTGTCCAATACTGGTTTTATGTTGTTGTATTTATCCACAACACCTTAAAGGCCGGTCCATGAAAATGTTGCCGGACATAAACCAGTCCGCGGTGCAAAAAAGGTATTGTATTAGTGATGATACAATGACCAAAGTAGTTGAAAGTTAACTTCAATAACACTTAAATCTAAGCATTTAAATTTCTCTTTGCCAGGTATACTATACTTTTTCATTGTGTATCTGTAGTTGGCTAATCTGAAACGACGTCAGGTTCTGTTAGAAATGCACATATGCTCTCAGGAATTGACCCGTAGCATGTTACAGATAAACATAATACTGGAATTCAGTCAAAAACATGCTGAACAATAGTGCACACGTTGAATATATAGTGTACAATAAGTGATTTCACTTACAGCATTATGATGAGGAAAGCTAATATCTAAACATTAGCGTCATTGACATAAGCAAGTTAGAATGCTAATGTTAGCATCCAGCTCAGAGCACTGCTCCTCACAGACTTTAGTAGGGCAAAAAAAATTAGATGAATTTAGCCAAAAACTAAAACTTGTGATATTTTATTTACCTTTTATTTGGTTATTGGCAAAAAATAACAATAAAAATAGCAAAAAACAACCCACTAAACAAACATTAGCTTGTTTTTTTTTTTGAGGGAGCGTTTAGCCACATTTGACATCTGTTGACCTGACCAACTTTTTGTGGTTAAAATAAAACAAATCCATGTCTTCATGACTTCAACATGGCCACATGCTCAGGATCGCTGACAGCTGTGGAAGCCACATAAGTGCACTTTTTTTTTATAAAATTTTAAATTTGTATTGGCTATTTGGACCCAAAGATGTTAACATTTCTATACTTAGCATCAGATGAGGTTAGTCAAGAGGGCATAATCAGGTGATGGACTTGGCAGGGGGGAATCCACATTTTAGCGCTAAAACACTGCTATGTTTAAGCTCACAGAACTGCACGGTCATCAAATTAGAGGGACTGTGTGTAAAAATAACTTATGTTTCTATGTTGGTCAGGCAAATTGGATGTGAACACCCTCCACTGCTTTGACTCAGCACTTTAACCTCATGGCCATTGCTTCATTTCTTTTCCACTGCGCTGGAGTACATATCTAAAACAGTGAAAAGCATCTCCCTGGACAAATATTTATAGGCTCTACTGCAGCCTTACGGGACATTAGGAGGAAGAAGCCAGAGAAAAGAACAAAATCACACCCGTGGCAGAGACAGCAGTACTTTATTTTTAAGGTTTGCACTGTTTGAGCTGTAGTTACTACCTAACCATTTAGTCACATGTTCCTTTTACTTGGTCACTAATTAATTCCTAAAAGTCTTCACCAGCTGACACTTTGTTTTTTACCTTCTGTTTGCATTTGTACTGTATATGTCCTACATGGGTTTAATACTTGTTGTGTAAAAGAACAAACTAAAAGAGTTTTCTTGCTTCTAACAAAGTTGTGTCTGTTCACAGTGTTGGTGTGTGTGTTTGTGTGTGTAGGGGTAGGTGGGACAGCTGCAGATGACACAGAGAAGCTGTAGATAGTGGTCACTTACACAATGATTATCTATTCATTGGGCTCTATCAGAAAACAGCCCATCAGAGATCAAACGGAGAGAACAGAAAGCTGATTAGCATGTGGTTCAGACTGAGACGGAGGGCGAGACGCTAGGGGAGACAGAGAAAATGAGAGTCTGGTCACGGGAAGCACAACGTCACAGTCAACTCAGTAAACCTTCTCGCATTCCTTCACCACTTCCACACCCTCACCCTCTGTGTGTGTGTGTGTGTCTGAGTGAAGAGCGTGTGAGCGTCTGTCCGGCCATTTATCTTGAACCATGTGACTCTACACGAGCAGTCATGCACACAGCGTGAAAAGCGCCGCTATATATAGTAGGACAGTGTTGGGTGTCCCAGTAAAGCATTGTGGGAGCCTGTTCACCTTTGTTCCTTGAGAAAGCTCTTCTTGGAATGTTTGTATACACTGGTGTGCTGCGTATAGAGAGTGCTGCTGCTCCTAATTATTTTCTATCCACCTCGAAAGGTGAAATTAGGACACATGCAGCATGTCATGTGTCGACCGTGTGACAGTAAACAACATATATTATCTGGCTGTCTTTTGGAAAAGCTATCTCCTAATCGTTTCTGTGAATCAGGTCATTGTGGGGAAAGACAATAAAAAAGAATCTGTGACAGACAACACCTTAGGCTTTTCCACAAGAATGCAATGTTAGTCTCATTTATAGCCTGAAGATAATTGTTAACGTGTAACAATTCTGGTTATTTGACTAGTTCTAAGTTTCATGAATTAAGGCTTTTTATTCAGTTTGCTAACTTTGAAGAATTCGCACTGCAAAATAACAGTAAAACTAAGTAAGCTAAGTTACACAGCGTAAAAAACTTTTCATTTAACCATAAGCCCTAACTTATAGCCACGTCTTTTAGACATGATGTGTTTGTAACAAGGCTTCTCTGGTAAAAAGCTAGTCTGTCATGTAACCCCATGTTGTTGTTGGTCCTGCATCATCATTGTCATGTTGGTCCAGGATCAACAATGCTACTGACCAATTGGATTGCTGTGATGTCATTGCTTGGGAATGTGGAGCGAAAAAAACTTTTGTTTGTATAAATCTTTCTTTTATTCTTTATTAATTTATGCAACATAATAAATGTTTTAGCAATTTAGATTTGCTGTTAGCCTAATTTAGATTACTCGTGCTAGTTTGGTTGTGATAGTTTTTTATAGTATTTGCTAACTTCTTGGCTAATGCTAAGTGAATACTCTGACAACATGATTGGTCAGTTGCGATGTTGATCCTGCACCAACACTGTTATGATGATGTAGCAGGAACTCTAACGTGTGGATATCAGATTGTGCTTCTCATGTAATTATTTGAAACTATACAAATGTTGAAAACTACATCCATTAAATTTGTTATCTGTGTATCCGACTTAGGATATGTGGGTGGGGCTGGAATTTAAAGCTGCCACTGGGCAAAAGGTAGGATACACCTGAAATGTGTAAGATTAAACATTTTTAAATCCAATAAATATTTTTAGTGTTTTTTGCCACCGTTGTTGGAAACTGGAATTGCTTAGTTTTAATATTACTCTTATTACTGTTTCTGGGTCACAAAATAAACTTTTAAGGTGTTTTCAGGCAAGAATGTAGCTGTGTTAACTTCAAATATCTGCTCGGTTTATCAAGACATCACATATTTGCAAAAGTGCTCTGACGTTTTCGGAGATGTCCGTCTCGCTAGAGCCGGCGAGAACAGCAAACTCCCGGCACATCGTTTTCAAACACCCCCCCCCCCCCCCCCCCGCAGTCTTTCACTACTCAGATTAAACATAATATATAAATCACTTAGATAACTTAAAAATGTTATTGTTTGACTTTTTATTGTTTTAATTGTTCATGAGTAAATCAATTTGGCTGAGATTACAGATGAATAAGTATCAAACGCCACGTAGACCGTGAAGGCCGGGTCCTCGAGAGGATGCAGCCTATGAATTTGGACACAGCTTGTACTCTAACTAGAGGACTTACAAAAATGGAAGTCAACGGGAAACACCTTTTTGACTCTGTAAACACTTTGTAAACCTTGGTCATACCGTGTTTCAAAATAGAGGATTAACCGACA
The DNA here is from genome assembly GCF_900408965.1 of Simochromis diagramma. Classification (NCBI taxonomy): domain Eukaryota; kingdom Metazoa; phylum Chordata; class Actinopteri; order Cichliformes; family Cichlidae; genus Simochromis; species Simochromis diagramma. The sequence continues at coordinate 3,028,861 of NW_024387477.1, forward strand.
CATTGCTGGCCAATGATCAAGTGGGTTCACAGTTAGACCCATACCCATTTGTCACATTTGGATTTTTTACACCAAAATGGCAACGGCAGAAACATTCGGTCTCAAGGCTTTAAAACAGTTCTTCAGAACCCAGAGGGTGACAGCACGGTCACTACGTCTCTTCTTTATACTTTCTATGGGTCCAACACTTTGATCCAGACTAAAACAACTGTTGGATAGGTTATACTCATGTGATCCTCTGAGTCCCCTGAGTTTTTTTGTTTAGTTTTAAAGGCTACGTCCGCATGTGCACAATTATTTACGTAAATAACAATTTATTTGGGTCTTTCGTACACATGTAAGCGGCGTTTGGATCACTGAAAACTGAGTTTCTGAAAGACTCCTGGCAGGGTGAATATTTTAAAACATGTAAATGCATTAAACTTCATTACTGCATTTACATATGGACAAGGAAAACGTAAATTTTAAAACCGAAGGTATGTGGTTTGATTTCCTTTTTTGACACTAGACTGCTCTGTTACTGTTTCTGTGCTTTTGATTGAGCAGCATGTCTTCGCGAGGTTACATTGCCACCTGCTTTGGCTGTTCTTGACAGCACTTGAGTTTGTTTTTAGCATTTTGATCTGGACAGAGATATTTTTCAAAACGACCTTGGAAAAATCCCCATTTTAAAAAATACCTGATTACATTTGGAGGTAGCCATAGCATCTTCATGCTGTGAAGTTTCACTGGGTGCTAGCAAGACAGTATCCGCTCCCTAAGTCTAATGTTATCATCCGTTTCTGCGTCAGAACTCTTCCTCGGTTAAAATCAATCAAACACTGAGAAACGGTCCAAATAAATCACCAATAAAATGATCATCATGACTGTTTCTCTCAGATGTTAAAGTTTAACATCCAGGCCTCTGTGAAAGATGTTTAACAAAGCTAGAGGAAAGCAGGACGTTAGCTCGCTAGTTTTCATTTGAAGGTGATATAACTGAAGGATCGGGACCGAAGGACTAAGATGTACTTTTCTGCTATTGCTTTGCACAAAAAGACGGAAAACTAAAGCCCAGCTATGTTTGTAGAGTTAGTGAAGCTGGGCTAACTGGGCTAACTGCTATATATCGGTGTGGTGATGGTCAGAGATGGGCGCGTTACTGTAATCCGATTACTTTTTTCAAGTAACGAGTAAAGTAAGGGATTAATATTGCAAAAACGGGAGTCACGTGGGACCGCCGAGGAAGATGGCCGCACACTAGAGGCGCTCCTAAAGCCTGTTGATTAATGTTCTGAATCTGGAAACATATACTCCAACTGTAGTCATAAATTGGACACCCCTTGTCGACTTTGAAGTTTTTCAAGAATTACCGTCTTTGGAAAATGGCAGGTAATAACAAAGCAAACTTTTTTAAGGGAGCTACCACGAGGAAGAAGCAAGCTAGCATTAGCCTCACTCCGGAGCCGCCCGAAAATACACCTGCATCTGAATCCGCCTCTCCAGCAGTAGTTGAGGAAGGTATGGGGAGCGAGAGCAAAAAGGACATTTTTGAGGAAATTAAGAAAATGAATGCTACTCTTCAGGTCGTAGCAAAAGATGTCACCACTTTTAAAGAAGCCACTAAAGAACTAAAAGATTCGGTGGAAGATATAAAAGTGAGGTTAGGAGAGGCGGAACAACATATCTCAGACATGGAAGATGCCAGCGTGCTTACCGAGGCAAAAGTGGACAAATTCCAGAAAAGGATGGAGGCGTTGTGGTCACGAGTGGAGGACCTTGAAAACTGTAGTAGGAGAAACAATGTACGGATTATTGGACTTAAAGAAGGTGTGGAGACACCCGGGAACGTGGACAAATATGTGACCGAGATTCTGGCCAAAGCACTTGAGCTTTCTGGAAGTGAATTTGAAATTGAACGTGCGCATCGTTCCCCTGTACCAATGCCGGAATCTAAGGAGCCTCCCAGGGTGATACATGTCCGCTTTCTACGTTCATCTGCTAGGGAGAAAGTACTACGGGTGGCCAGAGAAGCGTGGAGTCGATTGGCAAGGCGCCAAGCTTTCCTTCTTTGAAGATGTTACAAGGGAGCTGGGGGAGAAGAGGAAGGCATTCAACCCGGTGAAGAAGCGTCCCCGAGAGCTACAAGTGAAGCATAGGCTGGTGTATCCTGCAACGCTCATTTTTACGTGGAACGGACAAAAGAAAGCATTCAAAGACGGAAAGGAGGCCGAGAAATTCCTGCAGGAGTCGACTTAGAGGAGTGCGGGACATGATGTAACAGATCGGAGAAGTGTATGTGAGTTTTAAAATAAGGTAACAAATAAACAATGGGCACAACGGGGCTGCGGCGGCTGTGCTGCTGTCGGATGATTAGCGTGTCTCACGGACCAAGGACAGTTTAGTATCTCAAGCTAAAGTTAGTTAGGCTTGGGTAGGAGGGGAGGGAGGGGGCGCTTAGCAACGTTGTTTTGGGTTGCTATGCAAAGAAGGGTGTTCGTTTTGTTCAGGTTTGTTTTTGTTTTTTTTAAAGACAGCTAGTTTGATAGGACCAGATGGGTTTTGTAATATTGAGTGCCTATGTATATATTTGTGTTGTGTTGTAAAGCGCACAAGGTGTGCCTTACCCCATTTCTATCCGGTTGTTCAGTGATGACGCGACGAATCCTACTTCCGGGCCTAAAGTAGTCTGCGTTTAATATGGCTTTTGTGTTGTTAACATGTTTAATGTTATGTATTTTCTTCTATTTGATCTCAAAAAGCTCCTAAAACAGTCAGTGATCACTGTTGACCTCCCTTGGCTTTTATTACCGCTAATCATTTATTTAAGCTCAGTTTTTAAAACCTTAGGATGTAACTACAGCCCAGCCCATGCAGCAGTATATGAATGACTAACCTCGTATTATGGATGGATTATCTCAGTTGTTCTCCTGGCTGAAGTTTGATCCTTTTACAGCATCCTGCCATGCGATTACATTTGTTCCTGACCACCGAGAACACTCACGTTAACTTTTATCGAGTGGAAAAAAAGTTAGCTTGTTTATATTATGCTAACATAGCTGTGTCGCTAGCGGTCATGTAGCACATCATTATATACCAGCTAGCCCAACTTCAGTAACCCTACAAACGTCACTGCTTTTTAGTTTTCTGTCTTCATTTATGCTGGAAGTGATAACAGAGCTGTACGTTTTAATTTGTTTCCAAAACCCCGCAGTCAGGACATGCTATATTGTATTTAGATAGAAGCTAGCGAGCTAACTCCCTGCTAACTTCTAACTCCGTTAAATGTCATAAATTCCGTTTTCATGGATGCCTGGATGTTAAACTCAATTGTTACACCTGGTAGCGCAGAACGCTGATCATTTTATTAAAGATGAAAGACAGACAGTTTTTCAACTCTCAGTAATGCCATAGTGATCGTTTGATATATGGACCTGCAGCGGAGTTTAGGTCCAGACACGGCTAGTGACGTCAGACTGAACAACCGGATTAGAAAGCGATGAACAGGTATACTAAAATAATATCGTGGAACATAAACGGATGTGGGGACCCAATTAAGAGGAAGAAGGTTCTAACATACTTAAAAACTAAAAATACAGATATAGCGTTTATTCAGGAATCCCACATTGCTGGGGAAGAAGAGGCAAAAAAGTTTAAACAAGACTGGGTGGGCTCTGTTTTTCATAGTTCATATTCAAGTAAACAAAATGGTGTTTTGATCCTTGTTAATAAAAAATTAAGCTTCGTGTTGCTGAAAAAATATAATGATAAAGAAGGGCGCATTATATGCTTGGAAGCCTTAATTAATGGGGTTCGAACAGTTTTGTGTAATATTTATGCACCTAATAAAGAAGAGCCAGATTTTTTTTCACAAAATTAACAAGATAATAGGGGATCATGAGGGGCAGGTAATATTGGCCGGGGATTTCAACCAGGTGATGGATGGGATAATTGATAAGAGCAAACCTAGGGGTAGGTCTACACCCAGGGACAGAGAGACTGTTCATTTACTGACAGAGGATCTTTGCCTAGCAGACATTTGGAGGTTAGTTAATCCCAGTTCAAGGGAATATACATTTTACTCCAATTGTCATAAAACATATTCGAGGATAGATTTCGTCTTAATATCAAAGTCTTTGGTCGATTCAGTTGTCGATTGTGAGATTGGTGCCATTGCCATTAGTGATCATGCCACAGTAGAGTTGCAAATTGATTTAAACACAGATAGAACAAAGAGGGGTTGCTGGAGGCTTAACGCGATGTTGTTGCAGAACAAAAGTTTTAGTGAGGAGTTAACAAATGATCTTAAAATTTTCTTCGAAATCAATATGGGTTCCACAGATAAAGTAGCCACAGTTTGGGAAGCATCTAAAGCATATATAAGAGGAAAGATAATTGCATATGCAACAAAAGTTAAGAAAAGTGATTTAGAACGGGAAAAAACCTTAGATAAAGAAATACGAGAATTGGAGAAGGATTTAGCGAGACAATACTCAAATTATAAATACCAGACTATATGTAAATTAAAATACCAGCTGAATGACATTTATAACAAAAAGGCAGAATATGCCTTATTTAGGCTTAAAACAAAATTTTATGAAGGTGGCGAAAAGAATGGAATACTATTGGCAAGGCAACTGAAGCAACAAGATAATTTAAATAATATATCTATGATTAAGAAAGACGGCCAAGTGGTAACCTCATCAAAAGAAATAAATTAAATTATCCAATCGTTTTATCAAGATTTGTATACCTCTGCTGGTGCACTTAATGAGGGGGAGGTGAAGACATTTTTTTCAGGTCTACAATTACCTACTCTTTCTAAGGAACAGAAAACAAGACTGGATGCGCCTATAACTCAAGAAGAGGTCAGAGCTGCGATCTCATCAATGAAAAATGGGAAATCGCCAGGCTTGGATGGCTTCCCGATTGAGTATTATAAGAAATATATTGATATTTTAGCTCCAGTCTTGCATAAAGTTTACCTTGAGGCATTAGAAATAGGTTCCTTACCGAGTACATTTAATGAGGCACTAATCTCCCTTATTCCTAAAAAGGATAGGGATCTATCGGACCCATCAAATTACCGGCCAGTAAGCCTTTTAGGCGTCGATTACAAAATTTTGACAAAGGTTTTGGCCTTCCGCTTGGATCAAATATTACCAGATATCATCAATGGTGATCAGGTTGGTTTTATTAAGAATAGGTCTTCAGGTGATAACATTAGAAGACTTCTTCATCTCATGCACAAAAGCAAATCTAGTCTAGCCCCGGTTGCGGCCTTCTCGCTGGATGCTGAGAAGGCTTTTGATCGGGTAGAATGGGGCTTCCTTATGACAACCCTTGCAAGGTTCGGGTTTGGGCCTGGATTTTGTAATTGGGTCAAAACTGTATATGCAAGTCCAAGGGCAGCAGTTTTGACAAATGGATTGGTGTCAGAGTTTTTCCATCTTACCCCGGCAGGGGTGCTCTTTGTCCCCGCTGCTTTTCACAATATTTCTGTAACCACTGGCCTTGGCTATTCGAACTAACAGGGATGTCAGAGGTGTTCATGCAGGGGGTATGGAGCACAAGTTATTTCTATATGCTGATGACATCTTAGCAGTATTAACAGATCCCATGCAGTCTCTACCAGCGCTACTCACATGTGTTGAGTCATTTTCAAAGTTGTCAGGTTATAAGATAAACTGGTACAAATCGGAAGGCATGCCACTATCAGCATCATGTCATTCTAGATGCATTACTCCATTCAATTTTAAGTATTTACCTTCAGGTATGAAGTATTTAGGAATATTATTAAAACCCAAACTGGAGTATATTTTGCTTTCAAATATGGAACCTCTCCTCCTAAAGATAAAAACAAATCTGGATAAATGGGGTAAATTGAATCTTACACTATGGGGTAAAATTAATGTGATTAAAATGATGGTGGCCAGACAGTTCAATTATCTTTCCATGATGTTACCTGTAAGAATTCCTTTACACATATTTAGTCAATTTGAGAAGTTAATTAAAGATTTTTTGTGGAATAACAAGAAGCCAAGAGTGAATATAAAGAAAACGTGGGCCTCTAAAGACATTGGGGGAATGGCCCTCCCAAATGTGAAGTTGTATAATTTAGCTTTTGAAATGTCAAGACTGGCCAAGCACTGGACAGGTTCGGACTCTGAGCTGAGCTGGATGAAGATCGAACAGGAACTAGTGAGCCCTTTTACACCCTTGGATGTTCTTTCACAGGGCTCAACAATTAATGGACGAGACTTTCATAATAACCCAGTGCTCGGGTATTCTAAAGCTGTCTGGGTAGAGGTGCACAAGATGTGTGGAGCATCTCATTTAAGACAACCTTATACCTTGCTATGGAACAACACTGCTGTACAGACTGGGCGAAAAACAGTGTTCTGGAAGGAATGGCTTGTCAAAGGCATACACAGGATAAGTGATCTTTACTCAGGGGGAGTGTTTATGTCATTTGCTGAAATAACCCCAAAATATGGTTTGATAAGAGAAAATAATTTTTGGAAATATTTACAAATAAGGGATTGTATTACCAAAGGAAAATTTACTCAAAGCTCAAATATGGTGGTGGAGTTTTTAGAATTGTCCAGTACAGCACATAGAGCAGCTGTTTTCTACAAACTGTTTAACAATCCCAAAAAAGAGATATGTGAAAACATGAGGATTATATGGCAGAGAGATTTGAGTTGTGCAATTTCTAAAGAAGACTGGTGTAGAATTTTGTCATTCTCTGATAAATATATGAGAGAGGCCAGGGGTAAATTTACTCAGTACAAATTAATACACAGATGGTACTTAACTCCGTCCAAACTTTATAGAATGGGAATCAGTCCCAGTAATATATGCTGGAAATGTAGTTCAGATCCAGGGACATTTTTGCATGCTATTTGGAAATGTGGGAAAGTTTATCCCTTTTGGCAAAAAGTATTGGACAAAATAGGAAGGTGGATTGGTTTGATGATACCCCTGTCACCAAGACTGTGCTTATTAGGGGATCGGTCGGTGTTACCTGGAGTTTCAAAATATGACTTTGTGGTTATAAAGGTGGGGGTGATTGCAGCGGCTCGAGTTATTCTCAGTGTATGGAAGGAACCATCTCCTCCAGAATATAATAGGTGGAAAGAAAATATGCTGAAAATGATGTTGTATGAAAAATTCTTGGCTAGGATTAATGATGATAGGGAGGGTTTTGACAAATCATGGGGACGTGTTTTTGGCTGAGATGGTTGGAATTTATTTGGTCAGGGCAATTATCTTTAGTTAAATTTTATGCTTGCTGCATTGTATGTTTGTGTAGGCACTCAGTAATGGAATAACTTAAGAATTTGATTTTATTGTCCTTTTTTTTGTGGGTGTACCGATAGTTAGTAAGTATTGAAAATAGACCCAAAATACAAAGGTGAATTAACCATGGGATTGGAAGCTGTCTTTTCTTTTCTTTTTTTGTTTCTTTTCTGTTGTTGTTTTGTTTGTTGTTTTGTTTGTTTTCATGTTGTTAAATGTTAAAAACAAATAAAGACTTCAATTACAAAAAAAATATTGCAAAAACGGTAATTATATTACCGTTACTTTCCCGTAGGAACACTGCGTTACTAAAACCGTGATTTTTTTTTTCCAAGAATGTCTCACGACAGTGACGTAAGCAAGTGCGACGTGTGACAACAGCTGTGTGCAGATCAACAATGGATCATATATGGAGTGCGGGAGAGAGTATGAGCGTGCAGCGTTTAAAGCGTGGAAGTACTGACCTTACTTTGAGTTTGATTCCATAAAAAGTGACAAAAACATTAGTGTCCGTTGTGCATGGGAAGAAAACTTCTTTTTACAGCGAAGAAAAACCCCTAAACTTCCAAGCAAGCACCGAGTGCGCTACAACGTAATGGGAAACTCACAGAGAAACTTGCGGATTCTTCCACTGACCGCTGCGGCACACCTGCACCAGCGTAAACCTCCGCCTACCCTACTCCTGCTTTAAGGTGAAAATAGAGCAAAAGGACCGCTAGTCTTTGATGTTATTTATTTTCTGCTGTGTTTTACTTGCATCTATTTGAAAGAGTGAGTGTAAACACAAAAAATATTTTATTTTATGTGCTGGAATGTGCAGAAAATAGGTTTAAATATTAAACAAATTTCTTCCAGTCAGAGAATGTTGCATATAATTAAACTTTTGTTGATGCATAAAGTTAAAAGATTAAAACTAATAAAACAAGTTTTAAAAAGGGACTTTTTCATTTGATTACATTTTGTATCATGGATTATGTAGAAAAAGTAGAATTGGGCTGAAAGATCTATCGCTTTATCACCTATTCCGGTTGTAAATCGTGTTGTTAAAAAGTAACTAAGTAATTAATTACTTTTGAAAATAAGTAATCAGTAAAGTAACAGGATTACTCTTTTGGGGAAGTAATCAGTAATTAGTTACTGATTACTTTTTTCAAGTAACTTGACCAACACTGGTGATGGTCAGCATAATATAAACACATTAGACACTCCATCTTCACTAGGATGAGGGTTAACTTTTTTACCCAGAATAGAAGTTAATGTGAGAGTCCCCAATGGCCAGAGACAAATGCAATCATATGGCAAGAAGATAACACCGAAAACTAACCAAACTTCAGGCAAGAGAACATTTGAGATGATTCATCCACAACACAAGGTTAGTCATTAATATCCTGCTCCGGGGTTTGGGTGACTCGCTATGAAAAATTCCTGACCCCAGGCTTTATGCCCCTACTGGCATATTACTCAGCTTGAGAGTGATTCTTTTCTGAAGTGTTTAGATGTTCGGTGCTTGCAAACTGTAAATCTATGGGTTAGAGTTGTTTCATAATGTTTTTAAAAACTGAGCTTAAAGACATACTGCAATGGAATACTACTAAAAAAAGCCTGAGAGGCTGATGGTGACCAATGATTATTTTTAGGGACTTCGCTATATAAAATAAACATGTTAAACGCGTTTAAACACATTAAAACAACAATCAATCCTCCATGTTTGGCCCAGAGTTGTAGCATTGATAGAGTAAAAAAATAGACTTTATTATTGTTATTTTTTTAAAGAATGGATTGAAATAGTTGTTATGTTCCATATGCGTCAATAGTAAAATAGAGTAGAGTAAAGTATTCAAAACTAATAAAAGTAAGCTATTTAAACAATTTCACTTAGGTGCAAATGGAAGAACACAACAAACTTATAGACTAGCAACTTGTCAGTCACACTGTAAACCAAACTTTATCATCCTTTTTTACTCTAATGGGGACCATAACTTATAAAACGAGCAATGTGTTGTTTCAGGAACAACTTAAAACTAGCCACTGAAACCATAAAACTATCAGGAAGAGTTACAACCAGACATGTGTTTATAATTAAAGGCAGCACCCCCTGCTGGAAATGAGAAAGACTGCGGTGTTCACGCTGACTTTACTTTTCAGATCTGAAAATGACATCCATCTTCTATATACAGTCTATTAGTTGGCCATTAGTTGTTTGTAATAACTTATTTATCAATAATTAACTAAAATTCGCAGGGCTTGTCACAAAAACGTATAACTGACATTGCAGCTGTGGTCGAGATTGGTAGCTGTCAGAGTTGTGCAAATTTAAAGGTGCAAAGGGAGTTCCAGCCCAGTAATCTTTGGTAATAATCAATTCCACATCGTGGGGTGGTCCACGTCATGATGAAATATCTCTGCAGACAGGGAGACTTTATCCCTGGGCTTTGCCTAGCTTCCTGGAAATCAGCAGCAAGCTAAACATTAACAGAATTTTGTGCACACGTTACCTCCGAGCATAGAAATGTACGGAGCCCCGCAGGGGACATGGGAGAAAAAAAAATTAAGACGGACTTTTGCGAGATCTCGCAAAACAAACTCGGGATCTCGCAAAACATTTGCGAGATCTCACAAAACTTTTGCGAGATCTCGCAAAACAAACTCGGGATCTCGCAAAACTTTTGCAAGATCTCGAGTTTGTTTTGTACGGAGCCCCGCAGGGGACATGGGAGAGAAAAAAATTAAGACTGGCTTTTGCGAGATCTTGCAAAAGTTTTGCGAGATTTCGCAAAACTAACTCGGGATCTTGCAAAACTTTTGCGAGATCTCGCAAAACAAACTCGGGATCTTCGGCCTTCGACCTCCCGATAGCTCGAAGCTAACGGGAGGTTGAGACCTACTACAGCCGGGAGGAACACCGCTTTCCCGGCACATCGTGCCTCGACCTCCCGGTCGGCTTCGAGCCGGCGTCCGAAGAATGCGGCTAAAACTTTTGCAAGATCTCGCAAAAGTTTTGCGAGATCCCGAGTTTGTTTTGCGAGATCCCGAGTTTGTTTCTTAATTTCTTTTTCTCCCATGTCCACTGTGGGGCTCCGTACCGTAGAAATGTGAGAAGGATTTGAAAGTTATTTTTATTTGTTCTGGATTTTATGACTGTATTTTGATTTGACAGGATAAGAATCCATTTCAGATATTTTTGAAGTCACATGTATCATTTAGTGATTTCTCTGCTTGTTTTTCACTGGTAGAAACAAGACCATCCTGTGGCTGTTTTTAGAACCTGGCGTACTCTGAATCCACCTTTAACAGCTTTAAGGGTCAAAGGTCAAGAAAGCCCTTTGACCTCGGTGTCACCAAAATATAACCTGGGGGGAAGATGAGACAGGGGTTTTTGAGGATGTAAGAAGCCATTGTGTTGCTGTTTGGGAGATGCATGTTTTCCATGTGTACAAAAGGGGAATGCAAATGGATAACAGAGGCATAATGACGAGTGATCTCAGAAAGATGATGTTTTCTGCAAAGCTGTTACACATTTCCTAACACTGGGGAAACGGCCAATGGTCGAAGGGAAAAAAAAGATCTTCACAATGAGACACAGTGTCTCAGAGCAAACGCAGTGGCCAAAATTTCAGAGGACTTGCTCATGAGCGAGGGTCCGCCCAGCTCCAGCGCAGGTTGCCTCGGGCTGGCAGGTTGCTCCACTGCAGTGTGTGTGTGTGTGTGTGTGTGTGTGAGGAGTTTTTCCTCCAGAGTGGGCAGGGCCGCTGTTGCTAACATATGTAGACTCCACAGGGGTCTGTGACGGCACACACCGTCTATCTGGACAATGCATCCATCATTAACCTCCCCGCATCTCTGTCTCGCTGCATTTCAATCGGCCTCCATCACCGCGCTTGCTGGATCTCACACTCATCTCTCCCACTCTCTTTGTTTGGCCCCACGTTATCTTCATCCCCTGCTGTCCATCTCCCTCATCCTCCTCCCTGCATATCCCTCGCTTTCTCTTTTCTCTCCCCCTGTGGCCTGCTTTTCATCTCTCCCTCTTACCCCTCCTCTTCCTCCCCCTTCCCTCTCTCTCTCTCTCTGCCCTTCACCATGCCCCCCCCACCCCACACACACCTCCTCCTCTCCCCTTCACCCTCTCCCTGTATCCGCTTTCCACTCCCTCCTCCTTCTCCTCCTCTTCCTCCACCTCCCCCAACTCTCTCTCTCTCTCACAGCCCTCCTCCGCCTCTCCTCTGTCCTCCGTTCAATGCCCCCCCCCCTCCTTTTTTTGCTCCTGCCATCTTGCAGGCCAGTGGAGCCAGACTGCAGGCGTTCAGGGAGTCACTGGACCTGCTGGGCAGCGGGTGACACAGATTTCCGGTGTGTGTGTGTGTGTGTGTGTGTGCATGTGTGACGAGACCAGGAGGAGGAGCGGGGTGGGGGGATTAAGCTCCAAATCACTAGAAAGGCACTGAAGAGAGGGGGGGTGAGAAAAGAAAAAGCTGCAGATCCAAGAATTTGAAATTCTCCCTTTGTCTGGGAGATGAAGAAACACTAGACTGTGGACTCAAAACTAAAAGACTGTGTGTTTCTCATTCAGTGGGAGCGTTGTAATTGCATGATGTTGGAGCTCGCTGCTTTTCTCCATGAGTTGGCAGTGTCCTGCGTTGGCTGGCGTGCAGTGCTTTCCCTCTCTCTCTGTCTCTCTCTCTCCCTGCCTGACAAACACACACGCACACACACACACACACACGCACGGACGTGCACATCCCCCTCCTGCCCCCACCCCCACAGATGCACACTCACATACACGCACACACACACAGTCCCTCTGCGATCCCCCCTGACTGAAGGCTCACAGGAAGTGCAGCCGTGGCCCAATTATAGCGTGACACCTCGGGCCGGCCGTTGCCATGGTTACGTCTTCCCTGCGGTCCCCTGGAGTGTGGCGCCGAGGAAGAAGGTCTTATCACATCAGCCATCGTTACGGCAACAAGCAAAAACCCACCCTGTAGCCTCAGCCCAGCTGGCTGTGTATTCGGCTTGAAATCTGCCCCCCCCTCATCTGTGTGTGCGTGTGAGAGAGATTTATATATACATACGTGGAAAATTTAAAAAAAAAAAAAGGGAAATTGTGTGCGAGGAAGAGCCCGAATGTTTGTGATGATTGTGTGTCAGGTTAGGTGTGCTCAAGTGCACGCACTGGACTTGCCAAGGCAGCGTGTAGGTGTGTTTGTGTGTCTGTGGGGTTGTGATAAGGCTCTCAGCCACACCATTAGGTGACTCATAATCCACACACAACCTCGCACACACACACACAGGAGCACATGTGTGCGCAAGCAGAAACAAGGTTGCAAACGGACACATACACCCAATTACAAATGAGTGCACGCACACACACACACACACACACACACACACACACATAAAGACGTAGCATAGAGCTTGTAGACGAGTGCACATGGCAAATTTCTTTTATTTCAAAAGGGCAAACAGCGCTATACAGTACAAGTTGCACATGAAATAATTTAGCCGAGGCCAAACTCATTCACTTCTTACTGATGCAGTGACGTCAGAACAACAGAAACTCCCCTCGTTAGAAACAAAACATTTGGCTCCTCTTTACCTTTGAAGCACAGTACATCCAAACTGGAAAGCAACGTAAAAAAAAAAAGAAAAAAAGGAAGAAGAAGAAGACATAATGTTTTCCAGATATTTACAGTCTATTTACAGAATTTTTGTCATCATCTGAATATTGACAAACATTGGTATCCTTCTTTCTCGCCTCTCCAATTCTCTGATTGTCAAAATGGATGGGAACGTGTGTGGACATTCTTAAACGGGAGCTGCAGCTCCGCACGAAACACAACATCTTTGAACGTCTCTGACAGTCACAGTCCGAGCATGTTAACAGGGTGTCCTGTGGGTGAGTGTGTGTTGGTGTGTGTGTGTGGTTTTGTAATTTTTGTTTTGTTAAAACTGCAGCTCCTCAACAATCATCCAACCGGGAACCTCTGACAAATCCTGCCACCGCAAGCGTTACTATCCGTCCAAGGCTCCGTTGCTTCTCTCCTGTGCCAGACCCAAAGTAAAATCAGACCCCCTCAGATCAAACCCAGACACTCTGCTTTCAAACCCCGGCCCCCCGGGCTTCCTCTTCAGCTCTTCACACTTCCTGTATTTACAGATCTGGTGTCCCCTCTTGCGATTGCGGCAGCTGCTGCACTGTTCGCAGTTCGTCTGACGCCGGCACGGTACGCACTCCCCGCACCTCTTCCTCTTCCTCCTGCCTCCGCTGCTCCCGCCCAGGGAGCTGGGAGAGTATCCTTCGGCCACCAGCCCCTCTATGCCCTCAGCTCCCATGGCCGTGCTTCTCCAGTGACCTCCCCCCATCTGGAAGCCTGCCAGGGGGAAAAGAGCGGGGCTGAAGGGGAACCAGGCACCCAGGAAGGGCTGGAAGTCAGTGCTGCATGCAGAGGAGTCCTCTTCCTCCTCCTCAGGCCCGGACCCACCTCCCTCGCCGTCTCCCTTTCCGCTCTTTGCCTCTGCAGCCTCCCTCTTAGCTGGCTGGCTGCTCTGTGCGCCCAAACTGGCTTGCTCTGTGGTGGCAGGGGTGAGAGCCAGAAGCCCAGCACGCATCAGCAGCTCCGCAGCGTGGGCCAGGTGGAGCCCGCTGGGCGACTCCCACATGTCGGGCCAGGAGGGGGCCCGGCGAGGCTTAGCGTGGCCGGGCTGGGTGGCCCGTTGCTGAGATGAGGAGGGCTCCATCAGGCTTTTCACATCCACGGCCGGGGAAGGGGTGGAGATGTAATGGGAGAGGCTGTAAGGGTGGTTAGAGCGCTTAAGGCTTGGTCTCAGTGGCTCATTGGGGATTTTAGCACTGCTGTGGGCCTGATCCGGGGAGGAAGGGCCAGCGATGTCTACCGCGGTGGACATAGCTGGCTACGGGGAGTTGTCTGTCCTTGTGTGAGTATGCGTGCGCGTGTGGGAGGAGAGGTGAGGGAGAAGGGGATTGAAGCCGATGCGAGGCTGACAACTGTCCTGCTGTTACTTCAGCCAAAATGGCAAGCCTTGGCCTGTGTCCCTATTCCCATTCTCTGCAGCAGCCTCGGAGTCCTGGAGAGCTAGAAATGAATAGGGGATGAAGAGAGGAAGGTTAAGAATAGAAATGTTGGAGTGACAAACACAGAAAGAGAGTTACGAGGAAAGAAGGGCTGGGAGATATGTTCTCAGTCAGAGCCACCAAACACAGCCAGAGAAGCAGAGTGCAGAGATTCGGTGCTTAAAGACAAAAATATAACATGCATGTGCACAGGCTCAGAAATCAAACTCCCCGGACAGAGATGAAGGCAGCCATGTATCTGACACACACTGCATGCTTGCCAATGATTTCCGCATACAGGAGGCAGTATCCCTTTAAGAATTTCACGGTATATCAATGCAATCAATAACAGAGCGACAACAATATGCAAAGATATGCGCATATGCGCAGGTCAAATGTGGAGCGCGCTTTTCAAATACATTTTGACGACTGCTGTTATGTGTGCCAGCCAAAGCTTAAGCTCAGCAGAGAAAGACTAAATAAGGGACGCCGGGGGAAAAAAACAGGCTGTCTTTTGTCTGCTATCGACGACGAGGAGCGAGGTGCGCAACGATGCGGTTGCTGTGGATAAAAAAAGACCAGGCTATGTTCCGTGTCCACATTTGTAGAAAAACTACTCCGCTGATTAAACACGGGAGATGGGTGTTATTACAAGACCGGCCAATCGCCCCCTTTGGCGGATCGATCGGGAAACCAGATCGATCATTTGGCCGTTATTAAGGTTACCTAAGAAGACGGTGCTCGACCGACGCCACGGCGAGCTGACCACAGTCCGAGTGGTCGCTGCGACACGGCGCTGCGCGCAAGAAAAAAGGCGACAATACAACACGGCGAAAATCAACAGGAAGTGTCGAGAAAAGCTCCCCGCTTACCTTACAAACACGACCCGAGCTCTCCTGTCAAAGATATGATGAAGTCATGAACTAATGGCGTGGTGATTGTAGCGTATATGGACGGCGGAGCAGCCGATTCCTCCTCCACCTCTCCGTCCCGGAGGGTCTGCAAACACTCTGCACGGAATTTGGGGGCGTCGCTCAAAATGCGAAGTGGACTCTGCAGTCGAGGCTCTGGTCAGAGCGACCCCGTGAAACGTCCACAGAAGCAGATCAGCACACACCGTTAGCTGGCAGCGAGAATACTAAGGCGAATCAAGGCCACCGGTCACACGCAGTCAACAGCACAACTGAGACACATGTAAAAAATTATGTAAACACCGGGCACACTTATAATTTACGCTCGTTATGTTTTCTCTACTAGAAATTCTTGTTGGGCTATATATATATATATATATATATATATATATATATATAATTATGCCTTATTCAGGCCTGTGGAAACTAGTCAAAAGCCCAGTTTATTAATTATTCCTGTTTGTCCTTTTATAAATCTTTAAATGTATTCAATCAAACTTTGCTATATTAAATGTTCAGTAAAGTAGCTGAAAACTCTTAAGCGTTTACTGTTTGTGCAGTCCAGGCTTCGCCTACTTATTTTAACATAAAAAAATGCTCTTATTTAAAAAAAACAAGACAAAAAAAATCCAACCAAAACAACTCTTCCCCTTAAAATGGATTTAAATACAGATTTACTGTTTATTTTTTTACCGTCTGAACTGGTGTTTTATCCACACCGGAAGCCAGCGCCGTGACCTTTCATACATAAAAGCACACTGTTTCGGGTTGTGGTGTCACACACGGTGGATGTAAATAAATATCAAAACAAACAGCTACAAAATAAAATGATATTTTTACAGGTCACTCGGAAAACAGGAAGAGCCCTGTGAGCTAAATTAGCCTGTTTAACATAAATAGCCTTTATGCTAATGTCCGTCTGCTTTGAAGCACGTGAGCTCGCTGTCTGTTAAAGGTGACTCCTCACGCGGGGACGGCGGAGTCCACTCCACCTCTTCTGAGAGTCCTCAGTTGCATCTGGCACGCAGCCAGATACCTCGTGCGTGCGTGTCTATGTGTGTGTGCGAGCGCGCGCACGTGTCACTATGGGAGCAGGGGCCCACCGTGTTCGCGTACACTGCTGTCTGTCTGGCCTGGGCGATCCGTGTAAACACAGCGTCTTCTAGCGGTCACCGCAAATACTGCTCCGTCTTAAAATGGCCACTGGTGTCGGTGGACACTGCAGCACGGGAGCCCCCCTCACTTCCGTCTCTCCCACACAAATCACAGCCCCGATCCCACCGCAGTCACACACACGCACACAGAGCTGTTTACTCATTACCCCCGTCCTGCGTTAATCCATCAGCACAGCGCTGTGACACGCGTTCCAATCCTGTGGTGGAAAAAGGCGAACGAATGCAGTGGGAGTGTGTCCTGAAATGAATAAATGAAGCTTTCAAATTGGGTCACTCAAGTTTTATTCACAATGTACAGAACAATGAATCAAACCAGACACCCCGCAGCCAGTAGAAAAATCAACCTGCTGAAACGGCAGAATATATTCTTAATGGGCACGAGCTGCTGAACACTTCACAGATTCAACACAAGTTTTCCCAGAAAGCCACAGGAACTGGTTACAAGGAGACAGTTTCAACAGTTCATTAACAACAAACTAAACTTTTACCTCCTCTGACTAAAGCAGCAAAACAAACAGAACAATGTGTGTTAACATTCATGTAGGGTTGTGTGAGCGTTTGGATTCTGGTTTAGATTTAAATTTAAGGCCTACGCTTCAGTTCACCGAGACGCTGGACTGACTGAAGGTCTCGTCTTTCAGCCACCTGCCCCACAGCCAGAGGAGGCGGCTGAAAGGACACCAAACATGAAGGCACAATGCCCGCACGGGGAAATATTTCACCTTTATCAGGCCCAGTGAGAACTTTAAACAAACGGCACATTAAGTAGGTCATACTGCGAGCTGCAGTCATAGTGCCACCATATCTAACTGTTATCTGTCCTCAAATGACCTTTGATTTCAAAGTCACACTAAGTGTCAGAGCAGTGTGGCCGGTTTGATATTAAAACTATGTTTTTCTGTTACGGGCAAAGGACAACGCTCAGAGTTTGCACTGAACATATCAGCGT
The DNA here is from genome assembly GCF_900408965.1 of Simochromis diagramma. Classification (NCBI taxonomy): domain Eukaryota; kingdom Metazoa; phylum Chordata; class Actinopteri; order Cichliformes; family Cichlidae; genus Simochromis; species Simochromis diagramma. The sequence continues at coordinate 3,046,249 of NW_024387477.1, forward strand.
CATACTGTAATCATCAATCAGTGTGACACGGCAATGAGAATGACAGATGATCGGGCCGGGCGTGCGAGGAGTCAGGGAGGGCCGAGTTCTCCGGTGGCTCAGATTACGCGTCCTTCTTTTTGATGATGAGCGGTCCAACGTTGTCCCCGGTTTCCTCGTTGTGTTTGGTGTGGGAACCATCGCAGTAAGGGAACTGCAGGGAAGAGAAGAAACAACAACAGAATTCACTCTTATCAGTCATATGAAGAGAGTCTGTTAGCCACATATGAGTTCATGCTAACAGCAGTTTGAAACCAACTAAGCATGGAGGGCTGTCAGAGGGTAACTTTCAGCGCAGGTCAGGGATGTTAAAGATGGTCACATCCCATTACCGACTGGGATGTGATCAGCACAATATGTGTCAAACCGTGACCTGTGACTGCAGAAAGCTAAGCAGTTTTGGACCTCTGATAAGATTACCTGCAAGCTTAGAAAGCTCAATGACTGTTACTTGAAGTTTAAGCTAAAGGACATTTATCGCTGCCTGGGGACCAACCTTCTTTGACTTCCAGCAGCGGCAGTACACGGCCTTGGTGGCGATGTCCTCCATGTCAAAGCTGTGGACCACTTTGGGGCTGTCTTTGTTGATGCAGGTGTTCACTTGGCCCTTTTTGCAGCTCCGCCTGTTCAGGTACTGGCTGACGAGGAAGCCTCCGACAGCTGCAACCACCGCCACCGGCACGGCAACCAAAAAATGCTCTGAAAAAAGACAAATATGATGAGGACTTTTATGTAATGTCTTAAACAAGTAATCATAACTGTCATTTGAGGCAACATCATTTTAGTCATCATTTCAGCCTGTCGGACCTAGTGGCATTAACAGTTTCTCGGTTCTGAAAGGGTTTATGCCAGAGTAGTTTAGGCCTATTCTTAGAAAACCAACAAGCAGGTATGTGGCGGTGTTTTCCAAGGCCAGGAGTGGCGAAATTTTTCCAAGCCATGGAGGATTATCTGCCGAGTACTGAGAATCACATGTTTCAGAACAGGAATGTGGGCCCTGCTGTCAGACCTGATCAGCAACTTCTGTGAACTTCTGCTTGGCTAGAGCGGCGGGAAGCCGGGCATACGGAGATAGCGTTTAGCTGTGGCCCACACCGAGTGAAGTCTAAAGTTGGAAAAATTAACCCGTGTCCAACTGGGTTCGGTGACCGGTTAGCCAGCTGACGGCGCCATGCCAGAAGAAGGGGAAAAGTTTACAATGCAACTACAAAGTCTATATAAAAATATTTGAGTCTTTACGTTACTATTACACGCGGTAGCCTCAATACAACCACACAGTATCCTACAGTTTTTTCTACAACACTGTCGCAGACCCGCTAACGGCTAACAAAACACTCATACAAGGCTAGCATGCTATTAGCCAGCTTTAATACTTTACCTTTAGTTAACCTGAAACCCGAGCTGGGTAAGTCGGGTATCGGAGGCATTGGCATTGCAGGTAAATGTGTGGCTGACATGTTGGAATTTTTTTTTTTTTTTTTTTTCCTCTCCTTGGACGGTGTACTGTATGTGATCCGCGCTCAGCAGCAAGGTCAACCACAGAGCTTATCAAAACTCGATCCACTCTGACAGCGCACCGAACCTGCTGCGTCACTGCCCACCAACCAATCAAAACCGAGGAAGAACGAAGCTCGACAAGGGTAAGAGCGTAACCCCCATACCATTTCCGGCTTCGCTTTAGCGCTCTTTGAAGTTGGAATTGCCGTGATGAGTAAAACGTTCCAGAAATAAAATAAATAAATATTACGTTTTATTTTAAGTGTATTTGTTAAAACTCTTCACTATCAGGTCCATAGCCAAAAGATAAATAAAATTCCACTGCCTGGCAAATTTTCCTAATGGCAGATAATTATCTTGACCACTGCGAGCTTTGATGAGTCCCATTTCCTTTACAGGTCACTGGCTTTAAAAAAAAAAAAAAAAAGAAAAAAGGAGGGGGGGGTTTGAACATAACAACTTTGACTCAAAACAAACCCCATTTATAAATTTACAATGCTTAAATATATAAATTATAAAGTTTTACCAGTCAAAGCTTTTAATTTAGCTGTGACAGAGCTGGAAGGTCTCCCAACTTTTAACTACTTTACATACCACCAGAGGGCGACAAATGACCTTTTCTAAAGGCTTGACTGGACTCCACAAGCGCCCAAGAATTATGTAATTTCAAAAGCTTTCAAGTCTTGTATTTTTGTTATGCTCCCCAGTATTCAAAGAATTCTGTGGAAGAGAGGTAACCATAAAAGATTGAGGTAATTGCTCATTTTATTTATCCTGTTAGATTTCTGCAGAACTTCCTCAACTGCATTCAGATGTTGCCAACCTGCCTCTGTATGCCTTCTTCAAAAAGAGGCTGAGTATGAGTCAACACAGGAGTCGAGGGTTTTTATTACACAGTTTAATCAACACACAAAGCTCAACGAGCCTCTCAGGTAATTCAATATACAGAGGTTTTGTGCAAGAAGAGTGGGTTCTCCTCGCACCCAGAGCCCAAGCCAGTCCCATAGCCATTTAAGATGTTAGCCTCTAATTTAACAATAGCAAAAAAAAACAAACAAAAAAAGAAAGATAAAAGCAAACTAAAGAATTATGGGGTGGGAAATAAAAACACAGGTTAAACTAAAAAAAAAAAAATGAATTGCTTAAATACCTGGTCCAGAACCTCCACTTTTTGTGAATAAAGAAACGGTGGTGGTGAGGGTGACATGGGGGTTACAGGTGTGTGTGTGTGTGTGTGTGTGTGTGTGTGTGTGTGTACACACAAAGGTGTCAGCTTGGGTGAGGGAAGATTGGGGGAGGGAGGAATGAGGAGCAGGAGGTGTGGGGATAAATTCAAGTCCTTTCATAGGATCCAACAGAAGACCAAAAATAGGCTGCGTGTAATTTTTTTCCATGTTACATAGCCTTGTATAAAACACAGAGTGCCCTTTGACTACTTCCTTGAAATGTCACCCCTACAGATGGAAATCATTAGGACAACAAAAACAAGAAAGGGTGCAGAGTGTAAAAATCCCTCCATCTTACTGTCCCCTCCCCCTCAAAAATAAAATTAAACTGGAAGATAATGGGGGAAGAAAAAGGTCCCCTCAAAGCTTGACTGGTGCTTAAAGGAATGCTTTTAGTGATGGTGGGTGACAATGCGGGCGTGCAGGGAATAAACAGGGGAGGATCGGTGACAGCCCAACCTGCTTGGTGACAAATGGAATACAGAAGTCAGGAGATGGAGGAGGAGTTGGTAGGTGGTGAAAAAGGAGAGATGGGCTTTACCGTTGCAAGTTGACAATATGTACACTAGAGGAGGGGTGGGTGAGCTGAGGGGCGGAGGGAGGGAAGGGGTAAAGATAGAGCAAATAGAGGGAGAGAGAGAGAAGGTGGGGCAGAGGGAGTTTTACAGGTACTCTGGTGAAGGGGAGGCGTGGCTCAAAGAAAGCACTCCAATGGAAACCAACAAGATCTTGTTTAAACTTTTCATTTGTTTGTATGGTTTTTTTGTTTGTTTTCTCTTTACGTCTGAAGCTCCCCTAGCCTTTACGTCGTAGAGGTGGTTGGCCATGTTTCTACCCCCAACACTACATTGCATACTTTTGTGTCCATTCCCGAGCTATTTTGTTGTACCTGTGAACAAGAAAGAAAAGGAAAAAAAAAAAAAAAAAAAAAGAGAAAGAGAGGAGAGTGGTCAGTTTTAACTTAGTGAAGGATCAACATGTTGAACACTTGTAGTCAATCTGCACCACTGCCTTTACTCTGACTGGTCCCATCAACGTGTCTGAAACGGGGAGCCCGAATTAGAGCAGACGCTCCCCGAAGTCTGAATCGCAACGAGTGTGGCCGCATCACTTTTCTGTTGCGACGTCACCGTGACTGTTCAAAACTTGCTTGCACTTTCAACATTTTAATTGGCCATCCACTGCCTGTCACTAAACCTGCACAGCAATTAGGTTTTTGTCAGAGTGCATCAAGCTGGGGAGAAGCCAAAGAGGAGGGCAGAAATTTCATGAGCGAATGGCACAGAGCAGACACATCGTCCTCATTTTACATCGTAGGCTCAGACGAGTGCCATTCTCCTTTCTGTCACGATAAAGATGTTTAGCTTCATATGAAATCCCTCAGATACTTTAATATAAGACAAAGGAATTTTCAATGGAACGTGTCTGTTTTTCTACACGATAAGAGAAACGTGCTGTATATAAAACACACCTGTCAGCACGACTCTGGCCTGAAAGAGTAAGAAATAAATGTGTAAAGTTACTGAAAGAGTTGTGACTTAATTTGTTCATTCACATAAAATGTAATTTTTTATTTTTTATTTTTATTTACTGTGGACCCATTGTAAGATTTTATTATTTTTTATAGTAGATATTTAATAAAAAAAAAAAAAAAAAAAGACCTTTTCTGCCATTTAGTCATTTATCTACTACTTAATTACTTTGATGTAGCACAAATGACCATGGGGAGCTCTTTGGGTCTTTATAAAAGTTCCAAGTTATGAAAATACAGTTTAAAGTCCAAAATATATGCAATATTTCATACTTTCCAGAGCCAGTGGGCCAAATTGGGAGTCTTTGTTGAGCCAATTCTGGCTCTCCGGCCTTATCGATCAATCATTAATTTCACAGGCAGCAAATTCTGATCGTCTCAACAGGGTGACAACTCCAGAAAGGTGGCATGTCTGTGCCCCAATGTTTGCATTCATTCACCCTCACGCATGACTAATCAAAAAGCTCAAGTTTCACACGCTCTAACATTAGACAGCCTTCTTGACCATAGCCTGTATATAAAAGTTGGACATGGCCACAGGGGATATTCGCCCATTATGAAGCCCCGAGTTAGGTTTGCTGTTGCTGTCTGGGTGTTTCGAAACCAAATGTGGGGAGTGAGTGACACATCTGAACCTCACTGTTAACTGTGCGGCTATTTTAAAGACTCGTGGTGACAGTTTCAACTTTTTCTGTTATGTCACACACTGTTAGCAACAGTGTTACTAGCAACAATCTGAAAAGGCACATGAAAGCAAACTATTCATGCAAACAACTCACTTTTCCCTGTCAGTCTTGTAGATGCGGGCGATCTCGGGTACTAATGGGTCGTCCGGGTTTGGGTCGCACAGCAGAGAGCAGATGGACAGGAGAACTGGAACAGACCACACAAAAGGTTAAGAGTTCTCACACATAAAAACTGACATTTTCAGAGTTTGGATACATTTTCCTTTGGATGACCCTCACATGCTAGCATGTCCCATCTATTCCACTTCTGATCATAAACATAATTGGTCTACAAAAACACTCACAGTGCATGAGGGACGCTATTTGTGTAAACCACTGTATTAGCTCAAGGACCATCTCTGACATTCACTGAGATAGTGCTGCGCCAGTTTAAATCAAGGACCTCTGCCACAGGAATGCATTTGGAGGTAGCGCTTTCACGAGAGGAAAAAAAGAAAAAGAAAACGGGGCGTTTCTCTTTTACTCTGCAGCCAGAAACATCTCCTTACCTTTGGAGATGGTGAGAGCCGGAGACCACTGTGATCGCAGGATGTCAAGACAGATGCTGCCGTTGCTGTTGATATTTGGGTGGTAGATTCTTGTGGTAAATGCAACCTGAAAACAGATGCCAAGAAAGAGGGGGAGACGGCAGAAAGCTGAATGACGTAAAGCTGTGGCACGCTTTAACGGGCAAGAGGAACTTAGGCACCCTCTGTTTATGAAAAGCTACTTCTTTGAATGCTCTGGTGCTCACCTTTGGCGGTTTGAAGGGGTAGTCTGTGGGGAAGTGTATGGTCAAGAAGAAAACCCCGCTCTGGTAAGGACTGTCATTCTGAAGGAGAGAGAAGCCCAATGGGCTTCATTACAATTATGGTATAAAAGGAAACAGGCAGGTGGAAAACTTATAGTGAGAACAATTCAGAGTCGTGCGAATGTACGTGAATTTCCCATAAACCTAAAGCAACGGTTAAAGCTGTGACTGTGTGAGTACTTACGGGTCCCATTATTGTGGCTTGCCAGTGAAACACTGAAACAAAAAAGGAGAAATTTGTTATGAAACTGAGGACATGATGTGTGTCTGGGAAGTGTTAGAATAAATAATGCCACATGAAGCGTGCCTGTTTATTTATACAGTTGAGTAACAGGCTTTAAATAAAGTGCAGCTGAGGACAGTCTTTTCTTAATTAGAAATGACTACATATACACTTGCAGCACATGAATAACACTAACCTGCTGCTTCAGAGGAAATTAATAAACAAGAAGTGATTTTTTTAAAGAGCTTGGATAACCACCAAAACAAACCACTGTAATCTGACTGTGATCTTTTAAACCTGTCCAATTCAAGCATCCTGTCTGAGGAGAAATGTCACATTTGTGAAGAAAGCCACAATAACTGCATTTCACAAGAGACACCGTCTTGGTTTTTTTGATGTTGATGGCAGGAAGCGATGTGTACAGCAAACAAATAAAAAGTTCTGCTACTGATTTTTTCCCGCACAAGTACCAAAGTTAAACACTATCGTGCACAAACACAGACTGCACACCAAAATCCCAGGATGCAGTGCTTACGGGATCCACACTATGATTGTGTCATTAAAATGTCAGACTTTAAAACAAAGGAAAAACTCCTCAGATGGTTGTTGTGATCTTGACAGCATACAGACACATATGGACGTGTCCTGCGCGTGCGGTCCTAAGATAAAAATCAAATGTTTTTGTTTTGACTGGAACCTAAATGCAACATCCCCCCCTCACACACGCGCACACACAAAGGATATTAACACATTCATGGGTTAGTCTGAGTTTCAACACAACATATTCATATTTCATTTAATAATCTTCGAGGAATCTTGCACATAAGTTTTGTTGTTTTAAAGAATAGTTTCAATAAATAATTTAGGAACAGATATCAATATGCAAAAATCAGTCTGAAGACATGAAAACAGACTAAAGAAACAAAGCATGTAGATTTTTTCCTAAAAACAATACAATATATGAGAGCAGCTGCACTGTACACCCTGTGACGATTCTGGTTATGTATGCAGACGTCACAAACCTCAAACATGAGATAACAGCGTGGGTGTCGGTCTCTTGTTGAACCCAGGTGTTGCACTCAGGATGTGTCGGGCAGGCAGCCGCCGCATTACTACTCCTGGCTAAGTTTGCGTCAACCTCTGTGCAATGACTGGGGCAGCACGTAATTTGCAAGTCCATGAGTTCATATTTAAATCAGTGTGCATACACTTAATATAGTCACTCTGTCTATTTTTTTTTTTAAACATCCTAAATACAATCTGTCTGTGTTTATTCATGCTACTTGTTCTAAACATACCCATCTAGGGCAATTATTATTACTCCCACACTATCATTCATAAAAGACATGATTATAAAGGATTACAGCTATATGTAAAAACACTGCTGTATTACCAAGACAGAATAAGATCAATCGTTAAATGGACTTAAATATCAAGGCACATCATCAGAGCGATTAACTGAATGTATCTGTTTGTGTATATAGCACGGGACAGCGTCAGATCTACCACAATACAAGATCTTAATGTATCAAAATATTTTTTAAAAGCAACTAACTAAACTGGACGCTGGTCATTAAAAACTACAGTTTGGATTTTGACGTTACAGCAGGGTCAAGACCAAGTTGATGAGATCGAGCCAAAGTGAAAATTCCAAAATTTTGCAGGCATTTATTAAAAAAAAAAAAAAAAAAAAAGCTCCAAGTGTCTGGATTTACTGACACTTAAACCTCAGGTCACAAGATTGTGGACACTGTGGTTTAGGACTGAGTGACGGGGTTATTGATCAAACCAGAAATGCATCAAAGAGAAAGTGTTAAACTGCTCACTAAACATTTTCCTTCAGTACAAAAAAAACCCCCCATATCATCAAAGTTTTTCAATATTCTGTACTTTTTTTTTTTACTCTGCACACAAATTTTAGCATTAGGACCAAATTTTGTTTAATTAACCTGCAATAATAGGAGCACCTTGGGAGTTTTACATACAACATTTAACGTACTGGTTACAAGGAAACATTGACAAACATACTACAGGGCTAAGTTCAGTTCAGTTAATGCCTTCTGCGTTTCATTATTGGTTCAGTCTATGAGATTAAAAAAAGAAATCTGAACTCTGATTTACTCCCAACATTACAAAAGAAAAAATACCCTTGCTGTGAAAGTAAAAGTAAAACCTACATGAAGCAATACAGTGGGTTATGCTTTTATAATTACCCAGAAATCTTCACAATAGGAGCTGCAGGTATTTCCTGGATGTGAGCTCTAAGAATAACCCTCAAGCAGAAACGAACACTAATTTAATCTATTTTATAGATGTTGGTCTTCATGGATCTGTCATTGATTCCTATGTCATGTGCGAGTATAATTTGATGATTGAGAAATGATTTGGTCACATAAGATTATGAATAAGTTCAAATAAAAAGCGGGAAAGGGTTTTGAATCCTGCTTACACACAGCTAACGTGACACTGTGGGTTTAAATGTTGACTTACTGTCATCTCCTACTGGTCCTGCAGAACACTGGGCTGGTGGGTCCCGTGCCAAGTCGTTCAACTCCTGGAACAAACCAAAGAGATGTGAGTTGTTTGGGTCCGGCCATACAGCGAAGCATTAAATAGACCATAAAAACTAAGAACAGATAAGAGGGCTAAAAACACCAGTATCTGCATACAGGATAGCATTCACTGATGAAAGTGTCCTGTTTATCTTTTGTGTCACATCAGTATTGTGCCAGATAAGAGTCCAGACAGTGTGTTTAAGAGGTGAATGACATTTATTTCCTTCTAATTAAGTAGGGCCAAATGAAGAAAAAAAATAAGAATAATATAAAGTAATTGATTTTAATATTTTCCATTTTGAAAATAAATTTAAAATGTTAATGATTGAAGTCAACTCCCTGAGTTCATCAAAGGGTGTTAGGAAAGTGTGGAAGGTTTAAGGTGAACCTGCCAAACTGCATCTCAACCTCTTAGCTACAATGTATAGAACAGAGCACTTGAGTACTTTGCTGTTTTCTTCTTTTCTGTGTGAGGTCCAAGCAGTCTATATATTAACAGAGAGAATGTCCTCATTTCTAAAACACGACTATCAGTGTATTTTGACTTGTCTCAGAAATTCAACTTAATCGTTAAGAATATATCCTTCTAATATACACATTTTTAAAGTACCCTCCAACAATCCTCCGAATAAACTGAAAGAAGAGATGATAAAAAACAAAAAACAAACAAAGAAGGAGCAAGCAGAAATATCAGCTTTAGCCAGGTTGTTTTACAAACACCAATATCGGGCTATTAATTAAACAATCAGCGCAACCCCAATCTAAAGAACAGAGAGAAAAAGGAAATGCAACATAAAAATAACCACACAAGAATTTCCTCTGTTTAAGCATGTGTTTGGGGTGGGCACAAAAAAAAAGAGCTTCAATAATCTTATAGAGGCTGTTCTACTTACTACTTCCTCTGCTCACCAGGAGCTCTGTCTTGTTTTCAGACAGCTCCTGAGGCCGGTGCTACAGCCATAAAGGCTCCCTGCTACAGTAACTCTCAAAGCATTTCCCGGTGACACAACAACACTACTATAGCACCCCGAGCCTTTGCTTATGGCACTGACCGCTATTACGTAACAGCCTTTCTCCAGGTAGAGCGGCTAACACACGTACACCCAAACCGAGATCACGATAATTTGACAACAAAGCTTTTACTATAGCCCACACAGCCGTGTAAACTGGTTAGCTCGCAGTAAACGGTATGCTGGTAACGTTAGCTTAGCGTAAACGCTAACCTCTCCGGCTCGACAGCAGCACAGGATGTCATGTAAGAGAAACATGAAGCGAGCTGCCTGGCCAAATTATGACATGCCTTTATGCTACGTGGGGAATTAATTGCAACAGGACCAAACAACGCGGAGCTAACTCAATCAGACGAGCGGCACAATAACGATTATAGGGCTCGCCTGCTATCAGCAACATGCCATCAAAGGCGAACAACGCGTGGGGCCTGTTTTTACAACACCGACTCGCTGCTAACATTAACAAGAATTTCCTTATGTACTGCTTCTCCCGTTGAGCCATAAGCATGTTCAATACAAACAATAACATGGCTGCTTTGACATGACTACTGCGAAAACCTGCAGGTTATGAATTAAGATGACAATATACAGTTAACGAAAAAAAAAAAAAAACGGGGAGGAGGTACATGCTCGCTTCCGATATAGCGATCATTATGTTTGAACTTTTACTGTTCCTCTAACAACAGCAAATGATCGAATATTTAAATGGCTAGCGACAAAGAAGCTGTCCGTCCTTTAATTAAATAAGCTCTGGACTCCTGAGCTAACGTTAGCGTTACCGCTAGCCGGATAACTTCAGTTATCTGTCAAATCAAATAGCGGGTTAAGTAAACGAAAGCCGCCGTGTTAAATAATGTTAGCTACGTAGGCTGCCGTTTATATCGACTAATGAAGACATATCTGATAGCATATCGTGAAAACTACCGCTAGTTTACTATAAAGATAGAAATGCAGTCAGCTAGCCTGACAGAACCCTTTAGCTCATCCAAACTAGCCAACAACCGGGAGAGATAATGTTAGCCAGCAGCAGCTAACACACCACTAATACCATTAACTAGTGACAACCATGGCAAGCTAAACATCTTTTTATACGCGGTATCGAATACATTCTTAATGAACCGAAACAGATTGTGAAGCTATGTGACACAACCAAGAACAGCTAACACAGCCAATGGTGGAGTTGGCCCATTTGTAGCAGCATTGAAAGGCGGCGCATTGCTGCTCTCAGTGTCGCCGCTCGCTATTCAGACTCACAGACCGTTAGCTGCCAGCTCAAACCTAACTTGAATAAATAGATCCGTTTTTCAAATTATTGTCAGTACAACTAATCTGCCGGACAAGCATCCGCTAGACAACCTTGGAATTAAATCTATAACCAAACTGCGAAATCCTGGGCCTCGCCGTTCACTTCCTTACCTTGTGAATTCTTTTCAGAGCCATTGTTGTGCTAGCGCTTCTGACAGGGAAAACGTGCGATTAAAATGGCGATTGATATCACTGTCCGTTAGTAATACTACGATTTAGCTGTCATATAAGATCGTTACTCTACATATAATTAACTGGTTGGTACCAGAAAGAACCACCAAGCGAATTTTGAGGCGAAACTGAAAGATAGAAGCGGTAGAACCGCGGTCCTTCCTCCTACTGCAGCGGCTACCAAATCACTGCGGCCTGTGTTCTGCTAGCAGCAAAGACGGCAACACTTCCGAATTCCGTTTTTCACAATTAAACCACGACCATCTAAAGGTGACACAACTACCTTGCTCTCCTCCATCCTCATATAACACAAAAGTAAATCCGCTTTTTCACTGTTACATGTTTACAGTCTCATAGGAAACACCTTTAAATTAATATTCTGACAGGCTTTTCTGTGCAATGTCCCCAAAGAAGCATCCTTTTCCTAGGCTGGAAGTAAACCTTTACTTTATTCATGCATAGAATTATTTGGGCTGCAAACATGATTACTATGCTTCCATACAACAATTTGCAGTGATATTAACAGTAAAAAGATGACACATCTGAAAAGTTGGACCATGGAATACTTGGCACTTCCGTAAACCTCTCTAAAAAAACGTGAAGACAGGTCTGTGTGTGTGTTTGTGTGTGTGTGTGTGTGTGTGTGTGTGCCAGTGTGTTCTTTGATTTTCTCAACAACAATTCATTCCCTGTCTACCTCGCTCAGGCAGGTGTGTTGCCAGTAGTACAAGAAAGTTGTGTTTGGATGTGTCGGACAACATCCACTGCAACAAGAACCATCCATGTAAAGCTTGCCGCACCTGTTCAAGGCATAGATTCAAGAATGAGCACACTTGCAGTTGAACAGTCAAAACAAATATGTTTTTTTGATGCTTTATTTTATTAGGTTAAAAAAGTCATTGGTGGAAAAAAATGTTTAAGAGAATTCATTAGAACTTTTCTCAACCTTTGAAGAATTTTCCCAGCTTAAACAGTATTTATTTCCAGTTTATTTCGCTAAGAAAGATTAAGAAAAGAAAAACTGGCCGCCACACAGTCTTAGAGAACTGTCCAGCTGCAGTGAGATTCAATATCCCAAGCTCAGGACAGGAGATTTCATTTTATCCTGAATTAAGAAAAAACCTAAACAATTTTATAAAATGTTGTGGAGGGCCGCCTTTGAGCGCAGGAGTATTTAAACAGTAATCCAATATCCGTTAACACCGCAAATTATAAGTCTTTTCACACAGGTACAACTATTTTGCATCAACAAAAGCAACCTGGCTGGTTTACCAAGCTCAAGACTTCAAAAGCTGGGAGCAGCTGTGTATTTTCTGTCCCCACACAATCATTATATTTTGAGATTATAGACGAGCAGGATTTATTGTCCATTTCCGGACAGAGCCTGAACTATTCAAAAATGACAGCTGATTGTATAATTTACTTCTTTCCTTTTCTGAGATCAGTAATACTCAAATATTCAGTGGCTTAAAACATATTGAAAATGTTTTTTAAAAACCTTTATTCTGAAAGCAATTTTCAAACCGGAAATAGTGTTGTTTGCTCGCTTTTTCACTGCGTTACCGCTAGGGAACCCCTTCGCTGACATGCGCACCTGAGGGATCGCGGTGCACGCCGCCTACGTAGTGGTGCAACTGTCGTCATTGTGGCTCCCGCCACGCGAGGGTAAGGCTGAACGGGCACGGTTTGGGCTGAGCCAAGATGTCTACCCAGTATATGTCTTTTGCAGTAGGTAAACTCCCGGGACGTGAGACTAAAATGGTTTACAAGAGTTTCAATGTCGTATGCGTCTTCGCAGGCAGTGCAGCAGTTGGTAACATGCTAAAGCCGCTGGCTGTGGCTATAGGTGTAAGTCCACTTTCAGAGGCTTATGTAACAGATAAACTACAGTCTGGGTTTGTTTAGTGCAGAGATATGACTCGCGACTGTGGGTGCGAGCTCGTTGGCGGAGGGGACATAATTGGTTTGTTTAAGCAAGGGAAAATATATTAGCGGCACAGTAACTGCACTTTATGTTTGTGCCTTACTTGTGTGGTTTTTTTGTTTGTCTCGGTAACTCGTTGTTATATCCGTGTGGCACACAATGTTCCGCTTTCTCAGTTCTCAATATTCTTCAGCAGGGGTGTCAAACATAAGGCCCGGGTCCCAGAGTCGGCCTAGCAATGAAGGCCCATTGGACAACTTTGGACAATGTGAATGAGGGCATAGTTTTTGGACTTTTAACTGTATTTGCATTTAAAGCTTTGCCAACTGATAAAGAGCTTCCCCGCACCGCATTCCTACTACATCAGTGTTATTAAGTAATAGATAAACAATAAAGTGATAGATGTTTTTTAGAAATTTGTTTTTTTCCACTATGGGACATTATTAACAAAAACATGGGCAATGAGCTACCAAACATTTCTATGTAATTTAAAACATTTGCACTGTGTTCCAGATACATCATACCCAGAAAAAAAAAAAAAAAACAGATTTCTTCTGGTTCTTAGCAAAGTAGAGCGATTCAAGTATCACTAGCAATACAGGATAATACTTATGTTATAATGCTTTGTTAAATCAAAGTATCCGGGGCTGATTCAACTCCTGAGCAAGAAGTCCGAGTTGAGTGGGAGTTCAACAAAAAACTTCCAACTGGGAACTCGGAATTTCTGACTTTGACTTATTCAGGAATTGGCTATTATTTCTTAGAATTTATACACGAAAAACTTGTTTGCTGCAGCACAATTTGTTTAATATGTAGAAAAACTGAGGCACACAGTTTAAATTGCACTTCTTTTTGTTTCCTGAGAACCGAGCAGGGCGATATGACCAAAAATATTTATCACGATATACATTTGAAAATTTGCGACAACAATATAACTGACGATATAATTGACACTAGACAAAATACTTTACAACTCCACAACTTTATTAGTGCAAAAAAAAAAAATCAATGTATTTTCACTTAAACAAGCAGCTGTTTTTTTTGTGCATTAAAGTTATCTAAAAATTTAACAGTGCAAATGCAAATTCCTTGCTGTCAGTTTAACCAAAAGGCATTTCCAGTGGAAACTGGCCGACATGTCTTCAGCATAACCATGTAGAATATCCACAAAACTTAAAAAGAGGTTATACACACACAATACGGTAACATTATGTTGAAGCACAGTACGTATCACTCCGCGAGGCTCCTGCCTACGATAGCCGTAATGCTCCGACAATCCATCAAGCGGTGCGGGTTCGTAGCTTAGCAAAGTCGTACTAAAACATTTGACAGATTTTCGAGCGCCGTGTACCACATAAAATCGTTTCGAGGTCAGTAAACACAACCAGAATTCATACATAAGGCACACGGGATTGTAAGGGGTACTGTCGATTTTCAGAAAAATCAAAGGATTGATTTTAAGTGTGCCGTATTTTCCAAAAAACACGGTAATAACGACGGCCCGCTAGCATGCTCTACCAAAAATAGTGCTTTGTTGTGTATCTGATGGACGAAAGCCAAACCAGTTCCACACCACTGAAGTTGCAGCATTTTTACAAACCAATTCTGGTTCATCTATTTCATTCAACGATCCACTTTCACCCTTCTCATTCTGTATCGCTGCCGTGCTTTTTCCGTCATGTGCGTATGAAAACAAAGGCACTGCGCATGCACGTTTTACCCGTATTCTATCGCGATATTTCATTTTCTTATTGTTGCCCAACATTATACCGGTATTACCGTGAACGGTATGATATGGCCCAGCCCTAAAACAAGGATCTTTTGGTTTAACTTTTTTTTTGTGATGTCCTGCCTATTTGAAGCCAAAAGAGGCCACCCAAACACATGAGATATCATTGGAAAGGCCAGGATGTCATCTTTTGAGCTGGTTCTCAGGAGGATATTGAGACTGTGTAGTTAAACGTCTTTACATTGACAGAATGGGAAGTTTCAGTAATCCAGCCCACTTAAAGATCAAAGTGTCCCACGATGTAAAATGAGTTTGACATTCCTGACCTACAGGATAACCAAGAGACTCTTTCAGGTACAAGTTGTATTAAAGATGTCAAACAGTGGAGGGAAGACCACTGGATTTTGACTTAAAATAAAATAAAACCTGATCTCTTTGTTCGAGGGAAATGTTTTTGTTCTTTTGAAAGCTCGAAAATTAGGCTCCGCATACTCCACCATGGCTATTGTGAACTCTGGCCTATGTGCAGAGAAAAACATAATCATGTCAAAGTGAATGAAAAATGGTTCCAGTTTGCATTCCAGTAAATGCAAATGACCCTGCGTTTAACTAAACTCACTGGTTCAAACAGAGCAGGCTCCGTCATGGGTTTTTCAAGAACAAACATGTAGGAACCTACAAAAGTAAAGGAGTCCCAACACAATCAAGCTAATGAATCACTAACTTTTAGTATGAGGTAAAATCAACCGTCTGTCATGAATGGGAGTAGATTTTGAGGAAATTCTGAGGACTTTCTGTAACATTACTGAGCTTCACACCGTAATCAGCATCCAGTAATGGCCTTTTTACGCTCTGACCGATGTCACTAGTTATGTTGTAGTTCTGTTGCTCACTAAAGAGCTACATTCAATAGCTTTAAGAGATATATCACTAAGTATAGCTTCATAATTTTTTCCCTGTATGTTCTCCCCAACAATCAGAGAGAGAAATAGTTATTTTAAAATAAGCTTTTAAACATTTGATTTCTTATTGGAAGGAAAGCACAGATGGGGCTGATGTCAGTAATGATGGCTCTGTGTCATGCAGGTGTATGCAAGTGAGCAAATGTACACAATACAAGGACTGGAATGGTTATAAGTGGACTCTGTGATTAACACCATCAATCACACCTCGGTCATTCCTGATGTGACATGTCAAAATATCTGCTGTTGAAACAGCCAACAGCAGCAGACGGGGGTACTGTTTGATTTGCACAACAGTCATCTACACTTGAAACTCCCCCAAAATAGGAAATGTATCCAAAAACCACATCCAGAGGTGAGCTGGGTTAAAAGTACAGCAGTGTGAATAATGGGCATGGTTTTGAGAGAGAAAGATGGGAAACAGGAGATGAAGACATGCCACTTTAAATCATTTCATGGTTCGATAAGGCCCTCTGACTTTTCATCAGAGTATGCTGATTGCCTTGGCAAACATCAGAAGGACGGCTCAAAGCAAACCTCAGCAGAAGTTTAGCTGAGACAGTTTAAATACAGCGTACAGGCAAGCTAAGCTGTACTCCCAAATGGTCAAATGCAGATAGCACATTTGTATTTTTCACTTGCTGTCAGCCACTGATCTTAGCAGTGCATAGCAGGAATCGGACACACCGAGTTTTACAGACTGTTTACTATACAGGAATATTCACAGGTAAGGGGGTGTGTCTGAAGGAGTGGTATACCCCCACCCTGATATATGATAAACCAGGGGTGGGCAACTCCAGGCCTCGAGTGCCGGTGTCCTGCAGGTTTTAGATCTCACCCTGGGTCAACACACCTGAATCAAATGATTAGCTCCTTACCAGGTTTCTGGAGAACTTCAAGACATGCTGGGGAGGTCATTTAGCCATTTAAATCAGCTGTGTTGGATCAAAGACACATCTAAAACCTGCAGGACACCGGGCCTCGAGGCCTGGAGCTGGACACCCCTGTGATAAACCCTCTGACATCTAAGTCATCATCAGATAACCCCAGCTCTAAGCTTAAACCTAACCTTAGGCAGTCAGTATGCGGTGCATATTTATCAAATTATTCTCCTGGGTTTTGGCAGTCAGGGAACAAAGAGAGTAATTTTCTGACACATGGGATTATCACACATTGTAACTTAGACTTCAGGAGGTTACGGGTGTGATGATTGAATAATACTTCTGAATAATCATTATTTGTAGCTTACATATTTATGCATATACAAAGCTGACAACAAAAAGCAAAGTGGAAATCAGCCCAAAGAGACTTCAAAGTAATCTCCACAGTGATTCTACTTCAGGAACATGAACAGGTAGAAACAGAGGCTACAGTTTGACTCCTCATCGCTGCCTTTGTTACCTGCTGAAGCAAGTTGTCTTGACTCTTGTAAACCATATCCTCATTTTGGTTCATATCCTCCTGAGAACCGAGGAAAAAAAGAATCTTCCCATTGAACTTTGTCTGTGATTTCCTTCCTCTTTGGAGCTAAAAGAGGCCACCCAGACAGATGAGATATCAATGGTAAGCCCAGGATGTCCTCTATTTAGTACATCGGGACTTAGTAGGGTAGCTTAAGTAAGTCAAAAGATATAGATCAAAAACAGATTTCCATTACAGAGGACATAGATGAATAGGCTGTTTCTCAGTAGGCTATTGAATAAAAGTGATATGATAAGATGTGTAAATGTTGGTCATATGTTTGCATTGTTGTCTGGATATGTTTTGCTAATTTCTTATGACAGGTAAGAATGTGGTCTGATGCTCTGTTGTGTGTGCTGAACGAATAATCACAGATTCAGCAGGAGGAGCTGGAGCTAATACCCCAGCAGACTCAGGTCCCTTTTATTGGGATTGCATGATATGATTTCATCCTCCCTGAAATAAATGACCATTCACACTGCTGTGTGAACGGTCATGTCGCATTAAATCTGTCTTTTACGTCACTGACACAAGACAGACGCCAATTATCAGCTCCGGAGAAGACATCGCAAACGCTTCCTGGCCAATAAGCGTATATGTTAGTGAAACTGTTGGGAAGACGACGTTGGGGAAACGTGAACATTTTATTTTCACCTATATTTTATGTGCTGTATAATCTGCAGATTCTGACAGAAATCTGCAACTATCCTTTTGAAGCACCGCTCCTCTAAAACAGCAATAAGGATAATTATTAGATTATCTACATTATTATGTAAATAACAAAACTTAAAGCAAAAATTGGGAAACGTAAAGTCCGAAGTCTTTATATTAAGGCCCATCAGTCAAACAATATTGTTTGCTCTGGGTGTACAGAGCGCGTTGTGTGTGACGTCTTCTTTTGCGCATGCGGGCCGCTTTGAGCGTTCACACTAGAGCGCGTTTGCTGTCGCATTTTATTTGTAGTGTGAACAAGCAGACAAAAAAATCGGATTTGATCAAAAAATCGGAATTGAGCATTAACACCTGCAGTGTGAACGTAGCCTCTGATTCCTGTCAGGATGGTCTGGACCATGTGATGATGGAGCGGGACAAGGTGGCCTGGCTTTCTGTTGCTGTGTGAGTGGCAGAGACTCAATCTCATTTTATTCAGAATCTGAGATCGCACGATCAGGAGAGGACGATGCTCCCAGAAGCCCCGCAGTCCCTCTATCACCACTTCCTGTGGTTCGAGCAGTGTGGATCTCTCTGTTTCCTGCTGCTTCTGTTTAAGGATCTTCACATTTTTTGACTGCTCTAAGGAGTGTAGGCTGTCTGCAGATTAACATTTTCATTTTCAGGATTCATTTTTAAAACCATTCAGACATCACAGATATGCTGAAACAGTGTGTAATTATAACTTTAATAATTATGTGTTAAGTATAACTAAAATGTTATGAGCTATGGCCTCTGGTAATTTGAGAGACACAAACCCGAACGCTATATATATATATATATATATATATATATATATATATATATATATATATATATGTGTGTGTGTGTGTGTGTGTGTGTGTGTGTGTGTGTGTGTGTGTGTAAAACAATACCATAATACTGATACTGACTTTTCCAGGATCTCCTCTTTGCGAGGCACACAAAATGTGCCTATAGTCAGCAAGTTTAAATGTTTTTTTAAAAAGTCCTAAAAGCTTGATCTGTGCTTTATCCCGTGATGCAGGTCATTGTAATACAAGGATCCAGTGCCAGAACTGAGGCAGTAAAACTTTCCATCCTTTCCCCCGTCTCCCCTGTACTCCTCCTTGAAGTCACTTCTCTCCTAGTTTATCAGTCCTTCATGGCTGCTATAACGAGGATCAGCATGAAAAAGCTGAAGTACATTACAATCAAATAAGCCATCCCATCCTGAGGAGGCGAGACTGTTAGGGTCTTTTTCTCTGCCGCCACACGCACACAGGCTGCCCTGCCTCCTGTAGCCTGCAGATGTCGCTGTTGAAGCACTTTGATCAGAATTTGAATCAAGGATACTTTCATGCAAATTGAGAAAATAGATTTTATAAATGATACTGAGACTTGAAAATGGTTTATTTGAGCCTTTACTGCTTTTTAATAATTATATTTTTGTCTTTCAAGAGACAGAGGAGCAACCTTCTCTATATTAATGGATCTTTAAAACCAATAAAAAGATTTGAATAATAATGAAACACATCACCCTGTGAAGCAATTGTCTGCTTCCTATCAGAACTTCAGTTTGCCAGTACCACATCAGACTCTGTTATTCATAGCAATAAAATGTATGGAGACTCTTTAGTAACTTTCTAACAGTTATCAAAATTAGTGCTACAAAGTGCTGTACAAAAACAAAATAAAATGAGACTGTAAAGACCTTAATAAAAACCATTTATAAAAAGCAGTTTTAAAATCTGTTTTAAATGGAGTCGTGTAAAGCTGAAGGTCAGCGTCAAGAATAAAACGGTGAGAGTCAATAGATGAGAATAAAAAAATAAATAAAAAGAGAAGAATATAACAGAAGCTAAATAGGCCTATAAAGTCAATATAACTTTTACAAAAAGACCTAAGACCTAAGATTTGAAAAGGCTTGAAAATTCATTCAAAAGAAGACACAGACAAAGCCAAGAGTTCCCCATGTTCCTCACTGAGGAGCTCTAAC
Organism: Simochromis diagramma; assembly: GCF_900408965.1. NCBI lineage: Eukaryota > Metazoa > Chordata > Actinopteri > Cichliformes > Cichlidae > Simochromis > Simochromis diagramma. The sequence continues at coordinate 3,066,086 of NW_024387477.1, forward strand.
AGCATGAAGACTGTTCCCACTTGAAGCACGAAGTGGGAACAGTCAGAGGGTTCCTGCCTGGACCTGTGCTAGCATGGCAAGCTAGGAATATTAGCCAGAGGAAAGATACCTCAGAGACAGCTTTGATCCATCATAACAAATGAAAGTCCTTCCTTAAACTGAATGTCTAGTTGATGTTTTGTCACAGTATTGATGTTGGTCACTTTTTCTAGATGGGCTTTAATAGCTAAAAGTTCTGGCTTATGTTAGCTAATTGAGACAAAACAGCTAATCTCCTAATGCAGTGGCTAATCTTAGCTTGCTTCCTTGTAAAATAAATCATTTGTATCGAAATTCAATTTGTTCAACTTTTTTTTCATCTTTATGTGGAGAAAAAAAATTTAATGCATAAAATGTGCTTCATGGTCTTCATTTAGCTGTATAAGTATTTGGACACTAACTTCACGCTGATCGTTTAATTTAAAATCCACTGTGGTATCAAAAAAGTCTTACTGTCCAAAGAATTATGGACCTGACTGTCGGATTTATAGGTCTTTCACCACTGTGGGAAACGGTGATGTGTTTTTACACTCCTTTACAGTGCCACTTTTTTATATAAAGTCATGCTTGTTGTTTTCTATCCCACATTTCAATGTTTTTGATGCACATAGAATTTGAAAATTATACATTTCAGTGCTGCATTCATAAACTTTAATCCTTATCAATCATCCTTATCACTTTGGTTGAGATCCATTTGAATGAGTTACTTTCAGTTATAAGTTAACATGTATGAACTGGATTGTCCTCCCATTCTGGCACACAGGTCAATAATCATAAATAATTACATGATATTTAGCCTTATTAAAACGCGATGCTAGAAGCTCACGCCAAACAGAGAAAGCTATTACACGCACGCATGCACGCACCCACGCACAAAATGCCCACTCCACAGTATTTGCTGTTCAGGGGGGAAAGCCCTGTAATCAGTCTCTCCACAGGATGGCAGTATGAGTCTGAGTGTGTACCAGCGCGTGTGTCTGCGTGTGTGTGTATGCGCTCCTGCGTGTGCGTGAATCTGCGTGGGAGTTCCTTCTTTCGCCATTCCGGGGTGTTGCCAGCTGCACGGCACCGCTTGCAGAGGCGTCCTGGAGAGGTAGAGCCTGCGCGTCTCTCCTCTCTCCAAGGCGTCTCTTCGGCCTCTTAACCTCCAGAGTCTACCCCCACCACCCCACCCCCCGACTCCACCAGCAGCAGCACCACCACCACTGCTATACACACCAACCCCCCTCCCGCCCCCTCTCAGAAAACAAATTCGGGATCCAAGCATGCCACAACAGCAGCTAGGTATCCGCCTATCCTCCCCCAAAGTCACCGCAGGCGCAGCAGCAGGCTTCCCCCGTCCGAGAGAGCACGGAGACTCCACCGAGTGATGCCACTACTGCAGCACGAAAAGCACCCAGCAACCGCGCATACTGTCGACGCCTGCCGGAGGACCCGACACCACAATCTCGGCCCTTGACAGAAGAGAGAGCCCCCCCTTTCCCCAAACCCCTTCGGCTCTGTTCCCGTCCCGACTCCAGGATGTCCGACTGCAACGCAAGTCCCACCGACCGGGTGATCAAATGTAGGCATGTCAAACCCTGCACGGCCAGTGAGAGCTCCTCTGTGCCAATAATCTGCTGTAACTCATCGTTATTTTTTAGTTTGTTTTGTTTTGTTTTGTTTTGTTTTTTTATTTTATTTTATTCTGTTTGCATCCCTGCCGTTGCACCACTGTCTCTTATTCGCACGTGTTTTGCTCATCATTTATTATGATTATCATTATGGTTCTTTTTCCATAGCACCTAATTATTACAATAAAAACAGCATATTTTGGCTGGCGTGTCAGCATGCATGTGCCTCTGAACCATTCAGGGGAGGGAGGTGGTGATGGAGGTGGGGGGGAGTAAAGGGGGTGGGGGTATCCAGCACGGTACGCCATAATCAGGGTCTTCCCTCGTTATTCTATTAGAATTCACCCCCTCACCGTGGCATTACCCCCTTTCTAACTGAGGGGGGTGGGGGGGGGGGGGGTGTCTCTTCCTCTATGTATAGCCAAAGCGTTTGCGCGACACCCCTGTGCTGCATGAGCTCCATACGCGTTCCACTCCTAGCGGTGGTTTCGCGTTACTGAATAATACCCCACAGAGGCACAGCCGGGAGAGTGATAAGAGGTAAAAGCAGGGAGGGAGATGAGCATCTTGTTCCAATGAAACATCAAGCGGTGTGACGATGACAGCGAAAGGCAGACATAAAGGTAAATAAATGTCGAGCGTACGACCCGCGATAGCCGCCGTTCCGTGCTTCTGCTGTGGATGTGGGCATAGTGTCACGGGATGATGTTGCATGTATGCAACGGTGTAAGAAGAGCGCGGGGGGTGAGGGGGGTAGGATGCTGCTTGAAGGGGGCTCGCCATTCGGAAGGGGCTTTTTTCTTTTTCTTTTTTAGCTTTCTGTCATCGATGCTTGTGTGCTGCATATCTGACTGCACGTGATGCCTTCTCTGTGTTAGATGTGCCGAACTGTGCGTCCATATGTTGGCCTACATTATCTTCTATTTGTTTGTAAATCAAATCCGAGTCAAAATCAGATTATTGATTGGAACAGCAGGTAGGCGGACAACTTTGCCAGCCCGAGTGCGCACCGTCATCCCCCCTGTGAGTTTGGCGTACCGGCCGCTGATGTGTGTGGTTGTAACGTCTTGTAACGTTTAACCACCGGTGACCATGACATGGCTCGACCAGCTGTTGTAAACCCACGTTTTTATTAGTAGTATCATTATTATCATTTTCAAACACGGCCCTGAGTGTCAGTGGGTGATTCTGCTAATCCCGTGCGTATCTTATTTCCACGTCTCCGTTAAGGTCTCCCTGGCTTCCCCCCACCCCCCCTTCCACCCACCCATCCTCCTCTTGTTTCTCTTGAGTGTCAAATGAGAGACAAAATGGAGTTTATGGATGCCGAGCCGCGTATCCGACCCCCATCGCCCGATGAGGATGATGCACAACGCTCTAATGGTGTTGTTGCATCACTAGATTGTGGAATATTTGATGTGTTTTGAGTCTCTCCTTTTCCCCTTTTTTTGTTTGCTTTATGCGCGGGCGGCTATATGAGGAGGAGGCGGAGGCGAGGAGGGTCTCTTGCTTGGGTTGTGATCCGTGTGAGCTTGCACAGATTGTCGTGCTTATCGGGTCACAACGAGGCTGGGCATGGCAGCGATGCTTCCACGCACGCAGCCTGTCACATGCGACGATGCCCTCTCTGTCTCTCCCACTGGCTCCCCTTAATAAACTCGCAAGGTCTCTCTGCCGGAAGAAGAGGAGCTGACAGCTGGATGCGTCGCTCGGGCATGCCCCGGTATTCCGTGGTGCGTCGTGCTCAGAAGGGGTGGGGGGGTGAGAGCTCTTGCAGATTTTTGCACGTAGGAATTTAGGGCTGCGTGTGCATATGTCTGTGCTGCACCTCTGTGGAAAAACTACATGGATGCAGCTGTGCAGGGAAACCTGGATCCTCTCTGACTGCCGCATCCATCCATTAATCCCATCAGCTCTCACCCTCAAGTTACCAGCTCCCCTCCACATGTGCAGAAGCCACATATCATTTTATATTCGCAGCTCTGCTTTGCATGTGTGTTGTAATGCAGTTAGGTCAACTGAGCTCTTTTGCCAGCAGCGGAATTATCTACATCTTCGTGCATCATCCATCTCACAGACCAACACACACTCATATGCATCTTCTGTCATAAACACACCGATCCATCAGCAAGGTGAGAATGCTGTAGAGTCAACAAAGCCACAGCAAGGATGGGAGCGTCGTCAAAGAGTGGGCATTTCTGGCAGATGGACTGTGCCCGGTAGTTCTCCACATTATAGATTTTTAGCAATGTTCAGCAGAGAGCATTGCACAGACATGGAACCAAAGGACGGAGGCATAAAGAGAGGAATGGACAAAGAGGCAGAGAGTGTGGGGGCGAGGTGAGGAAGAGAGGGAATGAGAAAATGTGACAAGGCCACGGAGGAGGTGAAGTAGCTGGGGTGAGAGAGAAGGAGGCACAGAGGGACACACAGAGAGAGAAAGGAAGGAGTAGTATTTCACACTGTTGAGTAGCAGAGCATCATCCTAATGGACTTTGCACACCCTTTGATTACTTATCCAACCCAATGCCCTCTCTGTGCATTTGTATGTATGCGTGGGTGTGTCTGTCACAAAAGGCTTATATTTGAATTGCATGTAATGCACACTATTTGAACACAACACGTGTTGAGAGTTTTGCAGAAACCCCTTTGTATGTACAGTAGAGCCATGTTGATGCTATTATAGTTTCAGCAGCATAATTTAGAAACTGTTGTCTCCTCTAGTGGTCCCTGGTGACACAGGACAGTCTTATACCCACGAGTCAGCAGCTAGCAATCTTAAATATTCAAAATTTGAACTTTCATCTGTAAGTAGACCACTGACTTAATGCTATCATCAAATACTGCACTGAAATCATAGCTGCTGGGTGACGGCACAGACAGTGAGCTCATTCTTTGTGATGCTGGCTGTATTCTGGGGGGAGTTGTGAGGCTACAGAATGAATCGGAGACCCTTTAAGATGCCTCAAATGTAAAAAAAAAAAAAACACAAAACAAAAAACCTTTGCACAATAGGTTGGTACAATAGCTCAATAAAAATCGACAAGCTGGGCACCATTAAAGCACACAAGTGGTGCTAAAAAGCTTTCATGGGCACCAAGAGCAGATATATGTATAAAATGTGTAACAGTTTGTATTTTACCAAAGAAAGGGTTTAAAAAAGTGTAGCATGCTGCTAGGCTAACGCTTGGTTTAACAACACAAGAACAAAAAATAATGTGCCTTTATGTGTAATGCTAAGTGCAGTGCTTCTGTTTTATTGATGCTTTTTTATGGCAGAATTAATATAATTAGCCTGATGACTCATATTTATTATTGGTCAGCTAGTTTCAGGGCTCTGGTGTTGAGCGTGCTGGCTCACTTTCATGGCTGACTGCGACACTTGTAGCTTAGAGCGCACCTGTTGAGAAAAATAGCCGTTGGTGTTGTGGTTTGAACTGGAATCAGCAGCTAATGCCGCGAGTACCACGCAAACTTAAATGACCCTCATGTTTTCCCCCATTTCATCCTAGTGTAAATCAAACACCCCAAATATCTAGTCGTTGTGTGCTGAAAACAGCCCATCAGAACACAAATTAAAACACAAATACCCCTGAATGTGATTCTGCTGGGCTTTCGGTATCCTGCAGTCTGACAGCCCTTACTCATGGTGGATATTTTGGCTTGTCAAACACAGGGTGTGACTAATAAGATTAATCATGGCTATGTTTCATTTAAATGTCCCAGTGTCAGTGTCCTGGTAGCGTGCACTCTGCTGGCTCAGCTAAGTGAAACGGGGCCATCATTATTACAGATAGTTACAACTTTTCTCCTGAAGACAAGTTGAGGTGAATGATGTGAGAAGGTCTGCACCACTAGAGTAGTGACAGAAGAGAAAAATCAACACTTTCCTGTCACCGACCGTCCCAAGCGTACGTAATAACACTGCAAACTCAGTGGATGATACTGTTGTTGTGTCATTACATCTTTTTTAGCTCAGTTGTTACAGTTGTTACTTCCGCTCTGGGTCATGATTTACTCAGGATACTGTGCTAATATGCTAGGATGCATGCTGGCAGATCATACAGGGCAGGCCTTATTATTATCATTTTGCTGTCTAATATCTGGTCATATTTAAGGTAAAGAAAATATCATGTGCTGAACTGCATCCTCGCACTGGTTCAAAGTGCAAAGGTCAAATATGCCTGTTATAGCTCATGACCTTTTGAACAAATCGCTACATTTTTGAAGAGTACTCGCCAAAGCTGAGTGATCCAATATGCTCACATGCATATATGCATTCATACATGCATAAACCACACACAAACACACTCAAACTCACTTGCACACACACCACATCACCTCTGGCAAGGTTTGGGGCAAAGTTGGCATATTTCCTTTTGGTGTAACATACAATCCCATTCCTCTATGTGAAATGTGCGTGTGTGTCTGTGTGTGTGTGTGTCGGATTGTGGCATCACTGTTGTGAGCCAGGGGTCCTACCTTGACAGGTCTGTGTTTGCCCTGTGGGGAGGGTGGCAGGGCAAAGGCTATTTATAGAGGAGGTACTCCAGAGAGAGAGAGGGAGAGAGGGAGAGAGGGATTGTCTAATGAGGACAGGCTGTTAGGGGATGGGCCGTTGTTTCAGTGTGTGTGTGTGTGTGTTTGTGTGTGTACACAGATGGTCCATCATGTGTGAACTGTGCATTAATTGAACAACTTCAAACGTATCTTTAGCTGTTCCCCCCCGACCACCACCTTCAAAGACCCATGAATCCATGTTTCCTGATCTGGGTCAAAGATGGTAGAAACACGCACGCACGCACGCACGCACGCACGCACGCACACACACACACACACACACACACACACACACACACACACACACACACGTGAACAGATGCATCTCTCTCATACACCCCAATTTTTTCACTCCCTCTCTCTCTTTGCTGCTCTCATTCTTTAACCCCCCCGGTTTCTTACACCTTCATTTATTCATGTTCAGACAGTAGACAGTAGGATTGAAACGATCCTGGGAGCTGTGTGTGTGTGTGTGCGATCACTTTAGATGAGGTCCTGGAGAGGGCAACACATCTAACATACAAACACGTACATATACAGGCGTGCAATCAGCTGTGTTTGATGTCACTGGATGAGCATCAGACGGTTACAGTCTGGGGAGGCTCAGCATTGCACAGTAATGAGTTCATTCATAGCCTGCACGTAACACGTACAGCCCATCTATATGCTGCTCTAATTACTGTGGATACAGCATTTTCACCTTGTCTTCGTATTAACTGGCTGCTTCCAAAAACAATTTGCTTCTCGCCTCGGTGATCTGACGCCCGGCCGATTAGGAGGCACGAGTTTGTTTTGTTTTATACCTCTTTAGTCATATTTTACAACATTTGGAGGAAAGACACAAACGAGGACAGATGGATCATGGGTGCCTTCTACCGTCATTTCTGCAATCTGTCTGTTCTCGCTTGCTGTCACTTCCTGCATCCTGCACCAGCCTGTCTGATCGTGAATGGTGTCCCTGTGTTATTAAAACTGATGAAATAGTTCCCCGTAATTGACTTTAGCCATTAGGGACGATGCACACAAAACAATAGGATTCCGATCAGATTCTGCTCCAGTTAGGCTATTAGGCCAGCCCAAACAAATTTAGGAGATTTGGTTGACAGCTATGTCATAGATTTTTCTCTCAGGCTCCCCCTCAGTGCTCTGCAATGGGGAGATTTTTGGCTGAGCTGGCAGCTCTGGCGCCTAATAAATTCCACACCGGGGAGTTCAGCTGTGGAGAGTGGGCCAGAAGACGAAAACAGTACAAAGTGCATGAGGAAAAAAAGATGGAAAAGCTTTCACCTATTTGCTCATCTCGCGCCGCTCGGTCCGTCTCACCTCACACGCACGCCATGCATCACGCGAAGTGGACAGTTTTGGATGAATAACTTTTTCTTTTTTCACTCCACTCCAGAAAGTGGAGTTCACTGTATTTGTCATCTGTACTCAGACAGGGGACAGCTCAGACTGTACTTTCTGGAAGGAAAGTTCCCTCCCAAGGTTGAAACACTTGGCAGCATCACAAAGTGTTAAAATGCCTTAGAGCAGCATTTGGGAGAAATACTGCCAGCCGCCACTTCACTGAGGAAGTGTGGCCGCTGTGGTCTGAGCTCATGCGGATATTAGAGACACACCATCTTTACTATGCCGATATCTGTGTGTGAGACGCTATTTTACTCAGTATTTTGTTGATGTATTCCTAATGACAACACACATTACATTAATATTAATGTGCCGGTTGTACCCAGCTGCCTGATATTTAACAGCAGGGCTTTTCCAAAGATGTTCGGAAGCCAAACTATTTAGACCTTCACACTGCTGAGAACTGAGAAAAATAGGAAATCATTAAAAGCATCCTACTTCATAGTTTGTTAGAGTGTGCCAGATTAGAGGCGCTGGGGGTAGCACATTTCTGTAATCAACATTTGTCTGTAGTCGTCTTAAATTCTGATATTAATCAAGCAGTTATCTTACTTGTGTTACATAATTTACTCAAGTCTTCCAGAAAAACGCGGGATATAAAAACAGTCATCTGACCTCAGGTGTCCTCCTTATAAGTATAAAGGCTTGCGCTGATGTTTGGGCATACATGGGCTTCATGTCATACTGCCACGATGCATTTATGTGCCAGTGCATGACAGGCGATGTTACCGTGAAAGGTTCATGATTAACTGATTAAGTACAGTTTTTTTGACACTGCACAGTAGCCCTTAGCAATTGACTAGGACGTCCTCAGTTTTAGTATTAAAGTTAAGACATGTGCTTCGATTCTACATCCTGAAATGATTGATTTAGCCTAGCTTATTGTTTATCCCAGTCAATGTGATGCCATCAGAGTGCTTTTTAAGAGCTACTCTTATTGATAACGCTTTCCTTCTTTCTGTATATTACAGTATTCATCCATCCTATTTTATGTAAACGGCTTTAGCATTGTGCAAAGATTTTAGTCACTTTAGATGTGCAGACTCTTAAAGCCTCTCAGCCACACAGGCCTACAGACCAGTTGGCAAGCCCCTGGCAACCTGTGGTCACGAGGAAAAAACGTGTGTTCCCTGATCGGTTAGTGATTGTTGCTGACTGCTGCTAGGTGAACTCAGTTGTAAAGAGGGTGTTGCACCAAAAACCTCCTTGTTGTTGCTTTGTTTGCTAGCAGGTTGGCACGGTTTAGTTAGCTTATTATGATCTCCATTAGCTACAGCAGTGCTGCAGCTATTCTTCCTGGGATTCATCCAAGCATCACACTCTGACAGTGCATTACAAGAACTTACACAGAGTCTGTGTCTGCATGGAAAACACAGACTTGTCTGCAAACACTCACCATTTATTTTCTGAGTTGTAGTGAAACTGGAAAAAGGTGAATGGCAACCTATTTGCGTTGCACTAGTCAAAGTTGGTGAGTAGTCAGCAAGTATTTGCTTATTAGTCGGCGTCTTTCGTGCAAACTATGGGTGACAGCAGCAGTCTACTAGAGCCCAAGGCAATCACACGGAGGTTTCTGGTGCTCCACCATGTACTTCTTTGTAATCAATTTCATTTACCACTAACAACTCGCTAACTAGTTGCAGAATACACACTTCCCTAGTGACTAGTGGTTACCAGTCTCTAGGCTTGCATAAATGGAGATTTAACAGTTGGTTTCATCGTGACTGCCCGCAACCTCCAGCAACCATTCACAAGTGATTGGGGAATACGACCAGTGGCTGCCAGATGGCTCTTTGCCATTGTTTCTCTGGCTGAGGCCTTCATCCTCACACCAAACAGTCTCACAACAGTTCAAGAAATAGTCATGAAGTGCAGTTATTTGTACTCTTGGAGACAAATTTTCTCTCTTTTGTGTACAAGCACAGAAGCAGTTCCTGCGACACATGGTGGGGAGGTTAGCGAACTACTAAATTTTATCTGTTGATTTGTCTCTATGGAAACACAGTAAAGCGCTTTTAAATTTATAGAGCAGTTGGAGGGTTGGTGGAAGCAAGTCACGTGCCACTCACACAAGAGACTGCGTTTCCAGTCCCATATGGAACTGATGACTTTCAAACTTTTATCCTCAAGTTGTGTTTAAATTCGCTGGCTGCCATTGCTTTCAGTTACTGTTTAGGTTGGCACCAGGGTCAGAAAAAGGATCATGTTTGGGGTAAAATATAAAGATTTTCAATTTTTTTTTTAACTTCAAGAAATGCAATAGCAACAAAGGTGAGCTGACTGTAAATCAAAGTAAGCACAGTTTCTTTCCATTTACACGTTTGACTATTTAAAGTTTTGCCATGACATCGGAACCATAACACACAGTCAGAGCTGAAGGCATGAATTCTTTTATTTTAAATTGGTATTTGTGTTCGTCCATTGTACCTGAGGTAGTTTAAAGCTAATTTGCGTCTGCATTCCCTTGGCAGGTTACAAAAACGTTGCATAATAATAACTTGGTATGAAAGACCAAGTAAAACCATGAGGTGAGCATTTTAACAATAAATGCTAACACAAGCATTGTTGACTAAATTTAGCCAAAATTAATTTAAGAGTTTCCTGGGCTTTGTGGCTGAGGTGCTTGTCTTCAGAAAAAAGACAGTAAATCACTGCTCCTCGTGGTCTCTGGTGAGAGTAGATAGGGCAGTTGCAACACACCACTTGAAATTATTCTGCGTATTGAACCTTCAGCACAAGATGTGACACAGAAATTTGTGGTCTTTTCTTGTCATCGCCATCAAATGACACATAATGAGCCTTTGTTAGGAACAAAAACATAATTTTCTCACACAGACTTGGAAAAATAATTTCCATCCCTGAAGTCCCTCTGGCAGGTAGCACAGTCAGCGTCATGTATGTGAGGGTCAAGCAGGGTTACAGAACATTCAGTTTAGCCGTTAATATTTAATTCGATGTCCTTCGGGATGAAAATGTTAATAATGAAAAGCTCAGCTGACAATGGACTAACTTGGAATTTAACTCAACCCTGAACTCCACTGGGCTTCAACATTTTTTGTTTTGCTTCCTGTATATTAAGAGTTCAAACTTTGAGTACCTAAAAAATAATGCTCAAAATCTACTATGGGCTTTATATAAAAGATGGGTGTAGATATTTTTGAGCCCAGAGTTTAGCACTGTGGCCCCTTCAGGACCCATAGAGTGGTCATGGATGGCAAAGTTAGGTACAGAGAATAAAGCCAAGCTGTAACCAATTCCTCTCTGAAGTCAAACATTTTAAAATGGGACTGTTACTTTTTGTGTAAAATCTGTAGATGTACTACTAACAACATGAACATTATTCATCTTTGCATCCCAGCATATATTTTAACGTTGAATAACCCTCGGGTGGCGGTCCTTTTTCAACATCTACTCATGGTTGAAAGTTAGTTCCATACCGAAAGTGGGAATGGCGCTGGTTCTAGGAGCTTCTTGAACATTGCCTGGATGCCAAGAGGCAGCAAGTGTTCAAGAATATTTGTTTTACCATCTCTTTATTGTTCAAAATGCACAAAATGTTCTCCGTAGAAAGGATGAAGAAAAAAAAAGACACCTGTACAGTGACCTCAGGCTTTCAGGCCATTTCTTGTCCTGCTGAGCTATACATCTTCATCCTTGAATAGTAAAATCTCTGAGTCTGATGCTGACATCAGAGACAGGGAGGTGAAGTCACCCACAATTTTGATCTAAATTGCCATAATTTGCTTAAAAGTACTGTTTACATTTTTTAAAAAGGCACTGGTAATAGTAGTGTGAGCACATGCAGAAGATGTGTGGCTTTCTGTTTACCATTTACATACCATATTAGAAGTCACTGACAAATGCATTTAATTGCCCTAAATGCATTAACCTGATTGTTATTCAGCCTTTGTAAAAGATCATGTGACTCGACCTCTATTCTCCTGGAAACAGCATCATCGTTTGCACTTCATTGTTGGCCCAGTTTTTTGTCTTGTAGCGTGGGAGATGATGTCAGGGTTTCATCCGTGTTTGGTGGGATGTGACAACAACTAGTGTTAGCATTTAGCATGAAGCACCTCAGAGCTACTAGCATAGCATAAAATTAAATAAAAATAAAAGGGAAAAATGGTAGATGGACTGTTTCGTATGTACCGTTTTTCTACTCGACTTGACAGCTCAAATCACACTTTTTTCTGTTTACTTTCTGTCGAACATTCAGACTCCCACAAATACATCGGCAGCAACTTGGGGTTAGTATCTTGCTCAAGGATACACTGGCATGCTCCCTCCCAACCTGTTCTCACTTGATCCACTTTCTTTGTTCAATAAGATCCAGTATAGACTCGTATAAGACGTATGCAAATGCATGAGCCAGACCTATAGGATGATCTGGTGGTCGGACTCCTGCAATGGTGTAATATACTGTATATTATGAGTGTACAGTAAGTCTTAAATGCATTTCCTCTGCCTTAATGTTCTCCTCCAGGCTTGCAAATTCATATGCATACTGCAGAAAGCTTTCCATCGTTACAAGCAGAAAATTGCTCTGAGACAGAAAAGCTGTACGGGCATGTTTCTCAGATTTGTATCAGAATCACTTTATTAAATCCAAACAAGGTCTCTTCGTAATTTACATCTGTCCGTCTTTAACCTCTGCACGTGCGCTCAGAGCTATAAGATTGGACTCAAATCTCCTAGCATTCCTCTTGAACTGTACACTCATCAAACGGTTTGCCATTGCCTGTGCCGAACCTCTTCTCGCCTCTATTCCCCAACTACCAAGTATAGTTTTCCCAAGTATAGTTCCTTTCCCAAGCTGTGTGTCTCTGCTGCTCTCTTCACTCTCTCCTACCTGCCCTACTTTCACACTGCTCTCACAATTTACGAGTTTCACACTCCGTCCCTCTCACTTCTACCCTCCTCTCCCTCCTCAGGCTCTCTCGCTGTTACACACATGCACACTTGAGGCCTCAGTTTTACCTTCAACCAGAAATATACATCCACAAATTGAGTTCACGTGTGTGCTTGAGTTTTAAAAGAGTACCGCAGCCCTTCTAACACTGTGCTGGCAGCTTTTTGTAATGACATGTTCCAGCCCGAGTACATTTTGTAGCACAGCTTAGAACAGTGCGGTGCTATATGCCGGTACAGGACGGTACACTGTAGGAGGAGGTTTATCCACATACTGCCTGAGCCCTGTTGTTTCCTTTTATAAATAAATATAATGTCACACAAATACCAGCATGCATGAGTAATTCCTTTTTGGGCTTATGTTCTCTGACAGCCTGGGGTGCACAAGGCTTTTAAAATATTAATCGCTCCTAACTTGTAATGCAAAACTGGTTTTAACATGTAAGAACCGCTGTTCTCAATCGATGGAAAGCAGACCCTTCAGCTTGGCAGCCTGAAGTGTCCTGGGATGTCTCAGCATGCTCTCCTGTGTTGTGTTCAATCTTAAGGTGTGTAAAAGTGTCATGGGGATGCAGTAGCAGTTATCTAGCAGCAGCCTGAGGTGACGTTAGATATTCTGGAACATCTAAATATGAATCAGGTAGATCTTTGTGTGTGCCGGGAGGGTTAACGTATTCAGGGTGTGTTGAGTTTTCGGCGGAACAAAAATCTCAACGTCACCTCTTTCTCCATGTTGATTAACAGCCACAAATGCAGGCTTTGTCAGCAACTGTTCGTGCGTTAACAGACATATTGTGACTAAAGTCACATTGTAATATATTTTATTGCAACGGCTCATTTAGCATTGGCTAAATGATGCCGATGTCTCAGCAATGACTACATTAAACCCTGCTGACTGGCTCCGTGTTTTTGCTGAGCTGCTTATACTGTGAAAATGAAATGAAAACGCACGGTCACATTAAAATGTAACGACAGACATCAGCGTGGAACCTCGCGGAGGAGACTGTGGCCTGTTAGAGCAGAAAGAAGAGAGCGAAGGAGCAAGAGGGAGAGGCGAGCGAAAACAGAAAAAAACAGAGAAGGGACAATAGGAGAGAGTGCAAAACAGAGACAAAGTGACAGTGTGTGTGTGTGTGTGTGTGTGTGTGTGTGTGTGTGTGTGTGTGTGTGTGTGCGCGTGCGCATTCAGAGCCAGGCCTAGTTTTTAGCGTGTGATCTAGGCCATTATCTGTGTTAGCACTGGTGGGGCTCAAACAGGCTCTGTGGATCCTTCATAACAATACCTTTTATGAGCTTGTGTGTGTGTGTGAGTGAGTGTGTGTGCACTGCCACTTATACACACTTGTGCAGTCGTGCATGTTAATGCCAGTGTGACATACATGATATACAGATGCTCCTGCACCTCTGCCGGGTGCAGGAGCGTGCCACATAGTTTCTGCCTGTTTGCTAAGAACAGGGCGTGTGTGTGCTTTTGTCAAGTGTGTCTTCATATATGTGTGTGTGTGTGTGTGTGTGTGTGTGCGCACGCCTTCTCACGTGCAGCTGTGTACTCTTGCTGTATCACCCTCATCGTCAGTCAACCCCCCTCTCCATTGGCACCCTGGGGGCCTTCATTATGTAAGAAAGACATTGCTGCAGAACAGAGGCAGCAGCCCTGATAACTGTGGCAGCCCCTACTTCAGTACAACCCGCTTAGGCCTCCATAACACACACACACACACACACACGCACACACACACAACGCACACATGTACATACGCGCACACTGCAAGCCTGCAGCAGAGGTGTGATCAGGATAATGGTGAGGATTGGGGCTTCTGACAACTGTGGGCAAGCTTGTTGAAGTGTACAGGAAATATCAATAAATCATTTTCTGCATTGTAATACACAATCTCCTCTTTCCTGCTTCTTTCTCCCTCTCCCTGCATAATTGAACTCCCCTCCTTCCATCTCATCCCCCGCACTTTCTCCATCATCTCCACATTTCCATCTCCAGCGGTCCCCTTCCCCCTGGCCCATCGGCTGACCATGAAGGAGGTGTTTGACGCGGAGGGCCGGCCGCGAGTGGACCTGCTCAAAGCTCACCTCACAAAGGAAGGCCGTCTCGAGGAAGCCGTGGCCCTGCGCATCATCGATGAGGGCGCCGCCATCCTGCGCCAGGAGCGCACTATGTTGGATATTGAGGCGCCAGTCACGGGTAAGGAAGGGATTTAACGCACCAATTAGGAGATGGTAGAAAACAGTTGGAAAGCTAACGCGCTTTCTTGCAAGAGTTAGCCGCGCAAAGCGGTTTCCCCGCACAGGGAAGCTGATCAGGTCTCCAACTTTATATGAGACTTCGTGAGTATTGCAAAGTCTCTCTAGAAGAAAGTGTCTGCACTGGGCAGCCATCTTGAAAGACCTATGGAAAAGAAATCATTGCATTTTTTAAACAGCTCTTTCCCCCTGAAAGTTATACTCATTGCTGTTGCAGGAGTCCCAGGGTTATCTTATAATGTCTCTTGACAGCACTAAAAGTGTTCCTTATATTTTGCTTTTTTAATTGATTTTACTGGAGTAGACCCCAACTGCCACTCCCACATCTTAACTTTTATTTATATGTTGGGAAAACTGCATTCAACTAAGATAAAGTCCATCACATGATTCATGAAGAACCTGTAAATTTCAGACCACCAATCAAGTTAGTTACATCTCCCACACTGTCTTCCACGATATACTCTTTGGCCTATATTTATTTTGTTGGGCTCTGATCTTTCGTGTTACTCTGTAAAATAACCTGAAATGCACTGTTACATAATTACCAGTTAACAATATAAACCTTAAGCTACAGTCCCACACGCCTACACAAATCCCCAACCTATTGAGGAAACACATATGATCTTTTTTTTTCTGTTTGTGCATTAACATAAAGCTTAAACACAAAGCAAAGATGAAAACCAGCACAAAGAGAATTTTAAAGCGATTCCAAATCCTGACCGCTCATCCCAGCTTGTTACCTGCTGAAGTTCAGGCTCTGGGTCAGCATACACTCAGCTTTATCATAACTCTGGGTTCTTGGATAGTTTTGTGTTAGCATGCTATCTCTAGAAAGAGCAGTATATGTAGACTGGCACACGAACATGTGACATTACTGCATTACTGAAAATTAAATGTAGCTCGAATTGAAAGAAGGTGTAGCGTCTTTATACCATGGCTATGGTAGGTAACCCTACTCACTGTGGCCTCCGGACTATCATAAGCCAAAAAAGGTGTTCTTTACTATCGTTCACCTGTTTTAAATTGCAAAATGTCTACATTTTATTTATTAAAAGCATCTGCAAGTCACCCATTGAGCAAAGCCACATCAAAATTTAAAAAAAGGCTACTTGTTTGTTAAAATGCAGGCATGAGTGACAAGCAGAATAGATCAGACATTTCACAGTGAGGAGACAGATAGCAGCAGTCTCACGGAGAGGCAGAGAAATAGAGCTGTGGAGCAAAAAGGCATAAAGATCAGTAATTATGTATTAATCAGAATCCATTCATTGATTCATTAATCTGCCATATGTATCTGCCACCCTTTTAATATGAACTGTTGTTCGGTCGCACTTCACTGAGAGACCCAATTGGCGCAACAGCTCGCTCTGGCTTGGGTAATAGCTGCATGTATTCCCCTCCCAGGGAAATGGTAAGAACTGAGTAGGATGCGGAGGAGAAGCCGGGGATTGAAATCGAGGGAGAGCAAAATAGAAAGGAAGTTTCTGAGACAATGACAGAGATGACAGACAAGCGGGCAGACAGACGCAGACACTGGCAACCTATTGACTCTGCCTGGCTCGTGTACCTATGTGTCTGTGCTTCTGCGTGCTGCATTTATGCAAATGCGAGCGGTGTGATAATTCTGTGTGGGCTTGTTGTGCCCACGCAGTGTGGGAACATCGCTCAGCTTTCACAGGTACAGATCCCCAGGGACAAGGACAGATAGATGGGCAGATGGAGAGACAGTCAATCATAAGCAGCTTAGTGCAGAGGTTCTCTAACCTGTTTGTTCCCAACGAGCAACATATTGATCCCGCTTTCCTGGTTCCACTTCACCAGAGTCTGACTCAGAAACACACAAGAATTTCCTGAGAGTGTGCCGTGATTGGAAATGACTGTTACATTTCAGATACAAACTACAGCAAAATAGACTCACGTAGAAAGAGCTTTCACCAAAAATGCAATATAAAGGGGATATAAAGAATACTTCAGCACTTTGATGCCGTCTCAAAGTATGAGCTCTAAGACAGACAGACAGCTGGATGGCTAAAATCTGAACTGACAGGCTTTTAGGATGTCACACGAAGGCTTCTGGGAGAATACCGAGACAACTCAGAGGAGGCAGGCAGGTACGGCTCAATTTCACTCATGACATTTCTCATTCCCAATTCCCAGTTCAAATTAAAGCGAATGCTTATAAGTAGTCACAAAAACAGACATTAACATGGCAAGCAGATGGAGAGACAGGCAGACGAAGGCGGTCAGACAGATGCAAAATGGCCATCGTAAAATGGCTGCAGAGGGGAACTATGACATCAACTAAAAGTGAAAGGAGAGACCAGACAGATGGCGAGGGAGGCGGCTGGTAAGATGTGTGCTGGCAGATCGTACGGGCAGACAGTCCTGAAGTCGTTCAAAATGTGAAGTCTTCAGCATGTGCAGATTTACTCCTGGAAGCAACTTGTAACAATTCAAAAGAGAAAGCTCACAAAAGCTTGCATACAATAAGATGATGCAAGGGTCAATCAAGAAAGCCAGATACAAACAAATCGGATTTACCCTGAACGTGATTGCACGTCGTCATGAATGCATAAAATCCAACATCGGGTGCGAAATTATAAGCTAATCCTCGCTATCTTGGTTAGTAAGGTGTGTTTAACTGATGTAAAAAAAACTGAACACAGAATTCTCAAGTCTGTTAATACAAATAACTCACAGTAACATATTCTAGATTTGCTAGCCTATGATCCACTGGTGGGTGTATCCCACCTCCCCCTTATCGTAGCCCACTCCCCATGACCCGGAGTTGGATATGCAGTTAAGAAAATAGATCAAAAACTGGACAGATGTCCCAAAAAGCACAAAACTTCCAGCTCTGATTTCTGGTCTTTTTCAGGTAGTTTTTAAACAGACCTTGAAATGATCGAGTAGAATCTTTAAGGAGCTTTTAAAACACATTTTTGCTGTTTTTTCTATCCAAACAGATGAGTGGTGTTTCTAGATCAGCAGCCAGGACAGATATACCTCTGCAGATGCAAATCAGGCCATATGGAGCCACTGAAGCAAAGACGGTCCCACATTTTTGAGCTGAATTTGTTATGTGGGAGCTGAAAACTGCGGTGTTTATAATCCTGACACTGTTGTGTGCTGTTTCCACAGTGTGCGGAGATATCCACGGCCAGTTCTTCGACCTGATGAAGTTATTTGAAGTGGGAGGCTCTCCTGCGAACACGCGCTACCTCTTCCTAGGGGACTATGTGGACAGGGGGTACTTCAGTATTGAGGTGAGGAAGGATTGGACACACTGTGTATACGTCTTATTTATAGTGCTGTGCATTCAGTTGGGAAAAAAACAACTATCCTTGTTTCTATGTATGCCAGATTAGTGTATGTGGTGTACATTGTATTGAAGTCTATTATGCACATTCCAGGGGCAAGGTGTATTTTGGTATTCAGTATTGCAGATGTACAAAAAGTACTTGAGATTAGCAGTGACACGATGCACTATATGTGTCTGACAAATGCACATATAAAGATGCAATTTAGAATTCGTGACCAGGGGGTCCTTGTTACTGAGATCAACTTTCATTCACTATGTATGTTTCTACAGGACAGGCAACAATTTAAGGACAGCAAACGCTAACCAGAGTGTGGTTTGCTTCTTACTGTAAATATGCATGAAAGTTGGATGGAAACAGCACGGTATTCCAAGAGCTGTTTGAATATTTGATTCTTCAAAATGGATGAGGGCATCATAAAGAAATGTGTGATTACGTTATCCAGCAGAAATGTGGTACAGATGAGCAGACTGACTTGAATCCACAATATACAAGCGCGTGAATGTCTCAGCCTGTCAAGTCACCATGGCATATGGGATATGTCGCTGACACGGAGTGAGTTTGGAGCAGAGGGAGCGATATTTAGGCCACCTTCCTAACACATCTGAAGGGCACATAAGGAGGAGACTAAATGTAGAACAGAGATGATGGTGTGTAAAGGTGAGAGAACATCCTCTGAGCCATTTGTAGGGTTTCCTAAGTGATAAGAGTAAAAAAGCCAACGTGATAAATAAACACACATCCTGCTATACTCTAATGACCAAACTGTTCAGCCCCAAAATTTGAGCTTAACTTTGATTCTAGGCAATATGACATAGTTTCAGATTAATGCTGCACATACAAGACAGTTTTACAGTTTTTCCTACTGATGAAGACCGCCCTAATGTCCATTCATAGCACAACAATGTAATTAAGTAATAGACCAAAAAATTAAATGACAGTAAAGTTCCTGTTTTTCACCGTATGCTCTAGAAATTAGAAGTTTTTCTGCAATTTTACAAATTTATTCTTTACAATTTAAGCCTGAAGAGTCCAGCCTGTTCTCACTCCCAATGCGTAATATACCGACAATTTGTCACGTCCCGTGGCGTTCCATGGGAACGCGGAAGGTGACCTTCCACGTTCCTATGTTGCGCGCCAGGTTGTGGATGAAATCGAATAGAATGACACTCCCGCGGTAACACATGTTTCAGCTGTGTATTCCAGTCCTGACCCTAATCATAACCTTATTCTTAACGTTAACCACCACCTTAATCTAGAAGTGTTTTCCAAAGCGATTTATGTAAAATAGACGTACATGTGCAGATTTAAAACCAAACGGCTCTCATGTTTCCTAATTTTTCCGAACTCATAATATAGGGACGTGTTGGGTGGTCAAAAGCGTAATATACCAACGATTTGTCACCTAGCGTAAAATGTTACGCTTTGGGAGTGAGAACGTGTTGGAAGAGTCATACAGACAGATTTCTTTCATTTACTACAGCATTTAGAAAAACTATTCAAATTGTACTTCTTTTTATATCATGAGATTATTCTGAGATTAAATGTGTACTTAAACTTCTGTACATTGATCAAAAAGGGGAGTTTGCCTGGTCTGGCCCACTTCATATCAAAGTGGGCTGTTTATGGCCTGCGATGTAAAATGGATTTGACATCTGCACTCTTTGAAAATCGAAATGCTGTTGCAGTTGTGTACCTGCTGAACTCAATTTCTCATGTTTTCTCTTCTTTTGGTGAATATTTAGTGTGTGTTGTACCTGTGGTCACTGAAAATCCTCTACCCAAAGACGCTCTTTCTTCTCCGGGGGAACCATGAATGTAGACATCTGACAGAATATTTCACCTTCAAACAAGAATGTGAGTTGGCTTTTTGTTACACGGCCCATTTTTCTTTTATTTCAGCATTGGTTCTTCCACTCCTTTCACCCTCCGATGTTAAGCAGTGCTTATTTAGTTTTGATTATTAGTGGTTTGAACAGATCTTGTAAATCTCAGCTGACTGGAGAACATATTTTCAGTTTGGCTACAAACTTGGCAAAAAAATTAGCATGCTAACTGGTTCAGGATCATACATTTACAACTTACACTGCTCAGTTTACAGCTAAGAGTTTATTTGTGCTTGAATAACACCTAAACATGGTTTTTAAAAAAAGAGGAAAAATCAGTAATTAGTCAGTATTTCCTATAGCAGGTATCATGTTTTGTTTTATTTTCAAAGCCAGGTGTTATTAGCTAAAGGTAGCTAGCTAGCTTAGTTAGCAGGGTGCAGCTAAAGATAGCGCTGTATACTAATTATGTAACATATTAATATAATACAACAATACCACTTTCTGAACTCATCTCAGAGTTGATGGAAAGAATACTAATAAAAATAACACAAAACATGCCACGACTTTTTTTTTCTGTCAAACTAGCTAATATATTTAGCTGAACACCTATAGCAGGTAGTTAATGGCTGTCTTCCTACATAATTAGCTTTAGGGAGCAGTTTTTTTTGCAGCAGGCTGTAAATGTTTTTAACATGTGTATCTGCAGTTTTGCACGTCCAGGTTGTCTTAAGTTTGCAACCCTAAATGTAGCTTCCAGGATTGCTATTGTAGGTGAAAAGCTGATTAGCCCTTACACGTTATACACGACTGCTGAGAGAATGACACCATGTAACACGCGTGCAAATCGTGTTGAGCTGTGCTGTGCTTTAGGTGGCGAAGCTCTGATTGGATCCGCTTTATTCCATTACCTGATAGTTTCACCTATGGAGTTAAATATTTTCTGCTGGATCTCTTCTCATCCTCCCCCTCACCATCCTTACTTTTCTGCCACTGGCATGTTGTGTCCTCCCTCTCTTTTCTCTCCCTCCATCCTTTTGCTCTCTCCCCCAGTGTCTCCCTCTGTCTCTCTGACTCCTCCATCAGCGAGCTTCAGCCTCCTGTCCGAGAGTGGGTGATTAGCAGCAAATTAATTTGGCCCTTAATGATTGGCTCAGGGACTTACTCCTCTGTGTCTGATTGGCCAAGGGACGAGGAAGCTAATTTCCCTTGGTGCTCATGGCGAATAGTGGTCGCCCTCAATTACCATCTGCTATGTGTGTGTGTGTGTGTGCAGCACGAGAGCATGTACTGTGACTGCATGCGTGTGCAAGTGTCTTCATAAATGTTTGAGAGTGTGGAAGGAGCTGGTGGACTGGCAATAATGAGCTCTTGCTCTACACAAGGCAGATGGAGAGGTTGACAAACACACTCCTCGCTGTCACACACACACACACACACAGAGGCTGGCTACTGTACGCTTGTACTCCACAAGACTGGCTTTGATTTGTGTACGTGTCGTTTCATGTCCTCACACTCTACCTTCTCTCTTCCCCAGTCATCTCCTCTCCTTCCTTCTTATAACCTCTCCTCCTTCTCCTGTCTCCTCCCATCAGTCTTTCTCCTTCTCTCTTTAGCGTTCTTCTTTTCTCGCCTCCCTCCTCCTCTGCTGTCTAAAAACCATCCTCTTCTTCTTCTTCTTCTTCTTCTTTTCCCTCCTCCAATCTCCTTTCAGCTATTTTTAATCCCCGCGGTTTTGATTTTATGTCAGATGCATCGTTACGCCCATGTGTGAAATGTACTTTAAAAGATGCCGTGTCTTGGATGTCGTTATTGATACTGCTGCCAATTCAAAGGAGTTTTTAATACACACAGACACACATACAAAAAAGAAGAAAAAAAGTGACATGTCTATGCTGCTTTGTGTTTATATTTGGGTCATTATTTAAAATGCTGTAATAGTGAGATTTGTGTTTTATTTTTTATTTTTTTTCTCGTATCTCTGAAGTGGCATTTCTAAAACAAAATCCAACATCATCAGAGAGGAGAAAAACAGGTCATATGGGAGTGCTGGAGAAGAGCCGGCCCCATAAATTATTAACGCGTTGTGTGAAAATCCTACACGTTAGTGCCCTTGCACCCAAGTGAACCAAATGACGTGGTAACACTTTACGGGAAGGGTATTATCGTGAATTCATTCGTGATTTCATGCACGAAAAAGCGTCACTAATACGTGAAAAAACCCATGACTCATCAGGAAAGTGCATGAATTAACAGTATCTCATGCATGCCTTAATGCATGAACAATACATTAATTAATACAACACCTAAGGTATTTCAGTCATCTTGATTCATGAGTTATTAACCGTGTGCACAGACAGGCTTAAAAAGAAAACACTGAGCAGAGGCAGTGAGTGTGTGTTCACTGTCTCTGCTCAAATGTTCTAATCGTGGTTGACTAAGCAAAACGTCTTTATGACTTTGTCATGTTTTAGGGGCCTAAGGTAAAGTGGTGAGCTGGGTATTGCTTTATTAACATTGATGAATAACAAATGAAAGATGAAGGAGATTTGTGAGCGGGAGACAAAGATAAAAGATGGTTAAAGCCACTTTTATGTCACCCATTGGTTTGTACACACTTTTTTGAAGGTTAAGTTTAGGTCTGTTGTTGGTCATCTTTTCTTTTGGTGTGACCATATTTAGGTGAGAGGATGGAGCGCCAAATTATCAGTTCAGTTAGCAGCCTTGGTTAGCAAGCTGCATCCAGACACCATAGGTGCAGACATCTGGTTATCAGTGCTAAGTAACATACTTTTCCAACATGCTTCATTTTTTTTATGTATTAGGCTGTAAACATGTTTATTTCTGCTGTAAATAGTTTTTTCTGTCTGGACTAAGTTATGGAGTCAAACTCAAGTGGGCATTAGAGGAACAGGTTTCCAAGTGGAAAGAGTTTAACGCTTAGAAAACAAAAAAGAACAGGCATCTTTATTTACAGTTGTTTTTAATCTTTTATCATGTCAAACAAAAGCAACACGATGTTTTAAGAATAAAAAGTGCAGCTGCAAGCTCGTTTTACTCACTGTTGGTTTTTGATACCTAATTTAATGAATAATCTACCTCTTTAGTTTCTCTTCTCTTCTCTTTAATATAATTAATAATCACTATTCAGGGGTTAAGAAGGACCAGGTCACCATTTATTTATTGAACATTAGGTGGTGAAGACGTCATGGTTAAATAATTATTCTTGAAAATAATCAGAATTGGTCAGAATAGACATTCACTACCATTACTGCTTTTTTTGGTTATTAATTTATTGTTCTTTCTTTAAGGCACGCACACTGCAGTGTCATTCTTGGTCTGTTACACACAAACACAATTAAAGCTATTTACTGCACAAAGTAATGTATGATTTTATATATATGTACCATTACCACAGCGTGTTAGCAATCGTGTTTTTAGACTGATTCTGTCTGAAGCCTTCAGATTACTAACTTCTGTCCATGTAAAGGCCTGTTTGTTCTGCGTGCATCAGTCTCCCAGTGACAGGGACCGACTGTGCAATTGTAGCAATGGTGGCTATTCAAAGCATGTCAAAACACACTCAGGCACTTCCTTTGTTTCAAGTCTTGAAATGTCTGTCTACTCCCCCAACCTGCAGGTAAGATCAAGTACTCAGAGCAGGTGTATGACTCCTGCATGGAGGCGTTTGATTGCCTGCCTCTGGCAGCCCTGATGAACCAGCAGTTCCTATGTGTGCATGGGGGGCTTTCACCAGAGATTCACACGCTGGACGACATCAAGAAGGTAAAATCAAAGACACACGAGCAGTTTTGAGTTATCACTGCTGTGATAACAAAACAATGATAACTTTTTTGACAAAAAGTGGTGTTTAATGACATTTTTTGTATCTATAGGGTGAATGTTTTGTCTGTGTACAGTAATTTTTTTCACCTTATTTTACAGAAGTTTCTATTTGTTTTTATTTCTAAGTATTTGATAAGCAACGCTGACCATTGTGTAAATAAGGCATCAATCAGCTCTTAGAAAATAATGGTTAACTGTCTTTGAGAAGTACTAACATTTCCTACATGTAGAAAAATTGCTGAAATGTAGTGAAGAACTGAATCTGAATTCATTTTAAACCTTTTCCTGTTTAATCATTATGTAGTAATGCATAAAATGTATATAAAGTGATAAAACAGCCTTTTAAAAAACATTTGTAATAACTAAATTACAGAGCTGAAACCTACCAATCAGATTAAGAAAGTCTGGTTTGACAGTGTAGAAGTTGTCATATAGAAAAGCTTAAAGAAGCCAAAGCTAACTTCACGTATTGTTTACTAAAGGCCTACACAGAGCAAACAAAACAATGAAAAATAGCAAAAATATCCGTTTTGGTCATACCCTTTGTTATTCTGCATAACTAAATAAATTAGTTGTTGAATCAAATCACAGTGGAGAGAAGAATCTAGACCTTGTAAACCTAGCTTAGCAGTAGCTACAGCTTTGCCTTCAATTCAGGTGACAGGGTGTAGCTAAGTCAGGTGTTTAATGAATACATTATTTGTTCTTTTCTTTTCCTACTTACACAAAACAGTGATGCGTTATATTTGTTGTAACTAGGAAGTATAAATAATGATAGTAAGGAGATTTGGTCTAGAAAGCCATAGGAACACATTTATTTTGTAGACAATGCATTTAACCTTCTGCATTCCCAAAGACATGGTGTCACTTTATATTCAGCATCCTGGTGTACATGTAAGTTCTGTTATAGAGAGTAATCAGCCTGCAAATGCACAAAAAGAAGAAAGATCAGCCTTCGTAACTGTCCACAGTTTGTTATTCATTCTCAGTTTCACCTTTTCTCCAGTTCCTGCTCTTTGCCTGTGCAGGATAAGGAATACAAGAGGAAGGAAAATTAATCATGCATGCAACATGAGATCGACCTATGTGCAGCACTCAGGCACATTCATTCAGCAGTCATAAACCAACTTTTATTTCAGCTTTTTAGCCTGCTCCGAGTGTGTTCATTAGAAACCATAAAATAACCCCTGTGTGTATACAGTTCACTGAGCTCCAGAGCACAAAGGCACACACATGAACACAGAGACGCGAGAACACATACTTCCTCATCTAATGGCAGTGTTTCCATGGTGAATCTGCTGGTGTGACATCTTCTCCCTCCTGTGTGGTGGGGGTTGCCATGGAGATGCTCTGCTCTGACAGTATGTGTTTGTGTGTGTATGCTATGTGTTTGCTTTTCTTTCTCCCCTGATTTATCCTATATGTGTTGGAGGGTTGTTTACATGACTGAAAATGTCTTTCATGTAGAAAATCTCTGTTTCTGTAAGCTCACATTTCTATACTTCTGTGTGTGTGCGTGGTTTTTTTGTGCGTCCTAGTTGGACCGGTTCAAGGAGCCTCCGGCGTTTGGGCCCATGTGCGACCTGTTGTGGGCCGACCCCCTGGAAGACTTTGGCAATGAAAAGACCCAGGAGTACTTTGGCCACAACACGGTCAGAGGGTGCTCCTATTTCTACAGGTACAGGAGGGTAGAATTACTCCTCAAGGTGTTGTGACCAGCAAAAAAAACATTACGTAAGAGCCCTGACATTTTATTTTTGAATGGGAATGAATATAGTCTGGCAGCCTTGCAGCAGCAGATCCCTGTGCTTATGAAGCTCAAAGGCAGAGCTAAGAGCTGACCTGGTACTCCAACAAGCCAGTGTGGATGTAATATTCTGGGATGATGGTTCACGGCAGAGACAGTACTCTTTAAAATCACCACCTGAAAGAGAAAGAAGTTCTCACTCATGTCCCTGACTCCGGGTTTTCTCTTGGATAGGTGGATGTCTCTTTCTAAATGATCTGAGCGCCCTGTCGCTACCGTGCATGAGCAACATGCGATGCTCACCTACAAATTAGAAATCTAATAAGTTTCAGGTCGACTTCAAGCTGCAGGTTTGGGATGTTGTTCCCGAGCAGAGAGAACGGGAGAGACGCCTCGTGTGCGCGTTTACACCACATCCGAGATCCACTAACGGTCGCTGGGATTTGTAGAAAATCTTGGCTACTTTACACACACATACGCACACCAAACACGCAGCACACACAGTTCCGTTTCAGCATGAAACGATATCCCACAATCCCCAGGGAGACTGCACGGTTCTGTTGCTATGACGACTGGCTACTCCTGCCAGATATGGAGTGATATTAAGATACAGTGAGAGAACGAGGGAGAGTAACATAGGAGGAGGGTGGCAGGGGGAAAAAGATGAGAAAGTAAGAATGGGGGGCATGTACAGACGAGGGGGGAGACGGTGTTTAGAAATGGATGTTGTGACATGTTCTCTGTGGCAAACACACCGATTTTCTATGTTTAGGAGACACAGCATCAATCAGCCAACTAGTGTACAGTCAGCCCACCTCAGCACTGAGGCAGCCATAAGCCTGGCTCAGGCCTGTCACTCCTCACTGATGCCCCCTGCTGGTCTCAGTCAGACACTACCTTAGAAAACAAAAGCCTACTCATCACCCACTGCCAGACTTTAAATATCTGTTTTGTGGTTTACAGCAGCCTTGACATATGACTTGTTTGTTATGTAAAGTGTGTTTTACTGCATCTCTTTGAATAATTCTTCCCCTTCATGTTTCTTCCTTTGCCCTCACTTACTCTCACTTGTTGTCCCTCTCTCTCTGTCTCCAGTTATCCAGCAGTGTGCGAGTTCTTACAGACCAACAACTTGCTGTCAATCATCAGAGCGCACGAAGCACAGGATGCCGGGTGAGCTGACCGGCTGCTGCGGCTCAGTCCTTTCTCTCAGCTTAAATGGGCGCACCATTTCATTTAATGGCTTACCCTGACATTTCATGTTCTGAGCTGTTATTTTTCATTGTCGGGGAATTGGCACATTGCAGGAAAAGAGGCGGCACAATTTTCACCCTGAAACTGTGTGATTAGCATTGTTCAGAGTTGGTCTGACTGAGAGTGCACCAACAGCCGGTGCAAGATTCAACCCTAACTAACTCAGCACAGGAAGTCAAAGAGGCTGCGTACACTTTGTACTAAAAGTCTGAATAAAATAGTGAAGGGAAAAAAATTGTGACCCAAAAATGCATTCCTGGCATCTATTATCTCACTGAAAATCCTCTAGATGTAATGCAGCAATTAAGGCAGCGCTGTGTTCTGTGTGTGTGCTGTTTGGTGAACCCATTAACAGTATTTGGTCTGTCATGCAGACAAGTAGTCTGGGTAATCATCCAGAGGTCTTAATGCACTTGTTATAGGATGGCCAAAAAACAAGCTATTTCAGTCGCCAGGCTTCTGCACCTGTGCAGAGTAGCTAATGTGGAGATAAAACATGCATTCATGGTCAAAAAAACAAAAAAGAGACTGTTCGATGAAGTAAGCAGCAGCAGTGTGGATACAAAATGAAGCAGCTTTCACCTGAGAACTTACAAAAGACATTGTATTCACTGCTGTCTCTATGAATTCTTTGATTGAATTCTTGAAGCCCTTGATTTGTGAATGTGCCATTGCTGCATTATATTCTCCAACAATAGCGACAGCACAAAGAGAATAACGGCCAGCTCACTCAAAAAAAAAATCTAAGCTAGCTGCTACAGGAACTACCCTAAATGGTGATTTTGTCTGGGAAAAATTGGTTTCTCTTCACTGAAGTTTAATAAGCAGTGAGAATCTAAAGCTGTAGCTCGGTGGATTTACAGCAGCACACTTTCCTGTCAATATTACCTGATGAAATGTGTGTTGTTTATAGCGGCCTGACAATGAAAAAAGATTTTTTTTCCCCTAAACCACACAAATCCTAAACAAAGGGGAGAATCAAAACATAACATACAAATATTATCATTAAATTCACACAGAACGTGAACCACGCTCTCCTGGGTGAAATTGTTAGACCCACTCAGCCACCACAACCCAGAACAGTAAAGTTTTGTTTTGATAATTTGCATATCTATGCAGGCTTCCGATGCCCAGTAGCTTTTTCTGTTTTTTTACTTGTCATTTTCCTCTGCTATGCAAGGCAATCTGCTCTATTTCTGTTCTGTTAGTTTAAAAGAGTGTGGCTGTCTCACCTCCAACCATCCCCTGGCTGCTTTAGAAGACCTGCAAAGCAAATCCTTGTTTTTTTCATCCACAGCGCGGTGTCCTATTTGAGTGGCTGTAACGTGGGCGGCTTGTTTGTCTCTCTTTCCTCAGGTACCGTATGTACAGGAAGAGTCAGACTACAGGTTTCCCCTCGCTCATCACCATCTTCTCCGCTCCAAACTACCTGGATGTCTACAACAACAAAGGTCTGACTGACGTGTGTTATCCAATTATTGTAGAGCAAACTGTTTGTGTTGTAAGACTTCTCAGGAAAATCTTTACATGTACGGATGGATGGAAACATTGTTACCTCCTAGAGGAGCAAGCTTTCAATAGGTTAATATCTGCTTCTGTGTGTGTGTGTGTGTGTGTGTGTGTGTGTGTGTGTGTGTGTGTGTGTGTCTAGCTGCGGTGCTAAAGTATGAGAACAATGTGATGAACATCCGTCAGTTCAACTGCTCCCCTCACCCCTACTGGTTGCCCAACTTCATGGACGTCTTTACATGGTCGCTGCCCTTTGTTGGAGAAAAAGGTACCACCACCCCCCCCCCCCCCCCCCAAACACACACACACATTACATTACAAATACCATGGAAGAGCATGTTGAAGAGGAAGTGCAAAATCTACATCTTCCACGTGAAGATAATTTAGAAACCATTTAATTTTGAAAGTGAAAGTAAACCTTCAGTTGAACTTCTCCAGTGAGAGAGCTCCTCTGCTCAGCTACTAACAGAGTTTGCACGGTATGCATGCCTAGTTTGGGATCCTGGTCCTTGCTGGTGTCTACTGGTCAATAGGGGAGTTGACTGGATGTCTGTGGGATTCTGAGACAGAAGGAGAAACTTAAAGTCTCTGAAGAGCATTCATGTATTCTCAAAGATCACCAGATTTGACTCGTTTGACCTGTTTGAAGGCAGGGACAACCCGCAGTGGGTGGACTGGCTTCCTCTATCTGTCCAGTGTAACTGTGGGCGAATGGCTTGTGAGGTTTAGAGGCTGCTGGCCTTTCGGGCAGAATATGGCTTCAAAACCAGCAAAGTGTGGCATCAGAATCTGGGCTTTATTTTATGGAATGTGTAAATATATACAGAGCAGCTGCGAGGAGGAGCTGCTGAAAGAAACCAGGGGGCACGAGTGGTGCTAGATATGTCATACAACCTGGGACAGTGGCACCTCAAAACAAGGCCGACAACGGCTGGAACACATATTAATGTCAGTGAACAGGACGTCTCAGTTCATTTTTTTACCAAGATAAGCTTCAGTATAGCGGATTTTTAGCATCAATTACAACCTTGTGACAAAAAACAGTTGTGTTGTTAATTCTGGTTGCAATCAATAAACATATATGTTTTCTCTGCAGTTTGAAATTGAGCTGAAGACGATATATGTTAATGGTTCCAGGTCAAACTGACCTGAGGGATACCAGTTTGATAAGCGATTAATAAAATGGATCGCTGATGTACAGTAACAGAGTGTGATTCTTGATATCTTCATCTTTGTCCACTCACAGCCCTCTAACGTCTTCACAGCTGGACATAGTTCAGCTCCGTCCTACTTACATAAAAAGATTTGTCATATTTTTTCCCAGAAAACATTTTTATTTTTCACAGTAGACACTGAAACATGTCATATCAAAGGGGTAACAATCACACCGATGATGGCTCATGTTCCATTAAGGGATCGCGGAGAGCCGGTGTGAAGGTCTGCTGTCACATAGGTCGATAATTTACCGCTATTCATTGAAGGACACGATAATTACCCTGTCGTTAACATTTTGACTAGGACCTAAACTGCATGAACCAGTTGGCAGTTTTGTTGTCCTTTTATAGAAGCGTATCTGTGTCTGTTTGCCCTGCAGTGACTGAGATGCTGGTCAACGTTCTGAGCATCTGCTCTGACGACGAACTCATGAACGATGGAGACGAGATCTATGACGGTACGAAGCCGCCAGCATTGATTTTTTTAAGGGTAGCTAGCGTTCTTTTTTTCTTCTACGTGTCATCTTTCAATAACGTTTCTGCTCCACTCACTTCCAGCCAGTGCAGCGGCAGCGAGGAAAGAGGTGATCAAAAACAAGATCCGAGCCATCGGGAAGATGGCCAAAATGTTCTCCGTTCTAAGGTGGGTCAAGTTGCAGTTAAACACGCGTGTGCGCTTGCCTGCACATGCTCGGTTTCCCGCAACTTCTGCAGAAGCTGGCAGTCATCAGATCCTCACTTTTTAAAAGAGATTTTTCTAAAATCTGTCTTTTAAACCACAATCGTGTTTTTTTGCATGTTTGCAGGTGTGCAGTGTGTGAGGAAGTGTGTAATTCTTTCTCTTTATCACCTGCTGTCTTCTTTTACCCACACACATCTGTCACACACACACACACACACACACTGTCTCTGTTTCTCAGGGAGGAGAGTGAGAACGTCTTGACCCTGAAGGGACTGACCCCGACAGGCATGCTGCCCAGTGGCGTTCTCTCTGGGGGCAAACAGACCCTGCAGAGCGGTGAGTGTTTCATTCACTCACACACACATAAGCACACACACAGTCACATGCACACAAACTTAACCCCGAACTCATATTCAGAAACACAATGCCACACAGACAGTTTGAGTATCTGCTTTGGAGCATCCTCCGGTTCCTCCATGCCCTCTCTCCTCTTCTCCTCCTCCTCCAGCTGTTTTTCTCCTCTCATCCTTCTGCCTCACTGACTCACTCCCTCTCTCCACCTCACCTCGCCAGCGCTGAAGGATACTAACAGCCCACTGGTTGCCTGTGTGTGCGAGTGTCAGAGAGAGTGTACGAGCGAGAGGCTGAGAACCTGAGAATGACACCAAAATACAGGGCAAATGCATGTGTGTGTGTGAACTAACAGCAGCTAATGCTAACACCAGGTGCCCTCTGAACCTGCTGTGGTCTCAGTGCTGCTCTGAGGGCTTTGCTTGTTTAAAACCTGAAACATGCCCCTTAGAAGGGGGTGTCTGGTAGTTGGGATATTTAATCAATGCTAATATTGAAATTATATGGATGTTACACATGATATTGATGATACAGAGTCTCTCACTTGTGTATATTTATCATGATGACATCTCCACAGAGCTCTAACGTGAATTTGGCCAACAGAATAGCATGAAGAAAATTTCACGTTCAGCTAAACAATTATTGGTCCAAGCTGGCCGTCAAAAACTGCAATCTTTCACTTCTGCCTTAGTTCATGGTGCTCGTCATAAATCGCATAATACCCGTCTGATCTCCCAGGCCAGCGTGAGGTCTCGTTTTATGTTTTATGACTTCCTGTTTGATTTTTGGATCACCCCAAAGTTCTGCCTACACTGTTTTCCAACCAGAGATTGTTTGACAACATTTAGCTCAGCCTGTCGGAGCCTCCTCAGCAAGCGCTGCTCACCCATACGGCAAAGATGTTTACGCATATCTGCACAGAGCATGTTTCAGCCTTCACTTCGTTTTCCTTCTCCTCCTCCTTTCTTTGTACTCCATCTTTCTCTCGGACTCTGTCATCTCCTCTCTCTTCCTGTCCTCCTTTCTTTCTCTTCTTTTGCCCATCCTTCAGCTACCATTGAGGCCATTGAAGCTATCGAGACAGTTAAGGACGCCGAAGGTAAAATCCCACTCATTTCACTGTGTGTGGGCGCGTGTGTTATATGTGTGTGTGTGTGTGTATGCGTGCGTACGGACGTGTGTGCAGCATGGCTGCGCTCTCAGCCGCCCATGCTCATAAGGTCATAGATATTTCCTTAGACACGATGCACTCAGCTCTTCTAACTGCATCACCGCTCTCAACAAAGCTGCTGCATGCTGGAGCCACCACATTAAAGCACACAACATGCATAAACCTTTCTTTTTCATCCTCTTGGGAAACAGGAAACACATACAGCCATATATTTGCATTCTGTTCAGATGAAACACGCAGAGAATATTTTCTCCACACACACACATTTACAAGAAGAGCGGGAATGTGGGCGGGAGAGGATGTTGCAATGGAGGGCAGGGTCACCCAGACCTCCTCACGGACTGCAGTGTGTTAGTGTTTTTCTATAGTTTCCATAGATGCCGTAGTTCTGTAGAAGATGAGCATGCAATCAATCTGTTTCTCAACAACCTACAGCAGAACTTGGCCAGATCAAAATTTGCAACATTTGCAATTCGCTGAAGAAACATTTATACTGATCTGCCACAAAATTCGTCTTTTTACTTAGCTTTCAGCCTCCTGAAAGCTAAGTAAAAAGACAACAAAAGTATTCACGTGACCTAGATTCAGAATAAAAGTCTTTGCTTACACCAAGAGATGGTGTGTGCTGAAGAAGGCAAGCTAGTGTGGCTGAAACCTCTGCAAAAAGTTGGGTTTGGGATTATACAGATACAGTTTCACACTCAAAACCTTTGCAAAGAAAAAAAGATTAATTTGGCATATGGATGCATTACATTCAGAGGCGGCTGCCAGGTCTGCCAGGTTCTTTTGAGCTCACGAACAGATTGTGGTCATGGATTGTGTCTTTTGTGTATCATGCCCGGCGTGCACAGGCCCAGTACTCGGCACGCTTCAGTTACCCATACTAGTTTGTGTTTGTACCTTTAGTGCTGTCTTTGGCTTACCTGAAGTACAGACCATAATTTGTTTACCCAAATGAATTATGGGTATCGCCTGTGCTGTAGTTTTCTGTCATGTTATATATGATTTGTAGTTGGGTGTTAGACATGTGCTTTGTAGTACAGTGGCATCTGTGAGCAGCTGCATGTGTGACAGTTGTCTTGTGCCGTTGTTGAAGAGTTGGCATTGGCCTCTCCAGACAGTCCTCCTTATTGGTACAGGAGCATCTGCTGGAACAGAGGTTTACCTGGTCTGAGGTGACAGCTACTACAACGAATCAACCTTAATGCTGGTCGATGTTTTGTCTAATTTAAAGACACACCGTTTAAAGACAACTGAAATAAAGCCAAGTCTACAGCCATGCTAGCTCTGTGAAATGCTTCCGCTAGCATGCTAACAGGTTTACGAATGACAGAAGGAACACGCTGCTGAATTAATACGTTTAACTGAAGTCCAGATATGCGTCAATGACTGACTCTTCAGTGCGACAGAACAGACTGTGATACTTTGGATCTGGTGTACTGCTAATGTGTTTGTGTGCTTTGCTAACATTTGACGATTAGCAGTAAATACAAAGCAAAGCTAATGCTACGCGAGCATGAGCAAACATCTGACAAATAATAATAATATTAATAATAGTAATGGTGACTAACTCAAACATAAAACCCATTTAACAGATTTATCAGAGAACACACATAATAAATGTCCGTTCAGTCATTTCCTCATTTGCACCTTTAAAGCATTAGTGTCGGTTGGTATGAAGTTGCAACTTGGATGAAATAAAAACAAAAAGCAGATGCGCATGCTTTTGTTTCATAATGACTCTAAACACTGCTGACTCACCTGTACTACTTCCCATAAAACCGCCATCTGATAATATCTTGCTGCTCTCTGGAAGCCAACTGGTTTCACTTTTTTTTCTGTGTAAAGATTTCTTGAAAAGCACTATAAAAATCCTTTTGCATGGAGGTGCAATCAGCTCTATCTAACTCTCAGCAAATAAATATTCTTCCCAAAATGTTGAAGCACTTCCTGAAATATTTGTCAAGTCCAAAGCGGAGTAAAGAAAATCCTGGTGATCACTATGACCTGACTAAAATTGGTGGAGTGCTTCTTTAAGATATCAATGCAAGGTTAAAGCTGCCCCCTTAGTCACAAACAAGGAGTACTCCCAAAGCCAAAAGGGAGGAACATGAGGGAAATGGAAAAATGTGACTACATGTCCTTACCTGTAAATTCTGTGAGCTCCTTCTGTATATGATGGTTTGAATGAACAGCTAACTGTCAGAAACTTGTCCCGAGGGGAAAAGACATCTTAAGGTCTTACGAAAGACCGATTGTGCTCATATTGTTTTTCTAATAACATCTTACCAACCACTTTACTCACTGCTAATCTAAGGTCAATGTCCAGATAAACACCGGTTCATGGGTGGCATAACATCTTTGTAGATATGAACATACGATATGATTTTGTTTATCCAAACCCCAGCTGACCTTCAGCTGAAGAGATTTAGATCAACATGATCTAAATGTGGTTACTGGAGAAACTGAGAAAAGATTTACTTCCCAGGCCACACTCATGCTCCTTATCGGGGGGTTTGGATACACAAGATTTTGTGCAATACTGTGTCGACTTTTAACTGTGCATGTATGTGTGCTTCTGCCTTGGTGTGTGTATGCGTGTGTCTCTGCAGCCATTCGAGGGTTCTCTCCGCAGCATCGGATCAGCAGTTTTGAGGAGGCCAAAGGTCTGGATCGGATCAATGAGAGGATGCCACCGCGTCGCGATGCCGTCAACAGCGTGGGCCTGTCGATGGGCCGCATGAACATGGGAGAGCCCAATGGGACCGACAGCAACAGCAATCTACAGTGATGGACGTACATGCCCACGTGCCCAGACACACACCTACAGTTACCACACTGACCTGGTCCCATATTTCATATTATGTGTACATAGGCATATATACAGACAAGAAAAATGCATCACACACACAGACACACAGACACACACACACAATATTTCCTTTACTAAATAGGTACAGACAACATAAAACCCAATGCAATTACATACACACATCCTGCCCCTTTTCCCGTCGCCATCAGCTGTTATTTAAAGGCATGAGCATACATGGACTTTACCACCAAAGGCTCAATCTCTTCTCTGAACTGATTGGCCCCATTTAGAGAACTACAACTCTCATGTACCTGCACAACCACAGGAAAAGAGTCTCCAAAAATACTCCCCACGCAAAGCACGAGCAGCTACTGTTTGCCTTGTATGGAGGGGGGTGGGGGGATCACCAGCGGGCTGACAGTGACAAGCCTGTGAAGGTGTGCTGTTTGTGATGGACGGGGTCAAGTTTAAGGGTTGGTGCAGACGGCAATCGGTGGGGGGGAGGTATTTAAGTGTCATGTATGATTCTTTTTCCTGTTTGCATCCCCAAAACAGGAAGTGGAACCATTACCAATGCTGATTTTCCAAAGTGCGTGCACATGCTTTTAACGTGTCGGTGTCTGTATGGCTGTATTTGGAAAAAAAATGAAAAAGTGTTTACGTTTGCGAACACGAGCAGAGCCGAGCATCAGGCAACGGCGAGAATATGTTTTTGATGTGCAGTGTGGCGGCTTATCTGCCAGCGAGAGATGTGCGGAGATAATCTCAAGCTGCGGTCTAATCTGAGCCTCGCCATCCTTTCCTCCTTTGGAGGAGAGTCCCATTTTGCTTTTGTAGCACCACACTGCAAGCATACGCCACTTGAAGTCAAGTGGCAGGAAACCCCCCTGCCTGCCCATCCACCCAAAAAAGAAACAAAGAAACCCCCTCGTGGCTCCAAATGTGACCCGGGATCATATTTGAAGTGTTTCTCCCACCTGTTGTGTGTAAATAGAATAAATAAGAGAGGTTTTATTGCACATCTTGATGCGTTTGGTCACAGGGTCTGCAAGATGCAGTGTATGGTAACGTGGGATGCCAAATGTACTGTATGTGAGTGAGACGCAGAGGTGGGGGAGGGGAGTTGAAATGTGAATTCAACACTCTATTCATTCTCTTTCTACATCCTCCTTTCTTCCCGAGTTGCTGTCTGCTAAAAAGACAGCAGTGACTGCCGGGAATCTCCGGCCTAATAAGCAGGAAACGATATTCCACTGAGGAAACACACTCTTCTGGTGAAGGCAGAAGCCAAGACAACAAGAAGAAGTCCGAAGGGGGGAAAAGGGTCTTTGTAAAGCATTTATATTAAAGCATCAGTGCATGCAGAGTTAAGTTCTTTGATAATAATGTGAAGATTATATTTGTGCTCTGTGTTTCACTATAGTAGGATTTTCTTTTCTTCTTGTTTTTCTGGCTAATATAAATGAACTGAGGTATGATGAAACATTTATTTTGTACATAATGTTAATTTTTTTTTTTTTTTTGTATTCATTTTGCGTTCGATTTCATTGGGGGTTATTTTTGCCACCTTTTTTTCCTTCTTCTTTTTTCACGACCTGTGTTTCCGGTTTCTTTCGATGCTGTACAGAATGACGACTCACTTCTATTCAAAGTGTCAAGTCCACATTCTCTCCTCTCTTCTTTGTCGATGTACAGGAGTTGTTTTTAAATGATAAATATGAATAACGATAAACAAATATTAAACTAGCATCGATGAATGACCATTACTATATACAAAGGCACAGGCATTCAGGCAGCCAAAAGCATGATTGCATGGTTAAAATTTGCGCTGTTCAAAGCAAAAAAGCAGCAGACACATTTTAACGGGAGGCGTGTTGCCGTCACAACTTAAAGGAAAAAAGTGTACTCTCTCTCTGATCATAATTCTTGATGATTCCTCTTGTTATTTGATGATATTTATGAGTCTATGATTATTATGATTCTATTTATTATGGACATTATTCTTAATATTAAGCTCTCTCTCTCTCTCTCTCTCTCTCTCTCTGCTGGTTGCTCTTCATGTTGCGTTGCTCCTTGGTTGATCTTGTGCTTCTCTGGGAGAGGTGAACCCCCCTTGGGAGACCCTGTGCCATAGAAACTGTGCCACGGTTCTGACTTTCTCTGTCTCTTGTTCAATCTCTCTCTCTCTCTTTTCTCTCAGCTTTCTGTTTTGACTCCCCCGGTCACTAACACTGTAAGCATGCCCCATGGGACGATCCACTTTTTTACTCTTGAATAAAATATGCATGAACCTTTGGTATGGATACAGAGCCTTTATTTCCTTGTCACATGTTTCCTTACCAATTAATCACAGACACAAATTGCAATACAAAGGACTAACTCTGATGTTTTCAGAGTTTTTATCAGTTTTTAGCGTTAACTCTGTTTCCCTGGGTCTTTTCCTGTGTGTTTTGAATACATCTTCTTTTTTTGGTACCGGTACTGGTTTTATTTTGTTGTATTTATCCGCAACACCTTAAAGGCCGGTCCGTTAAAATATTGTCGGACATAAACCAAAGATGTTTATAAACCAAAGATGTGAAGATGTTTCACGTCTCATCCGAGAAGCTTCTTCAGTTCTAGGGTCAAATGGTGGAGAGTCCCAGATTTAAGCCCTGTGGGAGTGTGAAAACGGGTGTAAATCACAGAACTGAAGAAGCTTCTCGGATGAGAGGTGAAACGTCTTAAAGCAACTTAAAGAAGTCCAGATGCTTTTCTTTCCAAGCTCCTTAGACAACTAACTCTGATCAGAGCTGCATAGAGTTAGAGCACCTGTTCTGTGGGAAATGTGAAAGATGCCACACAACAGAGACATTTAAAGAGAAGTAGTTTAAGTAGTTAAGATCTGAGCAAAGATCAAGTCTTAACATGATATCAAATATACATTCGTTTAAATAAGACCCCCTTTAAACAAGCACTTTGGCGACAGTGGGAAGGAAAAACTCCCTTTTCACAGGAAGAAATCTCCAGCAGAACCAGGCTCAGGGAGGGGCGGGGCCATCTCTTTCAAAAGGTTGGAGGTGATGAGAGGAAGAGAGCCAGACATTAATATTAGCTAATGATTAAGAGAGTGGGGCAAAAACACATAGAGAGGTTGGTGAAGAAGAAATAGTCAGTGCATCACAGGAAGCCCCAGCAACCTAGGCCTACAGCAACATAACTAAGGGAGGATTGAGAGTGACCTGATCCAGCCCTAAATATAGGTTATTATCAAAAAAAACTTTTTAAGCCTAATCTTAAAAATTGAGAGGGCATCTTTCTGTTGAATCCAACTGGGAGTTGGTTTTACGGAAGAGGGGCCTGAAAGCTGAAGGCTCTGCCTCCCATTCTACTTTAAAAAACTCTAGGAACAACAGGTAAGCCTGCAGTCTAAAGTGCTCCACTGGGTGACACAGTACTATGACATCTTTAAGATAAGATGGGGCCTGATTATTCAAGACCTTGTATGTGATGAGAAGGACTCAAAATTTGAATCTAAATTGTACAGGGAGCTGATGAAAAGAAGTTAGTGTGGGAGAAATCTGCTCTCTCTTTCTAGTTCCTGTCAGTACTCTCGCTGCAGCGTTTTGGATCAACTGAAGGCTTTTCCAGGGAGTTTTTAGAACATCCTAATAATAATTCATTACAATAGTCCAGCCTACAAGTAATAAATGCATAAACCAGTTTTTCCTGTATCACTCTAAAACAGAATATTTCTAATTTTAGAGACATTGCAACAAAACAATCCTGCATATTTGATTAATATGCACATTGAAGGACAGGAAGGTCAAAAAATACCAAGATTCCTCACTGTGTTACTGAAGGTCAGGGTAATGCCATCAATTATGTAAACAGAATTGGTCCTAGCATGGAACCCTGTGGAACGCATAATAAACTGTAGTGTGACGAGGGCTCTTTATTTACATGAACATATTAGATACATATCATTGCAGTGCAGTGTCTTTAATTCCTTTAATAAAATATTATGGTCAACAGTTCTAAATGATGCACTGAGGTATAACACGACAAACACAGATATGAGTCCACTGGCAGAGGCCATAAGAATGATCATTTGGGACCTTCAATAAAGATGTTTCTGTACTGTGATGAGTTCTGAAACCTGACTGAAATTCTTCAAATAAACCATTTCTCTGCAGATGATCAGCTGGCTGTTTTACAGCTACCTTTTCAAGAATTGTTGAGATAAAAGGAAGGCTGGAGATTGGCCTATTAACAGTAGCTGACATAGCTGGTTCAAGTGATGGCTTTTCAAAATAATGGTTTAATTACTGCCAACTTAAAGTTCTGACGTACATTGTCCAAACATGCTATATCCATGCCCTGCTATCAGCCCCTTTGATAGTTGAACTTTCTTTTGCTTTTAGAACTATCTTAATCCTCATGGCACAGATAGAGTAAGTACAACGATCCAGCAAAAACTGCAGTTCAGCCACTACCTTTAGCAGTGGCCATGATGATGACAATGAGCTGCAGGTGATTAATTGTCAGCAGGTTTGTTGGCCAAAGGCAGGAACCCACAGAGGAGTTTACTGCCCAGGTAGGGAGGACAGCAGGTAAGCAGAGAGGGGAGTGAGGGGAGGGGAGAGACAAAAACAAACAGTGGTAAAAAGCCACAACGGACTTTCCATCCTGGCATGATAGTATCACACAGTTGCTGCAGATTTCTTGACAGCACATCCCAAATGTGGTGTTTAAGCAATGCTAAGTCAGGATTTATTTAATTAACTCAAGACACATCAGGCCAGACAACATTGTTCCAATCTCTTATTGTCCAACTTTCTTTGAATTGTAGCCTCAGTTTCCTGTTCTCAGCTAAGAAAAATGAATCACGCTGTGGTCGTCTGCTGCTTTACATGCTGTGCATTCAGAGATGCTCTCCTGCACAACTTGGTTTAATTGAATGAAATCTAAGTTACTGCATTTTTCCTATTAGCTCAAAGCAGAGTGACCATTCTCCTTCTGCTTCTGGTATCAGCAAAGTATTTTTACCCAGAGAACCACGGCTCCATGGATAGTTTCTCTTTTTCAGACCATACTCTGGAAACCCTACAGATGGCTGTGTGAGAAAATCCCAGATCAGCAGTTTCTGAAATAGTT
Organism: Simochromis diagramma; assembly: GCF_900408965.1. Classification (NCBI taxonomy): domain Eukaryota; kingdom Metazoa; phylum Chordata; class Actinopteri; order Cichliformes; family Cichlidae; genus Simochromis; species Simochromis diagramma. The sequence continues at coordinate 3,105,740 of NW_024387477.1, forward strand.
GGACCAGCCCATCTGGCAACAACGTCTCAGAAGTCACTTTTCTTCCTCATTCTGATGCTCAGTTTGAACTTCAGAGATCGCCATGACCATGTCTGCATGCGTGAATTAGATTAAAACAAACTTTATTAACCCCTCGGGTGGGTTTCTCCGGGAAATTCAGCATTGACAGGAGTTGCATGTTGCAGAGGTAGAATACCAAATAAAGGGGAACGAGAGAGACTGAATATAAGCATAAATATAGCATATATACACTTTTATATAAATACAGAATATATAATAGGGATAAATATGAATACCAGTGAAATATAGTCTATGATGAAATGTAGATTGCACAGGTCTATTGCACATTTCAACTGTTGTGAGTCTGTTGCACAGTGATTATTGCACAGTCGACTATAAAAAATATTGCACAATAAAAAGCACTACAGCTTAGTTGTTCCCGCCCTCCTTTGTCCTCCTGTTTCCCCTCCCCCTGCCCTCCAGCGAGGAGTTAAATAGTTGGATGGCATGTGGGACAAAGGAGTTTTTAAGTCTGTTGGTCTTAGACTTTGGGAGAAGCAACCTGTCGCTGAACAGACTCTTCTGGTTCCTTATGGCCATATGCAGAGGATGCCCAGCATTGTTCATAAGATATTTGTGCTAAGTAGCAGCTGATCAGTTGTGACAGAAAGCAGCTCACTTTGCTTTAAAGACAGAGAGTGTGAATGAATTGCACACACATATCCGACTAAGAAACTGTTACTGGTAAAGATTACTCCTGCTTAAAATGTCTAGTAATTTATGTTTAGGCCACATCCAAACTGAAACTCTCCCAAATGCAAACTTAATTAAATAAAAATTTGCATATGAGCAGAGTTTCCAGCATGCACTGTGCAGCAGTTAAACTCTTCGATGCGTCTTACACAGCACTCTTTGTTCTTCTTTCAGTTTTATGATTCTGTATGACAAAATTCACTAATACTATCAAAAGTATTTCCACATCTCTGTAGCTAATCATAAATTTATGATACACGTTTACATGCTTCCTGTTTGTAAAGAGAAGTGATTCCCAACCACTGGTCTGTGAAAACCCCTTTTCATTTTTAACGTTGTTACCCTAAACCCTTTGAAGATGAATGTGGCCATTCTTGTGAAAAAGTAGAGTGCAAAGTTTCCAGCTAAAGACAGGAAGTCAGCGAAGTGCACCCATACACTTACACAGACACCAGCTGATCAAGTCTAATTAACACACAAATAAAACACTTGAATTTCCTTCCTCAAAGCTCAAACATCACGGAAAGATTAGTTAGTAGAGTTAGCTGCTTACAAAGTCCCACAATATATTAAAAATATCATATTCTACTAAAAAAATGCACCAACACCACACGTTGTATCACAACGAGTACGCCAAGCCGAAGAGCATTAAAGACAATCAGTTCCAATTTACTGGGAATAACCAAAGTAAAGCACCCAACTAACCAAGCCATGCTGACTATGACTCTGCTTTAGGAAGAAGAACAATATAATATGCACTGGTTTAAAAGAAAGAACCAACAGACATTAAAAAGCCAAGCAAGACTTTTTTTGATCCCACAGCAGGAAAATTTGTGCGTTACCACAGCTCAGGTACAGATAGCAGGATGAGCACTTCAGTACTCATCTACAAGTACTTTATAGGAAGTGACAGCAAACAGTGATAACAGCAACCACTGTGTGCAGCATGCTTGCCTTGTTGGACTAATAAAGGTATATCAATTCAATTCAATGCTGTTGCAACATTTGAGTCATATAAAATGCTTCCAAGCTTTGAGACTTTTATGGACTAAATAGGGGTTAATGTTCACACATTCAGTTCAAGCTCAAGTTACCTCTCCCTCCCTCTCTCTCATGTATACGGTAGGTCTTTGCCTCACCCTCCCAGCAGCTGAACGAAGGAAACACAATGAAAGTTTTAATGGTGCAGAGCCAGAACTTCCTTGAGCGTATTAGCTCTCTACCCGTCTCTCTTTTTTCACTTTCTCTTTCTCTTTCTTTGCCACTAACTCTTTACCTCTCTTTTACTGTGGTAGTGAGAATATTTACGTGAAATGAAAACTGAAATTCCTGTTATAGCATGAGGGGTGGAGACAGAGAGACAGGAGAGGCACAAATAGAGCAGACAAGAAATCAGGAGGAAATCTCTCCAGTCTGGATCACAGCAGGCACATCAAGGTGAGTCCCTTCATCTGCATCTTTGTCTCTGTTGTAGTTTTATAACATACTAACAGACAAACTGCACTCTGTTACTTACCACAGCTGTCTTCAGTGTTCACACTGCAATGAAACATGATTACCGACACGTGTAACGTTAAAGTAAAAGGCTGCAGCTTCTGTTTAGAGGGACTACATCAAATCAGCCAGCTAGCGGGCATATTAAGTGTACCTCATTGTGCTTTAACAGTCTTCAGTAACACCTGTAACACTGAAGTGTTTTGGTGAGAATCTATATTGTCACACGGCATCATTTTTGCCCTTTGGCACTTCCCTTCTGCCTTTTATGATTGGTGCAGTGCTGTGATGGCTGTCAGGATACCAGTTTTGCCTTAACAGGAGAAGAAATTGCAAAACAAACCTGCGCATAACCAGTTTTTCAATAAGCAGGTTTCAGCTGCAGAGGGTTCCTGTGGAAAAATGAACCCCACCCCACCCTGTTGGTCTGATTTGTTTATGCTGAATGACTACAGTCCACCTGTTCACTTCTTCTGTAGGTAGATTCAAGCTTTTGTGTAACAGCTGATGGTGCTCACGTCTTTTAAAGTTATAGAAGTTAAACAAATTTGTGTTAAAAGGGTTCAAACCTCCAAACATCCACAACCATGCAATTTGTTACTCCTGATGATAAACTTTAATATTCCAGACCAGAAGTTAGACTTCAATAAAAAGCTTGGGTGAACTGGCTCTACAGTATCTATTTTTCTGTAAGCTCTATCTTTTCCTTCCTGACAGATGCAGTGTCCTCGAGAACAGGATGCTCTAATCCCTCAGCCCCGTGGGGATTTACCTAAACTCTGTGCTGCGGTTACAGCTGCCGTAACTATAGGAGGCATGCTTTTATTCTCTCCTGAGAAGTTGCTTGGCTGGATTGCCATGGCAGTACTCATGCTGACTGTTGGCCCTTTGCTACATGGGCTCTATCTGCTGGCAGAGGAGCTGATATATCATTCAAACACAAGGTGAGAGGAAAGGTGTTGTAATACATTAACTGTATATGAAAGATGGCAGTAGCTCCATAACATTACTGTTAGCCTCAAGTGGCCACTGAAGGAACTGCAGTTTTTGACTTTGCTTCATTTTCAGCGTCAGAAGTTACAATTGTTACAACTGATTAAAGCAGTTTAAAACCATTCAGTATGCTTACTATCACTATATATAAAACAAGAGGCTTGGATCACAGTAACAACATAGTATCTCCGAGTTCATTGATTTATTTCCACAAGCTGAGACTTTACTGTTCGTGAGTACTGTGTCACTTCTTAGGATGATTTTTAGTAAAGATATTTCTTTCCACAACTGGTGGAGCTTAAAACTGACAAAAAACATGTTTGCTGCCAAATTATTGTTAGAGATACAGAGACAGCTTTTTTAAAGTAATAATTACTCTGTATAGCAGCAACACGTGTTAACGGGGCCAAAATTTGCCCTTCTTCCTTTCATGTTCTGACCAGATATCGAGGACAAGGGATGCTAAGCCACATGCTCCCTGCCTGTGGTTTGGGGGGCAAGACCCTGCTCGCTGCTGGTGTGGCAAGCCTAATGCTGTACCTGGCTGGACATCATCTACCACACAAATGCAACATCTGGGAACTCCTTGTCCTTGTGTTTGTCCTTTACCCACTGTTGAAAGTCTCTGGAGTCCTGGTGAGGTTACAGACACGTCTTCATTGCACATCACTGTCTTTCTCTTACAGGGCTTTCAGCCTTTACTAATTATTAAGTATATTATGACAAATATAAAACTGTCACCAAAATGTGAAGAAGAACCACCATGAATTCATGTCTAAAACAAGTATTTTGTTGAAGCAATATCAATTAAAGCAATGTGTTTGTGTAATACCGAAATTTACCACAAGATGGTGCAGTTTTTGAACAAACAAGGGTGAGGTGCAGAGCTGTAATTACACAGGGATAGAATTGATGAGGCGATGGGAAAGCTAGGTTAAGAAGAGAGGTGACAATCAGCGAGCAGCAGTACAGCTTATACAGACTGAAAGTGTGGAGGACGTCAGGAGTGGGTGGTGACGTGTGGTGAGGTGTGGGGCAGGAATGGTAGATGGGTTCTAGGTTGGGAGCTGGGATTTTATTAGTTATTGGCTCTGAGCCCCTTCTTGTTTGCAGTGGTGATGGACAGGTTGAGAGACGAGGTTAGGCAGGAGTTTATGTGGACTGTGAGGTTTAAACATATTACTGGTCTAGAGTGGGAGGCAGGTGGAAGAGAACCTACTGAGGTGGAGGTGTGCACTGGAGAGAAGATGACTGAAAAGAAAAAACAGAGTAAAGGAGTTTAAATACTTGAGGTTAGAAAGAAAACCGTCTGGACTTCTTTAAGTTGCTTGAAGATGTTTACCCTCTCATCCAAGAAGCTTCCTCAGTTCTAAGGTCAAATGTTGGGGAGTCCCAGATTTAGGCTATGTCCACACTAATACGTTTTCATTTGAAAACGCATCGTCTTCTTCCGTTTTGGCCTCCCATCCACACTGAGACGCCATTGTCGTTCAAGGAAAACATTTTGAAAACACTCTCCTAAGCAGATACATTTGAAAACGCCGTTTTCGCGTCGCAGTGTAGACAGCAATGAAAACGATGACACATTTTAGTCATGTGATGCAGTCATGTGACCAATTAAACAAAGATTGCAGAGGGCATTATACAGCGTTTGTTTTGTTTGCTCTGAATTTTGACAGCCCTATTAAAGATTAATATCAGTCTGTACATGCTCCGGATAGCTTTTCTTCAAATTCTTTAATTCTCACTCGCTTTTGCAACTTTGTACTTTTGTGTTACTCGCAGCAACAACTCCACCTCATTGTTATTCCATTTAAAAAACTCAGTGCTTTTCCTCGACATTTTGCCGCGACGTTTCAGAGAGCCGGAAAGTAAATAAGCAGCACACAGAAATGAGGCAGGTTTCTCTTCTTGCGCTTCACACATGCGCAGTACTGAAACGTAAGCGTTTTCGTCCGTTTCAATGTGGACGCACAACTCTGTGAAAATGACTGAAAACGATAGTGTGGACGCGGAGCGTTTTCATTCGAAAATGCCGTTTTCAAATTTATCCGGGCTAGTGTGGACATAGCCTTAAGCCCTGTGGGAGTGTCGTCCCCCCCCCCAAGAGGGACAAAGGACCCCCTAATGATCCTCTACTAAAATCACACGAGCCAAGGTGTGAAAACGGTTGTAGATCACAATCAGCCAAGGTTTCAGGTGAACTCATTGTGAAACCTGGCCCAGGATGTGAGTGGGCATTAAGGCGTCTGGGAAGGGATCTCAAAACTGGATTATAGATGGCAGACAGTTGGTGTCGTAAACCACGCCTCTGTTCAAAGAGGGTTGTTCATAGGACATAGTCATAGAAATCATAGTGGACATAGATGTTGCTGCTGTTCACATCATGTAGAAATAAAGCAACACTTGGGACATCCCAAAAAGACGCTGAACAAGTGGAACATCTGGGAATGGAAAATCAAGAAAAAGTCGTAAACAGGCTGCAACACAAATACAGCAGCACAACTCTTTACCACATTAACATGTCGAGGAAGTTGAGGATGCACTACACAAGTGCTGCTACCTCATTTCAAATGTTGTTCACACAGCACTCCTCAGTAAAGTAATTCATCCTTCCAAAGAAATCTAGTTCTCATGATGATGAATGTTCTCTCCTCTTGATCCAGCTGCCACTGTTGCACCCAGAGCTAAACTTGCACACAGTCATTAATTAGCAGCACTTCTGGAATGTCCACCAGCCTGTCTATACTAGAAGACTTTGACTATGAACATAAACAAGGAGCTACAGGCAGGTCTGCACAACCAGTTGGGTTAGTTGAAGGGCTCCCGACTCGCCATGCTCAACAGTGCATGCAATCGTCCCAGCAGCAGTCTGTCTTTACATGCACTCAGACAGATGTGGGATCTCAAACATACACTACCAGTCCCAAGTTTCGACACACCTTCTCATTTGATGGATTTTCTTTATTTTCGTGACTCTTTACGTTATACATTCTCACTGAAGGCATCAAAACTATGAATGAGCACATAAGGAATTATGTAGTAAACAAAAAAGTCTGAAATAACTCCAAACATGTTTTAAATGTTAGATTCTTAAAAATGTCTGCCCTTTGCTTTGATTTTGCACATTCTTGGCATTCTCTCGATGAGCTCCACGAGGTCGTCAACTGAAAGATTTTCCAACAATCATGAAGGAGTTCAAAGGCATGCTGAGCACTTGTTGGCCTTTTTGCCTTCGCTCTGTGGTCCATTTAAATCATCAACGGTGTCACCAGTAGTTCACGGTAGGAACCGTGTATGTAGAGACCATCCGTTCACCTTTTCTGCATCTCACGGCGGCTGGAACCAAAGATTTGAATTTTGGACTCATCAGACCAAAGCACAAATGTCCACTGGTCTAATGTCCATTCCTTGTGTTTCTTGGTCCAAACACATCTCTTCTGCTTGTTGCTTTTCCTTAGTCATGGTTTCTTAGCAGCTATTTGACCATAAAGTCTCCTCTGAACAGTTGATGTAGAGATGTGTCTGCTACTGGAGCTCTGTGTGGCATTTATCTGGGCTCTAATCTGAGGCGGTGTTAACTTGAGATTTCTGAGGCTGGTGACTCGGATGAATTTATCCTCTTGGTCACTTGGTCTTCCTTTCCTGGGGCGGTCCAGTTTCATCATAGTGCTTGATGGTTTTTGCGACTGCACTTGGGGACACATTCAAAGTTTTAGCAATTTTCCGGACTGACTGACCTCCAGTCCCTAAAGTAATGATGGACTGTTGTTTCTCTTTACTTAGCTGGTTGGTTCTTAGTTCTAACTACTGTTAGAACTCATAATATGAACTCTAACAGTTGTCAAATAGGGCTGTCAGATGTGTACCAGCCTGACTTCTGCAGAACACACCTGATGGTCCCAACCCCATCAAGAAGGCAAGAAATTCCACAAATGAACCCTCACAAGGTGCACATGTGAAGTGAAAACCATTTTAGGTGAATACATCATGAAGCTCATTGAGAGAAGGCCAAAGGTTTGCAGCGCTGTCAACAAAGCAAAGGGTGGCTACTTTCCAATTTCGTTGTAGTATTGTACTAAGTATGAATGAGCAATGATAATAAAGAGTTATCTTAACTTAAATACTTCCAGGAGAATTATCAATAATTCTTCTCTTTGCTACATATATCAATATATTTTGTTTCATATATTTGATGTCTTCAGTTTGTATCTACAATGTAGAAAGTAGTAAAGACAAAGAAAAACCATTAAATGAGAAAGTGTGTCCAAACGTTTGACTGGCAGTGTATTTGATTACGTTTTAGTAGTTAAAGCCTTTACTGAGCGGCTACATTTGAAGAGAATTCACCAACCTGACAATTTGATCTCAGTCAGAGCTCGGTGTGTGTTTGTGGCTCACAAAAAAAAAACAGCTTTAAAGGACTACACTACAGAAAGACCAGTCCCTCCCCGGGGCTTTACCTGATTAAAACTGAAATGGCATTTCTTGAGTAAAAATAGACTCTAAACATGTCTTCATTAGCAACAATGACCACTGCGTTTTGCACAGATCTCTTTTGGTCCAGCTGACTGTGTCCCTCATGCTGAATTCAACCTAAAAATATATTTGTTCCACATGGAAAAGGGCAGCTTGGGTGAGAGGATGCCCTTTTCTTTCGCCTGGCACCTTCAGCAGGGTGTCAGGTGGCTCCTGAGCATAGGTGAAGTGTTGTGACATTGTTGCGGCTGTTTCTGTGGTTGGCATGCAGGGTCCATCGGCGGTGGAGGTGTCAGACATCAGCGAGGGGAGGAAGAAGAATGTAGCCCACGGCCTTGCCTGGTCCTTCTACCTGGGATACCTGCGACTGGTGCTGCCACGTCAGTAACATGACAACATCTACAAACAAATCATGTTTTGCCCTCATGTGCTGTTAAATTCAGTGTGTGTCCATGTGTGCAGAGGTTTCTCCCTGTTAAAAGGGAGTTTTTCCTTCCCACTGTCGCCAAAGAGCTTGCTCTAAAGGGGTCACGTGAATGTTGGGGATTTCTCTGTTTTCTCTGTCTTCAGCTTACAATATAAAGAGCCTTGAGGCAACTGTTGTTGTGATTTGGAGCTATATAAATACAAGTGAATTGATTTAAATAAATTTATTAACCAGTTCAAGTTGAATCTATTAAGCTGCTAGACTCTGCCGTCTGTTCTTTTTGGCTCACAGGGTCACATTGCTACACTTTCTTCTCTATTCTAGAGATGGCGGATGAATGTGAATGAAGAGATCTGTTTCTGTGTTTGCGTGTCTATTCAGATTTGGAGCAGTCCATCGCAGGGTTTTGTGCCACACACCAGTTAAACAACACCAGTTGGGGTCGTGGCTCCAGGAAGCTCCTCATCCTCATCCCTCTCAATGCCAACATTTCCCATAAGCTGGAGGACGAGGATGAAAACATCCAATTCTATGACAACCTACCAAACAACGAGATTGACAGGGCAGGAGTCCGGGGGCGGGTCTACAAGCACAGTGTGTACCGCATAATGGATGAGAATAGGAAGGTATGCAAGCATAAAGTAACCCAGGCATAGTTTTGTTTGTTTTTTTACTTGATTAATGTGCGTCCGACTGGACTGAAGTCCATATAAAAATGTTTGGTCAGTATTAAACAGCTGTAAACATCTCGTGCAGGAAATGAACTCAGCGTCTGGTTTTTTTGCTGCAAGTGTGGGTTGAAAGACTCATGCTCATATTTTTCTCCTTTGATCAGATTTGCAAAGATTGCACAGTTTAAATACGACAGACAGTGAGAGTCACAGCAAAGTGACAGACTCAAGGGCCTTTTTCTCATAATTTGCTTCAGTATCTTAGAGAACATCAGCGTGCTGTGTATCCAACGTGTTTGATGCAAATCTAACATTGACTGTACTCACAAGCAATAGTTCAGTCAAAAGAAAGGAAGTTTGGGGCGACATGAAAGCATTTGGGGTTTCATTTAGGACTAAAAATAGCCACAGATAGCTCAAAGTGAATGGCTTTAATTTACTGCTGCAGACATTACATGGAATCATGTTATTTTTACATATATATGCATATATTCAGTTTAGTGCATATTTAATATTCAAATAAACTTAAACTTGCAGGACGTGTTTGGTGTTTGCTTTTATGAGTGTGAAGGGATCCGTGCTGCGAACCGTCCATGCTGAGTGGCCAAGCGCTAAAGTTGCTCTTTATGTTACTTTTGCTGTAGCTTTAACATCATGATCTTCCTCAGTGAAGCCAGGAAATCCTAACACCTTTACACTGTCTGCTGAGCTGATCTGATCATTGTGACATTATTTCACTGAATATTTATTTCTGGATTACGACATACTATAAAACAGACTCCTTATCATCTGATATTTCTTGTACTTTGAAATAAAGAAGTAAAATAAGCTACCTCACCTTTGACTATTTCCCTTCAATAGCACAGCATTGGTACGACCTCCTGGTTAAACCAAAGAATCCACCAGTGGAGAGCTAGTTTGTGAAAGCGTAGTAACAGCACCATCTAGCTGTAAAACACGAGAATCAAACATATCTGAGAGGAGAGTGCTGCAAGCTTTTAAAGGATTATCTGTCCGGGAAATATATCTTTCCCTGAGTGTCTGTTTTTTGTTCATGTCTATGTGTGTTTGTGCGTCAACAGGTCCATGAGTGTGTGGTGGAGTATGCGACGCCTCTGCTGACGCTGTACAACATGTCCCAGGAGAGCAGCGCTGGTTTTGGGGAGCCTGAGCGCAGACAGCAGGTTCTGCTCTTCTTCAGGACCCTGCAGGACATCCTGGAGCATTCGCTGGAGTGTCGCAACCGCTACAAGCTCATCCTGCTCAATGGTAGTGTGTGTGTGTGTGTGTGTGTGTGTGTGTGTGTGTGTGTGTGTGTGTGTGTGAGAGCGAGAGAGAGAGAGAGAGAGAGAGAGAGAGAGAGAGAGAGAGAACTTTGTACTCCCAGCATGACACAGGCTGCTTTTAGGAGGATTTTAGCTTTCAGCTTATCCACTTTCCCACAAGGATGTTGTGGCTGTTTTTAAAGGGGTTTTGTTGCTACACTGGATTCTAAATGTGACACGGTATGAAGCTGAAATGAAATATGTAGGTCAGAGGATCAGTTTCAGGAACATTTCTGGCTTTGGTCCAGTTAACTCTGGCCTCATGTGAACTCATATTTATCTTTCACTGTGTAGTTCTTCGATTGTTATAAAGCTAAAGCTGAAAACATGGAATTAACAACCAGATAATCTTCTTCTTCGTCTTCATCATTTTCTAGATGAGCAGGAGGATGACCCTCACTTCCTGTCCAAGGCCATCCTCAGACACTTGGAGCAGCAGGAGAGAGAGGAGTTCTGTCTTACACCAAATCCTCAGCAAGAGAGGGCACACCCATTTGTGGGCAATGCACATTCTAATAATGGTGATGTGATGAGCAGAGACCCCACGCTCATGATCAGCCTGGAGCAACCTCAGCCTCTGAGGGTACCCACGGAGGACACTTACTAAGTCAGCAGACAAAGATGAAGACCAGCTCTATGGAGGACCAGAAGAGCCATGTGCATCAAAATAAAGAATTTTGTGCTTCAATAATAAATTTGTCCAAATAATATGCATTTTATATTTAATTTTTTAATTATTTTAGTAATTTAAAAATTACTAAAATAATTTATTATTCAATCATTTCATTTAAAATAAAAACACTATTTATAAATTATTATTTCAAAATCCCAAATCTAATCTATTTGCTAATAAAATGGCGAATTCACGAGCTAACAGGAACGGGAAAAATGCAGGAAATGGAAAATGTCAGAAATAAATCTGTCTCATTTAAATTGCATTTTAAAATTCTCTTTTTTAATGTGGAAATTGAAAACGGTTTTTGAAATGAGGTTTTTATTGGGAGTTTTTATTAAGTATTTATTAAAGGATTCATTTTGAAATATTGATTTTTATTTTAAATCTCCAAAAGTTGATTCTGTTCATCTGGACGTAGCGTTTTGTGGGAGAAACATTTCGTCACTCATCCAAGTGACTTCTTCAGTCTCAGCTGACTGCAGGTTTCCACAATCTTATAAACAGCACATTTGCATAATGACTGAAACCAGCCCACTGAAGGGCTTTGGAGTTGACGTCACGCCGCAACGCATTGTGGGAGCGCGGCACCATTTTCGGGGTCTACGAATCAAAACAAACACACTGTGTTGGAACGACGATTACAAGAAAGATGCTTAAAAGCAGCTCAAAAGAGAATGGACTGTATAGAGACCGATTGCGTCCAGAGGCGAAGCAGCTGTACTTGCAGAAAATAGCGTGCATTGGAAATGTGGACCCGTATGAAATATGAACTTGGAGTAGAAACCCTGAAGACCAACCGCTACTGACGTAGCCTGATATATTTCGTACCTTGTCTGTGGAGTCAGCGCGTACAAGTCGTCATTCAAACAAAGGTAAGTCAGCTCGAGTACTGCGTGTGAAATGCGTTTGATTTCCCTGCAAACATTCAGATTAGTGCAGCATAAATTCATTCATGAGGGGAAATTACAGTGAGAACATGTGGAGGCTGTTAGGTGGATAACATAGTGAGTTCAGTGCATTGATGTGACATTGTCCTGAAGGATTGTTATTCTTTATGGTTAAAGAAATTGCAATGATTTATTAATGTTTATTATAAATAATTCTAATTAAACATCTTGCTTCCATATTTGTATGTTGTGTCACTAAAAATACATTTTATTTTAATTTTATACTTTGATCAATGACCTGCAGAATCTCCTTGTCATATTAAGTGATTCATAATTGTCACTTTATGCTTTCTCCATCTTGAAAGTGATGACATCCTTGCATTACATACTTTAGGTTCATTTTCTGCAGGCAGGTTTCTGACAGAACAGGCAGATTTAGAATATAACATGCAGCGTTCTATAGATGGACACATAAAGGAATGAACAATTACATGTGTGTGCTAACTTTCTAGACACTTTGTTACATTTATCATAAAGTAGATAAAACACATTTACGTCGGCCTTGGCTCGTTAGTTCTTGTCTTTAAATGAACTTTGTCTGTGTGTGTTTCAGGTCCTGCACTCTCAAAGGCTGAATGAACCAGCATTGCAGCCGACCACACAGCAAGAACGAACCATGGCTATGCTTTCGCTCCTTTTTCACTTAGACCCCCAAAATGGCGGTTCGGGCCAAAATCCTTTCCACGCCCACCCCCGTGACATCACGCTCCAAAGCCCTGGGCTGGGAGGTCAGTTCCTTAATCTTAATTATGCAATTTTATTCTTGTACCTTTATTTTAAATGAAATTATTAAATCACAAATTACTTTAGTAATGTTTAATGAAATAAAAAAATTATAAAATGAATTCCTAAATGGATTTCCTAATGCATATTTTATTGCACAATTCATTACTGAAGCACAAAATCCTTTATTTCGATGCTCGTGGCTCTTCGGGTCCTCCATGAGGCTCAACCTCCGTCACTGTGTGCTAACTCTGCAAAATGATCATTTCGTATATTCCTATACGAATATACGTATAGGATATTCGTATATTATTTAAAATAACGGATTCAATTTATAGCTTGTTGGAGTTTCTTATATAGATTCTTTTTTTCTTTTTTCTTTTTTTACATTTTATTTTGAAAGTACTTTTTGTGCATCCACACTATAGAATAATTCAAATTCTCCAAGAATTGGCAGCAGCCTGTTGCGGGGCTATCACACAGAGACAGACAACCAATCACACTCAGGGGCTAATTTGGACTCACCAGTCAAAGTGTCGTCTGTGGACTGTGGGAGGAGAGAGGGAGAACGTGCAAACTCGCACACAAGTCTGGCTGTGGAGCGACAGCGCTAACCTCCACCACCGTGCCACCCAATGCAAAGACAAATGGTGATTAAATGATCATTCAAAATAAACCAGTCTGGCATGATTCATTTGTTCCAGCTGTTAAAACTGTTAATTAAAATGTATAATTAATAATAATTTGAAACATGTTGAGATAATTAAAACAACTAGCGTGTTCTCAAATGTCAGGCTAGGACAGCCGTAAACATGAGACTTTTATTGTGAAGTTAAAAATTAACATTGTAAAAAGGATATTTCAGCATACAAAGGATCCAAAGGTGTTCTTTAAAGCAGGAGGAAAAGGTCAGCAGCTCTCCCTTAAATATGGCTAAAAACAGCCAAACTCAGCTCATCTGTGGGCTGCTACGCCTTCCACGAACGATCTGTAAAACTAGGAAAGCATTGATTTATCATCAAAATCTTTCTTTCATTTAGAAAATTATATCTGTGCTTTCACAACCAAACACAAAGGTTAATGTAGGTGTCCGAGTAAAAGTTCAAAGTGAATAGTAGTTGCAAAAGTCAGGTGGCGCATGGAAAAGAACTAGAATCATCTATCAGCCTTCTTAATTTATTTCAAAGATGCTAGTTTATGGAATAAATCCCTGCAGTTTTTTAAGCTGAAATTTTAATTACAGTTATTCAATTATTCATTCATTTACACTAAAACATGCTTGTGCAACATCTTCATGTCTATGTACTAAACTCAATATTTAATCAATACAGCTTTACAAGATTTTTGTTAGGTGATATTCTGGAATAACTGTCATAAATGGACTCTGATAGTTAATCAACTGTGAATCAACACAGTAAACAATGAATGTAACAATAATGAATGTACTATTTCATAAATGGTTTTTAATAAAGGTTTAAAAAGGTTTTTGTAAAGGTGCAAATGATGTCTGTAAAATGATAAATCTGTAAACTTTATTTGGATTGCTATTATAAAGTTATTACGGTTTAACCGATGTTTATAATTCCAGTTAACATGCGTGCGGTACGATTGTGGACGATGTTGCTGGAAGTCACAAGACTGAAACTGCAGGTTTTCTTCTTTTTTATTTTACTGTTTAGTTTAGTTTTCCCGTCAGCTTTCCTTCTGCCTTTGCTGTCGGTTTAGCTTTGTTAACGCAGGAAAGTTATTATTGTGAAGTAAAATTAGAGTTAAGTCAAATTTGGGATTGTGATGATCAAACCCATGGCCACACTCTAAAAGTCCGTAACCCCTATGTATTTTTTTTTTTATCTGAACACAATAACACACTTTAGTTTCCAATAAGTTTATTGATTGGTTTGGATACATTTGTTCTATTTTTAAGTGCACACATTTACTTTACTTATGTATTCATACCAGTTCATTACTTTGTTTGATCTTTGACTAACCGTTGCTTCTTCTGACTAACCTGCCATGATGCCTGGGAGTTGGTGTTTTTGTACTTTATGATTATGTTTTGTTTAGTTACCCCTCGTGTGTCATAGTGGTCTGATCAGCCATTATCTATACCCTTGTGAGTCATTTCCTGTTTAGGTCAGTTATGTTTGTCTGGGCAGTCATTTGCTCAGTTCTTTGCCTGAGTTTAGTTTTGTTTCTTTGACCTCTTGAGCTCAACATTTATTACTTTTGTAAATGTAATTTTGGGGTTAAATAAATGGAAACCCTATTTTTCTAATAATTCCTGTGACTCCTGCTTTTTTCAACTCGCACCATCACAGGGTTGCATTATACTTGTAATATGTGTATCACATGACCAAAAGGACTACTGGGGATCTCTGAATACTTTAAAGTCTTGAGAATGAAGACTGGCTCATGGATCAGTGATGAAGCCTCGATTACAAGCACAGCATTTGGTTATCACGCTGTGCAAAAACACTATAAAAGCTGCCACATTTGTAGATATCATTATTATTATTATGTTCATAATCAGCACAGGTAGGTCCACTGGTATTTGGAAATTAACAAAGTTTTTATAATTGTGCCTCGGTACACCACCATCAAAGTTGGCACTTCAAGTGCCAACTTTCAGCTTCGATTCAAGAGGGTTTACAAAAAGTTCCACACATCTTTATTCACAGTCCAACATTTTGATGGTGGTGTACCGAGGCGTGTGAGGCGAGGGGTTTAATAACAGCTGTGCCACGAGCTGAAATTTTTTCACACGAAGTCAATTCACTAATATTAACTTTTAACTTCACATTTAGTAAACAGCCTGCTCTGTGTGTTTGCTTTGCCACAATGCGCTCATTCCTATCTATCCATCAGTGTGTCAGCTGATGTTAGCTGTGTGGGATGTTGTGTTGTTTTTGCTCCTCTCAGGAAAACAGGTTGGACTTGCCTCATGCGTCTGTTTTAATCGAACAAAGAAGTATAATCATTAAATATTAGCATACGCAGTTACATTCAGTTACACTGCTGAATGAAACAATTTGTTAAAAGTATCTTCAGCTAAAAGTGATTTCTTTTCTCCAAAGCAGAAGCGTCTTCATATGAAGTGGTGTACATCCTATGAACTTCCATTAAACACACATTTTGTCTTGTTTTTAACTCCAGCTAAATATTACAAAATCAGCTAATAACATCATAATTCACTAGTTCCTATTATGTTGAATGCTTATCATCTTCAACACTGAATTCAAGTCTGTTTTCATATAATAACATCTGAATTATGTTTCCCTTAAACATGTATTTTCAGTGTTATGAGCATTAGGCCTTAATGTGGAGATTAATTCACATGAGAGCAACCAAAGACGACTGCTTTCCTTTGCAGATTTTTTCATCTGAAGGCCAAATGGAAAAAAAATTTCCACTTTGTTACTTTTATGGGTTTTGGAACAATAACTTGTGTTTGCCTGTCGAGTCCACTTGATGCACAGTTTCATCTCCATTTCTGCTCTTTTATTGATCTAAATATTATAAACCCCACAACTATTCTGTGTTCATAATGCAGCACAATTGGATCAGATCCCCGTGGCTGTCGACTGATCTGATGCAACCTCGCGGAGCAGTTTCACCGTCTGCGCTCTCAGTCATGAGGTGTTTGTGAGTGCATGTGAAATGCAGATAAACAGGCTTGGTGCCAGGCATCTTGTGACCGCTTCTTTTGTTTATACAGTCATTGAACACATCTTCCTCCTCTTCCCTCTTCTTTACTAAATACCATGACTTTACATGAACTCTTTTGAATTTTATACTTTTCCAGTTTTTCTCTTTTCCCTCATTTATATGTAGCCTCTTTCCCCACCGCTGATAATAAATATGCCACAGACAGTGATCGTTTTAGAGGTCACACATTTAATCCAGAAGTTAAAAAGTGCAGCAGGTAATACATTTAAGAACCATGGCAGCAATAATAAAAGTATAATAAATAAACAAATAAGAAAAGAATAAGAAAAGTCACATTTACATTTACGTAGCAACACTTCCTTAGCACTAAATGAAAGGTGCTCTGTTTGCACATGATTTTTCCTCTGCTCACATTTCTGAATGCTCACAGGACGTTTTATAATTACAGCAGTGAGTCAGCGGAATAGCAGTCAGTGCTGTTCACTTTGAGAAGGATATGTTATATGAATCATTTAGTGTCACATGTACTCACACCTTGCAGCTTTTCTTAAAATCTTAATAAAAGAACCAAAGGTAACACTTCATAATAGAGTTCACTAATAAACTTTATTTTAAGTTTAATGAATTACATATTGTATTATTGTTATGCTTTACATACATACATTTATAGACAGTGATCCAAATCGTGTCTTTGTGCTTCTCTGCACCACCACAGTGGACTTAGCTTTCATTCAAGGAAAACAAAAGTTGGACTTTTTGGGAATTTTGAACATTTTCCTGCATTTTCAGAAGCTAAACAGTAGGGGCACTGGAAATGCCTGAAACTGAAAAGGGTGATCACAGAATTATTTCTCTGGCTATTAAAAGCAACAACCAGCCAAGTCCTGACAACACGCTGGAGGACACTGTCATCAAGAGACGCCTTGGTGAATGTAAGTGCAGAGGGTTTAAAACAGGTGCAAATCACCGGTTGCATGAGGCCATATCAGACTTGCGTATCAAAAATAATCTTTGGATTTTATAACACTGAATAAGCATATCTCTGCATTTATTTGGAATGGCAAAAGTCCACGAATTCGTAAAGATTTCATGCAGAGGCCAATGGGTGGATTAGCCTTGCCAAACTTTCAGTCTTATTATTGGGCAGCAAATATTCGTAATATGCTGTACTGGATGAGTAATGTTACTACAGAGACTCCAGCTTGGCTCCAAATTGAGTCATCCAATTGTGGCAAAATTTGCCTATCAGCTTTGTTGAGTTCAGCTCTCCCATTAGAACTATACACCTATAAACGTAACCCTTTGTTGTATGACTCGCTCAGAATCTGGGTGCAATGTAGGGAAAGGTTGGGGTTACACTTAATGTCAATTAAAGCACCTATCTGCTCAAATCATATGTTCCCACCCTCCATGATGGATTCTGCCTTTAAAATATGGGAAAGTAATGGCCTTAGAAATATCAAAGACCTTTTTGTAGATGGGATTTTTGCCTCATTCACGCAGCTCCTGAAGCAGTTTAATGTTCCTCGGCAACATTTTTTCCGCTATTTACAAGTTCGTCACTTTGTAAAGAGTCGATTTCCTTCATTTCCGGAACTACCTGAGGAAACTTCTTTGGATAAAATTATTAATATAAACGTTCATAAGAGAGGGGCGATTAAAGAAATCTATGCTATATTATTAGATCTTCAATCTCCTTCTCTCTCCATCCTTAAAGCACAGTGGGAGAGAGACCTTGGGATGACTATAACAGATGAGCTCTGGCAATCTTTTCTCCGGAGGGTACACTCTTCTTCGATATGTGCCAGGCATGGGCTCCTTCAATTCAAGGTCCTACACCGATTACATATCTCCAAGGAAAAGTTAGCCAAGTTCTATCCAGGAGCTGACCCTCTGTGTAACAGATGTAAAGCAGAAACAGGTTCGCTCCTTCATACCTTTTGGACATGCCCCAATCTTCATAACTATTGGGTGTCTATATTTAACACTCTGTCAGAGATGTATAACGTTAAATATGATCCTTCTGCTCTAACGGCTATCTTTGGGGTGATACCTCAAGACATCACTTTGCCAAAATGCTATTCGAATTCTATTGCCTTTGCTTCACTTATCGCAAGGCGCCTTATACTTTTAAGATGGAAGCAGGAAGCTCCTCCCACACATGAACAGTGGCTTGCAGAGCTCATGAGGTTTTTACATTTAGAAAAGATGAGATATACACTGGCAGGTTCAACCACCAAATTTCTTAAGGCATGGCAGCCATTCCTGATGTACATGGAAACATTTAAAATGACCACCTTATCATGACCAGATGCCATATCTCTATATCAGTATCATAGTTAACTGTACACTGAATGTCCCTTATACATTTTATTTTTATATTTGTTTGTTGTTGTTTGTTTGTTTTTTGTTGTTTTGTAGGGGTTTCTTTGGTTTGTTTGTTTTTTCCTTCTCTATTTCTGTTATCTTTTGGGGTATTGTAAATACTGAACAGCAAACTACTGTATGTTCAATGTTTTGTTGTTAACATGCTGCTGTGACTGAAAATAAAATTTATATAAAAAAAAAAAATCTTTGGATTTAAAATTGTGTTAGTTTGACAACTTAATCTGAGTCTCTGGGCCCTATTTCAGGAAGCCGGTTTAGAAAACTCAGAGTGAAAAACGATACTCAGGGTTGAGTAACCCCGAACTTTCCAACTCGGAATATTCGGTTTCAGAAAGGCTGATAACAATTAGTTCAGTCAACGCGGAGTTGCTTTAACCCCAAGTTAAGCGCGCGCACGAGGATACATAAAGCCCTGATTAGTGGAGCACAGATTAAGCGAGTCACCATGGAGACGGAGGGAAAGAAGGCGCGGTCAATGTATCTTACAGCGCTTGAGGCCGAAATTCTGATGGCAGCATATGCCGATAACATGCAAATTTTGCAGAAAAAAAGTAACACAGCCTCAGCTGCAAAAGAAAGGGAGCATGCATGGCAAAACATAGCCGACAGAGTCAATGCGTGAGTGTTAATTTAAACATTGATCTAGGGATTTCCGCCCATGTAACACATTATTTTATTATATTTTATTTTATTTTTTATTTTATACATTTGATTTTGTGATGTGATTTGAGCGCAGGTGCAACCCAACAGGCCCCAAACGTTCCTGGCAGCAAGTAAAAATGAAATATAAAAATATAGTCCAAACAGGTAAGGTGTAATTGTATTATTATGAGCCATAGTGCTTGGTCTGTTTGTCCAATGTAAATCAATTGCAGTTAGAGGCTACATTAATTTCCCCTCTGTAAGCACTTATTGAAATTATCTGAGCACATTACAAGTACATATTTGCTTACTCTGTATGCTCAAATGTGACCCGTTATAGCCAACAGAAAAAAAAGAGGAGGCCCGAAAAACAGGTGGGGGTCCTCCACCACCACCACTCACAGAGGCTGAGCAGTTGGCTTCCACATTTGTGATAATGTTGGCAGCATCACATATGATCTTCACAGTGCAGAGAACACAAATTAGCATCCATTACTATACTGAAATAATTTGTTAGTTTGAAATGCTACAGGGAACTATGTACCTGTACATTAATGCTGTGGAAAGACTTCCTGTTCACATAGTCCCCTTCATTTACTGAAGGAGCAATGATTGGAATGTGAGTGCCATCTATACAGCCAATCACGCCTGGGAACCCTGAAAATAAATGTAAAATTTAAGTAGTAGTTCAAGTATCACCACATCATGAATTAAGTTTCGTTCATCCTGATACCTGCAATTTTGTGCCATCCCTCTTTGATAAATCTTGTGGGTCTATGACCGGGGAACACCACAAACGAGTACAGGAGACGTTTCAGTGCAACTGTAACATTCCTGACTGCCCGACAGACGGTAGCCTTGGAAACGTGCTCAGCGTCAACAATATTATACAGAAAGCTCCCGTTTGCAAAAAACCGAAGTGCAATACAAATAATATGTACAGAACTGAGAGAATGTCCGCGATGTGTCACATGAGCAATATTAGGCCTGAGGATGTTATTCAAATAAATTATAGATTGTGCTGAAAAACGGTAACGTTCACACAGAAAATCATCAGGAAATGATAAAATGTCCGAACGCGCTCTAATCACTCTCTCCCGGCGGAGAGCTCTGCGGAGAATTTGGGCTTCAACATCTACTTCAAGGAAGGAGCACGCCATGTCTGACACTTCCTACAGTCAGGTTTCTGACAAAGAGGCGGAGAAGGTCAGGGTTAGTTGAAGTAAACCTGCTAGGGGGCAGGTTAGCTTCACGGAGTGTGTCGTCATAGTAACTCACTCAGGATTAATCTAAACTCGCTTTGTGAAACCGAAAACCCAGAGTTTTCGTTAACTCAGGGTATACTTACTCAGAGTTTGCACTAAACCGGCTTCCTGAAATAGGGCCCTGTTATTAAACCCCTCGCCTCACACACTACATGTGTGAAGTTTACTTTGGAAGTGACAAAACACAGAAAGCTTATTCTGAATAGTTGTGTAATTAAAACACACACACCACATTGGATGTGTTGGTTTTACAGCACTGTCACTATACATTGCATTTCCTTGTCACCTCACAGTGTAGTTCCCCTGCATTTCCACAGAAAGACGCTTCCTTCTTAGTGGCGAGCCTCTGACTTGACGACAGCAGCTAGTCTGAATGTGACTGGCTGCCAGCTGTGACGTTTCACAGCAGGGAGATTTCCCAAGACCATGACTCAGGTGTGAGTCTTTAACCTGTAACCTTCCTACTGTTGTCTGCTCTCACGTAACCTAAGTAGGTTGGACTTAAAGCAAGGAGCTATTTGGTGTCATGGAAACACTGTCCTTTGATTGGAGGATAAAGCTCCTTTCCCTCGCCAGATGAATATGAATTTAAAGGACTGGTGTGTATTAGACAGTTAGTCATTTGTGAGCAATGCATGATTTATGACGCCATCATGTCTGGACTTGAAAACAACACTGTGGGATTCAGAGGAATCTTGTGTGCAGTTATAAGAGTTAGATGGATTGCTTAAACCTTTGGATCTGCAGCAGGCCACTTTTAGATAAATTCATGAGAACAATCCAAACCCAGAAGCCCAGATGGGTTAAATATGTATCTGACAAAAAAGGTAATTTTACTGCATATGAATAATAAACTACCACAAACCTATTAGCCCAATGGAAGATTTCTGTGTGAAAGCTGATGTGGTATTCAACTTGACACCACAAACACCCACTGTACTGACCTATATTTTCGTCACAGGCTAGTATATTTCCATGGCAGCCTGTATGCCAGGTTCATTTATTAGTATTTTTTTAGTGCTAGTAGTTTTTTAAATCAGGTATTTAGAGCCTTCATTTACAGACACATGCTAATACAAATATTCTACTACAAATAAAGGTCCTGGAGCATAACTGAAGAAAAGTGAACTTTGTGTGTTTTCTACAATTTTTATAGACAATAAATGTTACTTCCCATATGGTTTTCTGGAAAAATAGGGAAATATAAATTATGTGGAAAATCCAAATATTCTCTGTTTTGATCTTGAGTTTTCAAAAATCATGTATGAACTGACTGTAAACCTTATTCAGCTTATTTACTATAATGAATGGTTGCCTGCCCACTATTTTTTTTTTTTTTTTTTTGGATTATTTGCTACTTGAAAAAATATAAATTTACAAACCTTTCTCCAGGAAATCTAAAAATTTTGTATATTACAGGGTTATAAAAATAAATGTTAGAAAATGTCATAAAATGTTTTAAGAAAATACTCTTCAAATGTGTGGGAATGGAGTTAGAAAATAAACACAAATACATCAAAAATGGAATGTTTTTCATGAGGTAAACTGAAAGGAAAATGAAATTCAAAAAGAATAAAAAAAAACAAAGGTAAAAATAGGTAGTAAAAACAATGTTAATTTAAGTC
Source organism: Simochromis diagramma (assembly GCF_900408965.1). Taxonomy (NCBI): domain Eukaryota; kingdom Metazoa; phylum Chordata; class Actinopteri; order Cichliformes; family Cichlidae; genus Simochromis; species Simochromis diagramma. The sequence goes on from NW_024387477.1 coordinate 3,127,814, forward strand.
ATTTTACTAATTTTTTCCATTATTTGATATATTTTGGTCCTTTTAATGTCATAATTGTTTTAATGTGTCATTTATCTTTTTTTAATCTATTTAGTCTTTTATTAATATTATTTTGTAGGCTGAAACTTTCATAAATATATATAGTTAAAAACAATAGACGTGTACAAGGCACAAAATATTACAAGGTAGGACGATACATAAGTAAATATCTCCATTTAAAAAAATTAATAATAAAACTAAATATTACAAATAACTACTGAGCTTTTACACCAACTTTCTGCAATCTCCTCGCGCGTTGCGTGATCCGGAAATTTCTGGCTCAATCCACCAAGCCCCGCCCACACGTGCGATTGCTCAGCTGACGCAACTGACAGCTCGGGTATAAAACCTCCGCGCTCACAGCCGGCAGCCGCTCAGCTCAACCAACTCGATACATGGAGAAGATACAGACCAAACGCTCGGAGGAGATACCGGTGCTTCACAAACAGGAATCAGGATGGTCTATAGCTCGGCTCTGGTCTTTGGACACCTCTTGTCGGAGGAAGAAAACGTCGTAGAGATGATAGAAAAGTGCTTTTGTCCGCTAAAGATAACAGGACAAAAGATGAGTTCATCCCGGCGGGGAAGCGTCGAGAGCTACGAAGAAAGCGAGAGCATTTCATCCTGTAAGTTGTTCATAAAGTTAGTGTTTTGTTTTTTTTATATACTTTTATCCAGTTTTTTTTTTTTTTTTTTTTAAAGGCGAAGGTTCTTCCTTAAGTGCTCCTGGTCTAAGTACTCCTCTCTCTCTGGCTGGCAGAGCCTTCAAACACAGCTAATGCTATTTAAATATCAATGGTCCAAAGTAAACCATGGAACCGGTTGGAAGTAACTAAACCTTCGCGTTAGAACAATGGGGCATTGAACTGGCAGTGCTCGTTCACGGGACACTCGTCTGATGCAAGCCCTTCAGCTTTTGGATCAGCTGATCACTTGCTGAGCTTTTCAGAGCGCTTCCTTGTTCGCTGCTGATGCAAAGCCTTTATTCTGGTGACGTACTATATTAATTGCAGCTTTCACGTGATTTAAAATCTGTCCAAAGTGAATTGATTCAAGGGTCTGACACTCAACGTTGCTAGTGTAGAGAAAAGGAGGGAAGGAGGGACCCTTTGACGTGGATATTAAACTCTAATGAGATGGTGTGACTTGTTTCTCATTCTGACGCTGCTTTGTCTCTTTATTCAGTTGCTGACCTGGACGCCGGTCTGGAGCACGAACAGCGGCTTTTCCAGCAGGTTGTGACTCAGCAGATGGAGCGTCGTCTCACTGAGGCCAAGGCTTCCATCCTCAACTGCCAGGTGCTCCTGCTGCCTCGCCACATGACCACCAGGATTAGTCAGGATGTGGTGCATGCCTCTGCTGATGAGCCCTGTGGGCTCCGGGGGGCCTCCATCAAGCTCTACATCGATGGCAAAGATGGCCTGAAGTACATTGGGAGCATCTTCCCCGATTCCAGCGTCACACCGACCTTCGAGCTATCTGTGGTCTTCAAGGCAGAAAGTGACGGCTGGCCATCATTCAAGAACATCTTCGATGCCAACAAAGTTTTGAAGCTGAGACCAGAGTACCGGCTGGTCAAGAGGAAGCTCTACTCCTCTGCCAGTCCTGTTGTTCATGACTTCAACTAGGGGTGAAGATGAGATGCTAAACCATTACCCGTGTGTAGTTTTAATCATCAGCTACATGTAGTCTGCCATGTACTGGAACCTGATTGCCTTCCTGTAGTTTTTAAAGTGAGTTATTTATTTTTCTGTATGAAACTCTGACAGGAGGCCCACAGTATATATATAAATTTTATTTTTATTTTTTTTTTCCCCCCTTTCCTCTATTCTGTAGTTGGTGACAGTATTTTTGCACCAGTATTTGAATGTAAAGATGTGTACACTGGAAGTGTGTCAGTACAGGATTGGGCAGGCCTCATTCCTGAAAGATGCCTCTTAATATACAGAATGCAAAATAAACTTTTTGCACAACGTCAGTGCTGTGTTGGCATGTTTCTTTTGAACACTGGGATCACACAGACCCTGTGATACCATCATAATTACAGACCCATTTACAGGTAATAGAAACTGTTAATAATCCCGTTCCTGATTACAATAAGCCTGAGGGCACAAACTGCAGTTACCAGGAAACTCTGTTCCCACAGAATGAATTCCCCTTGTCAGGTTAATCATTACTCAAGAAATTCAAAGTGAAATGCTGCTTAAATCCCAAACTGATCCCTTACACGTTTAGATCAAATCTTTATTAACAAATTTACACAAATGTATCAGCTACCCAAACACAACTACATGAACCTTTTCCAGTACAAAACTTCACTCCTTGACACGCATTACAAAAATCTTTCCTGTGCTCTATACACAGCCTACATCCTAAGTAATAAGTGGCAATGATTCAGCAACAATCTGTTAAAGCCCATTAAAAATACAGCTGTTTTGTCAAACCACTGGTATTTAAAGCTGCTTCAAGGGCAACTTTGGGCCTTAGTGTATTTCCTTGTAAAAGAAGGGCTTTGACATTTGAGGTCAACCTAATTAAATATTTTGTAGAGCCGGGTAATGTTTTGAAAGCCTTTTTTTGGTGCTGTCGATACCTCAGGTTAAGAGCTTGTTGCCAAACATCAGTGGCAGCTCTGCTCAGTGTTGAAAGTGTTACACTGAGTTTAACCTGTGGCTGAATTTTATCTATATTTATATAATTACCCTTATTATCAATTGTACTCAGAAGTGCGATCAGTAGAAAAGTGAAGGAGCTGCAGTTTAATGGGCTGAAACATGCACTGGTATACAATGGCCAATAGATTGAATCAAATCAATTAAATTACTATTAATAGAAGACACAAACCACAATTTTGCAACCAAAAAGAAAATCAAATCTATTTTATGAAATATTTTAAGTAACTCTTATTTTACCATTATGCTTTAGCAGTGATCAAACTAACAGATTTCTTTGCTCGGGGTGGAGTCAGCCCAACATGCAGCACTAGAAGACTCGCTTTGAATTTGTGGAACTATACATCATGGTTGCTCATGTGGCCATCTTCGTTGTTGACGTCTGTTCAGCCCAAAGGGGCTGAGCATAATCGGGTGCAGGACGTATGCACGACTCAAAGTGATCAAATCTGCCAAGTAGAACTCATCTGGCCCGTTCCCATCTGATCCCAAACAAACTGTTGCTGGTGAAAGTATTGTTCTCTATCCACAAAGTCCTTGTGTTGCAGCAGGGGCAAATTATGACCCCCACTACCCATGCTGGTGAAATTATTCTTGGGAAAATTGGTGCAACATCCCATGGCGCCCCATGAATGGGAGCGGAGAAAACACTGTACAGCTCTCTCAGACACACACACACTTATGTCCCTTAGCATAGGTGTGTGTGTGTGTGTGTGTGTGCACACAAGAACCAGGCACATGGAGACGGCACAGTCCTCTTCAGAAAACGACCAAAGTGACCAGTAAGCAATCAGCTGCAAGATTCGAAGAGCGGCTCTCAGCCCCCTCTTGCACTACTTCTTCATCTTGAGGTCGGCCTCCATGGCACTCCGCCGCCCCCTAGTGCCTCCATCCTGCAGCAGAGACACAAAGAAACGTGGAGAGAGAGAAAGAGCACGCTTAACGTAAGGGTGTACAGGTCAAAGGTCAGGCAGGCCCTGTGGCAGGCCTCCTTGTGTCATTGAGCTCCGCACAAAAACACAGCACAATCCACCCTGGAAGGCATCGTTCCCCAAATGATGAACAGAAAAAATAATCATGAGCAAAATAAAAAGAAAACAAGGAGAAAAGAAACTGGAACATGCAGAGATGCTAACGCACATTAACGGAAAAACACAGGAAACTGGCATTAACCGAAGGTCGACGGAAGCTTGGGTGATGAAAGTTACCTGTGTGTGTGTGTGTGTGTGTGTGTGTGTGTGTGTGTGTGTGTGTGTGTGTGTGTGTGTGTGTGTGTGAGAGAGAGAGAAAGAGTGTGAGTGCGGGATGGGAAAAATCTTTGGTGCAAACAAAAATGTAAACGTTTATGAGGGTGATACAGACAGTATTTTCAAAGATATATGAGAGTGTCTGTTTGTGTGTGTGTGTGTGTGTGTGTGTGTGTGTGTGTGTGTGTGTGTGTGTGTGTGTGTGTGTGTGAGAGAGTGAGAGAGAGAGAGAGAGAGAGGGAGAGAGAGTGAGTGAGAGAGAGAGAGAAACTGCAAGGAAGAGGAAGAAGTCTTTCATTTCTATATCATCTGTATGGCACATCTATAGAGCACAGGATGGGCGTAGGCTCACGGCCCATCTCTTATGCATTTAATCACTTCTACACTGCTGAGTAGTTGACGCCACTTTAATAGCTCAGTGGTTTAGAGCAACAATCTCTTTGAATCTGCCGTCATAAGTCTTGGAAAACCTGACTGATTAGATTGGATCGCCACTATGAGGAGTGGTTATTTCAACATGCTGTATATAAAAGATGGTCATTTTACATTAACCACTTGTTTACAAACAACCACTGTGAAGCAATCTGATATTCTTATATCAGCATTTTTTGACACATAAAACCCAAACAATTTCCTCACATTTGCTATGTGTTGTATGTTTTTACTCGTCTAAATCAGCCGGTTGTTGTGTTTGTGGTGCTATGCTAACAGGGTGGCTGAAGCATGCCCTCTGTTGGACAAACTATGTAACATTCACACTCATGGCTGTAGGGCGTTTCTCCCATCTCTTTTTAAATCTTAACTTACCAGCCAATAAAAATACACAAAAAAAGAATAACCATCCTGAGGGCAGTGCGCCAAGTTACAAGCTAAAACTAAAGCTGCTCCCTTAAAACTGCATCACAGAAATACCTACTTATAAATACTATGTTAAAAACTGAAGCCAATTTTATGGATAATTAAATTAAAAGACTCTAAAGGGCACCAACACTATAAATGCAGATGACTTGAATTATCCATGCTGAGGCCTAACAGAGTTGTCTCTGCTGGCGACTGTCTATCAAAGTGTCCACACCCACTTTTACTTAAACACAGTCTTTCAGACAGGGTAAATATTATATCACAGACACCAAAAATATTTTTTTCTATTGGGATGAAAAGTGATATCTGATTATCTGATGTAGAGTTGGTTATTTTAACATGGGAGTCAATGAGGATTGACTCACTTTTAAAGCCAGTCTCAAGTGGCTCTTTAAAGAACTGAAGGTTGTGTCTCTTTCCCCATTTATTTGTGAGAGCCACAGGATGTTGCTTGGTTATTTTACATTTTACATTTGATTTTACATTTGTTTTTTATTTTATTGAGTATTTCCCACCAGTCTGAAGTGCGAGTGACTTCAACTAAAATTGGCCAGTTTAGGTTTGTAATATAGTTTGCAAGCTGACTTTTGCTCCTATCAATCTATATAGTTTTTATTTTCTGACTGGTCGTATTAGTCCACCTTTAATGACCTTCATGGCGTCTTGAATCCTTACTGTCCTCCAAAGCCGCTTCAGTAGAAATAAAGAGAAAGATCAGAGGTACAGACAGGTGTGTGCAGTGTGTAACACTGTGTATGTGTGTACATGTTAGCTTTGAGACAAGCGTGTACGGAGCTTGGCCTGGCTCTGGTGAAACTTGAGCGAGAACCTGAATACTTACAAAAAGAGAGAGAAGGAAAGCAGGAGAGGCCATTGGGACACTGTCCTGTAGGAGGACAAACATCGGAGTGAGAAAGAGAGAGAAAGCACACACAGGCGTGAGAAAGCAAGTTTCATACAAGTCTGCGTCAAACACAGAGACACGCTCAGGAGATGGGGGTCCTGTTGACTTCAGAGCTGCACATACACAAACGCACATTTCTACACAACATCAAGACACACACACACAGTCTCTGAATGCAGACTGGAAATATTAAGACTCATGGAGATGAAGAGCGTACACAAGCAGGCACAAACAGAAGCAACGCAGAGGTGTGAGGACCTCTCACAAGCACCGCACCACAGTTTGCACAACTTGTTAAAGTTCTAAAACGGAGAAGTTGGACTTTGCTGTGAAGCAGTTAAACAAAACACTAAAAGTTTACTACATCTGTAGAAATATTTGTTAAATATATTCTGCAAAATGTATCTTTAAGTGTGGACTTTCCAAGAAAACATGACATCTTCCCAAAATGTGTTGTCTGAATGTTTCAAATTTCCATCATATCCTATTAGACACACACTCAAGCGTTCAAACAGGAGAAAGCAGGGTGCAGATAAAAGATGGATGTAGCCACTGTGACAACTGTGAATGCAAAGCCCAGTTGTAAAGCCTCAAGCGGAGCTTTTACGGCGTCATTTTATTATTTTGAAATCAAACATGACGAGCGAGGATTGGATCTGACTGACACATTCAGGGACGCTGCGTGCCACGCTACAGCTTTATCCTGTTTTTCACTCTTCATAAAATGAACCTCATGTTTTATTAAGACAGTCATCAGAAAAGTGTTTACTGAGGTAATAGATCAAAGGAGCTGAAGTGTCATTTTTCCACAGACAACCTTTTGTCACCCCCTGCTGGCGATAAGAAGAAATTAATGTTTAAGGCACTTCCACAATGACTCCATGTTTGAGAACAAGAGTGGAAGAAAATGGTTAGCTAGGATGAAGTTACACCCATTTTTTATATGCAATGTATGGGAGAAAATAACACACACACACACACACACACACACACACACACACACACACACACACACACACACACACACACACAGTAGGAGATGCAGAGAGAGAAACAGGAAACAGAGCAGAGGGTCAGAGATAGACTAGAGAGACAGCAGCGGTGCAGCCAGCATGCAGGATGTGAATCAGCTGGGAAGTCAAGATTAAGAAAGTGCACTTACAGCAATTAGAAGAGACAGTGCTGTGTAACAAAGTGAGCATGCCTAACTTGTATGATGCGCATCAGTGCCGACCCTTTAATACATTGGCACTCTTAACTCCTTGTGTCCTAATCGCACCACTGGTTTCTGGTACTTCACACCACACTGACACAGTACAGTAGCATCACTCTGGGATCGTAATGTGGAGACAGGGTGAGGTGTATCGAGGTCAATTCTTCAATAATTTCTTTTAGAAAACTAGTCCATTTGTCATATTCTATGTGACATAAATCAGAACTACACTGACTGCATGGTCACTTAAATGTGTGCTGAACCCACAGCTTCCTCAGGTTTCATATGCTGACAGTAACTAAAACAGCATGTCTGTCTGTGACATTTCACAGAGCATAACTGACACGTCCAAAACATTTAATGAATCCACTATTTATGTTTCTTCCACATGAAACCAGTTTTGAAATGACTGCCAACTGCAGCATGATGGCACACTGAAATTATGGTCCTGATATACCAAACACATTTATCTACACCAATATAAAATGCCCTTAATAAAAAAAAAACCTTTATGACTCCATAAACTGGAAGTGCTATCTGTGGTTTACAAGAAACAGCCAGTTCTGGGACTGTGCACTTCCTGTAAATAATTAAAATGCATTAAACTTAGATTCGATTTCTCCACCTTCTCTTGGAGGCGGGCAGAGGGACTGTTTGCAGTAGCTTTGCAGGCATCATAAAACTCTAAATACCTGGAAGAACATTTATTGCACCGATCTAACAGGAGTCACAGCACTCAGTGTTGGAGAGAGGCAAGAGTTTACAGTGTAGTTACAAAACATCAGCACTGGCATGTGTGGAAACTTTCTTTTGCTTTTAATAAAGAACTCTTCTTCATCACAATCAGACTTGTCTGCTGCTCAACCCACCTTCTCGGCTGGCTCTCCTGGTTTACGATTTCCCTCCCTGCCTCGGAGGCTCTTGGCAGAGATGGCGCTCTCTGAGGTCTGCATGATGAGCTGGGTGGCCAGGAACTGCTGGACGTGCTCCAGGACGTCGCGCTGCATCTCCAGTGCCATGTGGTACACGTCGTGGTCCGACGAGTTGTACATGACGGCATTCTGAAACATCAGCATGATGTCGCGCTGGAACTCAGCGGTGGTACGGATAACACCGGACTCGATGTTCTTCTTTATGGCGGACAGGTCCATGGGTCTGCGGCAAGAAAGCAGCAGCAGTTAGTTTGTTTTGGTACTTTAGTTGAACAGTTAGGCTGCAACGATTTTTAGCTGAGCTTGTTTCAAAAATGAAGGGTGTGTGTGTGCGGTCTGACCTGTGTACAATGCTGTGGTAACCTGGAGCGATGTCATCTGACACAGGCTGTAGGAAGACGCTGGCGTACCTGAGAAACACAACATTAGCAAAAGTAAAACACCTGTCTCCTCTCAACAACGTGACCCGGGTTAATCTGTAGGATTCAAGCGAGTCTCTAACTTCTTTAACTGACTGGAAAAAGTCAAATGGTTTCATGCAAACGCACTGCAGAATGTCCAACAATGTAGTTACTCATTCAATCACACCAGCTCGATACAAAAAGCTGGAAATTGATGAAACTTACAATAATAAGCCAAAAAATAAATAAATCAAATGAAATTGATTTGAACTTACTGACCAAAAAAACAAGACTTGAACAATTTATTGTTGAGCTCTGGTACAAAGCTCTACCTGTGATTGGCTGCAGCTCTCCACACCAGCATAATAGCTTTCTTCCAGATCTTCTGCGCCTGGACCGCCTCCTGGTCTTCGCCACATGTAGAGCTGACGCAGAGAAAGAAGAGAGAGGCAGTCGGAGCAGAGTGGGAGAGAAAAGCAAAAGAAACAAAAGCATATACTGTTAGACTGTTAGCTCAATGAAAATGACAAAAGTCAGCTAAGTTTGATCCATTTTCAAAGAAAGATTTCCCCTAATATTTTTGTTTAGAAGAATAGCAGGGGTTATTTCAGGAGAAACAGACTCCTGGTTTTACTATTACTGGTAAAACCAGGGACAGGGTGAATATTTTTGCCTACGCCCTTTCTGGAAGAATAAGCACCTGGACACTTACAGCTGGGAAGAAGAGGCCGGGCTGCTGGCCAGTGAATCAGCAGTGTAGCGCTGGGAGGGCGGGCCGTATCCATCCTCACTCTCACTTGCTGCCCGATCCACCTCAGATAAATATGGACCCTCCCCCTCTCCACACTCGTCCTTCAGCTCCATCGCTTCTTCGGGGTCACCCTCGCTCCCTGCCTCCTCCTCCTTCACCTCCTGGATTCAAGCACACAGAGTAAAATAACGGTTATTCTTGTTATCATATGCCGTCCACACATGTACGTAGCCTTAAATGTGTTACCTTGGACTCTTTCCCGGACACAGAGCTGTCCTCAGAGTCTGTGGGACAGAAACGAGGAGACAATGAGAAAACAGAAATGTGTGAGCATTTCCACTGTGGGTATAGATTTGTGTGTAATCCACGCACCTAAGCAAGGTGGGTTGGGCTCAGGCTGACTCCACTCCTCTCCTTCACTCTTCACTGTAGCTTCAGTGACTTCTTTGACCACGGGCCCCTCCTCTGCGACTTCACTTGCTGCTACACCATCATCAGAGGTGACAGAAGAAGTGACATCACTTCCCGTCACCTCAGGTCCTTCATAGTTTCCCTTAAGCGGTTCTTCCCTTTTAGTATCTGGCTGGTTTTGTGTCTCCTGGCTGGCAGGTGTCGGGGCTAATGTTGCGACCATATCCTGAGGTGTCTGTGGGGGGGCTGACTCTTGGATGGTGGGTGTGGGCTCTGAAGCTTTCAGCTCCTGGGTCTCCCAGGGGCCAGGGAGGGTGTGACCTTCTGACACAGCCTCTTCGCACAGAGAGAGAGCTGCTTCCACCGCAGCTGCATCCAAAGCCACAGGGTCATCGTCCTGGGATGATGATTAAAAAGATAAACCATTATGTTGTTTCAGTGTTTCCCCACACATGAACTTTACATGGGGAGCCAGGTTAGTGAAAGAGCAGGTATTAGACCGGCTGACTGTCAGAGCAGCAATGAAGTGTCTCCAATTAAAAAACAACAACAAACAAACAAAAAACAAGAGGAGTTCTTAAGCTAACCCCCAACCTACCGAAACCACCAGCGATAACTCTTAGTCTGGCCTCTTCCTACTGACCTGTCAGACACATGTGACCTTACTGGGATCACTAGGCTCCTTCCAGTATGGCTCTCATACTGGTAGGAGTTCATTGACCACACTAAGGTTGTGATCGTTACATCATGGGCCACATCCAGCCTACTTTGATCTTGAGACAGCTGTGAAACTCGCCTTTCTGAGATGTCTTAATATTTGAAAAGGCAGTGCAATTTCAACAGCATGTCTTAAAGAAACGCTGATGTAGCAAATGAGAAAAATGTATTAATGCGACTCTTTGGGTTTAAATTGTAAGAAAAAAATTCCAGAAAGTTCTGGCAAAGTTTTTATTAAGTCACAGAAAATATGTTTTAACTGTGGAACCACTAAAAACCACAGAAACCTCTACAGTGAAAACACAGGAACCTTTCTCTTATTTAATTGCTAAGCTATTACTTAAGTACTTTGGTGCAGTGTGAAAGGCCTCTTTAATTTACGCCCTCCTTCACATTTTCCAAAGCTGTCCAGTGGGCCGGACTGGAGTCTTTGCCTGGCTGCAGACTTTATGTTTGGCACCGGCTCTAGGGGTTGGGTGGGCCAAGTGAATTTTGAGATTTTACATTTTTCCATGCATCCAAAGGAATAAAGAAACCAATATATTACTGGAAAAAATCCCCTTTTTCTTATTGTGAAAATTCAGTTGCTGTTAACGAGCGATTGTCAGTACTTCCTGTCTAGTGCTCTCCTGTAGGCAGTCTGTTCAGGTTGCTGCTGTGACAATCCTCAGTGTAGTTATGCCATCTACAGGCAGTCCTTGTTCTGCTCTAGAGATTCTTCAGGGCCACTCTTAGCTAAATGCTTAGTCCAAGTCTGACAATGGGAACATAAAATATGGCAAATTTCATTCTTTGTTTTCCAATTAACACTAAATATTTTCTAAATCATATTTTCTTGTATTAGTTTGTTTTTAGTGTCATTGCCTTAATCAACGACTAAAATACTTGATATTAAACCTACAAAATAAACTCTGCTCCTGGTCATATTAATCTCAAACGAATGCAGCCCCTACACAGTACGTACCTTCTCTTCAATGATGGCAATGATGTCTCCCACTGTCTCCAGGTCCAGTTCATCACCAATGTAAGACACAGCCACGAGGTCCTCTTCTACTAATCCCGTATCCTCATCGAGCTCTGCCTTCACTGCGGCCTCTGCTTCCCCCTCTGTAAACCCGTGCAGGTGACGAAATAAGAACACAAGCATGCAACAACAATCTTACTGCAAAGTTAAGACCCGTATCTCCCTCTTTGAACCAGGAAACAATGACTAAAATGCAACAACGCGGACGTGTGACTTTATTTAGAAACAGACTGTAGAAAAACACGAAAAAAAGGAGGAGAAGATACATGCAACAACGTTCCCCCAGACACCCCCAAGACATTTAGTGTTACTTTGAACATGCTCTGTCTATCTTAATTACAAGTAACCAGGAGTCACGATGCCCAGTTAGGTTTTGTTTAACCTGCTTTTTAAAATCAGGACATTTTTAGGAGCCCCATGAATGCAATTATTTCCCAGGACAGCAACCAGGCAAGCTGTAAAGAAAGTAGCTCCTGTGTAATGTGAAACTTAGTTAGGTGTGTTTACCTGTGATGATGTCATGGCCAGGTGGTAAGGCAGTGGCTGCCGTAGCAGTCTGTACGCCATTAGTTAGGCTTCCAGTGGAGTCGCCCTCTGCAACCTGACATCAGAAAAAACACAACAACAAAAACACCAAAGTGAGGTTTAATAAAAAATATCAGAGCATAAAAGAAGATTTAAAAGAATACTGATGTTAGAATATCACAGTAAGGCTTTATTGCCCACTGAGTGGATTAACTCCTACTTTCATTCTTTGAATGTTAGTATTAGAATAGGTATCAAAACTCAGTGGCTTAGCCAGGAATTTAAAAATACTCCAAATCGATTTGCACTTTACAGATGCATTTAAATGATTTGTTTTCACACATTGCTGGTTTTCAGGTATTTTACAGAACTGAGTCTAAAGCCTTTGAGCGAGACTCGCAGCTTTCATTGTAATCACATCGTTTCTGGATGTTATGAGCCATGCTAAGTTGCCTCTCACCAGGCGAGGGCTGGCTGAGATGAGGTTGCCTTTTTTCAGCAGTTCTGACAGTAGAGGTGAGGGTGGCGGTGTGACCTTCTGGGCTAGGAGCCTTTTCTGTGGCGAGTCATCGACTAGAACAGCGAGTCCACCATCTTTGGGCCCAGGTCCTGGAGGGTCTGCTGCTGGCAGAAACACTCCTACCCCCTGAGCCTGACAGACAGCAGAGAAGTCATTGAGACGGAGCGAGATGATCTTATTCCTCTGACTTGTAATGAGGCAAAAACTATAACCCCTGGGGCCGAATATACTCATGTTTAATGTTACTGTAGACGTCTCCATATTCACTGCAGTGAAACATGGTTTATGTTGCTGTGAGCTTGGCTGAAATTCATCTCTTAACAGAAAACAGGGACTCTTATAAACTCATTTCCCTTCACCATCATTCTTCTATCCTGTGAGCTAAACAAGTATATATGGCAAACTAAGTGTTCTTACAACTGAGTGGGTGGTGGTTGTATCTTCAGAGACACCGGCTCCTGTATCCATGGGTGGAGTGGGCACTGAAGAGTCAGTCTGAGAATCCAGGGTTGGCGGGCTGGCACCCAGGGGAGACCGTAAAGTCACACTGGGCAGACGCTTGGGTGTGTTTTTCACTGCCTGGCGAGCTGCGATACAGACAGAAGACCAGAGTGGAGGTGAGCATGACAATTTTCAAACTCTCCTTAAAAACAAATCTGAAAAAAGCAGCAGAGAAATCCTGAACATCATGTGAGAGGATCATCACTCCAACCCAAGCACTTGAGTGAAAGACGCTCTTGTCTTAAGAGAAGAGAAGTTGCAATCTTCTGAGATATAGATGCATATAATTCCTGCTTTATTACATCCTCTCCATTGATTCTGATCTCACATCTATGTTACCCCTAAGGTTTTTATTAAGCTTCCCTCCCCTTCCTAAAAATATCAAACTATAAATTACAGCAAAGAATTTTTCTACTTCATCTTCATGATACTCGGTTTGCAGATGGTCTAAACTCTATTTTTAAAACGTTTCCTCTATCCAACAACCTCAAATAGCCATAAAATGTAGAGTGCAATAGTCCAGGAGAAATAAAATGCCTGGCTACAGAGGACCTCTCATCATTTTTAAGAGTGCTATTGTTTTCAGACATCCTAATTCCCTTCTAGTATTGTCCACATAGCCAAAACCACAAGGGCTTTGCAACAGGTCGGCTACATGTGTGGGCCGAGGTTCGACGTGTGATTTGAATCTTCCTGGTTGCACGTGGATGTGAGAGATGGTCGTCTTTAATCTTAGCTTAGAGTTCGTGCCAACAAGGGAAATCTTTATGCTAAAAAAACGTGTAGGTACAAAATGAAGTTCTACCTTCACAAATCTGTCCCTTAGTTTACCAAGATCACAGGTTTCAGCTTCATATGGGAACTTTGTTTTTATATCAAATGACTCACTCGAATTTTAATAGTATGACATATATACTTAACTTCAAACTCTGACAGATCTTACCATAACATACAGACAATGGCAACACCCACCACAGAGCAACAAGTTTGCAACTAATTCTTCGCCTTTTCCTAAGAAATACATGCACCAGCCTTCGTAGAGTGAAAGTGAACCTAAACTACCTTGGTACGCCATTTCTGTGGCTTTCCTCTTCTGCTCTGCTTCCTCCTCGTCCTGCTTCTTCTTTCTAGGGAAGACAAATTAAAAAAAAACAAAAAAACAAAAAAAATGAGCAGTTTATGACAATATAACAGTTTGTATACAAAACTAAATGAGAGAACGCCCTCATTTATCTAAATAACCCACTCATCTACAGAGATACAGACGCAGACATATACTTTTTTAATCCCACATTGGGGAAATTTACTTGTTACAGCAGCACAGACAGAAGAAAAATGTGAATAAGAGATATATTAGAAAACACACACACACATATATATATATATATATATATATATATATATATAAATAAAAGAACAGTGTACAAAACATGTATAGTTGTTGGTTACTGGCAAACAGAGCAAAGTTCTACTGGCAGCGTTCTGCAAGATCTTTAACACACTGGAGTTGGTTGTGTGAAACAACTATCATGGTAATCCACCCATTAGGTGGAAGCACTATCCCACAGATAAGATGCTTACAGTGTGATCTCTCCCCAAAGCTCTTTCAGCTGGGAGTCCATGTGACCCATCTGTATCAGATCCACCTCCTTCTTCAACTTCCTGTTGTGATTAAAACAAACAAAGCAAAAAGGGGTTAAAGTTCAGATATCAAAGTTGTCAAATGTTTTCCCTTTAAGAGTTTATGTACCTGTACTGCTCTTGTGTATCTCGTATAAGTTTTTTTAACTCCTCTATTCTCTCAGTGGTCAGCCTACGAACGATGACATCTTCAATGGTCTCGACCACCTCGCCCTTCTCACCGCGCTTACGCCTGGAACAGGAAAACACACATTTTGAGTCAACTCTCAAATTATTTTTGAAATGCATAATAATATTGTTTACTTTTTATATCTGCACACAGATGTGTGTACACACTGTAATACTGACTTAGGGGCTTCAGTAGCTTCCAGCAGTTCTGAATATTGTGAGGCACAGTGCTGAGAAACAGAGAACAAATTATTCTTATAGGTGAGCAGAGGAGATCAGTCCAACTGCAGTTACACTCAAAAGACAATGTTCCTGAAGACTTATGGAAGTGAAGTGTGAGATAAATTCACAAAAGGAATATTTGTTATGCTCTCACCTTTTGTGAGAACCAGTCTGGTGGACGGCCAGGCTCTGCGAAAGGCTTGATGGCTCTACTTACACTTACCCTGGAACACAGAGAGTCTCCTCAGACTAAACTCAAGCATTAAGCAGATAATCTAACAATAACACACATTTTCAAGCATTGTTAAGACACTCAATCTGATATATTCTAGTACGATGGTTCATTTAGACAAAAATTGGTAATCTTAGGGAAAGCACAAACTGTTTGCAACTACTGATATCTTAAAAGAAATGGTACAAAACCCTCTGAAGATAATTTTTATATTATATGGCTCATTTTTAGGAGAACTGCAGAAAAATAGTGGTATATAATGATAGTAAATACAATTACAGTTATATTTATCAAACAAGATCCTTAAATCATTTTACATATCTTCTCCTTACAGCATTTCTCCAACACATTTAAAATATGAATATGAGGTCCCATGGGCAAACTAAATCTCTCTCCCTCTCACACACACAAAAGTAGCTGAGCATATTTCTTTTTACCAGTTTTGGTCTCCGCTCCTCATAACAGAGGAGGCCAGGCACAATTTCTCCCTGACTGACCAGGGCTCCGTCGGCCCCACATTCAGTATCTTGTGTTCTGTTGGGGGGAAAGAAGAATTTATTACACGATTGACTGTTTTTCCTGCTACTTTGTTGCTACTAGCTAACAAGCCACAGGGTGCCACAAGCCAGTACACAGTGTACTGGCTTGCCCCAAACCCAGATGAATAATGGAGAGGGGTGCATCAGGAAGAGGATCTGATTTAAAATCATCACCAATCCAATCATGTGGCTCATTAGTAAGATCTGCATACTGGACTGGTCAGGAGCCCACAAACTGCAACCAGTGCTGCTGGCAAGCAGAGTACCAGTGGAAACTGTGCCACTGATGAGTGAAGACAGATTAGAAGAAGGCCAAGGTTAGTGTGTCTAGAGTCAGTAACAGAGAAATTTTGGAGCGTGGAGGATAGAGCAGGGACTGGGAAAGGGAGATAGCTGACTGATTGGATATGACCAGAGGAAAGATAATAGATATACTGAACAAAGGACGCTGAAGATGGAGCTACAAGACAGAAAGAAAAGGGGAAGAACAGAGGGAAGATTCGTGGATGCAGTGGAGGAGGACTATGCAGAGGGTGGTGCGACAGAAGAGGATGTTAGGGGTTGGGTGAGATAGAGGCAGATGGTCCAGATGATCCACTGTGGTGACCCCTAAAAGGCACAGCTGAAAGAAGCTAATTGAAAACCTGTATTTTAGGGCAAAAGCAATGGCACAAAAAGAGCCACATAAAATATGAGACATTCCGAAACAACTCAGTTAACTTCATTCTGCCACACAAGCTTCCATCCAAATTGCAAAAGCATCTGAGGGTAATCTCAGTAACTGAACATAAAATATATGGGGCTTGTGGTTACGTGTAGTAGTAGTTCGGCCACATTAGATTGTAACGTTATGGCTTTGTTATTACTAGAAATATTATCTGACTGCGTTTTGACAATTTTAACTGAGTAAAATCCCAATTAACATTTTTTTAATTGAGTGCTATTTTACGGAACTTTCTATCCCTGCTTACTTGGTCAAATACACACAAAAACATGTTAAAAAAAAAACTAGTATTTTTTCTAAGAAGAACACTATCATCAGTCACTGATGACGAATCAGTCTCTGCGGACTGTCTCAGTTTTTTTTAGTGGTTTGTTATTGTTTTTTCCCGAAGTACCACACATACGACGGTCCTGTTCCCGTACAGTCAATAAAAACCGTTCAGATCGTAATATGTTGAAAACGTTATTTTAAGTTTAAAAATATAAAAAACCAAGGGCAACGGCGTCAAATGAATGATTTAAACGTCTTTCGTTATTTAGCCAAGGTAGCTAGCTAATGCTACACTATTGATATTAGCGTGGGTATGCTAATATGATTACAGCAAAGCATTCCTCACGTTTACTGGGGCGTGAATATAAGTTAAAACACACAACCCTATCAAGAGACGTATCACATACATTTCTAGAAAAAAAACAACAACATACGCATTGCTAATATTTAATTTATAGCGTTAGCTTAGCATAGTCGATTAAGGGGGACACATTCGTGAGACACACACACACAGGTAAACACGGTGCAACGTTTTAGCAAGGTAAGGGGCTACAGGTTCTGGCTAAAATAATCTAGCTGCAAGGCTTGGAGTTTGTTTGCTATTACTACTATCTATAAATGACGAGGAAAAACAGAAAGACTTGAAATATATTACTCACTGCCGATACCGCTCGCCATTGCTTTTGTGACGAGGCCTTGATCACAACTTCCGCCGGACAGGTTTCAACGGAACACACAGTAAAGTCAATCCAAGCGAGCGGAACAAATGGAAATTTGATTAAATAAATAAACAAACGAAGATTTAAAAAACAGTGAGGGATACTAGGAGCTGTTTCATTACACTTAAGCAGAGTTGGAAATACTTCGTTACTGTAACGAAATACAAATACTCCGTTACTGTACTTACGTACGATTATCAGGTATGAGTCGTTTTTTTTCTGACAACTTTTTAATCATACTCCCTATATTTTTAAAATAGGCTCGTAACTCTTGTTACATACAGAATAGTTAGACATATTCAGACACACAGAACCAATGCACAATGCATGGTATAGCACAGAACCATGTACATAATGCACACACACACACACATTTTGTCATTTGTTACTTGATGGTTGTTGTGGCTAACCTAACTACCCCTGCATAATTCAAATAAATGTAACTACTGATTGGAAGGTTGGGAGTTTGATCCCTGGCTGCTTTAGCCTATATCCCCAAAGTGTTCTTGGCCAAGATACTGAATCTAAGTTATTTCCAGCATGATTATCAGAGTGTGAATGTTAGATAGAAAGCAATTAAGATGTATAAAAGGTGCTTGTGAAATACATAAATTTACTAATCGAAATATTTTTCTCTTTGAAAAACTAAAGTTCATGCCAAATTTTAGCCATACTTTCAGATCTCTGGCACTGCAATGGGAACCCAAATGGCCCCCAGTTTTGCCTGTCTTTTTGTTGGTCATCTGGAAGAACAAATTCTATATAATCACCAAAATAACCCTTATTTACCATTCATTGTATCTTGGAAACGTTATATAGATGACGTATTTCTACTCTGGAAAGGACCAGTCTCTATATTACTAGAGTTTGTAGAATTCCTTAATGGACACTTTGCAGGCTTACGTTTCACCCTCAATTACAGTACTGAAGAAATTAACTTTCTGGACATGAAAGTAACAAAAAAAGACAAATCTCTGTCCACATCTCTGTATTCTAAACCCACTGATCGGAATACATTATTACATGCTGCAAGTTTCCATCCGAACCACCTCAAAAAGAGCCTCCCTGTAAGCCAGTTGATTAGACTCAAGCGTATCTGTGAGACTCATGATGAATATAATGAGAGTAAAGAAGAGATGTTAAACAAATTCAAAGAAAGAAAGTATAAAGAGAACTGTTGAAGTTCTGCAGAAGAGAAGGTGAGTTCAGTAAGTAGGGATGTCTATTTAACAACCAAGAAATCTCCAAAACATAAACCCAACCTTATCTTCTGCACAACCTTTACGCCAAAAACCAGAACAATTAAAGAAATAATTCTAAAACATTGGCATATCCTTCAGAATGACCCAAACTTATTAGGTACCTTCAAAGAACCACCAATGATAACCTACAGGAGAGGAAGGAATATTAAAGATAGGCTTGTTAGAGCTTACCAGGACCCTATTACTCCAGATAAAACCCTGATAACCCATAACCTACATGGCAATTTCAAGTGTGGGGCATGCATTAATTGTCAATACACCAAAAATGTTAAATCATTCAAAGACCCTATAGGTGACAAAACCATTGCCATAAAGGGCTTTATCACATGCAGAACTAAAAATGTAATCTACATGATACAGTGCCCATGCAATAAAATATATATAGGAGAAACATCCCGCCCTCTTAAAGATCGAATTAACGAACACAGAAGCTCGATCAAGAGGAATGATTTAACCAGCCCTGTTGCAAGACACTTCAATGATAAACATCCAAATTCACCATTATTTTTCCTAGGCATTGAAGCCATTAAACTAAACCACTAAAGAGGTGGCAATATAAATTTTATCCGGGAAAAAAGAGAAGCATTTTGGATATTCCGTTTTAAGAGTCTGTACCCCAGAGGTATGAATGAGGATTTTTCATGAGTTTTTATGAACTACACCTTTTATTTATTTATTTATTTTTATTTATTTTATTATTTTAACCAAAGGAGTAGCATTCTAGACATCTCACTTTAAGTCCACATTTTAAGTCTAGATTTTACATTTTAGAGACATAAATAAGGATCTTTTAACAAATGTGTTCCCATGTTATGATGTAATCTTGTTTTCTAAATTCAAACGTACCTTTACCATTAAAGACTGTCCTTTTTTTGTGTGTGTGTGTGTGTATATTCATAGCACTCCTTCTTATGCATTTCATGCATGTGTTATTTTCAGACATATGGGGGTTATGTTACCCCCCCTCCTCCTCATCAGTAATGATCTAGTCCGGTATTCACTTGAGCGTAACTTAGCCAATTAACCAATACCTACCTATTATATGTCAGCTGACCTATCTATGAAGTTTTGACTGGTTAATTTGAATTTTTTTCTGTTTCCTGTCTTGTATTTAAGCAATTTTTTACAATGTTTTACTATGACCCTGATGAAGGCCACAAGCTGAAACACATTGGTCAATTATTAAAGTTGTTCATCTTCCCTCAAGTGTTGCTGGAGTTCCTGCATTGTGAATTCTTTCATCCTCTCCATGCACCTTGGAAGCAGGTGAAGGTGTGCCAGACTTTTTTTTTGCTGAAATTTTAGCCAGTGCCGACAAGGGTGTATCCTTCAGCGTCTATTCAGCAATAATAAAAATAATGGAATACAGGAATAAAAAAGCCCTGTGACACACTGTCGACCTGTCCAGGTCATGATCATGGTCATGATCATGTCATGATAATCCGACCGTGGATGTTAAAAGACTTCCTAACAAATGTTGTGAGGTTGACAATTTTGAGTTAACATTAAACACTTTCTTTCCAAATGCATTGAAAAACCTTCTAGCTGTTGGTTTGCAAAGTTTGTGTGAGTGGCACGGTAGTGTAGTGGTTGGTACTGTTGTCTCACAGCAAATAGGTCCTGGGTTTGAGTCCAGCAATCCTTTTTTTTTTATGTGGTGTTTACATGCTTTCCCTGTGTCTGCCAGTATCCTATTCAAAGATCTGCATGGGGTTACATTAATTTTACATTGGTTTTCTCACCTTGTGGTAGGATCCAGCCCCTCCGCTACCCTGAATTATGCTTAAACGCCTTCAAAATGACTAAAAGCCCCAACTTACATCTTATACAATGCAAAATTCTTCGTAGAACACACTGTACAGGACAAAGGTTGTTCCAAATGGGCTTTACACACTCAAACATATGCACCTACTGCAAAGACAATTCTGCTGTTTAGAGGTTCTGGCAGAGGATATGTGAAGACTTATACACATGGTTTAGTTGCTGTATCCAAGCCTCACCTAAGCTGTGCATCTTAGGTGGCATAAGTGAACTAGATATGGAAGCAGATACATCACATATACTCCTCACTTCCTTATGCATCACTAAGAAAACACAGTTTCTGTATTAATCAAATCAATATAGAATTTTACTTCTAGATCACATTAGTCTGGAGAGAATGTCTGCCTCCAAAAAACCAACTGGGTGAATTTGTTTCTCTCTGGTCCCCACTGATCAATTCCATTATTCAGTGAGGGTGGTTGACTGTAGACTGTAGCCCTGTTTCCTTGTATGCCTTACAGGCAGATGAGGGTGGTCTCTGGGACTATGGGTCTCTGGGACTTATATATAAGGGGCTCAGGATATTCTCTAAATAAAGGACAGCAATTTATATTTTCTCTATAATATTTACTTTGATTCATAATTTATAAAAATCCCAGTAAATTGTAAACAGGTTCTTGATAGAATCCCTCAATTCATCCACTGCCTGAAAAATAACTTCCAAGTCAGCTTCCTCCTGATTGGCCGTCTCCCATAACATGGTTTGAACAGCTGGAGGTGGACCTTCTGTCGTGCCCTTAAAAACAATTCAAATTAGGGTCAAACACACATTTATTAGAAAGGACAATTAAACACAAGTGCTCTAGTTCATAGCTTGTTGCCTCATTTCTCAATGATGATAGTATCCTATAATCCTCTGCCCCGTGTGTGCACGCATCATGCATTGTAAACAGTAGAAAGCTACTTTTGGCTGCTTCCTTGTTGCATGGGGTCACCACAGCTGTGCATCATCGACTTGGCAGTTATCAAGCCGGATGGCCTTCCAGACATAAATCAAAGGGGATTTGGATCTGCAGCAATCTCTATCCGACCAAGCGACTGTAAACCACGACACTATGCATGCATTTATGTAAACAGTGACCACAAGAAATTAAAATCCAAGAAGCAAGCAGTCACACCACATTTAAATATTGGCAGTCTTTATTTCAACAAGACTAAAAATGTTGTTTAATATACATTTTCTCTTACACTTTAACATCTATCTCATCTTGTTTTTCCATAACATTTAGGAGATACTCTGACAAGTAGAAATCTGGTGTACTTGTAGGGTCTCTTTTAGAGACATCTAAAACCGCTGCTTTTTATTTACACTCTCCCCCCACCACTCTTTTCAGTCACTCACTCCATCCTCAGAGAGAGTCCTTTCTGTTCTTGTGGGCCAAAGGCATACATGGAAAGGTTTCAACAACAGTCCAACTTTAAAAGACAAGACTGAACTCGCTCTGTGGACCAAATGGACGTCTTCCAGCAGCTGGACCAACTCCTGCCAGCTGGAAACGTTGCTGCCCTGGCCTGCAAGCACAGACATTTTTGTCACCGTCGTCAGCCTAAAACATTTCTTCCGTCTCTCCAAAAGTCGGGCTTCTTCACACTCCTCACACATGACACGAACACGTGCACTTGTGGAAATGTTGGTGGAACACAAGGGAGAAAAAACAGTAACCTAGAATTAAACTGGTCACCTGCAGAAGTAATGCCAAATCGAGCTGCTCAAGCACAGCTTTTTGATTTTAAATTAAGGCTTCAGTATTTCATACGGGTTGCATAGATGTTTCATCAAATCCTTCAAGGTCAGATCTTGATATGACGTCTTCGTCTGATGATTGCGGATGATAACCTGAAGATGTCCCGTAAGCTCAAGATCAACCTGTTAATGTCAAAGCCAGACAACATGCAAAGGAATAAACTCTCATCTAATCGCTTCATCCGTGCAGACTCGCATTAAAGCTGCAAATCTTTTCGTTATACTTTTACAAAAATGTATATTTCTGTCCACCTTAATCTGCACACTGAAACATTGTAGATGTTGCATTTTTGATAATGTGTAAGTTCTAAATGCATGTTTGAAATACATGGAATACATTAGTGCAGCAATGCTGCATGAGTCGGCATCGTTGTAGAGATGAGATGTCCAGGTAATGCAACTTAACAGACCCGATTATCAAATGAAAAGCTCCAAGAACAAAAAAACAAAAAAAACAAAACAAAAAAAACTTACATTGTGCTTGTCAGCTGGTAACAATATACTCAAACACCTCAGGGAATCTGAGCAGATAGATCATAAATCATCAACAACAGCCACTTTCTTTTCTTTTCCCAAAAACAAACAAAACAAAACAAAACAAAACAAAAAAAAACAACGTAAGAAGATGCTAGTAATGTACCAAACATAAAAAAAATAATCAGGCACCTTTCATTGCATTAATTTTGGTAGTAATTGTGAAAACACTTAACTTCGAGTTGAAATGACGAGAACCGTTCAGAATGAGTCCATTTATACTGACACAGGCCATTTAATGAGGTACAGCGTGTACTGTGGGACGGGGGCCAGAAAAACAAAACAAAGGCCCCAAAACCTGTGCACACTGACCAGCGCGCCCCCCTTATCTGTGCACACCGACCTCTTTCACCACCTACAACTACCAGTAAAATCCACTGTAGTACCTAATATATATCTTCATACCAAAAAAAAAAAAAAAAAAAAAAGCTAAAAATCTCAACACCTCCTCAACATAAAACCCTGTATTAAAATAATCTTTTCTAGATTTCCATTTGGTTAAAACACTGACTTTTGTTCCTCTTGTCTTGTTTAGTTAAAAAGCTCCCAAAACGTGCATGTTGCCCTCTTTTCTTTCCAAACGTTAAGACTGTATAGAGTCAGATCTTCTGTGCAGAACTGAGCTTACAGTACCAAAAAAAAAAAAAAAAAAAAAAAAGAGAGAGAAAAAAAAGAGGGCATTTGGGACATGTCAGCTTTGCCTTCTTGGGGGTTTAATGGCAGGGGACATCAGCCACATATCCAACTCTATCAGACACTCAACCTTATGGTCTAGATCACATTGACTCAGTAAGCACGAGGTATAACCTTACTATTGAACTGCTTAAGCTGAAAGAAGTTCAGTGAAATAATAATGAAGAAATTTAAAGTTAAGATACGAAATGCTCGCGGCAAACGTACATTATGCGTGTTAGGGGCTTGCAGAGCACCCCGCAGACTCTTCCACAGAACGACGCCATCTTCAGGTCAAACATGAGCACCTGTGCTGTAAACTCTCACTGCATTTTTGAGACGAGCTGCCTCCAAAGCAAACAGAGCAAAACAACGAGTCTCAAAATGCTTCAGAATTTCTGGCCTTTGTAAAAGTATAAATGCACACAGGCACAAATATTCACAGTATGCACTTTTATAATGTGCAAAAAAATAAAAAAAGCTTTGAATTAGTAACAAGACAGCGTCACGTGGGTTCTGTTTCTATTAGTCGTGTTTTGTGACCAAGAGAAAGACCAGCCTCAGAAATTTAAAGATGTGTCCCAACACAGGCACTCAGAGTTTGACCCAATATCTTTCTTAATGCTTAGATGTCAGATTTCAGTCATTGAAGAAGGCACAAAGTTAATCATGAGATTAAACTGCCAAAGTAAGTGTGAAATGCTGCAAGCACAACCAAAAAGTAGCTCAGAGAGAGCTGTCGGAGGGCAGGTTTATCTGGGCGACAAAGGTGGATCTCTTGGGAAGAAAAATCATACTGCTGTACACTGATGTCTTTAACAACATACGAACAAATAGTTAATAGTGAGGTTATTGTAATATTAAGAAGTTTCTTCCCCTCCCACCCCAACGGTGGACAGTCCGATGTCCTGAAGGCAGTCTTTTTGTTTTTTAAAGTCTCTCTGACAGTTTTCCCCTTCGTGCTGTTGCTCCTGGTCGTTCTCTTCCCTCTCCCTGTCCAGCCAGTTTTATCTCAAGCGGGAAGCTAACAGGGCCAGGGCGAGCCCGCAGAGCGCCAGCGCCATGCTTCCCCGTGAGGTGACCCCAGCTGAGTTATTGCTTTGCACTGAATTAACCCGCGGTGATCCAGCCACTTCACTTCCACCCGCTGCTTTTCCACCCTGTTCTTTATCAGACGTTGGTGGAACAGAGAAGTACATGTCGCAGTTCGGACCGTCGCAACTGCTGCCGCTCTCATCTCCGCTGCCGTCATCATCTAGGGGGCAAAAAAAGACAAGCAGGTGAGACGTGCAGCTAGGAAACCGAGTCGCAAAAGCTGTGAAGCTCATTAAC
Organism: Simochromis diagramma; assembly: GCF_900408965.1. NCBI lineage: Eukaryota > Metazoa > Chordata > Actinopteri > Cichliformes > Cichlidae > Simochromis > Simochromis diagramma. The sequence goes on from NW_024387477.1 coordinate 3,152,412, forward strand.
CGCTCTCACCGCTCTCTGCAGTAATGTCGACGCCGCTGTGTGCAGCTTTGAGCCGGCTCGTCATTTCCTTCAAAACTGCTATCTGACTGCGGATGACGATGTCTGGTTTTGTTATGTCCACGTCCACGTCCGGGTTTGATATCTGATTGGCCAGCCCGCTGCCAATGACATCTGATTCGTACCTGGTGGAATCAAGTCTGGCATTAGACTTTAAATTCAATAATTTACAAGCAACGCAGTAAAATTTAGATTCTCTCTTTGTGAAGTCTGTGCCTCTCACCTGCTTTTCGCTGTACCATTCCAGCACTCATCACCAGCTGCAATCCCTTCGCTTACACACACAGTCTCTGGCAACGTGGACCAGAACTTTTTGGCATGCTTCAATTTCTTTTTTACTTCAATTGTCTGTTTAGAACACACAAAAAGAAAAAGGTCAAAAACAATTACTCTTATAGTAAATGTGATATTCACTTCTTTGCCTTCTTAGTCCTCACCAGTCGATCTAAACTGGTTCCAGCAGCAGTGGTGGGTCTTGCTTCAGGACTGTAAGGGCGGAAGCGGCTGGTGAAGGTGGACTCTTTAACAGAACGTTTGGAACGAAAGCCGGCGCTTATTTTGGGCGTTCCACATCCTTGGAAAACCTGTCAGAGGAGGAACAAGAACACAAATGTTTTACAGATGAAGACAAAATGATTAGCCACCCTGTGAAATGTTACGTTTTGGTCAAAAATGTCCTGAGTGCTTTTTTAACAAAAGAAGGGATTTTCAACACAGCATTTCTAAACAAACTAGTTTCTTCAGAAAGCATAAATTATTTATATTTGCCCACAATATAAGAATTATTTCAGACAAAAACAAACAAAATCATCAAGAAATGTAAAGACAGACACACAACACAGAACACGCCTGGCAGCGGTGGGAAGCAAAAGACTAGAAAGAAAAATGGTGAGAGAACAACTGCCAAGACACCTGTGAATGACTTAGTCAAGTCTGAAATTGTAGTCTGAAGGAGACAATCACTATAGACCTGCACAGGAATGAGCTGCGAGGTTAGAGACCAGGAAAAACGTCTACAGAAGAAACGCCTTCAAGCCAGACTGAGGTGTGCTAAGAACGACCTGGAGACAAATAATCCAGACTAGAAGAGCGTCCTTTGGTCTTCAAACACAACAACAACCTAAAACATGTCGCTCCTGGTGAAGAACTACCGCCAGAAGACCAAAGTGAACGTTACTGACTGGCCAGTGCAAAGCCCTGAATTGAATCCCACTGAAAATGGGAGGAGCTTCAGACATTCTCCAAAGAAGAATGAGCAAACAAAAGTTTGTTCAGGAGACGCGTTTGAGACAGGCTGAAAACTACCATAAACGACTGCAGGCTGTTATCCAGCAAAAAGAGTAAACGACTATTAGCATCCAGGAGGTAATTATTTTGACCCTGGTAGTTTTTGTGAAATCATTTTGTTTCTATGTGCAAAGTAAAAATAATCTAAGCATTCAAAATAAAACAAGGATGTTCGGACAAGCTGTGCTAAAAAAAATTCCTTCCTCTGCACTTGGAAGGGAGGGCTAATAATTCAATCCTCATCTCTTTTTATTTTGTTTAATTTGAAAGGCGCTGAAATGAGACTGACCTTCTGCGACACCTGCATGCTGTTCTCCTGCATGTTCATAATGGCGTCTGAAATCTTCACATCAATGGGATCCATGACAGACTCGAAATTAAAGGGACCTTCGAGCCTCTCGGCGAGACTATGCATGGCATCTGAAAACCAAAACATAAAAAGTTGAAATCAACACAGGGGAAAGCAATTACACGCTCCTACCACTAGGGAGAAGCACTCGCATTAGGGTGAGACATTTTTAACCAGTGAGATGAGCCATTAGTGTAGGGCAGGATCAAGCTGCAGCACAGCAAGGGGGCAACAGAAACCAGATGCCGCTGCAGACCGCAGCGGTGCCAGCAGCCAGAGATCGACACATGTAATGGTGATATAGTCAGAAACCATGTTTCTGGTCACAAGAATCCATCATGCAGGATAAATATAAAGCACACAGTGAAGAACTGTGGATGTGTGCACCACCCTGAGTGTAATGTAACTGATCTGGGTCTGTTTGTACACAGCACAAGACTGCATTCATTCCAAGGGTCACCGCATGTACAGCCCCTCCCTCCCCCTTTTCTTAAACAACCTACTAAAGAATGAGGGACATGTTTGTACATGGTTTCCAACAATAAAACCGTTCCTATGTTAAATGTTTTTCTTCCAAAGCTGAACTGCAGTTTACCTCCTTTATTTACCCCGAGTCTATCATGTCACAAATCCCATTGCCACTCTGTTTTCATGCTCACAAGGAGAATAAGGGGTGCACGCTTAGATAAGAAAGTCGATGAAACTAATGATCTTTGAAGAAATATGAGTAAGCGGCAATGAACCCAGGAGCAGGAGGCTGCATAAATATACTCTGTTGCCAAATTAAACACTTTCAGCTATTATGGTTATAAGGCGGTGTAATCACGGGCAGGTTTCTGTTAAACAGTGGCTGCTGAAGGTGCCCTTGTTCGCATGTCGTCTGCTTACCGAGGAAGTTGTTCCACTCCGTGTCCAAGTCTGCCTGGTTAGCCAAACAGCCACGCATCACATTCAGACAGTAATTCTGGCAGGGTTTCAGGGCTACTTGGCCCGAGCAGTAGGGACAGTACAACATCTTCATGGCCGCTCGCACACAGCTGGGAGAGGCGCTGACCTGGAGTAGGCAGAGGGCAGTTAGTGGGCCGTTTTCATTACATCATAGCCGAAGCACTCACTCGACACCACCAGAGACACATTCTCATACTCTGAAAAAGCATGACCATTAATTGCATAAGCCAGATCCACAAAGCAGTTTAATCTAATCGCCTATGAATCACTCAGTACAGTGGAAAAACAAGTCATACCAGAACAGTCAGAGTGGTTTATGTTACCAGACAGAGAGAAAGAACTACAGATCAGAGATGTGCACTCAGAACCGGAGCAGGGAGGGATGGACAGGACTACAAGGAAAACAAGTCTCGTTCTTGGCTGTTAGTTTTTCTCTTTGTTGAAACTGTGCTCCGTCACTTACCGTAGAAACTTTATTGGCCACCTCAGGCATGAGCGCCAGGCCACGCACAAAGGTGCGTGCGGCGATAAAGGACCTCGTTAACTGGATGCGGAGCTTGCGGGGCACGTCGCCAAACGGCTGCAGCTCCTCCGTATGTCGGCTGACGCAGTCCATGTAGGTGTCGCTGAACTCGTACTGCACGTTGACCAGCCGGAACATCCTCTCCAAAAGGTCGGCCCAGAATTCTGACAGCATGGAGTCCAAGTTGACGGCAGCGCTGCCGGACACGTAGTACTGGGTCAGGGACTGGAAGAAGTTCTTGAAAAGTTCTGAGTTCTGCACATACATCATCCCGTATGTTTTCACAAACATGCTGTCCAGCGAGATCTCTGCGTTTTTCAAAAGCTCGCGGAAAAACTCTGTGGAGATGTGAAAGAAAGGCCGGGTTAGTCTACAGCCTGCGGGTGACAAAGAGCAAGAACAAACAGTGTCAGATTGTTTATATTTAAGTGTCTACAGGGAAGAGTTCAAGATGTCACGAAGAGAACATCTAGAGGAGCTCAGGGCTAAAGTTATGACTATCTGCCCAGTTGGACTTTTCCTGTTTTTTGTGACATTTTGAACCTACTGTTGTGTTCCTCTCTCAACATTTTAAAGGACTTTAGAGGCCCAAGTTTGCTTTCAGTACATTAAAAATTTTGCTGCCACCATTTGAAATCAGACTGACGTTACTCCCATTCACCTGTGCCCCATGTCCTGACGCTTAGAACGAGCTTAAGCATAAAATCTTTAATGAAAGGCAAAAGGAATGTGTTAGGGGACAGTTGGAGACGAGGGGGTGAGCGCCGAGCATCAGCAGAGATGTCTCTCCACATCAGTGTGCTTCAGACTGACCACCATCAATGGCATTTTTCTGTTGTCACATTCCATTCGCCTTCCTTTCTGCCAGCTTCTCTTGGACTGTCCTTCAGAGACATTTTCAATAGGATTACGGAATAATGCGACCCCACAACCACCAGCAGCAGCCCCTCCCAGCTACCGTATATGGACCTGTATGCACCCCCCTCCCACTACTATCCTACCAGCCCTGCATCTGCCTCCCTCCCCTGCTTTTACTTCATCAATTCCTTCAGAGAGCTCTCTTCACTAGAGATGAGGAACAATGACCTACTTCATCCTGAGGAATGTCCATCACCCCCCTACCACCCCCCAAATAATCCAAGCCCCTTCTCCCAGACCCCCACACCACCCTCCTTGCCCAATTTTCTTAATCTGAATAAAATGAGAATTCCACAGAGCCTCTGAAACATGTTTCACCTTCAGTCTCACACACACTCGCCCTTTTTATCCATTATCTGTGCCCCCCACCCCCCCTCACAGACCTTCTGTCCCGTTGCAGTTTCTCGGGGTGCCCACTGCGTGGCTTTGAAATGTAAAGTTCCCATGCTCTCGCAGGGGGAGTCACTAAATGCTCTCTGCTACCAGTACACACACAAACACACTCTCGCACATTCACACTCACACAGAGGACCCGAGTAGTGCTGTCACTTCCACTTCAGACTGACACACTAAAAAGAAAAAATGAGATAGAGGAGGGGTAAGGGTGGCTTGGGGCGGGTTAAGTTGAGGGCTTTTTTTAAGAACTTCAAATCCCTACTGTGTCGCCAAGGATACCGGAAACACTGCAGCCCCTCCATTTACCTCCTCGCCATCACAAGTACACGCGCACACACAGACACACACACACAGAGCCAGGGGAGAGGGCACCAAGTTCCACGCTCCATTGACAGAGATTAAAACAAAATGGTCCACCCCCACCCCTGGAATGTCATAGTAGCCACACTGACATGAAAGTCAGTGAAAGGAGACTGAGGAGGTGAAGAAGAAGAGGAAGAGGAGGAGGAGGAGGGAGAGGCATGAAGCACGAGGACAACCCTAAACTTCTCCATTTCCTTTCTACAGTTAATTAGAGGAGTAATTCCTATATGCTAAACAGATAAGCTCCATTATGCGTCTGGACAAACCCACGGGTTTTTAAGAAGGGTGTGTGAGGGGTGGTGGCACAGTGGGGGCAGGGGTGGCGGGGATACGGAGGCTCTCTGGCCCGGGCTGAGGGGTCCAAGTATGAGCAGCATTACTCAGGCATCTTGCATTGTCATTAAAAACAATTTATGACACGCAGTCGTCTGCCAACAGGCCGAGGAGCTGAACGCTCCCTCTGGATTTCCCCATTAAAAATGTACCTGTCACTCAGCCAATGGTCTGAGAGAATCTGGGTGAAAGGTTACACATGAGAGTGTCAGCTGTAGGGAAATGTAAGGAAAAGGACGACTCCTGCTCGACTATCTGTCTTTCCCTTCCTGCACGCCCCCCCACCTTGTCACTATTCCAACGTGCTGCAGAGAAAGCGCTAAATTACGAACAACGATCCTGGGCCCAATCCATCACAGGAACAGAGGAACTGACCGATCTCCTCCCACTTCCTCTTCCAAAAACTCCCCCCACTAGTGTCCCTATAAACTATGCTCCTCCCAATCCCAGCCCAGGCGGTAATTGCATCCTATTTGTGCCAATTAGTCGCCGAGCTTCTCCCTTTTCTTATGGTATGGGATTCCGTCCCTCCTGCTGCTGAGCTCGGTGCTCAGATGGATGTCGCTTGTATGTGTCTGGAGGCAATGGGGCCATAATCCAAGTGCTTAATTCCCAGACATGGAGTTGCTCTGCTGGACAGGGTCACTGCAGCAGGACAGGCTGAGGTCAGAATAAACACGCAGCGACGAGACACACAGAGAAAGAGAGAACTATTTCTGGCTCTGGTCTTAATTGGCCATGACTCTTCGCTCCAGGCGCATGATGAGAGCCTGCCCAATCACATACACTACTTCCTGAGTTTATTAGTGCGCGAGCGAATGCTGCGTTCGTCTTCATGTGCAGCTGCGTTTGTGCACATGTGCGCACTCCTTGTGATGTCACGGCCGCTGCTGTCATTTCTCTGCAACAGTAAGCAGACCAATGAGCACTTCCTGTTCCCATTTCACTGGCTGTAAGCGCTTCCTTCGGTGGTGTCTTGGTGTGACAAAAGGAAATAATAGGCCGGCAACCTGAGCCCGTCACCACATTTGATGTGAGAGAGAGAGAGAGGGCCTGGCGGTTTAGGTAGAAGAGAGCACAGCAGGGCTTTGTAAAGAGATCCCACATCTAACGGTTGAGAGACTGCAGCAACCTGCCTACAGTGATGATGAGGAGGGAGCACGCAGGGAAGAGGTTCATGGTCATCCGCAGAGCTGTGCCCTTCTGATAAACTGGACGTTCTTTTTGGGCGTTGCAAAGCTTTAGAATTTTTGCGCAAGCCAGTTGTTATGACTCCGTTACAAAAACACTTCGTGCTGAATAATAGCGGAAAAATTCCTAAACAAAACAATATTTATGCAATAGTTGAACGGTGGTGCTCTGGATGGATAAACTTGACATAAAGAGCCGAAGCCACAATTGTTCAGAAAGATTATTTTTACGAAATTGTGGTTCTGGTATCAGTTCCTCTAAAATCAAACACCGTGAACACTATTTTAATCTCAACGTTCCACTCTAAAGTTGAACCCTGTTACGGAAACATCTTCATTTGCTCGCACGCATCTCGGGTGTTGTTTTTAAACCTGGTTTGTGGTCGTTACCTAAACGTGACACTGACATTTCCGAAGCTGACCATTTGTTACAGGCTGTTTTTGTATTTTATGGACGAGATGATTAAACGAGAAAATAATAATTTATAGATTTCTCAGTAATGAGAACAGCCCTTAATATTGCCACTAAGCACCAGATGAGTTGTGCAAGACAAACAGGGTGGAGGACATGTATGCGTGAGAACTGAGTGCAGTGAATCACAAGCAGCACTTGGACACAGTGAAGAGAGATGGAACGAGAAAGAGCGGCAAAGAGAGGGGTTTTTGGGAGAGTGAGGCATAAGATGGGGACAAAGGGCAGTAAGAAAGGAGAAAAAGATGGGCGGGACAGCTCGAGCAGCCACTGCATTCCAACACGTCACATTCCTCTTCACATCTGGCTGCAATACACATGCTCCCTGTTACTCACCATCCCTCGCTGCCTTTCACAGACACATAAGATCTGACCCACATGTGTGCACACCAACGCAGAGCTATGCACATAACCTCCTTTAACAAGAAAGATTCCAATGCACCGGGAAACTAAAAATATTTTTTCTTCCCATGTTTTTCACTCAGCCTGTTTGGGAATCCTCATCCTCCCCTCTATCCTATCATCGCAGGGCTGCAGTGGTGGCATGGTTTGGTGGTTGAAGGTATTCAGAGCTGCCCTGCTTCCTCTGTGAGTCAGCACTGTTGCATGTTCCCATGCGCTCTGGCCCTCAGCAGGGGAAACCTGATCCCAATATTTACAGGCATACACACATGTGCTCACACACAGAGGAACAGGAAGTATAGAGACGACTAAATCTGAAGATGTGTGTGGTCCGTCTGGAAGCACGCGTGTCTCTCTGGAGAAAGGGAAGCCTGTACTTATTTTATTTTTTTTACATTTCTTTCAGGGGGACGATGAGACAGGGAGCAGAGACATTGGGAGACAGGTGGACAGGCCAGAAGACACAGACTGGCTGTCTCTGCTATGAGCAGTGCGCTGGCAGGTGGGAGTGTCCATCAAAAGGGAAAAAAAATAAAAATAAATAAAAGTGTAGCACAAATGCTGCGATGAGGAAACCAAAGCCAGTCTTACAACATAACCTGAAAAGCTGCATGTGTTTGTGAGCCAGTGTGTTTGCTTACTGTCAAAGTGGTCATGCCTCTGTTTGAAGGTGGATTGTATGCTGGTGCTAAGCTTTGAGACGGGAGCTTTGATCTCCGTGTGGCTCTGCTGGCTTAGCTTCTCCTCCATCTCCACAGTGCAGCAGGAGTAGCCCTGCGGACACACTTTCAGGGGGACTCCTGGAACAGACGAGGGAGAACGTGCGTTAAAATTCCATATCATCTGAGAAACATGCAAGTCAACACAAATTAACTCGAGGAACAAGTCCTGATTTGAAATAGAAACATAAAATTTAAGATTCGATTATGATGCTGTTAATGTCACTGTAGCAGCAAGTAATGCAGATCAGTCATTGATTTCTTCCTTGGGATTCAGACCTTATGCTGAGAAATAACAGGTTCACCTCTCACCAAATCAAACGCACCCTGGCTGTTAAAGCCCCCTTAAATGCACTTAATTGCAGCTCAGAGGAGCCTTTAGCTGGCCGCTTTATAGAGCCCCGCTCTTATCCCGACACTCCCCTGTCTTGATGGATAGTTCAGTGCCAAAGCTTTCTCTGAGTGCTGTCCCTCCTAAACAGTGTTTAAGAGGAAACGATTAACTTTTCGCCCACACTGCAGGTAAGTGCGCTGACGTCAACCACAAGCACATGAATGGAGATAAACATATGTGCAAGCACGCTGGGCTGAGGAGTCTGAAAATGCTCTCCAAGTAATGTAAATTAGAAAGTTTTGGACTCCTTATTTCGGTGTAGGGCTGCCACAAACAATTATTTTGATAGTCGACTAGTCATCGATTATTTTTGTGATTAGTCGACTAATCAGATCATGCATCCATTGAACGTAAAACGTACAGCTTATTGCACCAGCACACATCTGCTCTTATATAACTATCATTAGCTTACAGCTTGAAGTGTTTAAGGTATGTGCTAACTAAAAATAAAGACAAGATGATAGTTTATTAAATTTTAATGAAATCTGCAGGTTGTTTCAGTGAAGTTTAATAAACTCATCTGTCTGCTCCTTGCGATCTAAAATATAACAGGACACTAGAGCTGGGCGATAGAACGATAACGATATGTATCGCGATATAACTTTTTCTCGATAGAAAAATTAAACTATCGCGATAGACCTCGCCGCTCTTGTCCTCTTAAAAAAAACAAACAAACAGCCAATCCAAATTAAGTAGCGCAGAGCCAAACCAATCACAGCCGCAGCGTCACGTCACGTGATTTGTTACGTACAGCACAAGTGCCAAGCCGCACATGTGTATTTGTTTGGGAAGCAGCCAGCCACTGTACCGCCCGGGTAATGGAGGAAATGAGTGTGCCGACTAGAAAAATCAACCGAGCGTGACCGAAGGTTACCGAAGAGAAAACAGATGATGGTTCCAACGCCGGAGAGATTGTCGAACGGAAGAGCCATAGAAGTTCCGTAGTGTGAAGGTATTTCGGCTATTTCAAGTCTGACAAAAAAAACAGAGTAGCGTGCACTGTAAATTGTGCCGAAAGCAAGTCTGGAAATACAATAAACTGGTGCATGCGCTACGTCCACACGTACCCGGGCATTCTTGAAAACGCAGATTTTTCTATGCGTTTGCACCTTTCGTCCACACGTAAACGGCGTTTTTGGTCACTGAAAACGAAGATTTTCAAAATCTCCGGCCAGGGTGGATATTTTTGAAAACGGAGAAAATGCAGCGTCAAAGGTGTGCGCATTTTTTGACGTCACACTGTGCGCCACGTTATCGTTTCGGTGAAATGAATTTCTACAATACTGTTATATATATATATATATATATATATATATATATATATATATATATATATATATATATATATATATATATATATATATATATATATATATATATATATATATATATACATACATACACACACACACACACAGTTACTGTCCCTCCACACATACGACTCTGTTCTGCTTCTATGCCCCAGCTTTGTTTACTTTTTCCCCACCGAGGCTTCTAGACTTCTGATTGGCCAGCATTTCTGCACGGTTAGGAATCTAGCGCCACCTGCTGCTTTGGCATGTTCATAGCAGCGTTTTCCTTCATTTCTCCCTTTATGTGTGGACGGGATTTTTTTTTTTTTTTTTTTTTTTTTTTTTTTTAAACGAAAACTGAAAATCTCAGTTTTCAAAAACACCCGTGTACGTGTGGACGTAGCCTCAGTCTCTGACTGGAAGCGCTAATTCGTCATTCGGCTTTTGTCAGACTAAAGTAACTGTTAAAACTGTTTGAAAAGCTAAGCTATACAACAAGGAGAGATTGAGAATTTCCTTTTAGTTCTCAGTTTATTTGATATTGACAAAAGTTAGTCAGTTTTGTCTGTTCTTCTGTAAAACAAACTAAGATTTATTTTTAGAATTAATATTTTGTTTCTAAGTGGAATTGACAATTTAGTAGTCTGTTTCGTTTGTTCTATTTTGAAACTTAAACGCTTTAGCGGCTGCCTTTTGTGTAGTTTGCAATATTTGCCTTTATTTATCTGAAAAAGTCTCATGTTCCTTAAGTACATCTACCCTGTTGAACTTATTATGGGAAATAAATATTTAAATAAAAACAAGCTGCTGATTATTTCACATTTTACTTGTGAGCAACGGCACATTTAAATCTTACAAATATAGTTATTTGGCTTATATCGTGATAGATATCGTTATCGCCTGAAATGAAAAAAAACCATATCGTGATATGAAAAAAAATCTTATATCGCCCAGCTCTACAGGACACCGGAGTAAATTCTCAAGCATCTCACACTTCTGATAATCAGTTGTCTGCTTGACGTTTATTCAGCTGTGTAAAAACTATAACTTCAATCTAATCCAAACTGATTTACTCAGGAACAAATAAAATACTACAAAAAGCCAAACAATAACATTTGTAAGTTATCTAAGTGACTTATATTACATGTTTAACCTGAGTAGCGAAAGATGGCGGTGGGTTTGAAAACGATTTGCCGGGAGTCCAGTGTTCTCACGGGCTCTAGTGAGCCTTGCCCCCAGCTAGCTATCGAGCTAGTGGGTAACAGACGTCTCCAAAAACGTCGGAGCGATTTTGAAAATATGTGGTGTCTTGATAAACTAAGCAGATATTTGAAGTTTACACAGCTACATTCTCGCCTGAAAATATGTTAAACGTTTATTTTGTGACCCAAAAAGATAATGAGAGTAATATTAAAACTAACTAGCTGCCGCCATTGTTGACAACTGCGCTGGGCCGTGCTATGAATTCTGGGACACAGCTTCTTCTTCGGGGTTTAATGGCAGCTGGCATCCTTGTACATGCAGTGCTGCCTTCTTCTGTTTCAGTCCGTTATTACACTCTTAAATCCTACAACTTATTTCTGCGTCTTTTGGGATCTTACAAAGCTTCAAACGACGCATCGACTATTAAATCAGTCGTCGACGATTTTAATAGTTGATGTAATCGTGACTAGTCGACCAATCGTGGCAGCCCTATTTCGGTGTGAACTGAAAGTGTATATATGCATAAGATTTCCATCAAGAGTAAGTGCCAAGTGATGCCTTCTTCAAGGCTCGTTATACTAGACAAGTGGTGTTCTTCTCCCCTAGAATCTCAGCACGAACAGCTGGGGTACAAAACTGACAGACATGGCTCTGAAAGATCGACTTTATTAAAAACAAAAACAAAACAGCAGCCTGTTCATCTCTGTTAAAACCCAAATACTGTGTCTGACAAAACGCGAACTGCCAAAAGTCAGTTTACCATCCAATTAAAAGGAGGGTCAATGGAGGACGTATGCAAGCCGCAGCTGCAATAATGTTTTGTTTTAAATGTAGCTGTTGGAATCTGGAAGAACACAGGGATCCTTTCATTGGATCCCAGCACCAGCAGCCAGTTTAGTTTTCCCCACCAGCTTGTGCTGAACACGTTCCTGCTACTTGCAGGACTAGCATGTCATTCATGGACTGACGCTTTGGGATTATCAGCCACACTCATTCAAAAAAATAAATAAATACATAAAAATCCTGGATTAGTGTTTTCAGATTTCACCAAGTTCCCACATTACTGACACACTATTAATACTTGATACCCTCACAGTTATTCAAAAAGGTTATTATTGGTTTATACATTTTATGACAAGTTGAGACTTTTCAACATTAAAACAAACAAACAAAAAACCCAAAACCCTGTACTTCCTTTAAGTGACACTAAAAGAACCGTATGTAAACCACATCTGGCCATTCCATTCACTAACATGTCCTGAATAAACTTGGCAAAGCTACCTTAAGCTCATCTTTTGTTCCCGTCACTTTCAGCGCTGATAATCAGTTATTATTCACTTCCTTGTGTTACTCGTTTTTGTTACACTCAGGGAAGCTGCTCTGCTGCAGTTGAGGTTCTGCCTGTTGAAACTGGTTTGATTACATTAAAATCAAAGCATATGACTGGGATTTTTCCCCCGCCTTGTGTTATCTTCAAATGTTTAATGCGTTGCTATGAGAACCCTGACAATGTGGATGTGTTTCTCTGTGACATCTTGAGGCTGCTTTCATTACTGCTGTAAATGTAATAGAAGACGCCCATTGAATTCTATTAGCAAACAGGGCCCGACTTTTGGTGATTTTTCTTGGCAGCACAGCATAAAAAGATCTCTCACTCACACACACTCACACACACACACACACACACACACACACACGATTTTCTTCAGCACAGTGAATCAAACATAGTTCCCAGCATGTTTGAATAAGCACCTAGAACTTAAAAATAATGAAACTTAAGGGTCAGATGTGACTCTCAGCAGTGCAATCGTCTAAACGGGGCACCAGAGGGAGGGATGCACCCTGGCGCCATAAACTGGACGCCTCTGTCTGGGATCGAGTCCAAATAAGCCTCAAGTCACCCCTTCTCCTCAAACTCATCCCCCTTGTTCCTTTAAACATATGCACCTACCTCTCACACATACCCAGGCACAGTTGGCACCCCATACCTAAACATATTCACACATCACATCACCGGTCAACACATGGCTCTTTGTATGAGGAGCCTGATTGGAGGTACGCACACACACACACACACACACTGAACTTTTAGGTGAAACAACCATCCAGTCTCTCCTCGAGCAGGGCCCCCTGCTTGCCCACAGCGCAGGCGTACAATCAAAAGGGCTATATCCATGTGGAAAATAGACGTAGTTACCAAAGTACACAAATAAAAGTGAGATGGTCAATATTTCACAGGAATGTCTGTACAAATGTCACATTGTTAGCTCAAAGGATTAGGTCTCTGAAAACTGAAGAATCTTAGCTAATGCATACTTTGTGAAAACATTTTGGCAGCCAATTGCTCAAACCGCTGGGAGAGAAACGGCACCCGCTGGAACAAAAAGAGCGCGCAGCGAAAACGAACAGTTAGAGCTTATAAAAATCAACATCCCACTGACATGTTTCTGCCTCACCATTGCAGGGAAAAAAGGAAAAAGCTTTGTCAGTTGATGCATCAGTCATTTCTCCACCAGCACTAGCATGAATAGTCTTTGTGCGACGAGTTGCCTGATGGAGTTCCTTTGAGGGGCCTCCGTCATCCCCTCCAGTTTCCCCAAGTACTTTAAGATGTAATAAGACACAGTGACAGAGCATTGTTCAAGTGTCACTTAGAAGAGGGAAAACTGCAATTTATGGCAGGGAAAACGAGAGAGTAGCATCTTGTAAACAAACATGCGACTGTGTCGTGGCATTCATGGGCTCTTTGCTGCCTCTCTGGCCTTTCCTTTGTGGCTGTTGAGGGGGGAGCGACCACCATCCCCTTTAAATGGCTCATAAAATAAGTCACTTCCCTTTGACATTGTCCTGCCTCTCAAACTTTGTTCTCAGAGGAAGGATGGTGGGGGAGGTGAAAACGCCTTACAGACAAAAACCAGATTAGACACCTCGCCACCCCCTCTGCCTGCCATCATGTGCCCCTGAACCAGACGGACCTCAAAGTGCCCCCCGCTGCCGCCTCGCCCGCCACCACCCTGCAGGCTTAACCAGCGAGGTCAGGGGTTAACAGCGACTCCTCTGAGAGAGGTCCTGTCCTCTGACCCCTCCTCTCCCTCCCTGTCCGCTAGCCAGCACATCCACCACACACACAGTTAGTCATGCCTCAAACCCCAATCACTCCAATAATAACGCTGCCAACACACATATCCCCCCCAAACAAAAATTGTAAAAATCCTCACAAGTACAGGCAATTAAGAGACACGGAAACAGACAACATATAAAAAGGACTACTTAACGGGCACACACTACAATCGTTAAAACTGCAAAGAGAGGTGTGGAGGAGGCCACAGGGTGCAGCATGTCACGAACCATACACAGCGCTCTGTCACTAATTGGAGCCTAGTCATCTGTGACTGAACCATAACACCGAGCTTTCACACGACCATCAACATTTGTAAATAATTAAAATGATAAATGCAGCTTAAAGCTCATGTATATACACAAACACACACTCCAGTCCCAGTGGAATGCAGGTTGTTTGAGATGGCGAAAGCTGGGAAATCTCACTTCGAAACACCAAAAATGTGCGGGCGCCTTCCAAGTCGCTCTGATTTATGTGTGAATGCTCAATATATAAAACAAAAGATTCAAACATTCCCAGCCGAGTGAAGTACGAGAAAGAAAAAAGAAAAGCAACACCCGTGAATGCAAAGGTTCACTATTAATTCACATATTATGCTCGGTCCTGTAAAAGGGAGAGTGCTGCTAGTCTGCTGAGCGTTACTCACACACGTTGTTGTAAATTTGCACACCCTTCAGCCATAACATTCTCCTTTTGCTTCTCACCTCTGTCTGCGGTGCAATTTTCCCGAGGGGGTTAAGAGATTGGTGCCATTTGTTGGGCAACTTTCTTTTCTTGCGCCACATCCTGTCAGGCACAATCACGTGAACCAAACCTGTGGCGGAGCAGGTCGACGTCACCGCTCATTTAAAAAAGGTGTGATATTTTACACACAAGCATGACGTTAAGGGCAGAATAAATTGTGGATTGATTTAATGAGGAGAAAGAGATGAAAAGATAAGCAAACAGCTGCGCATATCCCTTCCAAAAACATAAAATCATAGCATTCCCCCCCTCCAACTCATTCCCCCCCTCCAACTCATTCCCTTCTTAGATTCTTTCCTGTTGCAACATGTTGTCAAATCAGCCCATTCTTTTTGTCTCCCTCTCTTCCTCCCTTTCATCTCCAAGAAGCCTAAAGTTGTCGTCTGTATCCGGGTTTTAAGAAATCCTTTGACTCATTCGCTCATTCGTCACTGATCCATTAGTTTTCTCAGCTAATGTAATGTTCAAAAGAATTCTAATAATTCTGCGCTTAATGCAGAACTAAACTCAGTACAGACTAAAAAAAATGCTTCGCTTTTTAAGTCAGCTTTCACTAATTACTCTGGGAAGCGAGCATTTTGAAATTACACCCTCACAGCTATGCAAAATGATGGAATGAATGTTTTCTGTGCAGGGCTTAGCGATTCAGTGTCTGCCATGACATCAGTCTAGTGTTACTTTATCCCGTGATTTTTCACAGTACAGCTAGGATAAGTGCTTTTCAAGAAATTCTTTAACCAAGCCTTACTCAAACCTTGTTTACAGCTTGGAAGGGGGGGGGGGGGGGGGGGGTTATAACAAACATTCACTGCCTGCTACTCAGTACAACCGCAGACTTGCTGAAGGGCATCATGCCAGCACTAGTTCAGTGAGGGAGGGGGAAGTGTCTCTGGTTCACTTTCCACATTTTCCTTGCTCCCTTCTGAGGAGTCAACCTACTCATGTCTGCAAGGTGACCATTACGTTAAAGTAATTACTGTTCAGATATCAACTTGAAAAGTGTGCCCCCTTTTTAAGCTTAAACACCACTACCATCACATTCAGCAACTGGGAAAAGAAGAACAAAGAAAAAGAAGAACAAAGAAGAAGAAGAAGAAGAAAAGAAGAAAGAAGAAGAAATAAAGCAACGTTAAACGCACACTCTAATATCCTGAATACATACTGAGCTTCAGCTGAATTACCGCAAAGGGAGAAAATGTTCAGCAACATTATGCTGTAAGCGGAAACCATTATTAGAGACTGGGCTGTTCATATGGAGATCATCAGGGCAGGGCGATATTTCCACCTACTCGTTTTCTACACTTCAGCCCTTACAAAAATAGAGTAATGACAAGTTTATGGCAGCTTTGGCCAAACCAATAATGCTTTTTGGGTCCCGCACCATTAGGGACGTCCAAGAGATTCTGAATGTGCTGGGAGGGGAATTCTGAATCTGAAGTCATAAGCCTCAACAAAATGGTGGGTAGAAATGCTGCCCTGTATCCATTGTTTGTGAAGTTAAGAATAACTGAACCAACAAATTCTGCACTTGATGGACAAGAAACGATTGTTTAACGTGGTTCTACTCAAGCGGTTTCGTCAGCGCCTGCATAGAAGCAAAGCTAACGAACACAGCTGATCATAAGCTGTGTGTCAAGTCAAGTGTCTGCACAGAAATCCCGTCTGCTCTACAAACACAGCACAGCACCACTGACCCGGACATCTGCTCTAAAGAAGACACTACAACACATGCTGTAGATCTGTGGCTCCTCACAGGGAGTGGCAGTTTTTGGAGACAGGCTCCAGCTAACCTATGACTCACTCACACACACTCACACACACACACACACACACACACACACAGCTCTCGTAACTACCCTCTAGCTTGTAAAGGATGCAAGTGAAGTGGGCAATGGCTTTAAAATTTTTAGTTACGCGGTAAAATCTTTTACGACGGTCATTTCAAACTTAAATCCAAACATCTGCAAAAACAGAAAACGTGCCTGGAACAAAAGGTTTTCCCTCAGCAGGATCACCATCTTCATGAAGTTATTCGTCCTAGACAAAAACTGCATGTGCTACAATACTTCTAGACTATACACTAAACTGCGTTTTGTTGATCCGTTACTCAATATGTCCAATAACAATGATAGTTGTCTCTATAGCTGTAAACAATTATTATTTTTTAACTTTGAGGATTATTCGTGTAAGTTTTAGAGATTTGTTTTTCACCTTTATTGCAGGAAAAGAACCCAACAACCATCTCAGGCTGACCGCATGACATAACACTCAGCAGCACGCTGCAGGTTAGCTCACTGTTGCCAAGCATCGTCTGAAGGACCGCCTTCTTGTTCATCTTATTGGGAAGCTTTGATTTCACTCACAGCAGGTTAACAAGATGTCGAGTAACGACAACTCTGAGTCTGTTAGTCAGCTGACCATAAAGCGACCATCGTTCACGTGACGAGTCAAGGCACCGATGTTGTTTCAGCCTTGGAGGTTAATGCAGACTACAGTCACGGAGGAAGTTGATCACTAGTGTCGAGCTTGGGAAACTCGAACACCGCCTGTGACGTGAAAGATTTACTCCACTTAGAACAATGTTCACCATCCATTTGTGAGGGAGGAAGTTGAGGTTTAGCGGAGTACTCTCTGGAGTGAATATTCAGAGCTATGCAGGCAGCCACAGAGCTTTGGATAATAACTGTGTAAAATGATGTTTCCTTAAATAAATCAAGAATTAAAATCTCTTCCACCGCACAGCTGTGAAAACACCAAACTGCCAAAATGTACTTGTCACGTGGCATCAGTGTGAGGAGGGGAAAAAAATAAAAATGTGGCTACTGCTGCGGTGCAAGAGCAAAAAATCATTAAAATCCTAAAGTGCATCTACTGTTTTTTTTGTTTTTTTTAAAAACAAAAACAAAAGCAGTAGATGCCTCCTGCCATCTCAGCAGAAAAACAGAGCACGGCCCAGCTCCCATTTAGAGTGAAGAAATGTCACATTTAAGGCTTTATCTGCGCTAAAATCTGCAAGATTTTGTCCAGCTTGCGAGTTGTTCTCTTAATGGCTCTCAACCTAACAAACAAACCTCACACTAGGATCCATAAATCGGAGCTCTTGGCCACCAGAGTCCATTTCTGATTACTAAACCAGTCGGGGGCTCGGGCCAATTAAAACTCTCCATTTGTGAACATTCCAAAACGCTGTCATCCATGAACATTTACCCAGAAGCCCCTGGGGAGATTCCTCAACACTGCCCTGGCCTCTGGTTCGGCCTTTTTTTTTTTTTCTCCCCCTTCTCCCATCCCAGCCCTGCATCTCCGGCTTTGTCTCCCCACACAAAAGCTCCCTGCCTACACCACTTCCCAGGTCACTGCTTTGTCAGGACTTCAGCTCGCTTCTTAACTTCCCCAAGTGCATTTAACAAATCAAACCAAATTCCAGCCGCTGTTCCGCAACTGCTCTGCAAGTTCACCTGCTGGACTTTATATGCACATCTGTTCAAGCAAAACCTGCTTGAATCCCTGACCAATACATGCAAAACAGCTATATGTTCTGATTAAAGACTGCGCATGTGGATTCAACGGGTTCAGGCATTAGTGCTTAAAATTCCCATTTTAAATTAAATGCTCTTAAATTAGAATAAAACGGTTCAACATTCGGCCCAGAAAGAAGCACGCAGGTCAAACCACGGTCATAACTGCCCTGAAATTAGATTATAGACAGAAAGGTCAGGCCTCCAACACAACTGCGAGTTTAGCCTCTAACCACGAGGGCGCTTGAAGCCATAATTCATATTAACATAGTTATGGGGAATTCATAGTTCAAACAGAAGTGGTTTGGTTCAGGATATGATTTAGCTTGGGGTACTTTCATAGTGTGCGCCGCACAAACTTTCTGCAACATGTTTTACTTTCTGAAAACCTCCCGTCCATAAATCAGCCCCGGTTCAGTGGGGTGACTGCTACTCAGCTCCGCTTAGCCAGCTGGTTTTTGACGCATCTGTGTCAAGTAATGCGCAGAGAACAGATTCGTACATAAAAGAAAAGACAACGCTAAACACTTGCGAGTAAATCAAGAAACGTTCCTTCCTACCATCACTCTGCTGGGAATCTTCCTCAACAACTGCACCATCTATCAGCACGCGTTGGATTCACGTTAACAACTGGTCTAATCTTTTAACCTTCCCCACATCTATCTCTCAGGTGATGCTGCCTTTGATGAGCTGCAGATTTGAAGTATTAGACCCACGGCTTTAACTACAGATTCCACCTTGCCGCTTTAGTCTTTCAGTGTTTGCGTGTACACGCGTGCGAGGAAATGTGACGCAGTTACAGCGAGAGAGCGCGAGACTGTTACGCTGAAGATTTGCAGAGACAAGCAGACAGAGTTTGCAGACAAATGGAGAGAACAAGTTACAGCACAGCGTGATTATCACAAGGGAAGAGCAAGAGGGGGGGGGAGGAGGCACAAAAGACGTTCCTGGCTTGTCCCTATACACCAGCCCTCCATCTTTCCACTGACTCATGGCACACAAATGAAAACAGACTTTAAAGGAGAAGATGAAAAACACTCTTTACTTAAGGCCAAGTGCTTTAGCAGGGGACCCTGCGCAAACACTGTTGTGCTGTCAGAGAAATGGACTACCGTTAAGCTTGCAAATAGATGTGCTTCACACACAATGCATGAGAGCTATGCAGTAGAATATATGGAGAAAGCTTAAACCAGTTTGTGGCCTTTATGTGTGCCCTGTGCAAGTCGCAAAACCCAAATTAACACCCTGCCACTCAAAAAAATTCTAATTTTTCAAAACATACGAGGGCTCTTAAAAGACCTGACATGCAAACAATACATTTCATTGTTGGTAGTAAAACCCAACGAACCACTCCTAAGGACTGGGAGCTCTTTGACAATGTTTATAACAGACCTCAAAAAGCAGCTGAAGTCCACCAGATGTTGAGGCAGGACGGGGCCCGGCGAAGCCCCCCCAGGCAGAATGAGGTCAGGTACGAGATCAAGTTTCTGGAAGCTCAAAGCTACAAGGGGGGGGGGGGGGGCAACAAAGATTCTGATATACCTGTTGGGCCTTACGAAACTGGACACCCAACAGAGGCGTTGGGAAGAGAAGCACTCACTGCCGACTGTCAAAAGGAGCGGAAAGACTAAACCTTGGGGTACAATGCTTTAATGGTTCTCAGTCATGGATGGCTCAGTCTGTTCACGACGACGTGCACCGAATGGGTCGATAAATCAAAGCTACTTGCTGTTTCAGTCATTCACAATATTTCAACCACTGGCGCGCCGTCTCGCATTCCCACATAACGAGTAATTTTTCTGCCCACAAAGCACACACTGACCAAATGATTTGCAGCCATCACTTAGCAAAGCATTCGATCCTTTTATGTGTATGTTTTTTATCACGCTCCTTTACCCGGCCTCAGCCAGAAGAACGTCTGCCGCTGTCTCCTTCATCTTTTCAAAACCTACTTTTATTGTGGTGCGAACTTATCAAGTTCACAAAGCTATGTCGAGCAGCCAAAAATCTGACTATTGCTTTTTTTGGGGGGTGTTTACGCAAGAAAAACAAGAGAGCTTTTTGATCTCAAACAATATAATTTATATGAAAATAAATCCAAGAGTGAGCAGCGCACAAGGAGAGAGAATGGGTAAATATTAGGAAACCTATTAAGCTAACTGCAGTTTGGAAAGTTGAGCTAAGTGACTGACTGCCATGTCAGTGGGAGTCTTGATGCAGGCCTTGGGAGTAATTAGCAAGGATTACAGCTCCTCTGGCCTGCACCCAGCACTGGGGTTTCAGCCCAAACACCCAGGCAAGTCCCTGGCTTCGCTCCCTCACAGCTTTCCCCAACCGCACAGGCCTCTGGTGGTCACACAAATCCTAATGACGATCATGACTATCAACACGGGGCATCAAGCCCGCTGGGGCTTCAGAGGAAATCAATTAACCTTGGTCAAGTTACACCTACATCTTAACCACACTCCACGCTACGCGGTGAGATGACTTGAGTGAGTGATTGGAGACACGATGCAACAGGCAAGGAGGTGGGGGGGTGTTACACTCCACCCCTGCAGTTTGACATCAGTGCTAGCGACCCTGTACCACACACCTCACAGCTGGCCGGGTGTCACCAAGTGGTCAGCAAAACGGCAGCTCAAATATCAGGACAAAAAAAGTGGCAGAAGCAGCAGCTTAGAAGCCTGGAGTCAACTGGCAGAGACAGGCTGAGGTGGTGAGGGAGTAGCTGTGATAAAACAACCCAAAAGCATACAGAGCAGGTATTCAAGTGATCTGACAGCACACCAAAACTAGCCTAAAGTGCTTGTCTTGATACACAGACAACATTTTTGTGCTTCAGAGCAGATACTTCCTCAGCTTGTGGGTTTAAAAGCATCATTTCATGTCAGTTCACACTACGAGCCAAATTTTTAAACATATTTTCATACTGGGAGACGTCTTACTGGTGCCTCCCTAACCATCAGAAGCGTGCGCAAAGCTATAACAAGAAATGTGGCTTACTTTTGGCGTTCACATAATCTAAAACCCTTTCAGGTCAAGTGAACAGTGGTAAAAGGAGACTAGACGGGAGCTAGGTGGGCTGCAAGGCAGGAAAGTGCCAGTGAACCACTTCTGACTGAAGAAAAAGACTGACTGAAGAGAAAGAACAAGAAGGGGAGAAAAGGGAAAGACTAGCAGTGAAACAAAACCTCCCAGAGGAGCTGCAAAACAGCGAGCGGCGGGAGAAGAAAATGATCTGATGTGTCAGTCGGGAGAGAAGAGGCACAGTCGACTCTTTCGTTTTTTTCTTTTTAAACAGCGAGCAAACAGGATGTGTTAACAAGGAGGGTTTTTTTTTTTTTCTTTTGGTGGGGGGGGGGGGGGGGGGGGTCAACTCTCTCAAATCAAAATACGGAAAACCGCAAGGCCAGATCAGGATTCCCCACAGTTTGCATGAGGGCAAGAGCCGCCAAATGATACAGTTGTGTTCAACTGTGGCCTGCAGTGCCAAAAATGTACTGTGAGGCGCTTGTTTAAAACCTTGTATTGTGCTCGACAGGCACGTGCACTCAGAGGGATTTACTAAGCGGAGCAGGCTAGATGTCGACTTGTACACGGCCTATATGGCCAACCGAGGATGATTCATATGCATCCAGTTGCCTCCCTGGATTCAATGAGCTTGTGTCACACATTCCCAACCACTCTCTGGCTCCCGTCTAGCCCACCACTTGTGGATATTCAAGTGGACTCGGGTACAAAACTGTCCTGTCAGTCAAATCTCTCCCTTTCTCTGCATGCCTCAGTCAGTCCCTCCAGTGCTCTCTTTGTTGCCGTGTGTTCCCAGCTCCGGGACTCCTGTGTGCAGGTCTTGGTGGTCCGGTGTGGAATGTGGTGAGGAGGGGGGAGGCAGGCCGGCCCAAAAAGGGGGTAATCAATTGTTCCCACACAGAGCATCCACCCCCCACTGATCTGTCGCTCACTTGGCCATTTGGGGGTTGTGGGGACCAAAGCAAAGGATGCAAAGCGTTGGAATTAAGGACGTCGAGTCGACGCGCACACACACAGCTATTGAACTGATGCTACACTTGCAGCATACTAAATGAGCATAAGAGACAAACTTAACATTCCAGAGTTGTTGAAGGTGGTTCTTACCCAAAGACTAAAACAGGCCTGAATTCACAAGATCCACGCAACAACAAAACCAGGTACTTTCGTCAGCACTCCCAAGCCGCTTCTGTGCTCAGCCTGAATATTTTTATACACTGTGATATGCTTAGGAACGGAATACCATGAGAACCCCTGATCTCAGAGCTGCCACACCGCGATAGCAGGAAACTGATAAGAGCTGGCAGGCACGTGTAGCCACCCTCCCTTCCTCCTTTGGCCCCATCTGGGTGCTCAAACTCACAGCCGGGATAACACTCCCGCCCCAAACTCCTCACCGATTCACAAGACCTCATCCTCATGATACATAAACTCAATTATCCCCAAGGCGAGTCAAACAGTAAGGCAAAAGATGTTACAAATTCACTGCAGGCAGCAACAGGAACCGTTATATTATGACTGCATTTGATCAGCAGCAACCAAAAGCTGCTGTCATGAACTTGAGCCCACATGATTTGGAACTCTTGTGTTCAGCATCAACAATTAGTCACAAATACAGAGGATCTTTACATCCTCATGCAACCAAATGAAGGCAACACACGTCAGTAATGAAGCCGGATGAATGCAATTCATTTTACAAATATTAGCCCTTAACTAAGCAGGGTTAATATTTTTTTTTTTTGGGGGGGGGGGGGGGGGGGGACGGGGGGGGGGGGGACTTCAATGCAGGACTGTTTATGTAATCCCAACCTGCACACATTTTCAAACTAATCATTCACATATTAATGTTTACGCAGCTTATTCCTCCAGGGGCAAAAAAGGACACTTAACATAAGTTTTTTATTAGACTCACACCTAGATAGGTGTATAATGCATTTAAATTACTTTTTAGGCTCACCAAGTCTAGATCCAAGCAAGAATGTGGCTTTAAAGAGCTATAAGTGGTTCTTCGTAAATGCTATGAGTCAGACTTAGATGTGTGAATTTTCTGTTGGCTGTAACCACACCTATGGGTGGGCCTACAGACAGTTTCTTGATTGGCACACCACCTGAATCCATCTGATCCCTCCATACCAGATTTAAAAATAAATAAATAAATAAATAACTGAGACTTAAAAGCATGTACTTCTCTAATGTACCATTCAGGAAAGAACAAATGAAGCATTTCACAGCAAATGCATCTTTCAAAGGATGCAGCCTGCAGTTCCATATGTGAGACCTGAAAGCCAAATAGCTATGTATTTATATGGCCTGCCTGAGCTTCTTCTGCCATGGGAGGAAAAACCTTTAATTAAGTAGACTACATTTCAATCAGTTGGGGACCTACAATATTCTCAAAGTAAACAAAAAAACATGTTGCCTCTGGGGGGGAAAGGTCTGAAAATCTAACAAAGCAAAGATTAAGGATTAAAAATGAACATTAAGACAAACACCTCCTTCTTAGCTAATGATGCTAATGTAAACTTGCTGTGAGCCGCCTTGTCTTCACTCCCAGCCTGCAGAGCCTCAAACAAAACTTCGTGTTTCACATTTGTTTTAATGTTTCACTTTTTGCAGCCATGCCACAGAATATTTGTTGCATAGCCAATTTTCTTTGAATTCGCCCTTCCCTGCGTCATTGCCAACTAGCATCCAGACCACAATATAAAATATGTGTTCTGCTTTTTTAACAATGTTTAGAAAAATCCAACTTCCTATGTCTTAGGATTTTAAAACATAAGTTTGACATTTTAAAACCAATTAATTCATTAACTCAATGTCTTGTGTCCCTGTGGGACCCTTGATGTTGCATTCCTCCAACTCTTTGCCATGCAAGAGATGCAAGGTCTGTTTCTACAAGCATTTTTGATGTTTGGACTGGTAACACTTTGCTATGAGAAGTCAGGTTTGTTGACTTTTGGCAATGCACACTGTGGCATGTGATTTTAACCATAGAAGATAAAAGTATAAGCAGGAACCTTTATTTTTTAGGGGGTGGGTGGGTGTTATATTTGACAGTGCCAACAAAACTTTTGCACTGACGTTTCCCAC
The DNA here is from genome assembly GCF_900408965.1 of Simochromis diagramma. Lineage (NCBI taxonomy): Eukaryota > Metazoa > Chordata > Actinopteri > Cichliformes > Cichlidae > Simochromis > Simochromis diagramma. The sequence goes on from NW_024387477.1 coordinate 3,176,758, forward strand.
AGTTTCTTTTTCTTGGAAGCAATAACACTTTATAAAACTGTGGAAGTGATTCTTAATGACAACACTTGCCAGTTGTTTTACGAGTCTGACCTTGAGACACTTGATGGGTTCGTTATTGGTTAATTATTACAAGCGCAAAGTGCTGGGGCACTAGTCTAGTGAGCAGAGCCATTCCAATATTGGTTGTTGCACCATAAAAACTTGCAGACCGTGTGTGTGCGCCCCAGTTTCCTGCTCTTATCTTATCTGCAGAATATCGCTGCAGCAGCACAACCTGCCATTTCCCCAAACTGTAATGATGTGGGGCGTGCTGCCACCAGCTAAGGGAGGGGGGTAGCCCTTACAATGTGAGACTGCAGAATGTCTCGAGCTTACTGAGAGGCCAACGCGCTGAGGTCATGCACGCCTTAAGTTTCAGCCATAATGCACTGAGCTGATTATGAGCAGAGGATGTTCCACGCACTGAAAGGAGGGAAAACGACCCTCCTTTCTTTGAACTCTGCTATTGTCTCATACCTGAAGCATGATATGAAGCCTGACAGCCAGAGTAAATCAAAACAGATTTACCCCCCCACTCTTTTAAATGAAGCGTGAAGTCTGACCCTGCTTTGGGTAGCCTTTGACATGGCCCAAACCACTAAAGAGATGGTCCTGTTACAGCTTTGCAGGAAATGCTGTTAACAATTTATCACAGTATCAAATACAACTGTAAAGGGAACTAAACTATTATTAGCAGATATAGTCAGACAGCAAAACCACCATTTACATCCTGTGCAATTACCAGCATTATTTATCTGTCATCATTAAGGGAGTAAATCGAATTTATTTCCCATTTCAGTGAAGTATCCAACCACGGGACATAAACAAATCATCATCCATAAGACAGGAACCTTGGAAACGGGGCTTGAACCGTTTTCACGTGAGTGGTAAATGACTGATACTATGGGATCAGAAAGGAATTTACCGAGTGAGCCTGCTCTTCCTCTGCACCACTTAATTCTGTCTACAGCAAAGCAGGGTTTCCATTTCAGTTTTACGGCATTAAAACATCTTTACTGAATCTCAAGTCTGGCTTCAGCTCAGGCTGACAGTAATTTTAATGGCAACAAACATTCATATCTCCGTGCTGCCAACAATAACACAAGATACTTGCGGTTACAAAAGGCAAGTTTTGAATCCCACCAATAAGACTCATATTCCACGAAACTGATTTGTGACGCACATATCGGAGGACGTAAACATTTCAAAAACTTGTCCTGTGACAACTGGCTGAGATTGTGCATCATTTTTAAAGCATGTCAACTTTGCCACACAGTAATAGTAAAACAGTTGCTTTATTCAGATTCAGTGTGCTGTGTGTGTGTGTGTGTGTGTGTGTGTGTGTGTGTGTGTGTGTGTGTGTGTGTGTGTGTGTGTGTGTGAGAGTCTCTATCATCTCAGTCTCTATCAGCGACAAAAAGCCGCTCATTGAGGTCAGCCCTGCCTAAAAACCCAGACATACACCAGCAAACTATTGTAAGGAAAAGCCACGTGTGTGTATGTAGCACACAAACCTGGACAAGCTTTCATTCACATCCTTTCAAACCCAGGGATGCAAGACAATAAAATCTGACCGAGACAGACGTGTTGCGGTACTCCTAATGACATTTACTATCACAAAGACAGAAGCAAAAACACAAAACAAAAACCCCACACAAACCTTATTAAAAAAAGACTATGAGACTTGTGTGAAACTTGGGATCAAATTTCTGTCTCTTTGACAGCTACACCCAACTCAAATTCTAATGAGCCATTGTGGCCCCAAAAGAAAAAAGCTGATCTGAACATCCTCTTAGTATGCAAACGAGAACTCATAAAGGGCTTTATGATAATAAAGAGAACATATGCACATTGGCTCACGTAGTCAGATGGAATAATGCTGTGAGCACTTCGCCAAAAACAGTTATCCAAGTTGTAAAAATAGCTTTTCTGCTAATTAAGCTCTTTATGAGGGCCAAAACCTACATATGTATTTTTTTCCCAAGTGGGAATCAAGACCTAAGCTTCCCCCCAGATGACTTACTTCTATACTGTCATACACCATGCTGAAGCCACTCCAAAACTGGCAAACCTAACTTCACCAAACGTTGCGTATTTATTTTAAGTGCCATTAAAATTAAAAGGAAATGAGTGGCAGTGAGGGGTGGGTGAAAGTATGCAGGGCACATAGGAATTTCAACCCCCAACCCCTCCCCTTGTTGCCCTCAAGGATTTACTGTAAACGCCCCCACCCCCCTCCTTCAAGGAAAGTTTCCATTACTTGGGCTTATCTCATGATTAGCATCATTGATTTGCCTTTTTGCCTCTCTGATTATTAACATGTCTGCTTCCATTATTACTTAGCACTCTGCATCCTGTGACTGGTCTGGAGGTGGATTTGGGAGATAAACAAACAAATAAAAAAAAAAAAAATAACTCAGCCAAGCCTGGAGAGAAAGAAAAATCCATAAGCTCTTTTTTCCGCAATGCAGAGGAATGTTTACTAAATCGCTGCCGGCGGCCTGTGCTTCACAGCCATGGGGGTCTCTACTGAGGAAGCTTGGAAATAAACATGGGCCTGGGTTCTTTCTGTGTGGAACAGAGCCTGTGTGTTGATTATAGCTCTTTATTGTTATGAATTACCTACAAGTATTTCCTAAATGATGACTGTGTTTACACACTGGAGCAGTGAAGTGTTGCCAGCAGCACTAAGCCAGAAGAATGCATTCCCAAATGTTTCATTGCTACTTAATAATTGAGGAAAAATACAGACCAAAAGAAAATGAAAAAAGCAGCATGTCAGTATGATTAACAACGCCTCTATATCAAATCTGGAATAAGCACTAAATGTCCATTTATAAAAGTGACCGTTTAATCATTTGCTGTAGAGGTTGTTATTTGTGGCAGTGTCAAAAAGCAGTTAGGTAGTCTTTGGCTAAAATGGAAAACATGGGTGCAGTTAAAAGATGTCTAAATGTCAGGTTTGGATTGAAATATTGGAGTTAATTTCACAGATTTGAAGCTAAACTCTCTTCAAGCTAACTTTGCTAGCTTAAAAAGGTTCTCTTAGCTAGGACCACCCGGAAACCTCTGCAAGACCCACCGGGGGTCCCCGCTCCCTACTTTAGAACCCATTGGGTTTTAAGGTTAAACTTGAGATATATTTGTATATACACATATAAATAAAAATGGGTCTCACCGTTGATTCCTTTGCTGGGGACGTCGTTAACGTTGAAGCCTTTGGAGCTGTAGGCAGCACGAACTTCATTACAGTTGTTCAACTTTTGCTCCTCAGTCCCCGACACCGACAACACAGCCACCGTCCACACGACACACAGCGCCAACAAACTCTTCATTTTGGGCCAGGCGAAGACAGAAAAATAAGAAGCCTAACAGCGAAAACCGCAAAAATGTTAAAGTCGCTCAGGTGTGAGTGTGTGCACGGCTAGGACAAAGTTTCAGCGAGTCCACGGTCGAGTTTCCTCATGGAGACGCGCTGATTTCTTCGGCTCAACAGATACTTCATTCACAGCAGCAGAGGCCGGGAGAGCAGAAAAGACACCGAAAAAACACCGTTCACGTCGGACGTTTCACAACTACAGGTACGTGGGTTAAGTGTCGAGTTCCAGACTCAAATGAAAAACACACAAAGACGCGACAAAACAACGGGGTTAAAACATGGAAAAACTTTTTTTTTCTTTGAGACTGAAAGCAACAATCACAGTCTCACTACTGCTTCAGAGTTTCGACGAAAAGTAAAAACCACGGGAGGAGAGCAGGCTGTGGAAAGTTATCGGGAAAAATTTTGGTTTCTTCAGTCTTCTTCTCTTTTCTTTTCCGAATCGGAGGAGGCCGAGGGTTTCAGTGGGAGAGGACGCTGGACCGCTTGCAGGTTGTACTGGGATCCAGATGCGAGCAGAAAAAGCCCTGGTGGACACCCAGGAGTGAGAGCAAGTTCCGGGGGACAAAGACCTGGAGATCAGGAACACCAGGGGTGGAGCGTGGAGCAGGGGCTTCCAACCAACCCAGGAGCTCTCTCCCACTTTAATGTTTAGACTGGAGGAAGCCGCGCTTGAAAATCAGGACTGGAGCTGAGGGTGGAGCTACACGGTGGCATAACATGTGGGTATGACCTATTACTGGCCCACATGACATAAAGAACAGACTCATTTAGATATGCAAAAGTGCTCAAAATCACAGATCTCTTTCACAGAAGATCCAAGTCTGACCTCTGCTTTAAGCAGGGATTTCTTATCAGTTTTTTTCTTTTTTGCTGTTAGTGTTGAGATAAGAGTAGATAAAAGTCCTTGGAGTCAAACAGGCTTACACACACAGTCTTAACAGATATTAGTGACAATAAACCATTTTTATCTCTGTTTCTAGGCCACCCCAAGGACTTGAATGATAACCAGGACATTTTGTAACCACATCTTATCCAAGGTGGGGAAACAGAGACCAGTGTGAAGTCTTTTAAGTCTTCACCCAGACGCTTTTATTTGAGTCCAGTACATTAGAGTTTGTTTAAAATGGCTGGGTGAAACCGTGGCCAGTGTTTCTGTAACAAGGAGTCAAAAAAAATGACAGGGCCCGCTCCTTACACAAACACGATCAGGCTGTCCTGTGTTAGCAATGGGGCAGCTGTGCTTCGCACATCCAGCTGCCTGTCATATAGTGCTGTAAACAACAGTAAGCAGCTTGCTGGAAGCATGGTAGCAGGCTGTAGAGGTGGACTGAGATTGCACTCGCATCTAATGGGAGATGTATAAATCAGTGAAAAGCAGATGCTCACTGAGATGAAATGAGGAAGAATGCTTTTTTTGTTTAGACCAAAAGCTGCTGGAAATGTTTGAAATGATGTGTCCTCCTGTCATGTTTTAGTTTTTTAAGCTGCACTTTGTTGGCGTCTGTCTGCTGGTGTTGTCATGCTGTTCTTTGCCTCTGACCTTTGTCCATCTCGCAACGCCGGCAAGAAAAGAGGAAAGAAAAAAACAATCTGAGTTTATTTAGCACTGAAAAGATTAAGCATGTGAAAAATTCAAAGTGTCAACCTCTTAAAACACCAGAACCCTCAAAAAAAGGAGAAAAATAATTCAATTCACAATCAGAAGCTGCACTATTTGCTCATTTTCAGTAAGGATGAGGTGCACTACAGTCTTTTTTATGCCAAAAGTAGCATTGACAAGATTTTTGTACCCCCTGCATTTAAAAATGCCCGGACTTGTGCACATGTCCGTTGGTTTGGGGAGGGCGCGGGGGGGTTAGCGATCGGCAAAATGACATTCCTCCTTTTGTGTCCACATTCCTCAGGCGGCTCCACTCATTCTGTGTGACTGCGGCTGCTGCAGGGGAAGCCAGGGGCTGCTGAGGAGCAGGAGAAGGAGGAGGATGCTGGAGCTGTGTGTGCATGGGAGAGCGTGGGCCCGGCGCTCCTCTCAGCGGGCCAACAAAAGGTAAGAAAATGGTCCAGTGCCATGGTAATTAGACGTGAATGAGCTTTGAGCGACATGACATGTCTCGGGCCTTTCTCTGCAGCGAAGGAATTTCAACATCCAGCTTGGTAAAAATTGGACTGGACTTTGGGGGGTGGGCGGGGATGTGCCCGTGCACTTTTGAGCACCTGAATTACATTGTTATTTTAATTTATATGCAGTGTTTAATGACCCCTCTGGCTCGTGAAGGTACACAAGCCCGAACATCTTTGTGTGGCCATGAAAAAAGGGCTGAAATACATATTCATAGGGGAGTCAATCACTCAGGCAGAAAATGCAACAATTCCTAATAGTCAGCAATTCTCACTGTTCCTGCTGACTAACATCACATTGACCTTTCACTCTCATAATGCAGGCTGTTCCAACATTGCCCCAATATTACCCTAAGAAAACACATGGACTCTGCATCTCAATGGGCCTGTATGCCCATTCTCCAGCCTCACATTAGCATTCAGAGTATACCCCCCCCCCCCCCTCCCCCTCCATCCCGGGCTAGCTGCTGCTCTCTCTGCAGCCGGCGTTTGCTCATCTCCTTATAATCAGCCTCCCGTTTACATCTTAAAAGCTGCAATACAGCTCAGGAGAGAAAGGCACAGCTGGATAATAATGGCGTTTTTATCTAGCACTGCCGAGCAGAGGGTGTGTGGGTGTGAAAAGTTACAGCAGAGAATCGGGGACACAGAAATGGGATTTTGAAGTGCGTTTGCTGTGACAGGCGTGTTATCTGCGGAGCTGTGAGTGATTGGCCTTGTTAGGGAAGAAGACAGGCTTTAATAATGGAGACGAAACACAAACACTTGGGACTAATGAACCCTGGTTCACTGCTGGGTTGTGGATGAGTATAGCTACCTGGTTAAGTTAAGCTCAGGAGGTTAACAGACTGGGTCAATAGAGAGAAGCCCGACAGAGAGGGACAGAGAGGACAGTAGTTCATAATCTGCTGGGAGTGAGAAAATACAGATCCAAAGAAAAAACACATGATCCACGTGCTGCTTTGAGGACTCAGAGCAACGAGTGCAGTCCAGAAACACATAAATTTCATGATTCATGACTCGCTTTGAAGTGGATCAGTAGCGAAAAGCACAGAAAGTAATATATATGCCTGGAACATTGTGTGTGCAATTTGTAATCGCAGCAGCGTGCCATCCATTTAATCCTTGTTTTTCATGGCATTTTAAGGATTATTCCATACCCAAAAAGCAAAATCTGTGAGTTGGAATCTTTCACTTTATGTTTTTGGGGTTGTTTTTCCACTTTCCTCCAACAACTTAGCATTGAGCTGTTGGTAGCTTTTATTCCAAACATTTGCTCATTCTGCCATTACTCTCACGTAAAACAAGCCTGACAATCAAGTTAATCTGCAACTTAATTTTACTTAATTCATTCAGCCTGACACTACATCCATGTCAATCAGTTTATTCCTGGAAGGGGTGTTTTCTTTTGCCTCAACTAATCACAAGTGAATGACTTTTGACCTGCCAACATAATGTTCAGTCAACAAAGAAGTCATGGGAGTGCTCGCCTGGAGCAGAAAGTCACTTTTTAATGTTATTTGAGTTTATTAACAGTAGCGAACTAACATCCATCAAGTTCATCCATGCTTGTCCACACAGCAAGTGGTTCTTATATAGTGCTTTTCTACTCTACCTGACCACACCAAGCACTTTTTACATCTTGCTGCATTCTTTACCTATCTAACATTCACACACATTCATAGAAGCTAGAGTAGAACTGGAGGTTAGCATATTGTGACTGTGCAGACGGATGGAATAGCAAATCCATCAGATTCTTGGGTTTTAATGATAGAGCTGTGACACTAAAAAGTCTGCTAGCTTACACAGTCAGCATTTTTGCTAGCTCTACTTCTTACCCTTGTAGTAGCTCTATCCATTCTTACTGTTCAAAGCACTTAAAGTGCCCACACATTCATTCAGCACTTTTTATACTAAAGTAGTGTGTAGTGCTTTTCCTGTTACACTCATACCACTGAAATATGCTTAGTGTTAGCAGCTAAGCATATTTCCACCCCCTTCGTGTCTTAATCTTCATTTCTTGCTTCATTGCTAAATGCTTAGCTGAATACGCTAATGCTAATTGTGATGCTAATATCTTAGCTTAAAAACACATTGCCACAGGCACAAAACATCAAAACAGATTGAGTTTATTTTACAATGTATTTTCCCCATCAACATTCAATTGAGAGAAAAACAAACACATCATTATTTCTTATGACTCCTAGGTGGGATACCGGCCAGGGGTCTTGTAACTGGCCATAGGAGACATAAATCAGGTGGCGCTAGTCAAATAATTTAGGCCTGCACTTTGTTTAGGCATTCCACTGCCAGGACCCTGGTAGTCGGCGTGCTCGATCGCTGATATGACTTAGCTGTACACCTGTGCTTTTCCTGACACGACAAGTCAAACAGTGGGCCATGGGCAGACTCAGCACTCGCAGCTGTGGAGTCAGCTGTGTGGTAGCAACAGCACCATGTTAAAAAACCAAACAAATGAAACAATAAGAATCTCACTTTTGCTTTTAACCCAAAAAGCACAGAAAAAAAGATTAAATACAGAGGCCATCCTTGGAAATGTATGAGACCAGTGCAACATAACAAAATTAATGTACACGTTTTTATACATATTTATATTTCACATTAATGATCGCTTTATGCACAGTGCTAAAGAGTAAGCTAGAAACTGCAGCAAGGCTTCACAATCCGGCCAATAATTAGTCCACAAACCAAAATGCCAGTATTGTAAATAAACACGTTAATGTAAACATGTCACCAACACAGAGAAACATACACCTGTACAGTTATCAGGCGGACTTTGGAGACTTATATTCGAATGATAGCCCTTGGATCCTTTTTTTATTATAGGGCTGTTACTGTTTCTAAAAAAAAGTGCACCAGCTTTACAAAACAGAGCAAACAGTGATGATGGGAGTGTGAAGGAAGCAGTCGGTAATAATTTAGCTATCACTACGACATAAACAATCAGAGAGAAGGGTGAGTAGTAGCAGAGCATTTTAAGGAACAGTGCATGTTTAAATAAGTGATTCATTGCATCATTCAGGGGGAAGGAGCTCACTAAAACTGACCAGATAAATTCCAGCCCTGGCAGGAGGTTATGCTCTGCCATGAAGGAAAATGACAGCAGCTGATTTCGTCTTCTTCCAGTTTGTACCTGCTGGGCTGTGACTCAGTACAGACTGAGCGGGAGCATTTATTTATTTTTTTAAAAGGCCCGTTGTGTGCTAGGTCCTTTACATGTCTAAAAATGAGTCTCTCCATCACTTTGTTACATTACATAAGAAGTGAGTGTGAGAACAGAGGTGAGGCAACAGGACGCAAAAGTTGAAATAACCATTGTGGCAGCGGACCAGTGGGCAACTTTCTTATTTACACAATGGCGTCTAATGTGCTTTAATAGGTTTGTTAAGAACACAGGTTGAACAGGTTCTTGTTCAGACAGATAAAGAGAAATGTAGCATTTTCTGTTGTTCATGCGTCCTCTGCTGAGCCACTAAACTTTATATCAGGAACAAGAATTCCAAAAAAGGTTTGTCACATTCCACACATTTTGTACTGAATCCTAGAGGGAAGAGGTGATGGGAATGCATGGGTCAGTGGGGATAGACCGGGAACAGACTGAGCATCAAGAAGAGGATTGGAACTAGGTAGCTCCTCCACAGTGGAGCCGCGAGTGAGGAGACGCCTCCCATCCCAGCTGTAGCCAAACGAGGGGTTAACAGCTGCTCCTGGAAGGTGAAGTCATCCATTGCCAGGTTATCAGAAAGGTCTAAGGAGGGAGACAGACGGAGTCAGAGACGGAGGAGATGGACAGAAGATAATGAAGGAAGGTGAAAGAATGAAAAATATGAGAGAAGCAGGAAAAAGAAGAGGCAATTAGAAATAAAGGCTGCCACAAAAGCTGAAAAACACATGTCTGTCATCTTTCTGCATGATGTCTGACACAGCTGTAAAAACAATGTTACATTGGGAGAAACCCAAGCTGCTCATATAACCAGATGTTGCATGTTATTGTTGTAAACACGTGCTGAATCATACAGACATAAATTTTGCTGATAGCAAGTGCTGAAATGTGGTGAGATGCTGAAAAACAAAAAATTAAAGTGAAAAACCACAAAAGCCGCCTAAGGTCATGTCGAAAACTTAATGTGAATCATCTGTCACAATTTAGCTGACATTTTAGTTAAAACAAGACTATTTAAGACTATTTGTATTATAACTGGGATTTGGCAACAACCCTTCATATTGTTGTTCTTCATATATACTGGTATTTTCCCTCACAACCATCTCTAGGGTTTACTGTAAACAGTAAAAAGGAGATAATATCCAGTGAGCAGCAGCTCTCTGGGTGTTCTGGGTGTCAGAGGAGAATGAGCAGACTGCTTCAGGCTGATAGGAAGTCAACAGTAACTCAAATATCCACTTGTTACAACCAAGGTATGCAGAAGGGCATCTCTGAACACAGAACACATCACAACACTTCAAGCAGAAGACCACACTGGTCTCACTTTCCTGTCATTTCCTGACAGGAAAACGAGGCTACAATTTACACAGATTCACAAAAACCAAACGATGAAAGGTTGGAAAAATGTTGTCGGTCTGATGAATCTCGATTAATGCTGTGATATTTGGATGGTAGGGTCAGAATTTGGTGTAAAGGACATGAACACATGGATCCATCCTGCCTTGTATCAACTGTTTATGTCAGTATCAGTACTCAGTTAGGTTCAGTATTTTCTGTTGGATTCTTCCAGCAGGATAATGCACATCATAAAAATCAAGTAATCTCAAACCGGTTTGTTGAACATGACAGTTAGCTCACTGTATCCAAATGGCCTTCACAGTCACTAGATCTCAGTCCAATAGAGCATCTTTTGGATGTGGTGGAATGGGAGATTTGCATCGTGGATGTGCAGCTTAAAAAATTCTGCAGCAATTGTGTGAGGCTACCATGTCAAGATGGACCAAAATATCTGCGGCATAGAGTTTGAGTTGCTAATTCAGCTGTTTCTGCTGCTTCACACTTGGCAGCAAACCATACAAGTGCAAGGTTGAGATTATCCACTAATGAAGCCAACAGAACCACATCTGCAAAATGCAGAGACGAAATCCTGCAGCCACCAAAGTGGAGACCTTCCGCCTCAGGACTTGAGAAATCGTCAGCATATTACGCCTCGGGAGTGAAAACGGGCTGGTCATCCGGCTGTGCTTTCTCTATGGGAGGCATGCCAATGGGATGGACACAATCCTCAGATCGTTCCTTCTGCTGACCAACTATCCCCAGTTGAAGTCAGCACCAGTGTTACTAACTCTAGCCAAAAGAATAAAAACATACTTTTCACCAAATAAATCTACAGTGATGTTTTTTTCTCCCCTTTCTTCCAAAGGTAATTACTTATTATCTTCAAGGAAGTTGCATATTTCTACTTACTACATGTAAAAATGAGTGCTTTACATGAGAAAAAAGTTATATATAGCTTAAATATTCCTACCCAAAAAAGCAAAATGAGCCATCATCAGAAGCACATATGACAGTCTTGTGAGTATAAAATGCATCTCAAAAATCTCATAAAATGGTTTAACTTCTATGTGTTTACTAAATTTAATATATCCCAAAATTCTCTTCCACACAGAACAAACAATTGCTGTATTCAGACAGTCAATATTCAGTACTGTCAGAGAGAAATCACACAGATGAAGACACAGAATACAACCTGTAATTAGATTGTCTCATCAGTATCATGTGGCAACCAAATGAGCTGTAATGTTTTCCTCTCATCATTCTTCTACTATGATTATGTTAATCTTCTGTCAAATGGTCTGCTTTTACCCCCCCCCCCCCCTTTTTTTTTTTTTTTTTTTTTACAGATCGTGAAATGTTATTATTGTGTATCAGTTACCATTTTAACTGTCTGATATGCCCTTTTGGTTGTTTTGTTTTTACAAAGGTATATTGAAATGTAATCTCTCCCGTTATTGAGTGCTGCTTTGTTTTTCATTCAGCTTTTTGTTCTGGAAATGCAAACTTTTGTTTCCAGTAAGCAGAAAAAGGTGGAAAGTTGTCACCTTTTCTTATTGCTGCATTAACTCTTTCATGCAGACTGTGCATTTTTTCCCTTGAAGATGCACTGTCATTGCCAAGTAGCAGTTTTGTGCTCAGCACTGTATATGAACGTAGTGCTGATGAGAGCACAGGAAGTATGGTTGCTATGTTGTTGCTATGAGAATTCATGCAAACTGGCCAGCAGTAATGACTAAACAATAAAGTGAAAATGAAATATATATATATATATATATTAGGGGTGCAACGATATTCGTATCGATATTGAACCGTTCGATACAGTGCTTTCGGTTCGGTACGCATATGTATCGAACAATACAACATTTGTAATTTATTTTATCAATTTTCCTTCTGACGATGCTGTCTGTGTGGAGCGCTCAGTGAATCTGTGTTCGACTACTCCGCCCAGGCTGCACTGTCGAGCGCAGATCCACTGAGCGCTCCACACAGATAGCATAGTCAGAAGGAAGAGCGCAGGGCAAGCTAGCGAGACAGAAGTTAAGCTCTACTTGCAACAGGCAAATTGAACCTCCCCCACCCTCATTCAGATCTGGCGTTTGGAATTATTTTGGTTTTCATGTGACGTATGACCCTGAAGGTAAGCGAGTCATGGACTAAAGTAAAACAGTATGTTGGATGTGCCACGCAATGCTCAATTACATGGGTGGGAACTAGTGTGTTAGCGCAGTTAGCTCGTTAACGTGTTGGCCGTCTAGCCCCATGCACGGAGCGATCGGTGGTAGCTCGTTAACGGAGATTTGCCGTGTTGTGGCGTTAAGGTCATTTCAACGAGATTAACCTGAAAGCACTAGTGGGAACACAACGAATATGACTGCACATTTACGCCGACATCATCCTAGTGCAAAGACAAGTGGAAGCAGACAAAAAAAAGCAAGCATGCTACTAACTTTAGCCGAGTCATTTAGACAGCTGTTAGCACATGATTCTCCTTATGCTGCTGAGAATATAGCCCAGAAGAAGCGGATAGTATAGCTTTTATTTTGGAAAGAGACATTTCTCTGTAATAAACTCTCTTTTCCAAAGATGAGTGATTCCTCAATCAGATACAGGGCTTGCAATATCGCTAGCCCGACGTCCCGGAGCTAGCGATTTTTTCAGTCGGGCTACCAAAATCTATCTCTTCCCTGCCCGTCGGGCTATTGTAGGAAAAATATATGTCAATGCTTTTGCATTCTTTCAGAAATGTAGCTGGGTAATTATGTCATTGGCATCGGTGAGCCACTGTCAATATGTGACATATTGAAGTCGCGTTTGAATTTGCGCTTGTTTTTTTGCTTTCACTTTGCAATCGTGCGAACTGTGTATAGAGAGCGACAGCACTGATCTGTGAGTGATGATAATTTGTGCACCAATTCCTCTGACATTGTCTTATTAATCGTTAGCTTACTATGCAAACATGACAAGTGAAATCTCCCGCAGCAAGCTTAAACATGTGAGAGGTTGATCGCGCAGAGAATCGCTGAGCTTATGTGAGTGAGCGTGTAAAAGCATTTCAGTTCTGCTGAGCCAAATAAGACAGGTCAGGGTGAAGAAGTGACAGCCAAAGAAAAGCTTACCACAAAACGGAGAAGTTATGACAAATCAGACTATAAGGCAAAAAGAAAGTGCAGCTTTATGGTTTCATGGACAAAAGAATTTCTGTGGCTGCAATATGATGAGCTAAATAACCAGGGCTGCACATAAGTGGTCCGCAGGTGCGCATTCGCTGTCAAAATAAAAAACACGCACAAGGGTTAGGGTTAAATTTAAAAACTGTACTTTTGAGTTAAAATATATATTTATAATTTTAATAAATGACAAATTAAAAATGCATGAACATTTTTTTGTATCGAAAAAATATCGAACCGTGACACCAAAGTATCGAACCGAACCGAACCGTGAATTTTGTGTATCGTTGCACCCCTAATATATACATACATACACACACATATATAAAGGAGAGAGTTGGCATATTTAGGAGAAAAACATTTGTGGAGATAAACTGGAATCTTTTTATTTATTTCATTATTTCTCATGTGAGATTAAAAATAAAATAATATAAAAAAAGAATATCTAGGTTCGTTTTGACCTTGAAAAAAGACTTTTTGTCCCTGCTGTTTTCTCAGTACCAGGGTGCCATCACAGGATTGTTGCCCCTGTATTTGTCATTGCTAAGCTAACCCGTATTTACATGTTTACTGGGGCAGAAACACATCTGTTAGCGGTTCAGCCTAGGACATACCTGCTTACACACTTGAGCAAAAAATAAGTTACTGTGCTGTTATTGCTGTTAAATAAGTGATTAGGGTGAGGAAGTGATAGAAAGTATGCTATTAATTTTCATAATTTTTACAGGTCTGCAACCAAGCATAAATGTTTGGAAAAAAAAGAAAAGAACAGATAACGCACCAGTGGGCAGTCAAATGAAAAAGCCATCTGAGCCAGCGGGGATCAGTGTTCATTAACTGATGGATCCGGCTTCTAAAACACATCTGATGTGGCTTGGACCTTGGAGTCCATCAGAATCAGCTAACGCTCAGGGTTTATTGTATCGCACATTCGCGGCGAGCACTTAAATGGCACCAGGGATAATATGGAGAAAATTAGAGTTGTGCGAGGTTTATGCACTGTTTGCCTCTGGTGAAAGCTTCCATTTAAGGCATACTGTTATTTTTCACTTTCATCTCTCCCTCTGCAGATACTGTAATGATGCCCTGAGGCAACGCAGGTAACTCATTTGCTCCAATGGGGCTGCTTGGGGCTTAGTGTCACTATTTTGTGGATGTGAGTCAGAGAAAGATAATCTCTTTTCCTATTTTTCTCCATCTGTTTTGCGTGCTGCAGTGACTCCTTGGCTACCTGCTGCTCTGATGTTGCTTACTGCTCTCTTGCTGCACTGCATCCACATCTGTTTCCCCCCCTGACACCGAGCAGATCACCCTCCCTTTGTGTGAAATATTCTGTGCTACTTTGTCTGGCAAAAAGCTGTGAGAAAGGCTGAAATATAAAGGGTGAGCTATTAGGGAGGCCAGGAGGATATCAGTAATAAAGCAGCAGTACAGTTAGGAATGCGAGCTATGAGTTGAGCCGCCCTCTGTTAAACCAGACACAAACACACACACATGTGCGCAGGTGGACTTCTGACATAGCTTCCTCCCACACACTCCTGATGGTTGTGCATACATTCTCATCCTCACACACACTCATACCGCACGGTCACATCTGAGCTCCTAAAAATAACACATTGCTCCTAATTGAATTAGCTGTCTCATCTGATCTGTGTACTGTTCCCCCTCACGGCAGCGATCCAGCAGGAGGAAGTGGCTGATCTGAGCCGCTGTGTGATCACAGGGAGCAGTCAGGAATCTGATGAAAGCTTCGCCCTGCTTTACTTGAGTAAAAACACAACAAACCGCCTAACTGTGTAGCGCCTCAGGCTCCTACACACTCAGGCACCATCTTGAATAGAGAAATACACTCCAGTTCAAGCATAAAAATGACTCCTAACTCAGCAGACAACTTACAAATAACCTGTTTCAAACTGCACCTTTAACCACTTCGTTATTAGCAGCCTGTGGCAAAATTTTTTTTTTTTTACATCAACAAGGTGATTCCCAAAGAGCTATTAGCTGACACCTTGGCATATCTTGACATTATGCACTTTGTGTCCTGAAGGAAATGAGAAGAAACCCTGACTAAGAGAGTCCTGGCTGTGTTGAAGAATAAACTTTCAAGCTCATTAGAATTGTATAAACTCTGTTGGTGCTTTACATATAGTCTACTTCCATGTATGTTTGCACACTTCCTATTGTTCTAGCAAAATGCAATGAAATGAGTGGCTCAAGATTTTAGCACAGCACTGTAAATGCACTCCAGAGGTTCGAAATGCATCTCCTACAAATTTCTTTGCCGTTACATCATTTGAATGGCGGCCAGGGGACAATTGACTTTTTTTCCTCCTCCTGTGTCCTCTGACATGGCAGTGGGCAGGCATTCTCTGGGGCTCTGAAAGAACGATTTGTCACTGTCGACAGCGGCGCACTGTACTGCCGAGCCAATTAAGCTCAAGGTGCAATTTGATACAGCTTTTATATACACTGTGGGTAAGAGGGAGGGCAGGGTCTCGGACGGGGGTGGTGGGGGGCCGTTTGCATGTGCGTTTGCATTTGTGGAGTTGTGCGGGGATGATTGAGTGGGGTGTGTGCGCACGCCCGTCCCTATGTGTGGTTGTGAAAAAGCTGGAGACAAAGTGGGAGAACATTGTGTTGGTGTTGCTTTACAGCGGCAATAATGCGAGTGAAAAAAAGGGAAAAATCTCAGGCTCTGAAAAAAATCCCTAAAGCCGGGGAGGGAGGGGAGAGAGAGAGGGCCTTTTCTTGCTAGTTTAAACACTTTGACATGAGCAGCACCACAGAGGGGCCTTGTTCTGCAGGATTTAAAAACAACCCAATGGGGACTGAACACTATGCAAACTTAGATCCCTTACACTCCTGCGCAGGGCTGGGACTAATAATATCCTGGTATAATTAGTGATGAACACCTGTGCCTGTGTGCAGCAAGTAAGTGAAAGTGACTGAGAGGAGAACACAGACACAAGTAATCCAGATTCTTTTCCCCCTTTTGAGGAGGAACCTGGACAGCGGACAGACAGGGACAATTAGGCAAATAGATGGATAACTCCTGGATATAAATAGAGCCACAGTCCAGACTGTGATTAATGTGACCAATGTGGTCCCTGGTGGCTTTCGGCAGAACACAGCCCCCCTCCTGCTCATCCATTCAGAGCCTCTGCAAAAAGACGCCACCTTGCTAGCGTACCCCTGCTACCTTTATCGTGGCCTTATGAGCTTGAGTTACGATCCAGGGGAGAGGTCAACAGTCCAACCATTGATTGGTAACGGTAAAGGCTCTGGGCTGCGAAGCAAGCACGGTAGTCACATGCAAGTTAACAAACGAGGTCGCATTCAGGGTTTAGCTTTATGTTTTCTTTAGTGACCGGTCCCTGGGAGGACAGACCAATATATCCAGGCGCTGCAGTATTTTAGCGGGGGAGCGGATGTTTGTTTGGATTCTCCTCACAGGTCAAACGGTGGCTGCAGTGTGTGTGTGTGTGCGTGCATGTGCATTAAGTATGTCTGTTGTCTCTGTCTGTGCAAAAGGAGGACAGGGGGAAGACAGAGAGGGAGGGGAGTCTGGAGCGTTGTTTTCAGCAGCGCTCGGTGCCCGAGGCTCGTCCTTTACGCTTTGCAGTTGTCACAACAAGCAAACTATGTAGAAAAGTTGCAACGGCGAGCAGAGAGAGACGCATTTCCCAGCACAGGTGAAGAGTACAGGTTGGAGAAAAAATAAATAAATCACACAAAATGCTGTCGGTAAAAACGTTTTCTTAATTTAACTCATCTTAACAGAGTGGGTGCACACCAGTGGCTGAAGCGTTACTGTAACCCCTCCGGTGAGAGTGTGTGCCTTCATGGTGCAGTACAGTTTATTCAGTACATGTGTGCTATGCACAAAGGCCTTTTTTGGTCAGATAAGTATGTGGAATGTTAAGTCTCCAAACACAGGTGCTTCTTATGAAATGGAGGAGATGGTTTAGATTGCTGCTACATTGGCAGACGATGTGTGCGCATAACACATCTAAGCTGCTCAAATTTGATCTGGGTTTTGAAGATTCAACAGATTAAGTGATATTTTGGTTTCCAAGATAAAGCAAATATTTTATCCCTTGTCCCATCGCAGCAGAGCAAACTACTCGCTTGGATATTAAACTCAGCAAATTTAGAAATTGAATGGCCAGCATGTATATATGTATATGTGTGTGTGTGTGTGTGGAGTCTTCTTTCAGTAGCCGCCCTTACAGCTGCAAAGACATGGGTTCTATAAAAACATAATAGGAGCTGCTCATTCGTTTGGCTTATCTGGAAGAGATTAACTGATAAGACAGTGCACTGTGATTATCGGCTCCTTGGTCACATTCTCAAACTCTGACACTTGGCCAGGGCGCTGAGTCCTGGGACACTGCTTGACTGAGAGCCGGGAGTGAAATGAGGGAGCGGTCCGGGATGCCTCTGTCGATGGGCTGGGAATGTGACCGTCTGCCTCCACACCCACAGGCCGACCACAGGGGCGCTCGGAGAGGCTGGGAATGTCGGGCCAAGAAAAACGGGACGCCCAGAGGCGGCCCTGGCGCTGGCCTTTGCAACGGCGCTGCTCTCTGAGCTACTCCGGCCTCCCAACTTCCACAACTCTGTTATTCTAGACAGAGGGACCCTCCCACACAAAGGGCAAGAGAGCAAGACAGAGAGACACGATGCCAAAGAGGGCCGGGGACATGAAAACACAGATGATGGCGTTTTAATTGCTTTTGAAAAACAAAGGTGCACAATTGATTAAAAAATGCGAGAAGACGTTGCTTGAGTGAATCTGCAAAAGTTCCCCGTTGCTCCGATGGGAGAGGAATACACCCTCCTGTCGACCGGGGAAAACCGACCCATCACAGGCACTCTCTCAACTGCGGCTTGTGGAACAAATGCAAGTCAACAGTTATTAATTAACATGGTCAACGAAGGGCGGTGCTGTCACCGAGGGAATGACCAGCATGCTGCACCCATTACCCTCTCCCCTGCGCCATCCAAATTAGATTTACTCCAGTGTATTTATAGTCTCCGCCTCCCGAAGCAGCTAATATGATCACAGAAAGGAGTAAAAGATCTAGCTTGAATAGAAATAAAAGCTTTGAGCAGGGACGTAAATTTTAACCGAGAATTCCTTGCAGTGCTGACGCTGTGAGGGCGGAAAGTGTGCGCACTAGCGAGAGAGGTAAAAACCATAACAAATCAAACATACAAAGAGTTGATTCTGTACTCAGGGCGAAGAGCTCATTCAGGGCGGGGGGGGGAGCGCTTCTGCTTACAGAGAAGGGCTGTGAACCCTCTAAGAGGTCAGTCCTGAGGCGGGGTCAGAGGTTGGCAGGGTGCACTGTTTGAGACTGCTTCTGAAAAGACTGGACAATGGCAGTTCTTATTGGAACAAGCGAGAGACTGGCATAGAACGACAGAGACACGAGAGAGAGAATCAAGTTAGTGGGTAGCTGATGGGTCAGCATTTGACCCAAGGGGCATCCTGGGCCTCGTCCTGGTCAAGCTGCCTCCAACAAGCACATTTTTTGGATTCTGTCTTTATCTTCTTATAATAAAGGAAGCCGACATCCCACAAAAACATGTTTACATTCTTTTCCTGGGTCCGGCAATCAGCTCAGTAATGGAAATGGTGCTGGTAGATTCTGATATGTTTGTTGTTTAGATGTCCTCACTGACTAACCAGCCGAATTGTCCCCACATTCCTGTCATAGAAAAAAGCCAGACTACAAATACAGCCAGGAGTGACAACTTGGCTGGTCTGACTGCACACGCAGAGAGCTCCTGCAGCGCAGTTTCACTATCTGTCTGAGCCCTTTTTAGTGGTTAGCCTGCGGTTTCCTGCAGCAGCTCCGAGTGTAGTGACAGCAGGACTGTTCACTGTGTCGTCGAGTTACTTTCACGAACAGCCTGGAAGGAGAGAGTGAGAGCAGGCCAGAGGGAGGGGAATGGATGGAGGGAAAATTTAAAAAACGCAGGTGAGATTAGAGGGTTAACGTGTGAATTGCAAACCTCCCAAACTCTCAGCCGAGCTTTTAAGACATTCCCCACAAAATGGCTTCTGTGTGTCACTGTGGCGGCGAGCAGCAGAGCTGCGGACCTCGAGAATGGTCCCGCTGTGTGCAGAGTGTTTGTGGACTGTGGCTGAGCTGATGGACACGACCCAGGAACAGGCCTGGAATCAATTTAGGCGTCCAGAAAGTGCCTGTGAATGTAAATAAAGCTCTTGAGCAAACAAACGCTTTTCCGAGAGGCACACACAAACACGGAGAAATGCAAAAGGCCTACAAAATGAATCAAATGCTGGTGGGCCCCCTTCAAGTACATGATGAGAACCCAGCTCTGAGCCCTTGTATCCACATAAATTAAAACCAGGACTCTTCTTCCTGCCTTCTGGTTAATTTGGAGTGTTTTATCCCTGAACTGATCTGAGATAACACCATGACAGAAGACCAACGACAATAAGAAGACAACATCATCCCCCTGTTCCTCTCCCCCCTCTTTTTCTGCTCCATTTCCATCTTCCCCTCTTACTGCCACCTCATTCAGCTCAGGAACTGGGGACACACAAGGCCTTGTGATCAGCCCCAAGAAGAACAAGACTGGGAAACTATGACTCTTACTAGCCAAGCCTGTTTACACAGATGGTGGCAAGCTTCATTATTTTTGTGAGGGGTGTGGAAGGAGGAGGATTGGCTGAATTTACAGAAGTTGTTTATAAGCTCAAAGAGGGATGGACACAGAGAACATTGGGTCAGAACATTTCCAGTGTGTTGCACATTATCAGCCCCCTCAACTACACAGCCTTTCAACAATTCCTCTACCTCAAGGATTTCACGCTGTCATCAGTTTAAGACTTCTCCAGAAATTTTATATACCCACTCCGGCAAACAGTTAGTACTTTGAAATCATTTATCATGTGAAGCCTACACAGATTTGCGCTGGTAAACAGTCATCATTGTGTCAGACAAGGACGAAAGCAGCAGGCACTTTGTCCAAATCTCTTTTTGGAATGAAGATTTTGATTTGCAGTAATCCTGCAGATCACATCATTTTAATCTATGCATTTTATTTTATATGTATTTATTTAAATACATATATTTTAGGTACATACGTGGTCAAAACAACCTGCTGAAGTTCAAAGTGAGCATTAGAATGGGGAGGAAAGTGACACTTTGGACAGTCCATGGTTGTTGGTGCCAGGTGAAGCTGCTCTGAGTATTTCAGAATCTGCTGATCTACTGGGATTTTATCTCCATCTCTAGGGTTTCAGAGAACAGTTGTAAATAAAGAAAACATCCAGCTAGCTGCAGTTGTCAGGGTGAAATGCTTTGTTGATGCGAGAGGTCAGAGGAGAATGGCCAGACTACTTTGATATGACAGGAAGGCAACAGAAGCTCAAATCTCTGCTCATTAAAACAAAGGTGTGCAGAAGAGCACTTCTGAATGCACAACGTGACCGCACTGGGTGCCACTGCAGAATTTGTTGTAAACATGAAAAGATGGATCCATCCTGCCGTGTGTGAAGCTGTGGAGATTACTTTAATGTCCTACTTTGGGACCATTAGTACCGACTGAGTATCAACGAAACGCAACAGCCTTCCTGAGTATTGTTGCTGACCATGTCCATCCCTTTATGACCACAGTGCCCCCATCTGCTGATGACTGCTTCCACCAGGCTACTCATCATGTCACAAAGCTGAAATCACCTCAAACTGGTTTCTTGACATGTACTCATGTCATGTGAGAATGGGAGATTCACGTCATTGATGTGCCGCAAACAAATTTGCAGGAACTCTGATGTCATTATGTATTTTAATACGGACAAAATCTCCACAGTGTAACCACCAACTGACCCATTTGTCTATCTCGGGGGTGAGCAACTCCAGGCCTCGAGGGCCGGTGTCCTGCAGGTTTTAGATCTCACCCTGGGTCTACACACCTGAATCAAATGATTAGTTCATTAGCAGGCCTCTGGAGAACTTCAAGACATGTTGGGGAGGTCATTTAGCCATTTAAATCAGCTGTGTTGGATTAAGGACACATCTAAAACCTGCAGGACACCGGCCGTCGAGGCCTGGATTGCCCACCTGTGATCTATCTAAATACCTTTGCAGGTATTTGAAAAAGGAAACAAACCTTTTGCAAGGTTGAGAGATTACGAGTATCACTTTTAGAGAATACAGTGCTAATAATGAAATGTCCAAAACATTACAGTAACCACCTCCTTTAACAGCAACTTTGTGGTTCACTGATAGATATATTATCACATTTTCTTCGTACTTAATTAGTTCTGAACTCCTTATAGAGGTAAACACTTCAGATCTGGCATCGTATTGATAACCTGGGTAATAACTGTTGGCACATTTGGCACTCAAATTCAAACTAGTCTCAGCATCTAATATTTTGTCCAATCACCACACAGAGCTCACAGTATTTGACTTCTTTTCAATGTTTTTCTTTAATCGTTTTTCACCTCCTGTTACCCAACATGTTTTTACAATTTTTTTTTCAAAAAATAATTTCAGATGTCATAATTTTAGAAAGAAAAATGTTGAATGAAATGTTTAAAAAGACAACTTAATGCTGATCGATGCACGGGCCAAGGAGTGAAGCGTGTTTTTTCTGTCTGCCACGTGGGCATGCAGGCACCTGCACGCTTCCTCTCACATGTGCACCGTCTGAGCCCGTCTCTTTCTCATCCTGGCCTGTGGCACCGAGCCTCCCTGGCTGGCAACCATATGTTGATGACTCTTCATGAGTACAGTAGCGCTGATGATCAGCTCTATGAAATTACACGAAGCTTGAAGAAGAAGGAAATTGCTTATAGGGTGGATGCATCCGGTGCTGTTAATGTAAACTGTGTCCGCTGTGATGAAGACATGTGCAAACACTGTTGTGGAAGACAGGCACCGTGTGACTCACCTATCAGGTGCAGAAGGGTCAGAGGTCACAGCTGCAGTTAATTAACATACCATGCTGGAGCACTGACAGCACGTTAGGCTGTTAATTTGACCCACATACAGAATAAAGAATGTTTAGGTTTCCCAGTGTATCAGCCTTTACAGTTATCAAAGGTGTTTTTGTCTCTTTGTGTTCGTTCCCCACATTCTCTCATCACCTTCTTCGCTCTTTTACTCACTCCTTTGTTCCAGCCGCAAAATTTGTAGCAGACCTGAAAGGTGAGCCGAGCCCAGCCTCTCATCGTAAGCCGCGTGTTTCACATTACAGGAATATTTCCACTTTGTATTTTGCTAACCTCTGGCGCTGATAAAAAAGATCCAGAGCTCCCAAAGGAACGGCTTTCCTTCGGGGCGCTTATAGTGAGCGAATGTCTGAGCTCAGGAACATAACAAGAGGTCTATTCACGTGGCTCCTGCTGAGCATAGCGAGCAAAAGCCCGTCCAGCTCAGCAAGAAAACACACGAGGCAGGGATCTGAGCTGCTGAGCCAAAGCAGAGCACACTGTTTGCTTGCAGACTACCGAATGTTTCCAAACTGCATCAAAAAGCCATTTTCGCAGGTTGTTTAGTAGTAGTCCACTTAGCGCCACAAAAAAACCAAAAAACAACCCTTTTATTAAAGGGAATTAAAATTGTGTGATTATCTTAGCCACTTCTCTGGATTAATCACTCGTTTTCCCACTGTGTACTGACTGGACCATGAAATATTACCTTGATCCTACTGGGAGTTATCTGCTGTATTTCACTGGGCTTCCACACTGAGCTGGAAACAGATGATTCCCTCACTGCCAGCTTTTCACAATTACATTTTTTCTTCAAATTTTAAGATTTTATGCAGTAAATGAGTGTGTATTAGCAGATGTTTTTGTGACGTTTTTTAGCACCAGGTGGAAACAGGAGAAAAAAATGTGAGGCTCAGGCAATGAAGAGAGGCTTTGAGAGGAATCTGTGAGCAGGTTTTTGCAGAGATGGCGGCACATCCTTTGTTTCTCATAGAGGCCATACAGTCGGTGGCCAGGTGTGCATGAAAGCACAGAAACACAGGTGAGCCCTCATCATAAAGGTAAAGACACGCCATATAGAATCACATTTTACTGGACTACAACAAAGCCAGAGACAACTCCATCTGTTCACAAACACACATCTATTCATAGGTACAGTACTGTGCAAAGACTTCCATCGTTCCTTCATATTTTCCTTCCAAGGAGCCTCTTTCTAGTCATTTTAAAGTCGTCTTTCAACATTTCTTCAGTCCGTTACTTGTACTTGACCATTTTCAGAAGAATGACTTTTGTTTTGTTTTGCTTGGTTGTTAAGACACTTCACACTGACTTAGGATTCAGTCAAGCATAAAAAAGGAGCTTAACTCAAGAGATGAACCAGCTTAATGTCTACACATAACAGAAAATCTAGCAAAGAACTGATTTTTAACTGTATCTTGAGGCACTTGTTACAAAGATACACACAGTGGGGGGAAATAATTTAAATAATGAATTTGAAAAGAGCACATTAAATAAAAGTTATAAATTGATTTCCATGTCATTGAGTGAACAACTCAACAGCCCAAATTCATCAGGAGATCAAATGATTATTTCATGCACTATAGTGTGTTTGCATTTCTGTATTTCAATCTCCAAAAGATAATATAGTTATCATGAGAGGTATAAAACTATATTTTTAAAGAGCTATTAGCTGAAAACTTCATGGTGTTGTGCAGTTTGTCCTTCAAAAGTTTGAGGAAACAGGACAAGTGGAGGATAAAAGAAGTAGTATCAGGCCTAAAAACTGTCTGCAGCCTATAAAAAGTATCTGAACACATATGACACAGGATGTGAGAGGTGGATCCAGTCCTTGTAGTAAAACATTAGGTAGTTATGGCAGAACTTAATATATCTTACTTTGTGGTAAAGCACGGTGGAGGCTCTGTCACGATACAGACTACTTAAGGCCCAGAACCTGGTTGCTGTTGCTCAGATTGGGAGGTTGGTGGTTCGATCCCTGGCTCCCCCAGTTTGCATGCCAAAGATACTAACTCTGAGTTGAACTCCGATGCACCCATCGGAGTATGAATGCGTATGAATGACAGTTAGAAAGCACTGAAAGTATAGATAACAGTGCTTGTGTCATGGGTGAATGCGGCGTGTTGTATACAGCGCTTTGAGTACTCCAGGAGAGTAGAAAAGCGCTATATAAGAATGAGTCTATTTACCAACCACATTTCAATAAATCTCCCTGTAAATCCAGTGATCATAAAAATGTATCCACAACCCCGCTAATGCAACATTTGCATCATTAAATGATTCGCAAATTTAATGCTGTTTTCTTTTTTTAACACCACCTCAGGTCATGGCATAGAGATTCTTTGGTGTGTAATTTGCAACCAGTTTGGTTCAGGAGGTATGGA
Source organism: Simochromis diagramma (assembly GCF_900408965.1). Classification (NCBI taxonomy): domain Eukaryota; kingdom Metazoa; phylum Chordata; class Actinopteri; order Cichliformes; family Cichlidae; genus Simochromis; species Simochromis diagramma. Next base: position 3,201,362 of record NW_024387477.1, read on the forward strand.
GGTGGGGCAGGTGGTGGTGGGGTGTCCCTGTCCTGGAATAGCTCCGGGACTGGAATGTTCTGGGGAATGTGTAGCGCGAAGGTTTGATTGGCTCGGGAGGAGAAGCGTGTCGGTCTGCGTATGTGTTGTCAGAAGGTTATGGAATCTGCGCAGAGAGTCGGTGAGGAGAGATCCGTCGTTACCGTTTGGTAACAGCCTCGCTCTGGTCACCAGGCTGACAGCTGACTACGTTGGTGGCTTAGCCCTGCCTGTCTGCACCTTGTTGTTGTGGCTTCGGTCACCTTTCCCCACGGCCTGTGTGGGTATGCGTGTGTGTCACACCACTGATCGCTTACCAGGCTTTGTGAAATCCGATCTGCCTCGTCCATCTCAGACCAGCAGAGCACAGACAAGCAGCCCATTAGGCCCCTCTGCTCTGCAGGTTAACCTTTGAACTCCAGTCCCCCGTTTGACCAGAATGGACTGAGAGGCCGTGTGGGGTCAGCATTTTGCTAGGTCATCACAGGCTATCAGCAGCTATCTGTGCATCTGCCAATAAGCACCGACTTCTCAAGGTCTACAAACATTACTGACTTGCATAGAGGCCGGTGCAAACAGGCTTTCAGGTGGTTGCAAACACACACCGATGCACACATACCTAATCTAGAAATATACTGCAGTGAAGCAGAGCTGCACAGAGAGGCTGACAGGAGTGTTTAAGAGAGGGCATCAGGCTCTCACGCTGGAAGCGATGGCCCTGCAGGATTCCTGTGTGAACCCTGGGTTCCTGCTCTCGCTCCCTGCCCGGCAAACCCAAATCTCTGCCACAACATCCCAGACAGGAGGACTACTCCCACTGCTGTGTTTGCTCAGCTGCGCTGGCTTTGTATCAGTGTATCGAACCCTCTTGTTTCTGCTCCCTGGGTGTTTTCTCCCTCTTCTTCTGTTTGGTTTTTTTTCTTCCAACTGTTTGTGGCCTTTTTTTTGTTCTCTGTTTGTCTTTCACAGCGTGCATCTGACGTTTTTCACAAGATTGACGGCAGGTCACGAGGTGGAGGTGAGGCAGCTACCTGCGGAAGTCTCATGTCTCCTGCCACATAGTGTCACGTTGGTGTCAACATGCACAGCAGTCACGTAAACCACCTCTCTGCTTTGGACTGCGATCGCTTTGACTCGCTGCAAAAGAGGCTAGATCTGTTAATCTGGTTAGCGGGCACAAACATAAACAACTTAACAACCTTTTTCTTCTTCCTTTTACAGCCTGGCTCATAAATACAAGTTAAGCTGATTTTGATTTGTCAGCATGGATACAGCATCACTTAAAACCACACAAATTAAAGTCCATATCGTGTGCGTCTAACCTGCAAAGATGCGTAATCGCTTGCGTCGTGGTGGCGGGCCCAGCCCAGACACCCCCGCGCACTCGTCCTCGTCGTCGCAGTCGCCACTCTCAAATTCCTCCTCCCCCTCTTCGCTCCACCCGTTCGCTCCTGCTCCACGAGACCGGGCTCTCCAGCGCTTCTCAGACACCGTCACAATCTGCAGCAACTGTGGGACAAACAGGAAGCGGTTAAAGGTAATCATGTGAAAAAAATGCACCCTCAGCCTCTCCGTGAGTCACTCTGCGGCTGCGGAGTGGGCCTGCGCACATTAAAAGTTTAACAAAGCTGTGAAAATAAATAAGGGGTGTCTCTTGATCTGAGTGTGTAGCATGTGATTATAACAGGGTGAGGGGAATTCCAGGGAAAAAGGAAAAAAGTCGGCGAGATCTAAAAAAGGTTGGTATTTACCAAACGTGTATGACAATCACCAGGCAGGAAAAACAGTTTTGTTATCGGTGCCAGTTTTGTTATTTTTGTCCAAACGTGATTCATTCAAAGGGCTGCGGCTTTTGCTCCATGTAATTTGCCGGTCGAAAAAGAAACTGTGGGGTAAGCAGACTGGTGTGATTGTGTTGTTACTGGCAAACATCATTGTCTTGAGTGGTTGTCTCAGGGCAACAAGGATAACACCACATAACACACTCCACCCGAGTGGACATCAAGGTCCCCCCCCTCCCCCAGCAACTAAAAATACACAGCTAGATGTGAGATTAGGAGAAATGATGTTTGCAATATTTTTGGAGCATTTTAGCTTGAAAAGAAGATAAAATCCAGCAGATGGATCAATACGACATCAAAGCAAGATGGTAAGAGACAAACATGCACCACAAGCTCGAGTAAGTGTGCGACAGAAATGTGATTTTCAGCATAGCCTTTATCCAGTTTGGCCTCTGGGCTGGAAAAGCAGTGGCTGTGTGACTTAGACAATTTACAGAAGCTCATAATGAGTTCTGCAACACATTCCTTAACTTCTTCTTCCTTTGTTTGGGAGAAATGTGGGAAACTCATCAACTCATAAATCATATAAAAAAAAAAATACCCTGGAGCTGTTAAGCTATTTCATTAACGATGTTTAAATTCCAGTCGACCTAGTATAATAAAAATACATCAAGTTTTACACGTTTAATAACTTAAACTGAATGAAACATCCTTGAAAAACCTCATTCAGTTCCCATCTTACATTCGTGCGTGAAAAAAAAAAATGCGTGTGAGAGCTTGGAGACAACGTACACGGTCGCACTCTGACCATCGTTCAGGCTTCATGACATCACACGTGATTGAGAGCCTCGCCAGAGGAACAGATGTGCTAAATTCCAGCCGCCTGCCCTCTCTGGCAGCGTCCTCTCATCTCGCCGCTCAAGCTCCTCCTTGTTTGTTTTTTATTGATTTCCTTCCTATCTGTGTACGTCAGCATGCATATTTTGCTGTTGTTTCTAGTTGTCTTTGGGAGAAAATTGGGTTCATATGGGCCTCGTCTCAGGTCAGCTGCGACGTCTGTCTGGGCCCAGACTCGTGTGTGTGAGTTTGTGTGCGCGCGATAGAGAGCGGGGGTATAAAAAGCCCAAGCTAATCACAGAATTACGTCAGTCGGAAGATAAACAACCCTTTTCCCTTCGGCTCCATATACAAGCCAGTCAATCTGGCTTTTACAAGTGACATAAACTCTAAATTTTGGAGCGGGAACACACATTACCCTGTTCCCAGCACAGCCAACCAACAAACCTCCATTCATTTAGCAACATTGAGGCCATACACTGATGATGACCACAACATTTTTAAAAGCCTGGTCACTTGGACCGAGGGACGGACAAACAGTAACTCACAGACATCGGATCCACAGGAATATTTTAGCTTCTTTTTGAGGCTGTGCAGCGAAGCACCACCTGCTGACAAAGCTGAGCTCTCATGAAAACACCCCGTTATCTTCCACAAGTACACTCTCCACATCGTGAATGGAACTTTAATGTACTGAACTGTGTTAAAGAGACATATGTGTTTGCCTGCATTCGCCAGAGCCCTCCACAGATTTACCAAGCTGGGCCCGAAATTCCTTCTAACGACTTGTATCCTGGCAACTTGTCCAGACTCAGGCACGGGAGGGGCAAACCTTGTTAAAAGGCAAACAGACACTTGTAAAGCAGGGAGAGAATGAGGTGGCTCGGGGTATTTTAGAGCAAAACCTAAAAAAAGGAATGAGGAGAGGAGGGAAAACCACTGATGTCAACAGCCGTGTTTGGAGTTTACTGCCATGAGCAGATCTTCACCTTCCAGTATACATACAAACTCGCATAAACAGACACTCTGACGTCTGCTTTACTACATCCTGACGGTAGATGACACAGGGCTAAGTGTTTACAGTCGTGCAGGATCTGCAGCTTGGTGGGGCTTTGAGCTCAGCGCTAATGTGTCGGCAGGCTAATATCCTCACAATAACAGTGCTGACACACCGGTGTTTGTCAGGTTTCATGTTTACCATCTTAGTTTGGCATGTCAGCTAATGTCACAATCAATTTGTTTAAAAGAATAAATGTTTTGGGTGAATGACCGAATTGAATCACTTAAAAGCTCTTAGTCAGCTGCGAGCAAACATGCGGGGATATATTCAGTCACTGAATGAGTAATTCAGTTCATTATCCTAACACGGAGGTAGCTGGGAGTTAACGCTATACAATCAATGGCCTGCTTCCTCAAACAGAAAACCACACAAAAGCAAACACGCACCTTCAAGTTTAATGTTGTGAAAAAGTCAGACGATCCCACCGATCTCTTAGATGAAATGGTCAACTTTACAGCAGAATTTAAAATGCTTACAGCCTGCTACAAAGAATAAATATTTTTGTCTTATACCCAGTTTTCTCCTTCGTAAAGATACATTTAGTCATTTTTTGAAGTTTATTCAATGGAAAAAAATGTGGGACTCATAAATATACATTGATTAGTGTGTAATTATTATCTTCCAACAAACTGATGAAGTCTCATAGACTGCAGGGCGCCGCCATGTTGCCCTGCCATCTTGAATACCATGGCTGAGATGGATATCACCATTCCCCCAACCTCGTTTTATGTTTGTGGCAGGAGAACGACCAACTTATAGATGCTTGCACTCAGTGGAGGCAAGTTTTAATTCATGCCTGGACCTTCAGACTCAGACATGGTGTGTTATAATCTGAAATGGGTCCCCTTCACCAATCAAGCAAAAATGCGAACGAAAGAGACAACAAGCAACTTAATAAAATGTCATCCTCGTCTTCAAGCATTATGCCCCGAACTGAAGTTAGAGCTCTAACACACCAGTATCCAACAATCCACAACAAAGAAATTCAGGAAAAAAAGTAGCATCCTCACTATATCACCTCAGTATCGCTGTCATCAGACAGATGTGAGCTTCTCAGACTCATCAACCTACATCGGACTCCTTTCACCAGGTGCCAACGAGGCCAGTGGCTGCTATTGGACGAGTAATAAATATAATGAAAAACATGTAAACATGCTAGCTGGATATATGCAAAGCAACACATGTAAAAATTTTAAAACACAAAATCAATAGCAGTTTAAACCTGGTGTGTCATCTGGTGGGTGTGACCCATCTAGTGCGCGCCTACACCACCAGCAACCGCCGCTGCTTGTGGATCAATGAAAAGCTGACCTGAGTCTGTAAGTCCCTTCCTGCTAGTACATAGTGTCTTTGTAGTGCCACACATCAACAGAGCACCCTTTGGACTCAGGCGGAGCTACAGGGGGATTGGAGGAGATCTGACCCCTGGCAGTGGTGCGTGAACATGCCCTCATGGCCGCGAACCAGATCCCCAGCTATGGGTAGTTAGCACCACTGCCTTGTGGTTGTGTCGGGAGTGACAAAGACCAAAATCCAGAATGGAGTCTCAAAGTTGGTTGGATGACTTTCTTGTCACTGTCAGGAAGCTCCTGCATCCTCCCGCCGTTCCAAATATATCCTGGCACTGGATCCAGAAGTCCCCCTCACTTTAACCCAAATCACACACACACAAGTCACAACTTCCAGCAAAAAGTCATCGTCCTCATGGCAACCGATGGATTACACTGTATAATGTGCGGTGCAGCTGCAGCATGAAAACTGAAGGAACATCGTACATTTGTTTGCTGAACACACGATAAATGTACATTTTGAACCTTGAAACAATAAGGCATTTATGATTCACCTCAGCTTCAGAGCTCTGATCAGTTCAGAGAACACTGTTATTTTTCTGAGGAATTATTTTAATTAAAACAATTCTCTGGATTTTGAACAGAAAAAAGTGCTGTGCACATCACAACGATTGACATTCTAGGATTAATTGTTTTGTCTTAAACCACTGTATTGGATAAATCAATATTTAGCCCTGGTAATGGAGCACAATTAAAATGTCAAAGAAATAACAATTCATTCTGATGAAGACATGAATGCTGTTATTGTCATTGTACATCTAGAGGGCACCACAAAAGTCACTGTGGATTAAATATTTAGAGACCACAAATATGCCAGCCGACCAAGTAAGTCTAGAAATATTTTGCCGAGCACGAGAAACCTGCCAGTGACACCAGAGACAGTTTACAGGAATAGTTCTCACGGGTATTACTGCTAACCTTCATGACAGTTTGATAACTGTTAAGATAAAGTAGTAGACAAACCAACTAACCGACCAACATTGTCTCAGAGCTAATCTTTTTTTTTAAGATGTTGATTAAAATCTAGTTTCATGCACACATTTGAGTGAAGAGCATATGAGCTGTACATGGAGAACGCATGAAAACGGTTTTGGAGAATTAAAAAAAGAAACTGTATATGCAGGCATGGCACTGACCCTTCTCCACAGCGGTACAGAGGGGAGGATGACAGGGCAGTAGCTCTGTGGCAGGGCGCTGTGGATTCTGCCCACTGGCTGCCCGCCTCTGCTGCGGCTGCGGTAGCATGTAGGGGTGGGGTGGATGTTTGTATCGAAAGTGACACTGCGCTTTTGGCATGGCAAAGCCGCTGCGTGATACGCCAAGAGCATCCAGATTTACCACAAGAGGAGAAACCTCAAGCAGCTCTGAACTGGAATCTTCTGCAATTATAAAAAAAGAGAAAAGAAAAACCAAAGCAAGAGGAAGCAGGGAGGAAGCAAATAAAAGGGACTTTTTTTTTTCGAGAAATGTTCGGCATGTTTTCCATTACGAGAGGAAATCTCTCGCTCTCCTCTTCTCTGTTTCGCGAGTAGCATCGGGAGCTGGCTCCCACAGACAGCTGGACACAGGGAACATGTAATCAGCTCGACCATAGGCATCCCGCACGCCACAGGGTTCACCTCCCTTTAACACAAAAGTGCAAGTCACACCAAGGAAACATGGGCTCAAAGGCTGCACACAAAGCCCAAACATGTGGCAGATTGCTCAATGCAGGCCAGCCCAGACAGAGACACAGAAACCACAAGTCTGTCACTGCCTCCCACACATGACATGAACTCCACACAGGGTCACTGCTCGACACGACAGCTGCAGCTGAGCCTCAGAGCCTCTGGCTGACCTCCGCTGATAGAAATCAACCTGCGCTCGCTGATCATCAGCTGTGGTCTGCTCGAGCTGGCACCGAGATCTTGGATCACATTTTCCCATAAGTCACAGAAATTTTCAGAATGTAGGAAGAGCCTGGTTGAATGGGTGATAGTCAAAAATGGAGAGGATGAGTAAAAAAGGAAAAGTGCATGGAATTTTTTTTATCAGTGTCTGTGATTGGGATCTGGGCCTGTGTTATGTCCTCCTCTACATGCACAGGACTTGTCTGGACATGCTGCTATGTGACTCGGCCCAGATGGAATCTGTAGGACTGAATGTTTCTATCAGTGCTTCAACACATTTACATCACGCCTGCAAATCTAATCTACAGAATTCAAGGATTCTGTTTCCAAACAGACTACCTCCCATAAGTTAAAAAAAGAAAGTTCCTCAGTGTTTAATTGTTCTGACCTGAAGGAAATCAGTGACACAGTGATGAAATTAGCTGACCTGATTTAAGGGGTTTCAGTCCTGCTTTTTTAAAGTAGCTTTGCATGACTCACAATTAAAAATAATCCTTATTTACCTGATACCTGTGTGAAACAAACAGTTTTAGCCCCTCTCCCTTTGTGGGAGCTTTTTGCTCCACAGACTCTGTCGTCCTCCTCCACCTTACAAAGCTTTTCAGTGTCTGATGAGCTGCGGGAAAAGTATTTCATCAATAAGCAGCGCTGGCAGAAGGCTAAGTTCACAGGAATGAGGACGTGCTGGGTACTGAAGCAGGGGTTTTCCTGGAATAAAACAGACCTATAATTAACAATTAATAAAAATGGTCACAAATGCAGTAGTGTGCAAAAGTCTTGAGCCACTCCTCATGTGATGTAATTCTCATCCAGGCTTTCTAGTTGTTCCTTTGGACACTGGCAGCTTTATTTCACACATTTTCAGTCCAGTCCTTGCACCTGACCAGGACTTTTCTGTTTAGCTACTTAACAGTGACCTATAAATCATTCAAGCATGAAAAATGTCAACCTAACTCCAGAGATGAAGAAGTCCGGTATGCACATATAGCAGACAATTTACAAATAACTCATTTTAAATTGAATCTTTAGGCACTTTGTTACTAGTGGCCTGTCACAAAAAAAAATAATGCGTTCCCATTTCTTTACAAAGATTAAAAAAAATCACGCAGTTTGACAGACAAAGTGGCACGAACCAAAAAAGGCGATTCCCAAAGAGCCATTTATTGTAAATGTACATGCATATCTCAGCATGGTGTGCAGTGTATCCGTAAAGACTATGAGGAAAAAGAACAAGTGGAGTACAAAAGAAGTGACAGGCCTAAAAAACAAGTACAGCAGATGAACAGTATCTGAGACTCATGTCTTTAAGAAACAGGGAAAAAAAAATCAGGAAGGACCTGAGAGAGGGCTATGGTGGGGCGTGGTCTGCGGTGCCGTGCAGACGCACCTGCACGGCATCCGCAATCACGCCCGCCGTGTTAAAACACGGGGACTCAGGGGTTGGTGGGGGGTTGTGGTGGTGTGATGCAAATATTAAATAAAGATGGCTCAAAACATGGATCTGTGGTCCCGTCGTGCCTTAATTCCACCACAAGGGCCTAAAGACACCAAATGAAACACTTTCAGCCATGGATTGGCCTCCCCAGATCCCAGACCTCAGCATTATTGAAGCAGTGTGGGATCATTTTGACAGAGGATGGAACAAACGGCTGAAACATCCAAAGAACAGATCTGAATGTCCTTTAAGAAGCCTGGAGAACTAGTCCTGAAGAACTGATCACAGAGCTACATAAGAAAGTTGAGGCTGTGTTAAAGGATAAAGGTGGTCACGTGAAGCTCATTCAAACTTCACAAACTCTGTTTTTTATGCTGCATGTTTTGATAAATCATTCAACCTCGCATTTCTCTAGCAAGATAGAAAGAAATGAGTGGTGGCTCGAGACCTTTGCACGGCCCTGTATTTTCCACACAATGCTGCTGATTTGTCTTTGAAGACCAAAACATCTTTGGTACATGTCACAACCCTTTTATGTGGAGTCTGACTCACAAACATGCTCCAAACTGATGCTGATGTTGCCCCATGTCTGCTGAGTGTGTGAGTTGGAAAATATTTGCTAAAATATTACCCACAATTCTCCTCAGGTTGGAAACAATTGTTTTGATGGACATGTGGAATGCTTTCAAGCAGTCTAGCCACATGTTCTAAACTTTCCCATCTTTATTTAGAAGTGAAACCAACCTCAGAGTGAACCTCAAGTGTCGGTAATAACCCCTTCTTCCACTGCACAAAGCTACAAAAACGGATGTTTGCATCATGCCTTTGTTTCTCTGAGTAACCTGAAGTTCTGTTTACAGCCTGTCTAATTGTCAGATTGTATGCATGTGTTAGCCTCTCAGCCTCCTTCTAAGCGATGCTTGTCATAGAAGTGGCTTGAGGAGTATAATTCTGTTATAACTAACACAAATAGTGTCCTGAACTAAGAAAATCAGACCCAGATTACAAGACATTTCTCCTGTACCTTCCAGGCCCTGGTTAAAAATAGTTTGCGACACTCTGGTATTGATATCAGAGCGCCTCTAGCACAAAAAAGGTACAGCACACTTTAAAAGCAAGCGTGCAGGTCATTGTGTCAGACAAAGCCTTTCCATTGCGCGCTGTTTTTCTTGATAAACGAAGGAAATGGACTTTCCTTGCATCTAATGTGCACATGTCCCGTGAGCTGCTGTGTTTCTGTCACGCTGGCAGATATCCCTGTTCGGAGCTCGTAGCCTGGGGAGAAACGGCATGAGAGTGGAAATAAATGAGGCACATCATGGGAGAGTAGAGACAGATAGACAGACAGATGGAGGAATGACAGGAGGCACTTTCCACAGAGTGAGTCATGGATAGCTCCTCAGCGGGGCAGAGCAGCGTTTGGGTCAGCGCAGCCTGCCTCGCATTCCCACCCGCTCTCCTCGAGTCGTTACTCAACTTTTATTGAATGTGAAATGTAAAGAGAGGAGGAGGAGGAGGAGGACCAGCGCTGTCTCATTCTCCTCTGTTTCTTCTCCCCTCACCCTCCTGTCTTTCCCTATCTGTCCACGCTCGAGCGTGTCACGCAACAGGAGCTCAGCCTCAGATGGTTAATGCAGACAAAATTAATTTCCTGATGTTCATTCCAGTCGGACACAGAACACGCAGGAGGAAAAAAAAAAGAAGTGGCTCTCCGGTCCGGCATGAAACTGGGAGTGTTTGTGCTCCACCTTAGCCCGTAACTCTATTTCCAGGCCTCTCAGTTTGGACTGAATCCTGAACGCATGTTTAGATGATGTTGCAGAGGGAGCTTAAACTGTTGGTGTTTAAGAATAGAAGAATGTTGTTTTCCAACACGCTAGGCTCAGATCGAGGCGGCGCATGAACGCAGGGGGTTAACTCCCTTTAGTATTAAATATATCTGGTATGACAGCAATTTTCAATCTTTTTTTGAGGGTAACCAAATGAAAATATCGACTTATGTCTGTGAATGTGCCTGATTGTCTCTATGGGGTTTAATAGTTTAAAAAGTCTCATTCCTGCTCAGGCTGCTGGTTGCTAAATCTGATTACACCCCGTCAGACAAGCTCTTTTTGTCCGCTGCCCATCTGCTTTACACGTTATCGCAGTGCTTTCCAGAGTCATGTGTTGCTCAGAAATCCTCCATTTCAACATCAGCAGACTGTCACTGCATGTTCCATGATCACACCTAGTGGGAATCGGTGGATGATCACTGGGGCAAGTGGGTAAGAAAGAGTGGAGGAGCTATGCTTGAGTGTGAGTGGCAATCAGCTGATGTGCTGTAGGCTTAGCTTAGCTTCTAGCCTAAGCACATAGAGAACTGAAGGTGCTGGAAAGAATGAAAGAGAAACGTAAAAACCGCTAACCACAGAGATAAATAGGGGTCTTGCGATATGAGAAGACGGGGAGCATGAGAGGGGATGATAAAATTTGGGAGTGCTGACATTTTGACAGGTCTAGAGAGGAGCCTCAACTGAGCTGTAACCACCCACTCCGCCCTGAGCGCTGCTGTCCCAAACAAAAGGCGCAGGATGAACGGGGAGGTCTATGACCCTCGCGGATAAGACCCTATGATGACCTAGCAGAAACAGGAAACAGGAAGTGTGACCCGTGACCTCTACGGGGAGGTATCCTGTTACACAGCAACATATGACTGTGCCCAGCGACAGAGAGTGTGAGAACGCAGCAGGAAGACTCAGCTGTCCGGTTCCCTGACAGTTCAACGAAAAGTCAAGAATCAGCAAAGAAAAGTTAGCACGAAAAAGACAAACAAACAAACAAGCAAGCCCTCAGCTCAGAGTCACAGGTAAAAAATAGGAAAATACCCCTCACCGGTGTTCCTGCTCAGCAAGGCGAGTGCCCGCCTTGTGCTGTGGGGTTTTTATAAGCCGGCTGTGTGATAATTACACCCACTGGGGTGGTAGTAGTGTGGGAGCGAAGGGGGTGGCATGGGCCTCAGGATTGATTGAGGGTTTGGGGAGGGGGCAAAGATGGAGGGAGAGGTGGAGGTATGGAGGTAAGGAGGAACGGGTGGCAGTGGTAGAAAGGATGGTTGGGACTCATTAGCAGGCAGACTAATTGGGAGGAAAAGGCCCCTCACATGCTCTGTCTGACCTCACAGTCAGCAGGGGAGAAAGCCTGGGGTGGGAGAATGGTGTGTGAGTGTGTGTGTAATCTGTTGGTTGGATTTGTCAAGTTAAGGAACCACAACTGCTCAAATCCTAAACTTACCATGAATTCCTAAGTCTCCGGAAAACGAAAGGATAACACGCATGTACGGTGCGCTAACAGGGGTACACAAACGCCCTGCAGCCCCTTCAGAGGTTTACACCAGGTGTCACACTTCATTTAAAGCACCCCTCGTGGGCTCGTACCCGCTCACAAATATTAGCATCCCCTCTTTCCTCTCTGCTGTACATGAAAAAAAAGAAAATAAAAAAAGACGAGGAGGGCGAGAGGACAAAGCCCTGAGGGGATACATAAAAAAAAAAAAAAAAAACGCTTCAAAACCCTCTCAGTCAATAACATCAAACAGAAGTCAGTCTCTTTGACTGGAGTACGTGTAATGACTAGGTTAGCAAGTTTACAAAACAGCAGGCCTAGTAGACACCCATAGTGTGCATTAGTCCTAAGTTAAAGGCCACTGCACACATCTCTACAGTAGTATTCAGTAAAGGGTTTCTTATTTATATATTCCTGCTATATGAGCTTCGATGTGTCCGTAATTAATTACTACCACTGTGCACAGTGACTCAGGACGAGTGTTTCTGTGAGTTATGATATTAAAGAGTGCATTCTGCGCGAACATGCACTAGGTGTCAAGCGCACGCCGCCCAGGCTCTGGTGGCTCGGAGGAAGTGAGACTGCGTGATGGAATTTGTGGCGCTTGGGATCTGGTTTATTTTCCACCCTGGATTCCTGTCCTACCTGCAGGATTTTCCCAGGTTCTGGCTTCAATTAGTCTGGGAAGCTGCGAGCAGAAGGGAGGTGGGTGTGGGGAAGAGGGGGGGGGGGGGGTCTTGGGGTTTTAGGGGGGGATAGAAGGTGGGGGCTGGAGGAGCGAAGGGCGACAGCGCTGCAGTCTGTCACACACAACTCAGCACAGCTGGGGAGATGGAAAGAAGTGAAACGAACAGGGAGGGATAGAGACGGATGGAAGTAAAAGCTAAAATGTTCAAATAGCTGAAAATGAAAGCTTTGGCTGGCAACGTGAAGAAGTTATTTTTCAAATTACAGAGCAATTATAACAGTGTCAGATCAAACAGCTGTGTTTTAATGAAACTGACTCATAAAAGATGCATTCCAAATTTAAGCTCTCCAAAGAGTGTCGTGTAGCCAGAAAAAGGGGGCTGTCAGAAGAATCCCAGGAGGTCTGACCCTCCAAATGGCAAACTCATCTGACAAATGAAACGCTCTGTAATCAAAGACCAATCACATAATTGCTCTATTTTGCCACTAGCTCAACCATCTCCTGCCAGATTAGTTGTTCAGAGGAGAAACTTGATACTCTGGGAAGTTAAACAGATGTTCAGAAAAAACAACAAAAAAAACAAACTAATCCCCCCAGAACAAGAACACATCATCAATATAATATGTTCTAATTTAGGAGCGCTAACGCCCCTACGTCCCCTGCGCGCAAGAACTTCACGAAAAACGAAAGTGTTAATGCAGAGTCACGTTCACACAGTCCACTTCTCAGCAAGAAAACCAGGAAGAATCGCCAGTCTGGCATCAAAAGAATATCTCCAACCTGACGTCAGAGCCGGGGAGAGAGTGAGCTCGAGCACTCTTGTCTTTATCAGCTCATATTGCATATACAGACAGGACCTCACACGGGAATTTGTTACACACAGTGTTTGCATGCACAAAAATGTCTGTGGCTCCTCACAGTCCCGCACTGTTTAAAGATTCCAAGTCGGGAAGCAATAACTGAAGGAGAAAGCCATTTCTCCTCATCCATTTATAGTGTGCGGCTCACTTTAAACTTGGCTACGGCTCAGTCATGACATCAACTGGTTCAGGCGTGAGAAAACGCTGTTTTATAAGCTGAGGCGACCGGCTCTGAATTTTTTCCTCTTCTTATTGTGTTTAGTTTAGCCTCACAGAGGCACAAAGGCAAGGGGTCCCCTGCCAAACTGTCTCTGTATCTGCTGATACTCTGATCAACACTGACAACGTGAGAAATGACACATTTCCGCCGCATAGTTGCATTTCACGGGGCCATCGTCACGGAGCACTTAAGAGTCGAGGAATGAAACATCAGAGGGATTAAAGTTGGAAGGAAGTCGATTTTTTGAGGGGTCCCACGTTCCCTCTCGCTCTTGGAGAGTGTATATTTTATGACACAGTCTTACATACTATGGTCTGGGACCGATTCACTGTTTGAAAGTGGGTCAGTACGACCTGGAAGAACCGCTGATCATGTTCGCTGCTCCAGCCAAAAGGAGAATAATGTTCATTCAAATGGAAAACGTGCACAGGAGAAAAGAGCCTTATAGGATTTGCAGAGGACTGTATGCAAGCGACCCCTGTCCAGCATGCAGAGCTGAATGCATATCCAGGACTTACATGTGCATATTCATCTGCGCCCGATCGTCTGTGAATACTGCAGGTTTTAATCAACATGGCACTCCGCTGTTTGCCTTCCTGGACCATTACGCAACATTACTATCTCACCGTTGGCCTGTCCTCATACACTTTGCATATAAACAGGGCAGATGAAAGTAATTATCTGTGAGCCATGGCCCCACTCTTTCATATCACATGGTTAATTAGTTGCTTTTAGCCCTGCATCATCTGGAACTGTCGGTCTTTCAACTGGCGGGGAGGCGGAGACCTTGTAAAACTGCTTTTAACTGAACAACATCACTTTCTCCAGTGCCCTCGGTGGTTGTTTACAATATGCAAGCGGAGAGCAGGACCATGAAATGCGGTGTATACTCAATAAACATTTAGCAGGATTAGAAAGTATGTTTAAGGCTGTGCCTCTCTGTTGAAGAGGGACTTGATCCTTCCCTGTTGGCAGGTATCCTTTCAAACATATTAGCATTGTAGCTCTGGGTATGGTCATGCTGCCAAGTCACTTGGTACACAACTTGGTTTCAGATTTGAAATTTGGCAAATTGTTATTCTTGGCCTCCCAAAGGAAGGATCCCACTGAGTCTGGCAACTGTTTTTAATTAGCAGGTAAAAGGTTTGTATGCATTCATGTATTTCGTTAGGTATGCCGAAGGACTTTGACGATCCCCTTCTTTTTCTTCTAGCTCAACCAGGGGGTTAACATTTGTGGCTGGGAGTAAAGTCTTAACTGGTAATACTGGCCCCTAATGGACGGACAATTCTATGCAGTCTGTGAAAACTTGAATACATTGCAAGTAGCAGCCAGGCATTGCTAATCATTGATCATTAACTGATAATCAGCAAGTGTGAGCGGTTTGGTTTTTGCAGTTTCCTGGTCTGAAGCGTTCAGATATGTGGACGGTCCAGCAAATTCACCCCTGAACAAGTCTGGCCTGTTTGGAAGGGTTGCCAGGAGAAAGCCTCCTCTCTCCAAAAAGAGCATGACAGCATGGTTTATATTTGCAAAGCTCCATCTGAACAAAACACAGGACTTCTGGAACAATGTTGTTTGGACAGACGAGACCAAAGTGCAGATGTTTGACCGTAGTGCACAGCGCCATGTTTGGAGAAAAGCGAACAGAGCACATCTCTTACCAACTGTCAAGCACAGTGGTGGAGGGATCAGAGTTTGTGCTGGTTTTGCAGCCACAGTATTCTAGAGTCTGCGCCCATCATTAACATCACTCTACCAGTTTATTGGTTGAGCTCCCATACTAACATGCCAAACCCCCCCCCCACAGTGGCAATAATAAACATTAGATCTATTACCATGTTAACAACAACGTCAGGCAAATGGACATTGTGCAGATTAGCACTTTTATTGTGTCTCAGAGCTCCAACTAAAGCAAAAGTAATTTTATTTTTATGAAAACTAATTAGTTTCATATGTTTTGATAAGAGATGTTACAAGAAAATTACAAATTACTATCAAGATAAACTCGGTGAGTCATCTTCCCCTAAAATTCCAATACTTTAAACTTCTCAGTGGGCTGATTTACAGCAGGACTGTTGCAGCAGATTGCACAACATTACAAGGTGTTCCTGTCATTTTGCACGCCCAAGTATAATGGTGATAGGATTACACTAATATTTTTAAAACCAATTTCTGCAACAAAAGGGGGGAGGGAAAGCATGGCTGTGAGCCATGAACAGTTTTACTGCACATGAAATATGCAATCAAGTGCAGTCATTCTTTTGTCAGATGTTAATCCAGGCCATTGAAGTTAAGATCTGAAGGGAAGGGGAGCCGAAGCAGAAACACGCTTGACTCTGCTGCACGGTCATCAGATATGAGACTAAAAGCTCCTTTGCGAATGGTCAATCTGCATAAATATTAACCGATTGTGTAAACAGAATCAAAACCCCATAAATGTCCACATGTTTGCCACATCATCAGTGCAACATGGGAGCAAATTAGAAATGGAAATTAGGTTACTGAGAACATATGACTTGACTGAGTTCATGCTTCCAAGGGATTGTCTCAATGTCTATAACACAATGAGCTCAGTCATTTCACTAAACTGCATTTTCTTGCAAAATCTCATCAAAAGCCTATCAGGACCTCGATCCACATGGTAAACAGTCTGCACTGCAGCAGCTCTGCTTGTAATCATATGGCTACAATTGTTTATCTGTGCCGATGCAGGAAGTTTTGAAAGGCTTATTACATTAAAGGGTATGTCCTGTGTTTTTAAGCTTACAGGATAATTCAGGTTTATTACAGCTTGGCTTTTATTTTGGTCATTTTGGCTCTCACTCCTACTTATAATAATAGTGTACAAAATTCCTCCAAAGAAGGCTGAAAGGGCAAAAAATGCACAGTCAGGTGATCACACTGATTTTACACTGAAATTATTACACAAAACATCCATCCTGGTCTCTGCACTTAGGGATTATTATTGACATTTTATGCTTTCTTTGCGTTTTAGCACCAAATAAAATGGTTAAACAGTTTTTCTTTCCCCAGTGAATGTCAGGAACTTTCTCTGGTGAGTCCAACGTCTTCACAGCGCACAGAAAAGATGGCCAAAGCTATAAAAAAAATAAGACCCACATTTTTAGGAATGAGCGTTTAAACTGCCCAACGTATGTAGAGCCAGGATGAATCAGGTATGGTGGCGTTTGAAGGCAGCAGGAGACACATATGAATGAAGTAATACTGTGGAAGTAAATGATAGAATTACATCGTTTCAACCCAAAGCCCTCTGAATTTTGTTTTTTCTTGAGGCTCTCTGGTTGTCAGCGGGGAGTGCAGAAGGGTCCGGAGCTACTTCTTAGATCTCCCAGGTTCCCTTTTAAACAGGGGAATCCACCTTGACAGGGCTACAACATCCTAAAGCTCAAACAGACTCGTGTTAACATGCACACATATGTGTGTATGCATGCGGGAGGGGGCGAGGGGTAGTCAGCTAGAAGTGTTGACAGCTACAAGTGCAACCACCAAGAATCAGGAAGTGCCGGCAGATCTGTGGGCTGATACGTGAGTTCGATCCTGCATTTCTGAACAAAGCCAGCCTGCCCCGACCGTGGTTTACATGCCAGCGGAAGTGGTGGGAAAAAAACAAGGGCTTCGGCCTTGATGACAGCTGGGCCTTTTGTGGATGGAGGACACACATCCTTTCATATTCTGGCTGCCATGCGGGAGAATTTGTGTCCAGAAGAGCTTTTTTTTAAAACAGTTTCCAGTCACAAGTGTTTTGCTGTGTTTTAAAAGGGCAAAATAGTAAACAAAGCATCCTCATTTAAAATCTTTGCTTGGCTTGTGCTGACCCCCACAGGAGCTGCAGAGCAGGGCCTCCAGCAGCTTGGGAATCAGTGTCCAACTGTGAGCCAAGAAGCAGAGCTAATGGGAGAGTGGACTATCCCACCTCTGCAGAGCCGGAGCTATAACCATGAAGGAAATAAAAGAGCACAGCTCACCTGGTTGATGTGTTTGAGTTTGTCTATGATCTGGCTGATGACCGGCTCAGGCGGCTTGTTGCTCCTGGACTCTGAGCTGGGGTGCAGTCGTTTTAGGCCGGGCCCAGGATATCTGAAAGGACGGGAAGAAAATGCTTAAATAAGCCTTATGTTTATGAAACTCTGAAGAGCTTCAGTGACTTCAGGCTAAGCTACCTTTGTGGAAGACACAAACAGGGATTTTATTACCATCTAGTGTTGATAAGAGGAATCGCAGGTCTTCTGGGTTTTAGTTTCCTGAGCTAAAAAACTCATTTGTCAATGAGCTCTGACCAAAGAACCAACTTTTCCCTCAATGGAGAAGCTACAGCTACAAAACCAGAGGCGGGTTGATATTTATCCAAGATCTGCTGTTTAAAGACAGCTTAATGTTGTTAATGTAGTTATAAAGGCTGCAATTCATCACTCATCACACGCTAACTCTGAACATCTGCCTTTAAGAGGCAGGCTGTTACATTACCACCTTCTTTGACATTTTTAAGTGTTTCAAGGGTGCCGACAACATCCCCAAAGATCTTGAACTATCATGTAAAGTTTGGCTGCTGATTAATTTCATGCACATTATCTGCTCAGTTAGTGGCTTTTTAATCATCTGAAGTTAATGAGAGAACATTAGCAGAGATGTATTTTTGCCCTGCTTTAGCTGTGAGGGTATATTTAGGTAGAAGCAGCACACGGGCAGGCTCTTACATGCATAAATGTACGACTGAGGAAGTGCTGCTCTGTTTACACTTGTGTACACTATGAAGAGGAGGAGCTGGGATGTCTGAAAGGTAGATTTCTTCACAGCTGTTCTTTCATGTTGAGACTTTCCTGCAGGTGTGTTGTTTTTTTTTTCCACTTCTGACAGTCCCAAGGGTTTAACCCCTTCCTCACCGCACGCTCAGAAGGATGAGACCGGCTAATTCTGCTTGACTGAGACGAGCACGTTTAGGTGAACCTGAATCAGACATCTCTCTCAGGTGCCGCAGTGGATGTCACGCTGCAGCGTAAATGTCGTCTGCCGTGTTGTTGTAAATGTTTGAAAAGATGAAGGACGAACTATTTTAGAGGAAATAGATTAGCGAGAGTGAAAAAGGGGCCTTGAAAAAAGAATCTGTGCACATGTGTGTGTTTGTGTGTAAAGTATGAGGTCATCCTTTGTTCTCTCTCTTTTAAACAGCCCTGTGTGCACACTCCCCCAACACACACTCACACACACACACACTCACACACACACTCACACACACACACACACCTATGAGCTGCCGTCTCTTTTCATCAGTCTTTCATTCTCCTCCAAGTCAGACTTTTCATTAAACTCAAATTACATTTCCCCAGTTATTTATTCTTCTTATTATCCATGATCTCATCCCTTCTTCACTGCTAATTATCACATGAATAATGGAAAAACGTGTGATCACTTAAGCAGAGGAAAAGAGGAAATATGGTTAAGAGGAGGGAGGATTAGGACGGGGAGATTTTGAGTGACGATAAGAAGCCGAGGCAGGTTAGTGTTTCACATGATAAGTGCCTGTCAGATAATTTTACCACAATATAATTTAGCGTGTCTCACCGTTAAACCGTTTTTCACCGCCGATAGTCTCAGTTGTCGACTCTCGGCTCGTTATCCAATCCTGCTTGTGTTATTGTTCGCTGCCAGCAGAGCTGATCACATCGCCTCATGCTTGCGATAACTTAATCTAATGTAACACCAATTACCACACTGCCATTAGGTCCAGTGTGAGGCTGCCATCTCTCGCAGCAAAATAACCCGCAGAAGTAGAAGAACACGTCCTACTACGAGCCACATTCACACACACACACGTTTATACAAACACCTTTTTCTGTGCCTAAGAATCTTGTCTAACACACACAAACACAGACACACACGTGATTATTAACACCGTTCCTTTGTTTTAATGTCGCACTGAGAAAACACAAAATTCAGAGTTCATGATGGATGCTCCGTGATGGAGCAGCGGGTGGGTGAACTTAAGTCTCATTAAAGTGGGCGCATTATGCTCTATACTTTTATTTTTGGAGCGCTGCATGATTCTAACTTCAACATAATCCTCATTATTCTTTAATCCTCAATCCTTCCCTTTCCTTTAAACTAAATTAAGCCAGATTTCTTCCAACTGGCTGACCCCTTGTAAATGTCAAGTTTGAACAGCAGGTGGGCGGAGTTGCTTACTTTACATCATCAGTAGCTCCGCTCTTCTGTACTAATATATCATTAAAATGGTGGTAAAAACTGACACAATTATGCACTCGTTTTATTCATCCTAGCTGCCGTAGCAACAGTACAACGCAGCAGGTTTCAAAAAGCGGTGCACGACCGGCAGAAAGTGCTGCTAGCGACAGTCTGACGTTAACTTTGTCATACGGTGCCGTTCACATGGCAGGTACAAACGTTCTTAAAGCCTTAGCTTTTATTGTACATATGCTGAAATCATTAAAACACTGACCATTTGTAATATGAGCATCCACCTCAGTAACAGCATATTCACATGGGAGACTCTAAGGGAGAGGATAATGGTTCCCTTTTAATGGCTCCTTGAAACGACTTATCTCGATTCTTGGCCAGTCTGCACTGGTCCAGGTTGAACTTTCTCAGAAATTGTTGATGGATTGCCGTAAAATTTGGTTTTGCTACCCTACATGCAAAGACGAAACATGACACTGACTATGAAGCTCGCGTTGCCTTAACTTTAAACCATGAGGTTAATGTTTGAGGGTGGGGTGAAATTGTTCTAGACCCATAGCTGACGGAGGTACTAAATCATTTGCTTTAAATCAACTGTGACTGAAAAAACATATATACAGATATGCATTATTGTGTATGATGTCTTTGGGGCCACAGTAATTCTTACATGTACCACATCACATCAGCTGTCATGAATTCAGTCGAGTCTGTCAGAGTGTGACAAACCATTTCTGCTTTTTATTGACCCAGTTTGGCACTAATGGCATTTCTTCCTTGTAAAGAAAAGTTGGGGACTCTGATTACACAATTAGATTAAATCTGCTGAGGGAATTCACGTTTTCCTCAGAAAGAATGGAAATACCTTTGGTGATGCTTCAACTTTCTTCACCTCTTTAAGTAGAACCAGTTTTTAAAAATAAATTTGATACAATCTTAAAAACTCTGAACTTTCCCATTAGGCTCTGTTATTCTTTAAGTGTCTATATATTTAAATAGCATTGCCGCTGGCAGAGTGTTAGCATAAAGAGTCGTATCTGACTCAACTCAAGGCCTCACAAGACATTTAGCATAGCATGTGCTGTAGGCTCTCAGACAACTATAATTTAACACAATGCTAAAGGATGACAGTGGGCACGGAGCATGTGGCAGCCACTGAGGCTGAAAACAGAGTTGAAGCCCCAAAAACTGCAGTTCCTTTAGTGGCCACTTGAATCCGGCTCCCATCCATGTGGATTTAGGCTTACAGTTGGGCTGTGACCTAGAGCTCGACTCCACCTATCTGTGTTATACTGCTGGTGCCTGTTGCAGCAAGTGTCTGTGCTTCACGGGTGCAGCTTGCTAGCTAAGCTGGCTAGGGACAGCTAACTCGCTAACTTAGCACTCTATCTTTATGTCCTTTCTCCTGTTTTCATCTCACTCTACCTCCTTCACTACATCCATGAATCTTCTCTGAGGTCTTCTTCTTTTCCTCCTGTCTGGAAGCTCCATCTTCAACACCTTTTCTCCAGTACAGTATATCCCTCCTCTGCACATGTTCAAACCTTCCCAGCTTGATAGTCTCATTTCTACTGCTGTCCATTCTGGTCACTCCCATCTCCAAACCATACATTGCATCAGGTCTCACTACCACCTTGTAAACCTTAACTTTCAGTCTTGCTGCTATCCTTCTGGACCACATTTGCTTATTTCTGGCTGCAAAAATCAACATGGCAGCAGCTGAAACTCTTTAAATATGATATCTTCTGACCTCCTCTCAGTCTCCATCGTCACAATCCCCAAAATGAAACATTCACGGTCGACACCGAATCTTATCTTTGAATCCCTTATCACACACGCATGAATTTACACTGTCAGTAGATCCAAAAGAGGAATGTTTTGAGTTGATACGGCGTTACGTTTTTATCACAGTTAGCACGGTAACACTCTTTGATGTGGTGCAAAGTGTTCCTCCTCTGATCTGGCTTCCAGGTGTGATGGTAAACAGAGCCCGATAAAAGGCGCCTCATTTAGCTCCACAGATCACTCCTCAAGTATCAGAGACATTCAGCACCCGACCCCTCCAGTGCTTATCCTCCCCACCCACCCGGTCTAAATTTATCTGCATGAGACAATGCACTGAATGAATGCCACATTTGGCTCTGAAGAAGGTCCTATCTCGGGAGATAATGGAAGATGATCCAGAACAAATCTCGAAGTGAAAATGCACCAGAGTGAATCTGCAGACATATGCCCTCGCAGGTGACATGGAGAATTGCTTGCCGCGAGACACTGTAATCTCTCCATCATTTTGTCTCCTGTTCCTGCCTCCCCTGCACCTTCCTGTCGCACTGCTTGGTCCAGCTTGTAATCATCCCCTCAGGACAGCTCTGCCCCCTTGCCAGCCTGATATCTCCTCCTCAGACTCGGGTTCTTTTTTTTATATCTTTGTGCAAGAAGTACTGAACTTATTCTCCTTCATCCTTGGGAACAAGACTTAAAACATCCCCCAGTGCTTTTATACTAGAATTTGTGCATCTACACTGATTTAATTCCACACATGATTTAAAAGCCTAAAAATCCTATGATATCTGTAACTATGTGAGCCAAATTGAAATCGGGGCCAGCTGACAGTGCAGGCGGAAAGAGCGCTGAGAGTTGTGATGTGTGAAGCCAAAGGACAGGGGTGAAATGAAATATTGTGGAAACCGAATGCTGTTCTGCGGGGTGCACAGGAGACGCTGGATGAAGGAGGAGAGAGCGATCGAAACGGCAATTAACTAAGCGAGAAGAAGGTGACAGTGTTCCTGACATTAATAACATCCCATAGAGCCAAAGTCAAGATTTACACTCGCACTCAGTGGGTGAGACGGTGGGAGTGGGGGGGCCTTGTGGGAAGCTCATCAGCTCTGGGAAAACTTGCCCTTCAGTTCACCTACACTCCTAGATGTGAAGCTAGAGGGCTGGGAATTCAAGAATGGGAGCAAAGTGTTTGCATAAGCGATCATTTAGAGAGAGCCAATAAACTGTGAAGTGCTGATTCGCAGTCTGCAAACAAAAACCAGACCCCCGCCTTACCTGTCTGTCATCTCCTGCCCGTTCCAGCAGAGGGAGTGGTTCACTGGAGCAGGCTCGCGGCTGCATAAGGCCTCCCCGAGACCACTATAAAAGGAGCTGAAGCCTCTCAGGCTGGTTATGAAGTCCCTGAAACACAAAGGCAAAGAATACAAACGTCAGTTAACACCATTATCAGTGAGCGGAGCAGAAAACAGCAGGAAAAGCGAAAGGAGGCAGGGAAAGTGCAAGAGAGAGAATTCAGCTTGATAGCAGCGAAAGCAACTCGATTAGATCCCCCTGGAGAAGGAGAGAATAAAAGAGGCCAAAATGAGCAGTGTCTCTATTCCTAATTGACATTAATCTGGCCATTGTGCTGCTGAGGCCAGCAGCCCCCGCTGGGCGTCATTACACTGTTCATTTAAGCCTGTTACTGCATCAGAAGTGCTAAAAAAAACACTCAAGCGGAGAGAGACCGAGCCAAAGCATCACGCGCAAGCAGGAGCGGACCTGTCGACAGCGTCAGGGGCAATATTTGTCTGTCAGGGAAAAATATTGCCCCCATGGCACCCTGGAGAGACAGAGAATCACTTCATCATAGGAAGAGGTCTTGTCCTGGCGCCCGATTTCCTCACCTGCGGAGGTCTGCCAACGTCTCGTCGGGGTCCGAGGATGACGGCTGAGCCCCACGGGCTGCGGCGGCCGGAGGCTGGGACGGAGGGGATCCGACAGAGCGAGAGGCCCGCTGAGGAGTTTGTCCGCACATCCCGCTCACCTGCCCAAGAGAGAGAGGAGATTAGAAAGGAAGATCTCACTTCTCCCCAGAACCTCTTCATCACCACTTATGTGGCACCGTATCCACTTCCTGCTCCTAAAAGCCTCTTCATTCAACCAGCGGTGACACTGCAGACGGTACGAGCCTGTCAGTACCAAACTGCCGGCCTTACTCAGCTGAGCGCCTCTGCAAATTGTCATCTGTTTGGAATTGTTTATTTTTGGGAGGGATGAAAGCACCGGGATTTGCATAACAAACAAGTCATTGTATCCTCTGCCAGCCATGTTCGAATTTGTAATCATAACACTCCAAAAAAAACAAAAACAACCCTCCAGCCTCTCATTTTGCTGCTTCTTTCCCGTATAAATGCCATTGTGTTTCACACGAGAGACAACATAACAATAATAAATAAGGAGTCCTTCTCTGTCTCTCAGAGATAACGGACCTGGCACATTCTTTTCAGGTGCAATAAAAATGCAAATGGCTGTTAATGTTTAGCTTGTGGTTTAATGATTTGCCGGTGGTTTAATTTCCCTGGGGAATACTGGCCGGGCTTAATTCTGCCATGTAATGTTAACAGCTAATTGTGCCCAGCTCCCCTTTAAGTGAAAAGGCTGGCATCACTGCCGCTGAATACTGATGGGATCCGATGGAGCAGCGACGGACATCTTCATCTGGAGCTAATCGAGGCCACATACACACACACACACACACACACACACACACAGAGAAATGCATGCATGCACACAGATTTTTGTCAGCATAAACAAAAATGAATCATTTCATGCAATGATTCATTTTTGCATAATGCACCTAATCCCATTAACATGATAAACACACATGCCTACATAATATACTCTTTGCAAGCACTTGCATATCTTACAACAGCGCATGCGCTCATTTATCGCACGCGTGCTGACACACTGAAATGCTGATCGGCTGCAACACGGAACCATCAGGGTTAATCAATACAGCCTTGTCATCCAAGGATGGTGTTAGAGACTCACACACACACACACACACACACACACACACACACACACACACACACACACACACACACACACACACACACTCCTGACAGTCACAGATGGCTGAGTTCTCCTGCACTAGGCATTTACCAACACACAGCTTCCCTGACTAGCCATCTTCCCTACCGTGTGCTTAAGGGGATATAACACACACACACACACACACACACACACCTATTTGAGCTCATTGCTTCTTCCACCCCACTCTCTCCTTCCACATCTTCCTCTCGTGCGATACTTTTGTTCTCGTGCGCCTGGAGCAATTGCCGGTGCTTCCACGGGCCATGATTAATGTGATCGGAGCTGCGTTTCTCCTTTTTGTTTGAGCATTCTCGGGAAGCCGTAGGGAAGTTGTGGCACAAGGGAGAGGACTGATTCAGCACGCACGCCAACACAGCCCCACCCCATCCCCGCCGATTGTTTTCCGGATTCTTCAAGGAAGGGGCTCATTAGTGGGGTATTGATATTACCCAGGGCTCGACTAACACAACCAACAGGAGAGTCTGCAGATAAAGTCTGCCTCAGCGGGACAGCTCAGAAATATCTGCACACTTTTATCTGCACCGGGCAGCCTGTGCCTTTCTCTCAGAGGAAGAGAGGGGTGCTGGCGGCCAGTAGTACGAGTCACACAAACCTCGCAGCCCACACTTGGTTGCACTGGCACACCTGCATCTCGGGCTCAGCATGTGCAAACATGGTGTAGAGATGCACTGCAAACAAATCAATGGAATTGCACACAGCGCTGGGACTAATGTGAGATCGGGCTTTTGCTTTCATTATGATCGCGAGGAGTTTTTAATAAGCAAACGGCTTCAGGAGCAAAGACGATACTATCGGTGTTATAGGATGGCACGATGCCACGCACAGCTGTAACAACATACTGGAGAAAATTTAGTGAGTAATGCTCGTGCTCCAGAGAAGTCAAGGCTCAGGGGACAGACTGAGTCAGCACTCAGCCCCCATCCTCCTCCTGTCACCAGCATAGAAACTAACTTTTGCTGAAATACACACTGTACACAGAAAAAAAAAATCTGGATTGGCTATAAATTCATGCTTTTATGTCATCTTTGCATTATTGTAATGGCCCTTTTAAAGAGGTATCAATCAGAAATCAATGAATAGACTTCAAACTGTTCAGGATGCGGCGTCAAGGTTAGTTTTAACGAGTCTACGATGGCTGCTCGTTTGTTTCAGAATTGATTTTAAGATTTTACTGACTCCTTTTAAAGCCCTTCACGGCCTGGCTCCAGAGTGCACACTAGAGCTGCTGTTCTTGTGCCGACCTGTGTGCAGCCTGAGATCCTGCTAACTGTTCCAGCCTCACGTTTAAAGATAAATGGCGATCGAGCGTTTTCTGTTTGGGCTCCTCGATTGTTGAACGACCTGCCAGACTCACTCTGGCCTGCTTGGTCAGTGGCTTCTTTTAAATCACTATTAGAAACCCATTTATAATGCAGGGCCTTCTCATAAATTTGATGATAGATTTTATGTCCTTGACATGCTCAGCTTACCTTTGTTTTTGTTTGTTCAACTTGTACATTTTATTCATTATTAGGGAGTCACATTGATTTTTATATGTTACACTTGCATGGGCTGTTTTAATTGATATGCAAATTTTCATTTTTAATAATTCATTTCTATTTTTGTATAAACTTTATAAAGAAATTGGCTAAATAGTGTAGTTGTCACGTTCCTGCGTCTGTTGACCCAGCGTTTCAAGTTTTAGTTTTTTTGGATGTTGATGTTGATGTTTAAGTTCCTTAAGTTAGCTTCATTTGTTTATTAGATTTCCCCTTGTGTTTTCTACCCCTGTATTTAAGCTTCCCTCACCCTTTATGTGTTTCATGCTGTGTGTCCTATGTTATCACATTCGTGTTGTCATGTCTGCATTCCACTCTGTTTCCTGTTTTATTGTGAAAGTCCTTGTCCTATGTGCAGTGTGTCTAGTTTTGCTTCCCCTTGTCCATGTTCCATGTTCCATGTATCTTTGTATCCACACCAAGTTTCATGGATTGGTATTTTTATGTTTATCTTCAGTTTCCCCAGTTTAGGTTATTGTTTAGCTTCACCTCTGCCTTTTGTTTTGTAATCTTTTCCCAGCCTTAATAAATGGCTCGCTTTCTGTTAAGTTTTCTTCCACGTTCCTTAGTGTCTGCATTTTGGGTCCTCTTCGTCACTCCATACTGTCACAATAGTGGTTTACACTTTTATCCAACCTAAGTAAAAGATTCCTGGTTTGATGCCAGGAGGAAACAAAAATTCCTTTGGAATTATGTCAGGAAGGGCATCTGGAAAGGAGCTGAAATTAGCAGTTTTTTGTTTTTAATTTAAGGAACTAAACTTTTTTAGATTAATAATGTCAGAGACAAATAACATTAACTTTCTTTTAACCCTAGGAACCTCTCACTGTGAGCCAACAGTGCTAAACATGCTTTGTTGTCAATCTAATTTATGTCTTTACATGAAAATATCTGGTTTCAAATTAATCTCCTTTTGTTCAACACAGAGGAAATCATGCGTGCTCAGTGAACACATCATCAAATCAAATCAATTTATTTATATAGCACTTTTCACAGGATAAATACCACAAAGTGCTTCACAGTAATATAAAACAGAAATGCATAAAAAAAATTAATAATCAAACATACAGCACAAATCTAATTAAAAGCCAATCTAAATAAATGAGTCTTAAGCTGCTTTTTAAAAGAATAAATACAATCAAGGCAACGTAATGATGGAGGGAGAGCATCCCACAACCTGGGGGCCACCGCTCTAAAAGATCTATCACCTCTGGTCTTAAAACGAGTTTGTGGGACTCCCAACAGCCTTTGATTAGATGATCTCAGGCTGCGAGATCATCATCGCTATCATCTGAGTTATCATAACAAATGTTTCCAGATTAACAAGAAAACTATTTCCTCTCTATTTTAATCTTATTTAATCTTATTTAATCGATTTTTATTATTATTTTTACCGTCATCGAGTCTTTCAGGCTGAAAGATATTGTCGGACTTGGGTTTGATTCAAAAGTTTTGCTTGCGTCAGTCTTTGCTGGCTGACTCACAACCACAGCCAAAGATCTGAAGTCCCTGTGATTTAAAGTTTCTGTGATTAACCGTAGCTGTGGTTACTATTAGAGCGTATTTAAAATCCTTTTCTCTTAGCAAACTATTTCAACTTGTGTAGTTCAGGTGTTACAATATTAATTGTGGCTCCTGAACCATGAGTGTAGCTCACTACACATGCACGTTAGTGTTTCTTTCACTGGCCCCGACCTTGGTTTATACACAGACAACAGACTTCAAATAAGATAACTCATTTTTCATTGGCACATTATAAACCAATTGACGTATCTTTTATAACTGTGAGGTCTCTCTTAATAAATTCATGGCTACAAGGTTGTAGGATTAGGTGTCTTTAAGGCTACGTTCACACTGCAGGCGAAAGCGCATCAAATCCGATTTTTTTTACCCTATGCGACCCATATCCGATCATGCTATGACAGTGTGAATGGCACAAATCCGATATTTTCAAATCCGATCTGGGTCACTTTCGTATGTGGTACTGAATCCGATACATATCCGATGTTTTAGAAAGCGACTGCTGTTTGAACGGTCAGGTCGCATTAAATCCGCCTTTTACGTCACCGACACATGACTGAAGCCAATTATCAGCGCCAGAGAAGCACTCGAGAAGACATCGCGAACGCTTCCTGGCCATCCAGTGTAGATGTCAGTGAAACTGTTGGGAAGACAACGTTGGAGAAACGTGAACATTTTATTTGTACTGTATAATCTGCAGATTCTGACAGAAATCTGCAACTATCCTTTGAAGCACCGCTCCTCTAAAACAGCAATAAGGATAATTATTAGGTTATCTACATTATTATGTAAATAACAAAATAACTTAAACCAAAAATTGGGAAACGTAAAGTCCGAAGTCTTTATATTAACGGCCATCTGTCAAACAATACTGTTTGCTCTGGGTCTAAACAGAGCGCGTTGTGTGTGAAGTCTTCTTTTGCGCATGCGGCCGCTTTGAGCGTTCACACTAGAGCGCGTTTGCTGTCGCATTTTATTTGTAGTGTGAACGAGCAGACAAAAAATCGGATTTGATCAAAAAATCGGAATTGAGCATTAAGACCTGCAGTGTGAACGTAGCCTTAGTTTGTGACTATTACCCACATGTTCCCAGACCATATCACAACCATAACGTGCACAAAATTCAACGATTGAGAGCTTGTTAGGTGCCTGTTTTTTTTTTTCTGAGAATAAAAACAGCCCGTCAGCTCACATTGGTTCTTATCTGTATATATCTGGTCAGAGGCTTGGATTTTATGAAGGAAGAGCTTTACAGTGAAGCAATTGCTCACACGGTAACGCTGATGTTTATCAGGCTCTGTATTTGAAATGAGTATAACAGAAGCAACCTAATGGCTTCGGGGGGGAAATGTATTGTTATGCTTGCATTTTATTTAGGAAAAACATGTACTGAGGCTTTTTTAAACAGATTTGTCAGGAACGAAGCTTTTCCTCTTTACACTGCAGTCACACCTGAGATCGTGCTTTAACTGATCTGGTTTCTTTCCAGCACAGAAAAAAACGTTGTATTTTTGTCAAACATGTTCAAGTTACAATTACAACAGACGTGAGCAAGCAAATCCTTCACAGCATAAGCATGCCCATGTTGACCCTGTGCTTGCATGAACTGTTAGAGAGGGGCATCGTTTAACCCTGTCCTGCCAGCTGGTGTCATTTTCTCCCTCTCTCTTGAGCTAACGTTGCGTAGTTTTATGTGAGTGTAGGTTTCATTCGACATATTAAATGGCGATTAGACACTTCACTTTAGAGCTCAACTGACATTGGATTTTTTCAGACCAATAACAATTTTCTGATATTCTTTCTTGTAGACACGTGAAATATAAGCAGATTTCCACTAACATTTGTTATGTGTAGTTATTTACTAGAATAATACAAAAATTCATTTTAAAATTAATTTTGTTTTATTGTCACTAATACATGGTTGAAGAGTATTTCTCCTGTCTTACTTTACCTTTTTAGTTTTTTTGCTTATCGGTCAATATAAATGCTGATACTATGGTGGCCCTGAGAGGCCAAATGCACTGCAACTTAAGAAAACACCACATAGAAAAACAAAAAACAAAAATGGAAACAGGAAAAATAAAACAGAAATAGAAAAAAAGAAAACAGAAATAGAAAAAATGAAAACAGAAATAGGAAAAAAGAGATTTCCAAAAGCGCAAGGGAAGTGTTTCTGGGGAGAAAATGACCCGACGGACCAGTTGCAGGAACCAAAATGTGCTAAGAGTTGCGCTGGGAGACACAGAAGTGGAGGATCTATCGGTTTTGTGAGGAAAGAAAAGATGAGAGGTAAGTGTGTTAGCCTAACTATTAGCCTAAAACTCCGTCATCAGTATTATATGAATCATGAGATTAAAACACACTTACCTAGCATGTTTTGGTTCCTGCAACTGGTCCGTCGGGTTATTGTCTCCCCAGAAACACTTCCCTTGTGCTTTTTGTAAATCTCTTTTTTTCCTATTTCCGTTGTGTTTTGTGTGCTTTTGCAGCGTTTTTCTTATTGCTGGTGTTTTCTTAAGTTGCAGTCCGTTTGGACTCTCAGGGCCACTGTACGATACGGACATATCAGCAAATGTCTAATATTAGACTGATATATTGGTCGGGCTCTACTTAATTTCTTGCATTTTGATGAACTTTTATTAATTTATGGTGAACTTTTAGTACATCATAGATTTTGACATTATTTTATAGTGGAAATGTATAAAAAAATCATCACTTTTCTATTATTATTAATTATTCTTTATTATTGTCAGATTTTCTCATTTCTGTCTGATATCACTGTTGTGATCTCAGGAGGATTTCAGTAGCTCATGTGTGTTTCCAGAAAATGTTATGATCACATTCAAAACTTTGAGAATTTTCAAAAACATGTCACAGGTCCGTGTTTCTCTGTTGTAGTGATCAATGTTAGGAATTACATAAAGCTCCGCTGTATGCCCGAGGCTGACTTATTAGCTTGATTAGCTAGCACAGCAAAACCTTAACCACTTAAAACATGATCCATTTTGAGATTTCTGAGAAGAGAAAGCATCCTACTATTGAACCTCTTCTTATTTTTTTCTCCTTAATGGTTATCAGCCATTATACCAGAGGAGATGCTCTAAAGCTAACTGAGCTCATAAATCTCCCGCACGCCCTGTGACATCTACACTCGTGCTATCTTAGCATCACTCCTGCTCCTGACTCCTGTTTCTCGCTCTCACTGTAATGTGTGCCGTATAAATATCTACAGATATCTTTCAAAGGTGAAGCATCATTTTAAAAGTTCCAGCATGCTGACCTATTGGTGAAATTGCCCACATATACTGTCTGTGTTGCATTTTTTTTTTAACTTTTTTTCAAATTAGCTGAGCTACTCCACAGTCTACCCTCTGGCAGTTCCAGAGGTACCCCAGGGGGTACATGTACCCCCTGGTTGGGACTTTCTGAGCCAGAGGTGAAGTGTGGGAAATGTGAGCAGTAATGTAAAGCGCACATGGACCCGTGAACACAGAAATCCCGTAGCAAAACTATCAGTGCTAAAAACACACAAGTGACTAAACGCTGAGCTGAAAGGAGGATGTTAATGTCTAAAACAGATAATGTACAGCTGACAGTTTAATTTAAAATGAAACTTGTTTGTGAATCACGCGTATGGAGACACTCTTTGGAAAAATGGATTTCACACTCCTCACTCACTGTGCTACTATTCCTGAAGCATTCGGAGACTGTGAAAAGCTATTAAAGCATGATGTATTTTTGATTTTATCAACACTGTCCCAATGCAGATCGGGGGGGGGGGGTGTAAATCCTGATGTTTTATTCAAGTAAGATGGAAAACAAGTCCAAGAAATGTGATAGATGCCCCCTGCAACGAGGAGCTAATTGCCTGCATGGGGAAAGCATTTGATAAATGGCTCTTTAGTGAGAAGGATGTTGTTCAAATTGAAATTTGTATCCATATTATAAATAATTATACAACATACAAGTGATGACCAGAAAGGGAATTAGACTTAAAAGCCGAGTTGGTTTTGATTAATTTTTAAATTACAGCATTAGTCATTTGTTATTAAAGCTCAGCTAAACAAACAAAAGCCTGCACAGGACCCGCCGCTGTTTCTGTCATTTCTTATTCATCTTTATCTTCTTCCTCCTTTTTATTTCTCTGAAATCCAGCCACCCAGAGTCATATAATAAAGAGTTTTGAAAATAAAGAGTATTAACTGTGGACAGTCTCTTAATTCTTTTCATGTATGCACATCAAGCACCCTGGCGTCACCATTCGGTTGGAGTTAAACTATTGAACCATGTGCCTAGTTTTCAAAAACGAGGTACTGTTGGACTCCTTGGATCAAGCAGAGTTCAAAGCATTTCCATCACATTTTATCTCATGAAAAAAGAAAAAAAAATCATAATTTTTCTTCCCAATCTTTAGAAAAACCAGCACAGAGATCTTCAGAGCAAGCCTCATAAATGTCTCATTAAAGTTATCAAATCGAATTTTGAGCCACACACAGCCAATCACAATCACAGTGAAAAGTGGCAGACATGAAATGAGGTCACAATCAAAGCCGTTCTGCAGTTTAGCAAAAGCAAACTTTGTATTGCTAGATCAAAAAAACAAAAAACGTCACTACTTGGAGGGTGCTGCAATAACTGGAAAGGTGCTAATTAGCTGGAAGTAATTCTTGTATCTGGTAAAATTGATTGATTGATGTGACCTCCCCTTTGAATCAAAAAGGCCACAATTTTTTAACAACTGATCTTTAAGTCTCCCTACACACTATCAGACGGATTTTAGATTT
This sequence comes from Simochromis diagramma, assembly GCF_900408965.1. NCBI lineage: Eukaryota > Metazoa > Chordata > Actinopteri > Cichliformes > Cichlidae > Simochromis > Simochromis diagramma. Next base: position 3,233,757 of record NW_024387477.1, read on the forward strand.
TCAAAGCCATTTATCTGTTACAGCCAATCAATGACAACAGATGAGCCTCCAAACAGAATATGAGATTTGATGTTTTAACCCTAAACGCAGTGTCTGTAGGCACTTCTGCATAATCTGACCACTGCTCAGGTCATTGCAATAAGCAAGAACACACAGAAGCTTTCCTATCAGAGCTTCCAGCCACGGATTCGGTCTGATCCAATCTACAAGTTTAACTTGTGTGGAAAAAACATTATTGTTTTAATGAAAGTCAGTGGAACATTTTAATGTTTGTCAAACTTGACTGGTACTCTGCACACAATTCATTTAATTCAACTAGGAGTTAAAACAGCTCAAAATAGTTCACACAGGCTCACCAAACAACAGAAGACTGGGAAAACACTGCAACATCTGACTGGTATGGTCAGATGTTGGCAGAAACAGCATGAAAGCATTCAAATTCAAATTCAAATTCAAATTTTTATTTGTCACGTACACAGTCATACACGGTACGATATGCAGTGAAATGCTTAGACAACTGCTCGTGACCTAAAGAAAAAAAAAGGAAAAGGCTATGAATAAGATAGGAAATAAATATGAAAAATTAAAAAGTGTAAATTTAACTAGGAAGGAATAAAAATAAAATATATAAATTAAAGTTGAAAATAAAATAACTGTACAACAAAATACACAATACACAGTATAGAACTATATAAGAATGTATGAAGAAATATAAATAAATATATATATATACACACAATAACAGCAGCTGTACAAGTATTAACTGGAAATGAAGAATATAGTGACCAGTGTTGTGCAATCCACATTATGTCTTCTGCAGTGCAAATATGCTTAAAGTGATTTAAGTGATGAAGTGAAAACAATGTCCAGAATGTCCAGTGTGTGTGTAAGAACTATATGTGTGGGTCAGTACTGTGTGGTGGTGTGATTGAGAGACCGTATCGCCTGCGGGAAGAAGCTCCTCCTCAGTCTCTCTGTGTTGGTCTTCAGGGAGCGGAATCGCTTTCCTGACCTCAACAGAGAGAACAGTCTGTTGTTGGGATGGCTCCATGGATCCATCCTACCTTGTGTTAATGTTCAGGTTGGTAGAGGTATAATGGTGTGGGCCACATTTTCATGGCAGACTTTAAGTCCCGTAGTACCAGCTGACCATCTTTTAAATGCCACAGCCTACTAGAGTATTGTTGCTGATCTTGTAGTTATGCATAGTATCTCCTGATGGCTGCTCCCAGCAGGATTTCACAGCATATCACAAAACTCAAATCATATCAACCTGGTTTCTTCAGCATTACGGTGACTTCACTGTACTCAGATGGCCTCCACAGTCACAGATCTCAAGCCAACAGAGCACCTTTGGGATGTGGTGGAACGGGAGATTTGCATCGTGAACGTGCAGCTGACAAATCTGCAGTGTGATGCTGTCATGTTAGTATGGACCAAAATCCACCACCTGTGGTGTGAAGATTTAAAGCAACCCTGGTATTAGTAAGATGTATCTAAAGAAGGGGCTGGTGAGTGATAAAAATCTATCATAATTTACAGTGTTAAGCTACAGAATGATCCCTCTGGGACCTTTAAACATCCCAAATCATCTTCTATAATTTGCATTGAACAGTTAAACATGACTTTTATTAATTATGCATCAATTAAATATTTAAACACGACTAGATAAATAACTAAGAAATAGCTGATAAATAAGAAATATGTTGGAGCATTTGGAAATCTGATTGGCTGGATGCTGGCTCTGATGGTATTAACGGTTTCAGAGCTGGCTGCGCTTCCCATTTCTCTGCAGTAGTTTCGCACTTGTTCGAACGGATTAATAGGCAATAAAAATGCAGCGAAGATTTAATTAGTTTTCTTGTTTTCTCACTGAAGCAACAGTTTGGATGTGATTTGATCTGCCTCTGATATGTGTGAGCACAATGGGAAAGCCACCAAATAAAGACAGCTGATGAAAAGAGTGTGTTACTGACAAAAACTGCAACAGGCACACAAAGAGCTATTTGATATTAGACTTAAAACTAAGCACCCAGCTGCATTGAGTGTATAACAACACATAAGTCATGTACTCCGCAGTATATCTCCTCTAATCTTGGTCAGATCCATCATATTTCTGTCTCAACCTACTTCCCGTCTTCATTTTCAGCCGAGGGGTCGAGGGGTGATGGATGTCTCCTCCACACTCTCCTGTCCTCCTTCCCCTTGGGCTTGCTCTTCACACACTTCCCCCCTCCCACTCTATTCTTTCGTCTCTCCGTCTCTTTGTCCCCTCTTTCTCTCCTTTCTTTCTCCTCGGTAACTGGTAAAAATAGAGCTTCATAAATCATGCATCTTCTTTCACAGCAGTGCGTAAAAAAAAAAGAGAGGAAAAGAAATAAATGGGGGGGGGGGGGGGGGGATGTTGAGGATGAGATGTAGAGACGGAGGTGGATGACATCAAACTCCAGGAGAAGGGTGGGAAGTTGACAGGGGAATAGATTGGAGCTGCAGGGCTCTTGGCTGCCCTCTCTGTCTCTCTGAACATTGGCTGATTCACGCTGGAGTTGGAGGAAATGAATGTTAACATGCCAAGGAGTGGGCTGGCGGACGATGAGTGGTCATCTCGCCAGCAGAGTTACATGTTTCAAGCCCGCAGAGCGGGGAAGAGATGTCTCTCTCGCACCTTGAGGACTCTCTTACTCAGATAGGGTCGATCTGTCTGTCGCCCTTAGTAACAGGGGTCTGCACTCTGACTGGCGGGAAGGTTAAGTGCGAGATCGCTACGACAACTGCACCACATGTAGAATCACATGAAACCCCAAAACAAGGCACGGTAGATCCATTAGGCTGTTGTACAAAATATTGTATCACGAGAATATTACTTAAGGGTTCCTCTTAGTGAAAAAATCACCACGGCTGTGATTTTTTTTAAAGATTAGAAATCAAAGTTATTTGATAACGCAGCTGCAGCGAGTTTTATTTGATCATGTTAAAAACATGGCTGTAAGCTGCCATAACCCCCCACCATGATAAGATGATGAAATGTTTGGGAGAACCCCAGTAAGAGTGCAGAGTCCATGCTCCAAGTTTGGTGCCAGCAGATGAAAAACTTCCTGTTAGGCCATCTGGTGTTGATTTCAACTGGCTGTAACAGACACATGCTGTATAAACATCTAAAATCAATCTGATAACTTTGGTGAGAATTGGTCTGAGGATTCATCTGCGCTATTTTAGGCAAAATGATTACTGCACTGCCAAATAATCGCCACATAATGTAAATATTTCCTCTGTAAATGAAGCGCCCAAATCCATGACCCACAGATCAAAGCATTACTGTGATATGAACTCACTTCCTGTTTGGTATCCCTGCAAATGATTTTGATAGGTTGTGGTGGACAATCAATCTATCCCCAACAAGTCACCATTTAATTCAGGTTACATTTTTGACAGCTCTGCCAACAGTTTTAGTTTCCATGACGAAGAAACATTTCTGAAAATTCAAATTTTTCCATCTGTTTCATTTATAGTGAAAACTGGGCTTCAAAGGTACATCATATCTGAAAATCCATCCAAACAATCATGTTGCCGTTTACATCCACGCTTTATGTCCACGCTTTACTTTCAACCTTTTAAATTGCTGTCACCTCGTCATCATGTGATCTTGTGGCAAAATTTGTAATTAAAGAAATAGTGCATGCATTTGTTTTTGTTTTGTGGGGTGACAATAAAAAAGTTAGTGTAATGACCACAAAATGGTCATCTTTAACTACCTTGAAGAAATTCCATCAAGATTTTAAAAAGAACCGCACAGCTGGTTAGACAACATGAAACCAGTCCCTGCAGCCACAGCTGTCTCTGGGTGTCACCATGTTTGTCACCTGCCTGCAATTCTGTATATTCTTCTCATTTAAAAAACTTTTTTACTGCTTCTCACTTTTTCTCTTATCATTCTTCTTATAGCTGATGTTCTACATGTTACCAAACAGGATAAACTATAAAGCTGCTTGTTGGTTTGTTGGGAGGGAGCTTTTTCACCATAGGGCTTATTTTCATGTTCAAGAAACCAGTTTGGGATTATTTGAGTTTTGTGATATGGTGCATAGGCCCATCAGAAGATGGGTACACTGACGTCATAAAAGGATGGACGAGGTCAGCAACAATAATCAGGAAGAATGTGGTATTTTAATGGTGCTTAACTGATACTGAGGCAGCCAAAGTATGCCAAGAAAATATCGCCTGCGCTATTAAACCACCAGGCGAAGGCTGAACTGCTGATACAAGGCAGGATAGATCCATGCTTTTATGTTTCATGCCAAAGTTTGACCCTACCACCCGGATGTAGCAACAGAAATCGAGACTCATCAGACTTTTATTGCCCAATTTTGATGAGTCTGTGTGAATGGTAGCCTCAGTTTCCTGTTCTTAGTTGACACCCAGTTTGGTCTTCTTCTCATTCAAGGTTCAGTGTTTTGTGTGTTCAGAGATGCTCTTCTGCACACCTTGGTAGTATGTAGAAGAGCCTACAAACAAGGTGGTAACTCAGCTACTGTTCCTCTCAGCTTGAAGCAATCTGGCCATTCTCCTCTGACTTCTGCATGAAAAACTTTCACCCAGAGATCTGCTGCTCAGCGAATGTTTTCTCTGTTTCAGATCTTTCGCTGTAAGCCCTAGAGATGGTAGTGCAAGAAAAAACCCAGTGGATCAGCTGTTTATGGCACCAACAACCATGCTATGCTTAAAGTCAGTTAATTTTAAGCTCAGCAGGTCGTCTATACAGGTGAGAAAACCCTGACACCACTGTAGTTAGTGGTCCTTCATTCAGGCTCTTTAGTGTGACACAATTAGCCCTGAGAGAGACAATAGCTCTGTCCCTTCTGTGACACTAAGAAAGGAGCGAGATGACGTTCACATCCTCTGTCTCTCACACACACACACACACACGTTTTCATTGAGTCAGTGAATACACTGTCACAGCAGCCCCGTTCTGCCTCATATACAGGACACAGACTCATAAACACAATGTAACGTCATGATGATTTGAATTGGAGTCTTAAGTACCACAGACAAGATTTATTTTTAAAAACTCCATCTCAAACACACACACAGAAGAAAGTGAGCTTTCCCCCACAAGTCAGTGATTCATAGATGCAGCCACACCCTGACACTGCAGAGTAAGTGAGGTCAACCTGTGCGTTAATAAATGATGGGTTCAGAGTGAAAACCTGGTCACTGTGGGGATTCAGGGTGTGAGAGTGAAAAGTTCAGCAGATATCCAGGAGAAAAAGCACATCCAGCTCTGTAACCCCAGCAGAAAGGGTCTTTCATATTTCATAAGCAGTTCTGTCTGACTTCGCATGTGGGCTAAGAACCAACTTGATGGTTTTATTGCAGTTAACGCTACACATAATGGGTCACCGCTGCTGAGAAGTGAGAGACAAGTTTCAGAGAGACGTGCTGGGAGCATCTGTCTGATACGTGCTAGTCTTCATCCCTCTCTTGCCTGCTTGTTGCTTCTCCTTTTAATGCAGTTCCACCCAAAGTGCATTTTTGCTTTGGATGTGGAGAAGTAATGTGTTGCAGCCTGCTGTCTTAGGCAGAAGAAACGTCTCAGCCTGTCTTCTTCAGCACCGAACGCTGAAAAAGGATGTGACTCAGCGGGTCTAATGTGGTTACAAGCATACATACTATCAGTGTGATACTACAGCGGGAGGTGTCACCAAATCTCTGCTCGCGCGATTAGAGATTTAGTGAAATCAAAGGTGAAAAAAATATGTAGACTCTTACATTACTGCCATAGGTATACCAAGAGTTCAGGTAAAATTAAAACACTATAGAATAATATAAATGAATCATTTGCAGTCTTTTAATGTGCGCAGAAGGAAAGTGGGTCGGCTCAGTGAGAGGACTGCAGTGATTATGCGCTATAGGCCAGAAAACAAGCAAATAAACAACATTCAGAGAAATGTATTCAAATCATCTCGAAACTGAAAATCCAGATAAACAAGGTTATCAAGTGTTTTCGTCTCATGGCCACAACTGAGGTGATATTTGTAGCTGTGTTCTCTTCCAACCTGCTGAGATCAAAATGAGATGATTGCTGCCTTGATTAGCAACATCTCATCTCGTAGTGTTCAAAGCAGCTTGATTATGGCAAAAATGATAATCACGATTATTTTCACTGAAATTGAGATCTCGATTATTTGACGATATTTATTTAACAATAACGATGTATTGAATAATGACTTTAAAGATTGTCAAAAAATAATATAAAATAGTGTGCAAATACTGATAACAGTGCAAATGTTCGCAATATAAAATATAAATGAAAAATGTAAACATCTATGTTTAGTGAACTTTGCAGTGTTGCTCTGTGGTGCAGCTACGACACTGTAGCAAAGTTTACACACTACGTCTACTTGATCCACGTCTGACTCTGCGAACCCATAATGTTTCCACACCACTGAAGTTTTTTTTTACCTCTCTTTTCAACCAACAGCAGTCACTCTCCTCTCCAAATAACTTCTGCTTAGCTTTCCGAGCTTCCCTCGGGTCCTCTTAATCAGCGGTCCCCAACCCCCGGGCCTCGTTTAGTACCGGGCCGCAAGAGTTGAGGCTCAGGTGTGAAATGTATAGTTTTCAGGGTTTTTATCGGTTTTCAGCGTTATTTTGTTATCGTTTTTATCGTTAACTCGGTTTTCCTTGGTCTTTTCACATGTGTTATGAATAAATTTTCTTTTTTTCGGTACCGGTACTAGTTTTATTTTGTTGTATTTATCCGCGACACCTTAAAGGCCGGTCCGTGAAAATATTGTCAGGCATAAACCGGTCCGTGGCGCAAAAAAGGTTGGGGACCGCTGCTCTTAATTGTTGTGTGCGCTCAATTTGCCACACGGAGCAACGCGAGAGTAAAGCACGAGGGAGGGGCTAATAATCGGCTCAGTCATTTTTAATGATCGTTGAAAGCCCAGATCGTAATCATGATTAAAATTCGATTAATTGAGCAGCCATAGCAGCAAGTATTGTAAGCTGCTGGGACCTTTCTGGTAGGGTTTCAGACTGAAAGACCAGACTTCTAGCAGGTTGTAACTTCAACAACAGAGCCCCCATACTGCAGACCTTTAACATTTAAATAGGCAGCAGCATGCGGGGCTGGAAAGCTAAACCAACAAGCGAAAAAATAAATAAAAGGCCCTGTGGGTGGTTTTTACCAGGCCTGCAGCAAATTTCATATTCGAGTGATGACTCGAAGAAAGTTTTATTGGGAATACAAACAAATGCAGACGGAGAAAGTAACATTGCATTTATTCCTCTTCAGTTTAAAAGCACATCTTACAGTGTGTGCGTGTGTTAGTGTACGGGACTCACCAGGGTGTTCAGGTGGCTGCGGGTATTCACGGCGTGTTTGAGAGCCAGTTTAATCATTGTGGGCAGTCTAAGAACAACAGCCTCCATATCCTGCTCTCCCCTCATGGCACCAGCCAACTTCCCCAGTCCATCTATATAGCTCCTCCAATGAGGCTGCACTTCTGCAGCTCCCCCCAGGCAGTTGTGCATCACTGCTTGACAGAAGCCTCTGCAGGCCGGCGGCCCCAGCATGCCCTGGCAGTGCGGGCAGTACCACAGCCTCAGCAGGGACCGGCTGCACTCTCGGCCGGGCCGCAGATGGTCTGTAGTGTTGACGACCTCGATGCCCAGGTTCAGCGCCTGCAGGAAGACTCGTGTGGCCAGGAGGGAGCGAGAGAGTCGAGTCATCATCAGTTTAGGATAGGGGCCAAACGCTCCCGAGTCCTTCCAAGCTCCTCTTACACACTCCTCGGACACTGAGGTGCCACTGCCTCCCAGCAGGCGGCGGTACGTGAGCGGAAAGAGGCGGCCGTAGAGCACCGCCACCATGTGGTCAACTGTGGAGTCCGAGCCAAGGATGTAAAGCGACATGTCCAGGAACAGCTGCCCCACAGAGCTCTGGGCACCACTCGCAAGAGTCGGGAACTCTGACTTCAGCATCGTCAGGGTGGAGTTACGTCCGTGGCGCAGCACCAGGTCAAAGGCCTCTGCAAGAAAGAGTGAGACAGGGTGACAGTCAGGCCATCTTCTGAAAGCTCAAAAATGTCATTCAGTGACGCCTTAATAATCACTACAATTACCTCAAAGATCTCAGCAAACAGGCATCAGCTTAACTCAAAAACATGAAACACTCAAACAGAAGCTTTCCCCCAAACAAAGATCCTATCCTTAACGATCAAAGCCAGGGAAAACTTCCCACGCGCAGCCTCGCGTTCCCTTTTTCCCACTTTTTCTCCATTTGTTGTTTTCCTCTAATGTGCTCACACACACTCTGAGGAAAAGCACGAACACATGCGCGTTATTACAGTAAGGGGTGATGGCTTCAAACGAGCTTCTCCAATAGATAAACAGTGAGATTCTGGCTTTGACCTTTCCACAGTACAAAGCAATGGTCTGTAAAAAGCTCACAGAATCGTAAAAAGACACCAGTAACGTCAATATATTAGTCAAGTGTGAGAGGCATGGCCGTAAGGATGTCTGTGAGGAGAAAAGCATTCAAAACCTGCAGGAGGGAGTGGAGCAGGGGCCACTGTGAGAAGAGAAAATAATCAGTGGCGTTTCAAGGCACAAAGTGAAGTCTTATCAACAAGGTGGCACAAGAAGCGGGAGCTCCATCATCGACCCAGTTGCAAAATGAGTGAGGACCCGACAACAGAGGGGATTTAAAGCTCCATTACTGAACTTAGCAGGGGAGCCGGGACTCAGTGAAATGAAGCTTTGGACGGGAGAATAGCGTGAGATCCCGAAATCCCATTTATACCACGGCTAGTCCACTATATCACTTTGTTGGGAGTGACTGCCGCAAATGCTTTGTGAGGAGCAGAGGAAAAACAGTGGTTTAGGGAACATTAGAGGAAGTTATTGGTTTATGTGCTACAACAAATAGCCATTTCATCTTTGTTATTCGTTTTTCCCTGCTTGGATAGTTTAATTTGTTTTTCTTCATGCCTCTCTGAGGTCAGTGAAGCCTATGTGGAGCTTTGGCGTTGAGAAACAATTTAACTCCTCTGTTTTTAGGACATAATGTGACTTTCTGTGTATGCGTAAACAAATCCACATGAGGATATAAATACATATATATGAGATGTTTCACTATGATTGAAATGAATTCTTTAGACTAAGTAAACTCTCACAGAGGAATAAACACATTCGTTCCTCAAATTAAACATTCACAGTGTTTTTGTTCATCTGAGGTTATATTTACCTCGTTTTAAGATTTTTATTATCATCCGATATGTAAAACCTTAGAAACGAGTGCAATTTCTTCTTCCCATGTTTAGTAGGACTCGAAACACAGCAGCTAATGCATAAATGCAAGCAGGCTCGAAGTGATCCAGTTTTGCTATTTATGGTGTGAAGTGAGGTGAAAACACACTGATATGAGCTGCAAATGTTTCAACTCATTTTGAGGCTCAGCGATTTCAATTTATTAATTTACAGAAACTTATTTTGAAGAAAAAAACAAGAAGAAATTGATTATCTGTCAAAGTCTCAGATCAAAGGATAAACAAATATAGCACACCCAGATGGTGGTTTACTTGCTAGCACGAGTGAATGTCTGCAGCGCACTTATTTGCCCTTTTATGGCAACCGAACTGCAAACTGCACACTAGCAGGCAGATCAGAGCATATTATTATTAATGATTTGACACTAAATCCACCTTTTTGTGTTGTTGAATTGGTGCTGAATCATTTTAAGCTTTCTGGTCCCGGTTTATCGTGCTCATTGCGGCACAAGGTATTTGCCTTTGTACGGGGAAAATTAAGCTCAGCTCTGGAAATAACAGAAAATATTAGAACATTTTTTGATGTTGCATAGCTTCACTGCCATGTTTCAAGGTTGTAAGCCTGAGTTTAAAAGTTGGTTTTCAACTTTAAAATGCTGAAAGTGTTGAAATATGCTGCCTTAACTGGCTAAAGAGAATCCTGTAATTAGCCAGCTTTAGTTAATAAAATACTGAACCTGTTTAAGCAAACTTTATCACAGGCTGGAGTAAACTGCAGCTTTAGGTTCTAATGTGTATGTAAGCAGCCTGCTCGCTCAGCAGAACAGTCGCTGGCTGCCTAAAGGTTAAGAAAAGCATTGGAGGATGTTCAGGAGCAGCGCACATCTGTTTGGTTTTTCACTCTACGGCTGTCCTGCTGTGTCTGTGAAGCACTTCCCTCTGTGATCAGTGAAGAGGCAGATGTGCAGATTGCCAGCTGAGACAAGGAGACAGACTGAAAGGAGGGAAAACAAACCCACACACTCACACACACGGTTACACACAGAACTCGCAGATGAGCACAGAAAGTTTTAAACAAGCAGATATTTGGTTATCGATTGAAAAGTGGAGGCAGTGAGAAAATGTATCCAGCTCACAAAGCGGTTTCTAAAAAAAATCCACCCACATCAAACCCTGAAATTCAGCCGCTACCTGTAGCATCTCTCACGCCGTAAAAAGGAGAGCCACTTTGCGATGGTAAAGAGAAATACTAGAGGGCTCTTCATAAATGCAATTCAATGGCTCTGAGTAGCCGGGGTCATAGCATGAACCATTGCGAGCCCATTTCCTGCAAATGCTCCTCACGTTCTTTCAGCGGTGAAAGCCTGGACGGGATCAGGTATCCTTTAATGGAGGGGAATGGGGCCGTATGTCGGGGACCTATGACACGCCGGATACAAGTGTACGAGGTCAAGAGCACGCATTACAAGAGCAGGAGCCCAGAGCAGCATATTAGGTCACGCTTAAAATTAGCAGTAACATTCATTTTGTGAGCGTCAGGGATGGAGGCAGAAGGCTGCTGGTTGCTGGAAAGCTGTTTCTCCTGAGACTGAAGGCCTTTTACTGACAGACCACCTGTTTACTCCAAGGCATCTGGGCATCTCATCTTTCTCGGGCCTTGAAATGCTCATGTCGGCTTGACTAAATGCGGTCCAGTAAACCTCTACTATGCGAATTTCTCATAATATCTGGTTACTGTGCATTTCAAGCCATTAATCCCAAATTAAGCAGCGATCAAGTATCACACATTTCATGTTATTAGTAAAATAAGTCTGATAAATCTGCGGCACAATGAGGTAAATTCTTTCTGACATCTAAAGCCTTTAAGTGACTGCAGCTCTGACATAAAACAGGCGCTCCCGTAATCTATGAAGGGCCTGTCAAATAAGCATATTTGATGTTCAGGAGCCCATCAGTCTCCACGTTACGTATAAGTACATAAATCTGCGGCTCATAACGTACCAGGCTTGGCTGACCGTTGCCTGTGGTTGACACGCTGCGAAGGCAAAGACATGCACCGTGCTGCCTCATCAATCAGCGGCCCATACACCCATTATCCCCTGAGAGGAAAACATCAATAAATTACCCAGCCAATGAGACTAATCCATTTGGCTGATGGAGTTTCACCTCTAGCTGCCATGGAGACGGATGGAGGAGTCGCTGCCACCTGGTCCCGTTAACAAAGCAGTACCTGTCCGGGACGCAGACAGAGGACTGGCGGGGGTGCCACGGTGACACTTTTGATGTAAGGTGATTGGGCTTCTAAAGGCGGCCGGTGATGATCCAACTGTCTTATCATGTGTCTGTGGGTGCACCAAGCACGTGCGCAGGCTGACTCTAACAGACACCTCCCAGCAGCGTCGACGTTCAGTCGTGATTTTATGAGCTACAACAAAGCAGCATCTGTTCACTGACTGTAAACAGTGCGCTGCATTTTCCAGGCACGTTTCACTCAGAGCACTCTGCACTCAGGTAACCTGAGACCCGCTCCACCTGACAGCCCTTTTTTCCCCCTTGCGGGATTGTTGTACGTTTGCATCTGCTCGGGGCTTTACGGGACGGCGGCAGAGAGGCAGAGCAGGGCGGGGCCGGCTGATTCCAGGAACAAAGCAGGCAAGATGCTGGTAAGGCCTTGATAACATCACCAGCAGACCATGAGGGCCAATGGACAGCGGGGTAGAAATGAGAGGTGTATTAGGTTACTCCATCTGTTAGGGAGCACCTAGTCGAACACACAAACACACACACGCACGTGCCCACACGCAGCCGCGCACAATGCAATCAGAGCACTCAGCAGCAGCCAGGTGGTGACAGCGAGGGCGAACATTTGGCGGACCATGGTGGGATGGCGAGGTGTAAGTCAGGTGTAAGGACACTCATACACACACACGCTAACAGATTTTTCTTTGTGTTCATTTAACTGCTGCCCTGTGAGCGTCCAGCTAATGTTTCCTCCCAGCTAGGCAGTAAAATAAACAAAATTCATACACTGCTTTTATTACTCGTAGTCTGCTTCTAATAAGAAAACAACTCGAGAGGGTTGTTTTGGGGGGTTTTTCTCCAAAAACTCATACAGTCCACTCAGATCCACTGAAAAAAATATACAGTACTTTTACTTCTGTGTATATTTTTTGAAAATGTGGTTTATTATTTCAGGATAATCTTCAAGTCCAACAAGACTCGTTATCTGTTCTACATTAATTGAAGGTTAAAATCTAGGTAGCAGTCCCAAGCTGCGCTGGATAAAAACACACAAACAGAACTTTACTTCTAAAGTTCTGAGACAGTTAAAAGATATTTTTCATAATTTGATGCATTAATGTAAAAATAGTTCTCAAATATTTCTATTTCAGTAAAAAAAATTGGCAAAATTTGTCATCTCTCATTTCTTTTTTGTTATTTATTTGAGGAGCCCGAGCTTCAGCCAGCAATAGTTCTCCAGGCTTTCTGATGCTCTTTCCAAGTTTTTCTTTGGATGTTGGCTCCTTTTTGACTGACTGATAGTGTTCCAGGATTACACTTATTGCATTGTCAGTGAGTTTGGGATCATTACCATGCTAAAAAATGAAGCCGTTGCCAATCTGATGCTTTCCAGATTTTATAACATGGTCGATCAAAATCTGGCGTAACTTTTCTGTGTTCATAATTCTATCAGTTTTGACAAGATCAGTGCAGAAGTGCAGCCCAAACCATGACAGAGCCTCTGCTGTGTTTTACAGACCTCTCTCCTGACTTCCTCCATTCATACTGACGACTATTTCAAAATTACAATTACACATGTGGTTCTGTGGGCCAGGCAGGTTAGGACACACAGAACAGGATTTGAACTAAACAGCAGCTTTACTGCTGAACTCAAGCAAAATACAAAATACACAAAAACTCAGACAGGGCGAAAGAAAGCTAAGAGAGCTCAGGCTGTGTTGAAGAATAAAGGTGGTCATACCAAATATTGACTTCCAAGCTTCTGCTGCTGCTGTCACAGTTGGGGCGCACTGCATAGCTCATCTTTGTGTGCCGTCCTTCTGCTGCAATGTAACACTGGGTATGAGCCACTAGAGAAAACACGTCCATGTGCCTCTCACAGGGTGGCTGGTTTGAAAAGCTGAAGGTGACATTGTATGAATAGATGAAATGAAGTTTTCCACCATACAGCAGGGCCAACTCTGTTTGGGCCTAACATACTGTACTTTCCATTGATGTATCCACATCACAGCACAGGATGCAGACTGTTTATAGCATTCGGTTTATAGCAGCATGTGTATTTGCAAGGGGCTGACAATCAGAAAGAAGATGGCTAAAAGGCAGGAGAGCCATACTGGCTTGTTTCAGACAGAGGAACTGCAGGGGCTTCACAGTGGCTCAGTATAAGATAAATAATAATCACTTTAAACTGTGAAGCATGCCAAGCTACGCTAATAGAGTTCAGATGATGAGCACAATGAAGGATGAAAACATTCACAACCATGAAGAAATGTACAGCTTGATGTTTATGTACATATATGATATGCATAGACTCTACATCCCCAAATTTCTGTTCATAATTACCAGCCATGTTTGCTTACTTAGTGTACATTCAGTATTTTTCTCCACGCCCACCTGCAAAGACTTTGTCCTCTATTAAACAGGTCTCACAGTTTGAGAACCACCAAGCTAGGTCAGGCATAGAAGTCACTGGTTTGAAAATAAGCTGGCAAGTATCAGACTTTATTTTTACCTGGTTGGCTGAGAGTTGGAAAGCAGCCATGGTGATATATGGCAGCCACAGTTTTTTAATACATTGTAAAATGCAATTGCCTGAATTCACAAAGAGCAGCAGAGGTCTGCTCATCAAACAGCACAACAACAAAGAAAACTGATTCACTGGAGCTCAGAGCACAAAATATTTTAATAATTTTTAATGCAAAAGATTTTTTCCACACTTACCAAGTTCCATTTAAGCTCTGGTTAATTTGCTAAGAATATCAACTTTATTGCAAAAAAGGACAAATATCTAAAGCAGCTTTGGGATAATTAGTGGAAAACTATTTACTTACTGTAACAGCTACAAAAAGAAAGCAGTTGTGAAGGATTAAGATGAGTGTATATTCCCACTCAGTTTATCATACCTGTTGGCTTTATTCCCCACAGGTGCCACTGCTGGGGAATAAAGCCGCGGCTGATGGGTGCAGACGACAACGGTTAAAACGTGAAATGTGTTTCGAATTCAATTTGGAGCGTTTGTTCTCCATTCATCGTGGGTTGTATTTTTTTAAACATGGGTCGTGGAGCATAGACTGTTTTTCACCTTCAGAAGCGGGGCCAATGCCATAAAAAAATCTGCAATAAAAGTAGCATGTGTGTGTGCTTTGTGCCTGCCTCCTTTTTGACAGCTCAGCCAAATATCATTAGAACTATCCAAGTATAAGAAACACATCATCTCATTGACTGGAAAACATATCCAAGAGCAATAAACCACATCCACGATTACTTCTTCTTATACCATCAAAATCTAAAACAGGAAGCATTAGACACACAGAGATAAAAATTGCTGTTCCTGGGTGATACAGATACGCCAGCAGCCAGTTTTTCTTTCCTCCCGTGCTTCCATATTTCTGCTTGTCACCATTGACTCCATTGATCTCTGGCACTGGCCTCCAATGCAGAGGTCAAAGTTGAGCCGTGCTGTATCTCTAACCGGCAAACAGGCGCTGTCAGAGGACACGGTGTGCAGCAGAATAGAGGACACGGCGAGATGGGAAGGACGCGAGGGCAAAAGTGAAGTGGAAAAACACAACTGAGAGCTGGAGGGGAGGTAGAGGAGGAGGAGGAGGAGGAGGGGGGTTCAGTGAATGGTGCCAGAACGTGTGGAGAGAAACATTCAGCGAGGCGAGCTTTGAAGCTCCATTCAAAGGCATCTGGAGTCAAGCAGTGCCAGAGCTGTGAGACACGTCGCACACCTCTCGCCAAAACTCAGCCACGGGTGAGAGAGACCTGACACCCCAATCAAACGCTCGCCTCGCAGACAAAATACACATCGGACCCCGAGGAATCCTACCACTCAGAAAAGTGATACTTGAGTGAAAGGCTATTCCAATAATGGATTCATTTCCAGCGCACAGACCGAGACGCAGAGACAGGACACACATACACAACCCAACACACACCCATAAGCGTTATTGCTCTCTGGGGCTGCCGTTCAAGGCCGCGGATAAAAAGCCCGCAGCCCGTCCGTCCACATCTGATCGAAGATGAGAGAGGTCACGACTAACGCAGCGCGAGCACTCCACTCCAAATTAAGCATCCGAGCTCTATTAATCCAATATGCATCTCTAAGTAGATCCTGTGGTTCGTGATGAATGCACTCCTACTCATTCACCCTCATGCTAGTTTTCATGCTTGCGCCGCATTACGCCCATGCATCGGCTTAATGCTGAACAGCTCACTTTCAAACAGAGACAAATGATATAGAGGGAATATTTGCGTTGCCATTTCACGATGCGCTCGCAGTAATAAAAGATGAGATTCGTGATCCCCTTTTTCTTTTTTTTTGAAGTCGGGCTTATGACACATAAAAGGAGAAGCGGACTGAAGTGAAGAGAACTTATGAGGAGAAGCAGCAAGTGTTTTTGAAGTTCTGAAGCAGATGGGTGCACAGTGTGAGGGGAAATAGTGAGGCTGCATGAGAGGAGGCTTCCTTAATTATAAAACCCAGACTAATAACTTTCGGTGGATTAAAAATAATAATAATAAAGTTAAAACACGTCAGGTTTTAACCTGACACGTGTTGGAGGCTCTGACACTTTACAGTCCTGTTGCTCGAGCTATCATGAAGTCCCACTCTAACCTTCTGTATGTGTGTGTGAACAAATGAGATGGGGTTTTTTTAATTATTACAAGCTGAATTTAATAAAAGATTAAAGGCCAGGTCATTGCCACTTTAATAATTAATTGTGGCTCGTCTATATGTGGAATATTCTCCCTGAAAATAATGATGCACCTTGCATGATGCCACTATTATAGTGTCAGGACTGCCTGAAGACGACTTATTCCCATCCTTTGTCATGAGATCAAATGGACTTTGAGTGTGTGTGTTAGCGTGTGATCGTGTTTGTAATTGACTGCCTCAAGCCATGTGGGTTGAAGGACACCGATGACAGTTTCATTACAGAGCCGCAGAGTGCAGTGTGAGGAGTGTTTCTTCTCCCGGTTTGTCAACGTGGGTTCAGATGTGACTCAAAACACTGAATCAGTGTGAGGTGTGTTTGATTGCCCAACAATGATTAACTTTGAGGGAAAAATGGCTGCAACATTTGTTTTTGCAGGAGGAGTGTAAAGTCTCACCTTTGAGAGAAGACCGGTGGCCTCGAGGATAAGGAACATGCTGACAGACTTTGATGTAGGACATGGAAATATGGAGCTTTTTACCAGAAACAATTTAGCACAAAAAAGTGGTGGAGGAAGAAAAGGCACAAGCTGGGCTTCTTGCAGGTCTTCACATCCAAGAAGGAAAGGAAATGTTGGACCCTGCAGCTCAGAAACAGCAGCTCAGCTTATCGATATAGTTGTCACCGAGGTGGGAGGTATCACAGCTAAAATACACAGTCGAGGGTGGGGTGCGCAGAGGTCATGGAAGTGCAGAGAAAATATCAGCGGGAAATAGCCAAAGGCTACAGATTTATGCTGATTTAACAACAGTATTTGAAAGATCCGCTGAGAAGCTTCCACTAAAATTGAGATAGCTTTCAGAGGAAAGATAAAGAGTTTTGAGAAAAAAGGAGGCAGCTGTGTCAAAAGAAATGTTTGGGAGCGGCAACAAGTCAAAGAGCAAAGAAGACGACGCCTCACAAAGCCAGACTTCAGAGGATGACAGAGAATGCATCAGTGCATCGCTGTTTCATGTGTAAACTGGAGGAACCCCAGATCGTGGTGACGACCACAACGGATGCCAGGAAAAACAAAGGAAGGTGAATGAGCTAAGACAGCATTTTGAGAGGCTCATTTAAAAATCATAAAGCCGCTGCTTATTCTCCTGCTCTGAGACAAATTCGGTTTACACGCAGTCTCAATAGAGTTCACGACATTCATTCTCTTCGCAGCCCATGTTTTTGGCAGTATATGCACACATGTAGCTGCCTGCTTTCATTTCTAAGAAAATACTCATGTTCTTCGGGTGTTTTCTTCTTACCTGATGGAAAAGTGACATATTTAACCCTTTAGAGAAACTGTGATGCAAGAACCAAGTTAACAGTGTAATCCAAAAAGAAGTTGCTAAAGCAAGCTGTTAAAAAATACAGTATAGAAATACCAAGAGAACAAAGCAGGGCAGGAGAATCAGTCGGTTATGCTTTTATTTGAAAAATCCAAAGTACGGGTGAATGTGTCGGGGCCTCGGTCGGGGAATACACACTTAGGCTGGCGTGACTGACCTAGCGATCACTTTCACAGCAACCACTCGCAACCAGTGGGACAACACTAATTTTTCCCCAGCGACAGGTGGCTGCTACGCGGTGGCCAATCGAACAGGTCTCTGCGCCTGTGTGACCGAGACATCAGGAAAACTGGCAAAACTAAACGATGATTCTCAGGAGCACTGCAGCGCTCACAGCATCGGTGCAGCATCAGCCGTCGGCAAACATGATGATAATAAAGTTTTTAGTGAAATAAGTGAAATTCTGTTGAGCTTTGTCTGCTGAATGTGTCAGCGAGAGAACAAACCAGGTTATATGTAGAGGTTCAAAATGTGAACACAACTCGCAACAAGTGTGCTTCAATGTTTTTCATCCCACACAGGCAGCTCAGAGGCAAGAAGCCAGGCTTTTGTTTGGTTGCTGCTGAAAACCGTGGAAGCAGAAAAGATGGAGAGATAGAAACAATCTGCCAACAGCTTTGTTTCCAGCACCACAACCTTCTCCCACTGGACTCTGGCCATTTCATCCTGGTGGAGAAACGCCTGACTTTACAGAACTTTGATTGTTGTGAAATAACAGCAGGCAAGCTAACCTTGGACGCTCATGTTTCCCAAATTTTCAGCTAAGGCTTCACTAAAGATAAAGTATGGGATTTTCTTCAAGACACCAACACTCATTGAGCTCGTCTGTATTATTGGGTCAGGTGCTTCTGCTTCACTCTATGGAGTCTCTGTGGGCTTTGGGTCAGTCGATTTGGCTAGCAGTAGTTTTGGGCAGATGCTAAATCCTGCTGGAAAAGAAAATCAGTATAAACTCTGTCAGCAGATGGAAGCTTGACCTGCTCTACACTCTTTGGGTAGATGACTGGGCTGACTTTAGGCTCGATAAAGCAAAGTGGACACTAGTAGAGGACATGGCCGACTTCAGAAACTTCACTGGACTTCAAAGACCTCAGATTCTTGATACTCCTGATACTTTTCACTCTTCCTCCAGAATCTGAGCATTGACCATTTCCAAAATTCAAAGTTTACTTTCATGTGAAAGTTCTCTTTAGCCCTGGTAATAAAACTTTCTGGAGACCACACACACACACACACACACACACACACACACACAATCTCTAAAAAATGAGAGGAGCCACTATTCTCGGTTGTCTGAGGTCTGTTGTTTATCCTTTCTGCTGATATTTTTCCAAATATATTCTTCTCATCACCTTGCTAAATTTAAAAGGAACATTGCACACCACACACCATGAATGACGATTTTCACCAGATGCAATGTTGTGGTCAATTACAGCAGCAAAACACATTTGAACGTCCTGGAAAAAGGCTTTAACCAGATTGTGATGTCTGTTGCTGAAATGATGTTTGGGGTACTAAGCCTAATGCATATTTCAGATGTTAAAACACAACTCAGGGGTCTCTGCTCTGTTGTTTTCCTGATTTAGTGCCAATTATGCTTATTAGTTTTAATAACCCAGAGAGGCTTTTATGCCCTTTATCAATCTGAATGTGATGGTTTATTATAATTTGCAAACCGCCGTGTCATCGTGCTTAAGAAAATAATTGCTTCAGATTAAAAAGGGCTTATGGGCAACAATCCGACTGTTTGAGATCCGAATCCTTCTTCCTCTTTGGTCAAGAGATTAATTGTTTCCGTCTCTTGTTTCACAAACTGGCATAATCCCCAAATCTCAGGACATCTGGTGCACTTGTAGGAGGAGACTGCAGGGGCTTTTTTTTAAGCTCATTTATTGGGAATCATGCAGTGTCAATATTTTTGATGTGCTGCGGTAAAGCGGTAATGGAAAATAAATACGTTGTTGCATCACGTCAAACAGCACAGCAGCTGGAACCAATGTGGCGGTGATAGCAGGAAAATAGGGTCCGCTTTGATGTCTGGTAGTCCTTCAGTCAGACGCTGGTCAGTGATGTTGATTCAAGTTTCACATTGAGACTGAACTGTGGAAACCTGTAAACTGTTAATGTATTGATGACTATCCTGAGTTTATAGTCTAAACAATATTCCTGCAGTTTTATTTGATGTGAACTTGAGCGTTTTAAACAGTTACATTAGGAGAAAAAGTTCATTTTTTTGTAATTTAATTCAAAAAGGTAAACTTTCATGTTTTACTTTCATTCTATAAATCATATTACAGATAAAGTGAAATATTTTAAAACATTTTCTGTCCTATTTTTGATGATGGCTGATAGCTAAAATGCAGTATCTCACGTTATAATAATACTCAAACATCATAGATCTCACAGTGAAGTCTAGGTCACTGCACACAACCACCGTCGTCGGGATGACTGCAGACTTGACAGTTGTCCAAATGATGCTCATCGACACCCCCTTCACAAAGAAGGAAAGGCACAGAAGGTCATTGCTGTGAAGGCTGGCTGTTTACAGAGTGCTGCATATTACTGTGAAATTAAAAACGTGAAAATGTGGGAGGAAAAAGATGCACAAGCAGCGGGAATAACTGCAGACCTGGGAGGATTTTCAAGAAAAGTTCATCAAGGACTTTTTAGAGCTTCAGAAGCGGTGGACTGAGGCTGGTGACGTTCAGAGACGTCGCCGGGAAAGATTAGCAGCTATGTGCTGCTAGTCCATTGCACTTGATTAACTGATCATCAGCAAGTGCAAGCATCTCCATTAAAGCAGAAGTTTTTGCAGTTTGCTGGTCTGGTGTGTGTAATCAAAATGCCACAATCTTTGTAACAGGACGTCCCAGCAAATTTACAACAATATCAGACTCTGCTCAAACACGGTGGTGGAGGGCCTTGCTTTGTAGCCACAGGACCTGTGCACCTTGCAGCCACTGAGTTGACCATGAACTCCTCACATGTGAGGCCATGTGTCCAACAGGTGGGTCATGCAACAATTGCAATGTTCCAGTCAAAGTCCAGACTTCAACCCGACTGAAATGCTGTGGCCGGACCTTAAGAGAGCTGTGAATGACTAAATACCGGAAAACTTTAATGAACTGAAGCAATGTTGGAAAGAGTAGTCGGCCAAAATTCCTCCAAACAGATGTGAGAGACCAATAAAGTCATACAGAAAAAGCTGGTACACTACTGAATCGTGGGGTATAATGAGTTTTTCACAGGACTGCATAGAGTCCTGTGAAAACTGTAAACATAGATAGAATCTGTATAAACATAAATAACACCAGAATATTCTTCTGAACCTAATTTTATTATTATAAAGCATCTCTTGCAGGAAAACATGCAATTAGCAGCTCCTGTTTGCTCCTAAATGAATCACCCCAAGCTCCATTATAGTTTATTCCCATTTGGAATATAATCTGTATTTTATTTTATATTATAACTATCTGCCTAAATATTTTTTTACATGCCCCGTTAAAGAAACAATAGCCCACCTGGGTGGGAAACACTGTTGCGTGAAATAAGCCAGCTGTTTCTAAGGACTCGCAGTCATTTCTGCAAAGCTAGGGTAATAACTTCCGATGTGAGGCTTGGTACTAACGCGCTCCCTCTCAGAAAGTAACGCTGAAGAAAAATCCGACAGCTCTTCTTAAAAACATGGACTTACATTTCACTGTCTGGGTTACGGGTTACGTCATCACAGCTGCTCTGCGAGTCTTGCTGCTGTGTAAACCGTCAATGTGATTGTTGGCAAACATTATGTAAATAAGCCTCCGCCACTTCCTCCCACAATTTTGTGACTTTGCACCAAGCGGTGCTTGAATTTGCATCTGTGACTGCTTACGTTTTTCCTTGTCTTAGTGATGTGGCTTAACTATACGAAAGAGCAATCCTAAAAAAACCTACTAAAAATGTCCTTTTCCTCCTTTACCAGGACTAGAGTAACACTCCAGGCTGACTATAAGCCAGTTTCCCTCTCCTACCTGTCATATAAGAGACTTGAGTCTCATACACTGTAGTTTCTGAGCTGCGTTTGCCACGCTGAGTTTATTGGTAAACAAGCACCTAATTAAGTGATGCTGCAAAGGTGTACGGTACTTCTCAACCTGTGCTACTATAAATAGGTGAGAGTTAGGAAAGGGTATTGTACATGACGGGGGGAAAACTTGCAGAGCCTCTTTGTTGTTTGTGTGAGAAACGAGATGAAAGACATACGCCTACGCCGCCTGAATGGCTGAGACACACCTCACCCTCCTCGATCCTCCCCAGTCTCCCCTCCTCTTCTTCACTGCTTCCTCACACACGCAGCTTTCTCATCCCACGAGCAGAACAGGACTCCCTTGTCTGTGCCCTCACACACACACACACACGTACACGCACACACGCACACTTGTTAAGGCTGATCCCAGTTTTGCACGGTGCATGCCTCAGCCACCAGCACACAAATGAGACACGCGGAGGCACAAATAGGGCTCACAAACACTCACAAGCAGCCTGACAAGTGGTTTGATCAAAGGCCGACGCATACACACACACATGCATGCATCCACGCTGTGCAGTTTGTCTCCTCTGTCTGCCTTTGCTTTCCTTTTTGTCTCCATTACGTAGAGCTGCGCTAACCTTCTGCAACAATCTCCACCTGGCCAACCACCCCCCTCCACATCCCTCCCAGCCCCTCCTACACCAGCCCTCATCCATCTACAGTAAAAAAGATGTCTGCAGCAGGGTAAAAAAATGAATGTGACAATATTCTTGGGGCAGAAACAATGGGGAGAGTCCCCGGGCTGAGCAATGTTAGGTTATTTATCTCCAGGTAAAGATGTGTCTCTTCCCTACTATTCCTCCCCCATTCCTAATCCTATACTCCCACAGCCCCAGAGCTCCTCTTCAGCCACCTCCCTACCTCCGTCTCCTCCTCTGAGAATCACCTCAGCAATCCACGCGTTACACTCTGAACCTCTGAAACCGGCGAAACTGCAACACTTTTAATTTTTAATCAGGGCCTCAGTCAGCAGGGACCGGGCTCTTTTACGCTCCCCTTCTCCCACCACCTTAGTCTCACCTTCACTTCTGCCCTCTCTCTTACTCGTGCTCGCCTACGCGCCCCGTCCCTCGTGTCTCTCCTCCCAAAGTCACGGTGATGAATGGGCAAGGGCTGCCATCTCTGTGCCCACCAGCAAGAGGTAGAGGCCGGCTAACGCGGCTCAGACGCTCTCGGGGATCACAGGCAGCGAGGAGAGTAATTAATCCAGTAGGATGGGAGGCAGGGTTGCAGGACATACTGCGAGCTTCAGGACACTGTGTGTGTGTGTTCATGTGTGTGTGTGTGTTCATGTGTGTGTGTGTGTGTGTGTTTCAGCGTAAATTATTGGAAACAGAGGATAGAAACTCCAGAGTTTTTGTTTTCTGATATATGTGTAGAACTCGGGGTGATGTGTTTCAGAGAACAAGGTTAGGCTGGTGTGCGTTTGTGTGTTTGTGGGTAGATGAGCTCCCTAAATAAACACCACTTGGGTGCAGACTGGAGGAGCCAGAGGCGGCACATACAAGACTGTCCTTGAACTGCAGGGTCAAACATACTAAAACGAACACACACACACACACACAGACGAAAACACCAACACAAACCACGTCTACAATGATATTCAACATCAGCGAGGATGGAGCTGCGGGGAGCTTTTCTACAACTGTGAAGGGGGGGGGGGGGGGGGGCTGCGAACCATTATTTCAGCTCCTTTGTTTGAATAAATCCATTGTCTGTGCCGCTTCTCAGAATAATCACTAAACACTAATTGTCTGCAGACGCGAGAGAGGACTCAGCTCCCAAATTAAATTGCATTTACCTTGATAAGAGAGTCTTAGAAACAAACCGCAAGGTAAAAGAAAAATGTGTCAGGGCTGGACGTATAAACAGGTGTGTTTTCCGTCAAAGCTCCATGTTAATTGGGCCAATCCATTACCCGCTTTGACATGCTTAATGTTTCGGGGGATGACCGATTAGGGCAGCGCAGAGCACCGTACACGGGCGCCTGGCTGGTTTCCTCTGGTCCATGGCGTCTAACCAGAGGCTACAGCTCCATGCATCATTAGTCCTAGCCTCGCCGGCGTACCGATCACATGTCCCCATAGCCTAATGAGATAACTGAGGGGAAATGGAGGGAATGGCTTCAGTGCTGTAGAGCTGCTCTCTTAGTGTGCGGTCTCTCAGGTTTTTGCGTGCAGCTATGGCTGAGCCCGGCGCGATTACGGCACAAATGACGCTCAAAAGGAACAAAGCTGGAAATGTTAGATTTTGCAGGAAACATGACAAACACGTAGTGGGTGTGTGAGGGCACAAAGGGGAGGGAGGGGTCAGTGACAGCACAGGTGTTTGTAGGGAATGGAAACGACTCAGATGCTTCCTGTCAGGCTTTCGACTGTTGGGCAGCACACAGCAGCTCAGTCAGTAAGAGACGCAACATCTTCTGGTAAAGAAAATCAAAGTCAAATTTAAGAGCCGGCACAAGCTGCTCTTTTTAGATGTTCAAGCCTGTGCAGAAGTCGTCAGCCACTCCACTTTTGTTTTTTTGCTAAGAAAATAGGAAATAAGTGCAGTGATTTATTGAAATGTTTAAGCACATAGTATATGAGGGGCAAAAACAGAGTTTTTACAGTTCCAGTGAGCTTTAAAGTCAGAGTGATGTGACCACTTTCTTCAGCACAGCCTGAGCTCTCTTTGGTAACTTTCTTGTCATTTCTTTAAGTAGTTTTCAGGATGGCTCTAATAGAAATGCCCTTCTTTAGATATTGGCAGCCCTTTGTTCTGTTCTCTGTCAAGATAAGATCGCACACTGCTTCAATGACGTTGTGGTCCGAGCTGCCAGGAAGTCAGTCTATGACCGATTGAGCTCTATTTTTTTTTTTTTGCTTTTACTGCTTTGGCAGTTGTTACATCCCTGGCCTGGGGATAACCTGGACATATTTTTTTTTTTTTATTATCTCTTTCATTGAGACAGCAGTTGAACGTAACTATGCCCTTTGACACTTTCTTTGCTGTCACATTTTTAACTTATAATTAAGAAATAAAGAAAAGAAAAAAAGGAAGAGGGAGAAAAAAAAAAGAAAAAAAGGAACTTGGGTTAGGAGGCAGCAGGGCAGGAAGGCTTACATAATACTCTTATACAAAATCACACCTCACAGGCTTAACATAGTCTGTCCATTTAGACCATATTCCATAGAAGGAATCCCTCTGAAGTTTAAGAGAAAATGACACTTTTTCCATCGTATAGATCTCTTGCACAGAATGTATCCAGTCTTCCATCGTTGGTGGTTCAGGCTTAAGCCATCTTCTCGTAAGAGGCTTTTTACTTGCGGCCAGTAGGATATACAGGAGTCTTCTGTCGTTGGAATTCAGTTTATCCACTGGTACATTGCACAAAAAAAGTGCAGTCAAAAGTTGAAGGAAAAACAAATGAAAAAACATTTTGTAAATGATCATGGATTAGAGACCAATACTGGCGAATAACTTTACAGTCCCAAAAGATGTGGAAACGGTTGGCTCTGTCTCCCCCACATCTCCAACATTTATCACCAAGTCCTCGATATCTTTGTTGAGCAGGGGTAATGAAAAATCTCATGATGCTTTTCCAGCAAAATTCCTGCCAAACATTAGACCCAGTGGTAGCCCACTGTATCTTGCATGCGTGAGCCCAACACTTCTCTGTAATTGACAAATTACCCCCCTTTTCCCACTTCGCTTTAATATACACAGTGCTGTCGTTTTTACACCGCCGGATGCTGGGATATAATTTGGAAATAATTTTACTTTGCGCTCCAGATTTGGTTAGTAATAATAATGTTTCTACATATTGTAATTCGTTTAGGTTCACTTTTAAGTTTTGATTAAAATGATTTCTGACCTGTAGATATCTAAAAAAGTCATCTGACCCTAAGTCATGTTTACTCCTTAAAGATTCAAAGCTTGAATATGAATGAATAATAATTAGTTATACCTTTTGAAGTCCAGTTTTTGAATCTATTATCATATTGATTTTGAGGATTTGGAAGCAACAAGCAGAGAGGACTATACATAGAATAAAGAATCCTCTTAATGGACAAATAGAAACTGAACTGGGGAAAATTAAACTATGCTTCCAGAATTACTACAGAAAACTTTACTCCCAACCTTTTGTAGATAACAACTCTATTGTCAATACTTTCCTGTCCGGTCTAAAGTTGCAAGGTGTGACAGAGGAACAAAATAAAATGCTGTTGTCCACAATAACTAAAGAAGAAATTTACTTGGCAATTAAAAGACTAAAGGGAGGGAAAATGGCAGGGCCAGATGGTTCGGCCCAGAATGGTATAAAATAATGCAGGATCGTTTGACTCCCACCATGATAAAGACATTTAATTGGGTAATGGAAAAGAAAACTATCCCTTCTTCATGGAGGGAAGCAATAATTTCCATTATACCAAAAGAAAGAAAAGATAAATTAGAATATAGTAACTATCGCCCAATCAGTGCATTGAATATTGAATACAAGTTGTTTACATCTATTATCTCTAAGAGACTAGAAATGATATTACCTGGGTCAATACATAATGACCAAACTGGCTTCATCAAACAGAGACAGGCCCAGGACAACATCAGAAAGGTTTTGCACATATTGAGGCAAGTTGACAAACAAAAATTAGAGACCTTAGTTTAGACGCTGAGAAGGCATTCGACTCAGTGAGATGGTCCTTTTTATACAAAGTGCTTGAGAAGTTTAATTTTGATAAATCTATAATTGATATTATTTCAGGGCTATACAACAAACCAACAGCTAAAATCAAAATCAGTGGAGACCTCACCGAACCATTTATATTGGAAAGAGGGACACGACAGGGTTGCTGCATTTCACCGCTGCTTTTTGCTTTGTTTATAGAACCATTAAGTCAGTGGATCAGGTAGAGACAGGATATAACAGGAGTAAGAACGCCAGGAGGGGAACAGAAATTAGCATTATTTGCTGACGACTTACTTTTAACATTATCCTACCCCTCACAGGCACTCCCCCAAATCATGGAAGCACTATCACAGTATGGTTCTTTATCGGGATATAAGGTCAATGTAAATAAAACGCAGGTATTAAATTTAAACTATGAACCACCAGTCGAAATTAAGAATCGCTATAAATGGAAATGGGATGCAGATAGCATTAGGTATTTAGGGGTGGTAATACATCGTGACTTCACCAAAACGCTCAATGCCAACTATGCCCCGCTAAATGAATCTCTAAAATCAGACATACAAAGATGGAACACTATTCCGTTTCTGGACCTACACTCCAGGATCGAATCAATCAGATTAAATTCTTCCCCGACTGCTGTATTTGTTTCAGTCTTTACCGATTGCCATACCACAAAAACAGTTTGCGGCATGGGATAGAACATTGTCAAAATATATCTGGAACGGGAAAAAAGCTAGAGTTAAATATAAAACGCTCCAATTAAAGAAAGAAAAGGGAGGTCGTGGGCTTCCCTGTCTACGAGAATATTATTGTGCAGCTCAGCTAAGACCACTGATTTGTCTCTGTTGTCCAGACTACACCGCCGGATGGAAAGATGTTGAAGGAACAATAGTTAAAGGAATACCAGTTTCAGCTTTAATATCGGACATAAAATTGCAGAATAAAATACATATGGCAGATAAACCTATACTACAAATAATGATATCTGCTTGGAAAGAAGTAATAAAAATTGGTGGTTTGGAAAATGCCTCTAAGGTTTTAAGATGGTGTGCACATGATTCAGATTTTAAACCTGGACATAATTTGATGCACAATTCTTCCCACTCCCAAGAAAGTGAGAACACTTCAAGATGCTAAACAGCATTTGGCTGACTTCAGAGTTGAGCAGTTCCCCGAACAACAAACAAAAAACCTCTAGTGATCCTTATTTCTCTCTAACAGAAAATAAAAGGCAAGCAAATCACAATTCTCTAAGCTTTACTTCCAACCACAAAATAGGAGAAAACTGATTTATAAAAAAACGCCTTCTAACTCCTACTAAACTATCATAAGGTGCTCAGTATGTACAGCGTAAATGTACTTACGAATTACTACTGCAAAAAGCTCTCAGCTAACAGCACAGAGGGCAAAATAACCAACTTAGCTCTTAAGATTTATTTTTTAACTTCTAATCAGGCTTCTTGCACAAACACTCAAAATCATCTGGCAAACTAACTGCTGGCTCTGTGGTGGGTGCAGAGGAGGCACGGAGAGTGATGAGGTGGCTGTCTGCTGGAGGTTAAGAGGCAACTGTCTGTCTAGTGATCCAATCCACACACAACTTATTGAACAGCTTCTTCAAACCACCTTTTGTCAGTCTCCACTTGTGTCAGCAACAGTGATGGAAATCACTGTTGCTGACAGTTATTCCCACCACTGTAACGATTCTATTTCTATCGTTACAACGCTGTTATCATTGCTAACATGAAAATGCAGTGCGGACGCGTCACTGTTTTTCAACACACAGAGGGTTGAAGCTAGGGCTGGGCGATATATCAAAAATTTATCGTTACCGAAATTTATGACTCTCATCGACGTCATTTTGCCCATATCGGTAAATTCGGTATTTAAAAAAAAAAAGAAAAGGCATGTGCAGGTTGGCGATGTTCATGTCCCTTTAAGACGCTGTGCTACGTTACAGACTTGAGGGGGTGGAGTCACATGACTCTACTACCTGTAACGAGACGAGACACGGGTGAACAAATGGAGGACGATTTAAATGTTGAAGCAGCAGCGACGGAGGTAGAGCTGGTGGAGGAGGAAGAGGAGACGCTTGTTAACAAAAGAATGCATCATCAATCGTTTGGCAACATTTTGGATTCAACAAGGATGATATTGATCAAAAAACTGTTAAATGTAAACTCTGCAAAAAGACTGTTGCGTCAAGTCAAGGTAACACAACCAACCTCTTCCACCACCTGCAGCACAACCATGTGATTCAATTCGAAGACATAAAAAAAGCTCAAAGCGAGAAGAGATTAGGAGGACCAGCAAAAACGTCTTCCTCCACCAGGCAGCGGTCAATAACCGAAGCATTTGCTAGTACTCAACTATATGAGCGAACTTCAAAAAGATGGCAAGAAATCACAAATGCTATAGGCTACCACATAGCAAAAGACATGGCTCCTATTGCTACAGTGGAACGCAACGGGTTCAGACACTTCATGAAAATAATTGACAAGAGATACGAACTCCCATCACGAAAATATTTTTCAAAAACTATCATTCCCAGCATGTACAGCACAGAGAGGGAAAAGGTTGCTGCTGAATTGAGATACGTTAAGCACGTTGCAGCCACATCCGATCTCTGGTCCAGCCGTACAATGGAGCCGTATATTGCCCTGTTGCCCTGTTCAAGCCCTGCCTAATTTTAACTATCAGTGTTCTATTGAAGTTTTTTGCAAACAGCACTATTTAATGTTTTTGTTTAAGAGTTTATAGTTTTCACTAGTCACATGGCAGTGCTTAGTATTTATTATAGTTTTTTCTGTGTTCAATTGACATTTGTGTTTGTGACATTATTTGTTTACAAGTTATAGTACCTCAAGGCCTTAGCAGAGATAGGCCTTTGTCCATGATGGCATTACATTTGCACAATCATTGTTTACTTTGTGAATAGCCAATGTGAAACATATTTATTATTAAACTATTTTGTTTACAAGGGATACACATTTTTTTAGAGAGCATGGTTACATATTGTATCCTACACTTTTTATTTTGTTCAGTTAATAAATCTTAACCACTAAAAGTACTTACTACTATTGTCTTCATTTATTTTCAGTGACATTTTACAGTCCTTTAAAGTGGTAATAATATAATTGCAATGAATAGGTCTAGGGGGAATAATATTATCAAAATAACTGGAGGAACTATGCTGCCTGCCACAGCCCCATCAAATGAAAAAAAAAAAAAAGTTTGTTTTTTTGGCACTTGGGGTGGTTATCGTCCATTTATCGTTATCGAGGTTAACTGCTCAATTTATCGTGATATTGATTTTAGGCCATATCGCCCAGCCCTAGGCGAAACAATCGCACGAGTCCTGCTAATTGGCTGAGGAAGCATAAAGTAGTCATGGTAAACCAATCACATGACCAATTTAAGATGCCATAGCAACAAGATGCTATAAACCATTTTTTAAATTGTGTTGAAAGTCCACGAGATTTGTGACGTTTAGCATGTCTGGAGTGTGTAGCTAGTGTGTTGTGTAGTGGATAGTTTAGTGTTGTGTGTCAGAACAATGAGGGGACTGGTGAATGTCACAGTTGCTGCCAAAAAGCAACCAAAGGCAGATTACAGCGTAAACTCTGTCTCCAGGTAGAAAACAGGATGATACACCTCCTGCTGTCAGGCCTGCAGTTATCAGGTTTTCAATGTTCTCCTTTGTCTTATAGTGGACAGGAACTACTTTTTGAAGTGGCACAAATAATTTGTGTTTCATCTTATTTGATGCAGGAACACCTGATTGTTCTGTAAATAGTTTGAAATGGTTATAAAAAAAACACCTTGGCTGCATTTTTAGGTAAATAGCTGCAAATAACTTTGTGGTTTGCAAAAGTTGTGCATAGGTTTTTAAAATGTACAATTTATATTTGCATTTCAAGTTATGAAAATGATTCGTTAAACATGTTTGTGGTTGTTACAGTAAAAAATCGAACCTTTTTCTACTCAGATTTTATGTTTTTTGTCTGATTTTATATCAATTGTGTTAATACAGTATGTCAAAATGAAAAAATGGATGTAAATTCAGACATGTGAGGTTGAATGATACCAAATAAGGCAGGATAAATAGTTGTTAAAGGTGAAATGCAGAGATAAAATCAAAAGTAGTCAAAAACGGCTAATTTTACAGTGGACCCCAGAGGGTTAAACATTTTAGTAATGCAATAGTTACTTTTTCTACTAATTAGTTACTTTTAGAACATTGTAACTCAGGTTCTAACGCTGGAATGATTTAAAGTCTGATGGTACTTTTTCGGCATTCATAATTGCATCAATTTTGACAAGATCTCCAACACCACTGACTGAAATGCAGCCCAAACCATGACAGAGCCTCCACCGTGTTTTACAGATGGCTGCACACACTTGCTGTCGTCCCTTTCCTCTGACAGCAACTTGAACCGTAATCTTGAAACCTGGATTCATCACTCCATCAGACCTGTTGCCTGGATTTTAAATCCAGTTCTTGTGTAATTTGGCATCACCTCAGCCCTTCTCCATGTTTCCCTTCCTTATGAATGATTTCTTGACAGCCACCTTTCCACTATCCTCTGAAAATAGTCAGATACATGGACTGGACTGAAAATGAGTCAAAAAGCAGCCAGTGTAGTCCAAAGAAAAGCCTGGAGAACTATTGTTAAAGACCACTTTAGAATGATTTTTATTTTAGCACACAAAGCTGAACACATTTATAAAATGACCTAATTATGGAATTACATATATGAAACACTTGCCAGAGTCAGTGGGATTTATGCTCTGGGAACAATGGATGTGCCAGATTTCATGGAAAGCTGTCCAACAGTAGAGAGACTGGTAAATGGTGGACAGAAGGACTCACCAACAAACAAACATTGCCAGCATGGCTAAAAACCGTTTCTGCCATTTTCTTCAATTCTCGCAACATGAGGCAGTTAGTCAGCAGCGGGATTCATCAAGCATTGCTTGCTGGCTGTCCTGAAATCAGGTAGAAGTAGGTGTCGAGCTGCAGCCCACATAACGTGACCCATTTTTTTCCAAAAGGAGGAGCAATCAGCAGCATAGCCGAGGGGTGCCAGAGACAGGGAGCACACATGCAGTCCCAGAAGACAGACAGCGATACAGCACAGGAAATACAATCATCCATGAGCCTAGAGGCTAAATGTAAGATTCAGCAACAGTGCAGCAGAGGAGTTAAGTCCTTTTAAAGTCCAACCAGCAAACCCCCCACTCACTTCTAAATGTGTTTGAGCTGCTGGAAAATTTCATCAAAGATACTTGTACACCTATTGAGAGGAATTGTTGATGCATCACAAAATATTATAGCTGCAGAATTGAGGATTTTCCTTGGGTTTAATCCGTCTTGAGACTTCTATTCCATCTGCAATTACCGGACTTCTGCGTAGCGAATACATAGCTGCTGGTTTCCAGTAAAGCGAGATGAGAGCGTCAAATGGAGAGACTGGATGAAAGAGGAGAGTGGAGCGAGGATGAATGGAGATGAGAGGTCACAGCGGAGGGGAGCACACTGACAGATATGGAAATTAAGTCAAGAGGGAGACAGAGATACGAACTTTTCCTTCACTTCCTCTTTGTATTTACCCTTCAAAAAAAGAGAGTGAGACCTAATAAAACATTTATCATTCCAGGAAAGAGCTTTAATGTCAAAGACATTAAAGAGCGGAAAAGAGGAAGAGAAAGTTGAAAAGAAAGCGTGAGAGAGAAGGATTCCCAGAGTGGATGATGGTGGTGAAAGATGGAGTAGTGTCGGGGCTCAGGGAGGCAGGGGACAAGAAATCAGAGGTACAGGTGTGACAGGAAGTAAGTGGCAGATAACAGTGGAAGCTAAAAGGGTTGCATTACACAGAGTCTAAAGATGAGCAGGAGCTCTGACAAAGAGACACGGAACTTAAATCTACAAACATTTGAGTCCAAAAGCTTGAAAGGAAGGATCCACAGGCCTGCAAATGATTAAAAGAACCTCTTTTTTTTTTGTTCCAACACAAACTTGGGGTGAAATACTAATAAATTTAATTAATTTATAAATTTGGGGTGCATTTTTTTATTCTTTTGCTATTCATTGTTTTTAACCAAGTAACAAAAAGTGCTCCACTATCCAGGTTTCCATGTTGTTCACTTCCATTTAATATCCATGTGAATTACCACAGTCTGTATATAAAAGATGGATGTAGCCACAGTTATTTACCTACTCGTTATTGAAGTCCTGTTAGAAAAAGGCTCTGAAGTTACCAAACAGCTTGATTGACACATCGTTAGCCAAAGAGCTCAACTTGTATTATCCTTCTTTCTGAATAATAACTAGCATTTGGGCCCATGAAGTAATCAGAAAAATGTTTACTGATGTTCACATGCAAGAGTAGCAAAGGCTACAAAAAATCTTTCTGCAACCAGACAAGTCGCCCCCTGCTGACCATCAAAAGGAAATCAGGTTTAAGGCAACACCATTTATATTAGAACCTTATAGTTCTAATGAAGGTAACTCCAGGTCTCTCTTTTGATTGTTCAGTAAAACTACAAAACCTCCAGACACATTCCCCTCCCACATGTATTCTGTTGATTTTTGCAATTCTCTTATCTCTTTTTTTCACTTGTAAAATCTCTGATATTCACCGTCAACTTAACTTTTTAGGAGCTTCTGACTCTGAAGTACACTTCCTGTTTCCCCCACTGTCTTCCTGTCAGTTATTTTATTGTCAGCTATACTCTTCCCTCCATAACCGATGTATCTAATCTTATTAAAAAATCTAAGTCATCCCCCTGTCAACTTGACCCTCTCCTCACTGTGTTAGTTAAAGTCTGTCTTCCCTTGTTAGCACCACTCATAACCATTATTATTCATTCCTCCCTTAACACTGGAATTGTTCCTGAAGCACTGAAAAATGCTTCTGTTATTCCAATTCTCAAAAAGCCTGGTGCAGACCCCAATAACTTTGATAATCTTCGCCCTATATCAAATCTCCCCTTTATTTCAAAAATTCTTGAAAAAGTTGTCGCCGCCCAGCTTCATTTACATCTCAATGACCATAATCTCTATGAACAATTTCAATCTGGTTTCCGCCCCAATCATAGCACAGAAACTGCTCTGTTAAGGATTACCAATGACCTTCTGATGGCAGCTGATTCTGGCCTCCTATCCATCCTCATCCTTCTTGATCTTAGTGCGGCGTTTGATACCATGGATAGCATCCATTGGCATTACTGTTATGCCGATGACACCCAGCTATACATTTCTTCTAAACCCAATTCATCCCTCCCACCTACCTCCCTCTCAAACTGTCTTATTGAGATTAGATCCTGGTTCTCCTCCAATTTTCTCAAACTTAACAGTAATAAAACTGAAGTTTTACTTGTTGGTACACCATCTATCTTAACCAAATCCGACAGTTTTTCCATTAACATTGAAAATTCTCCCACCCTTCCCTCTCCTCAGGTTAAGAGTTTGGGTGTCATACTTGATAATGCTCTTTCATTCCAGTCTCACATTAATTACATAACCCGGTCTGCTTACTTCCATTTACGACTCCGTCCCTTCCTTACTCCCCATGCTGCTGCCATCCTTGTCCATAGTCTTATTATGTCCCGTATTGATTACTGTAATTCCCTCCTATTTGGTCTCCCTAAAAGGTCCCTTCATAAACTCCAACTTCTTCAAAATTCTGCAGCTCGGGTCATAACTTGCACTCCGTCAAGAGCTCATATTACCTCAGTTCTTCAGCAGCTTCACTGGTTGCCCATAGAAGCCAGGATAAATTTAAAATCTTACTTCTTACATACAAGTGTATCTATAAATCTGCTCCTTCATATTTGTGTGACCTGCTCCATATCACCACTGTTTCCCGCCCTCTCAGATCATCATCTGCTATTCATCTTACTGTTCCGTCCTCACGCCTTGTCACTATGGGGAACAGAGCTTTCAGTCGCTCTGCTCCTCGGCTCTGGAACTCTCTTCCTCCAGCCATAAGAAATATTGACTCCCTTTCCGTATTTAAGTCACAGCTCCAAACACATCTGTTTAAACTGGTTTATTCACTTTAGTGCTGATTTTATCTGTTGTCAAGCTCTGTTTTGCAATTTTAACTTATTTTATGTATTTTATGATTATTGTTCCTTTTATTAATTTTGTTCTTTGTAAGGTGACCTTGGGTTTCTGAAAGGCGACCTCAAATAAAATGCATTATTATTATTATTATATACAGTCTATGTCAGCGGTGGGCAACTCCAGGCCTCGAGGCCCGGTGTCCTGCAGGTTTTAGATGTGTCCTTGATCCAACACAGCTGATTGAAATGGTTAAATGACCTCCCCAACATGTCTTGAAGTTCTCCAGAGGCCTGGTAATGAACTAATCATTTGATTCAGGTGTGTTGACACAGGGTGAGATCTAAAACCTGCAGGACACCGGCACTCGAGGCCTGGAGTTGCCCACCCCTGGTCTATGTGAATCACAGATGCACCTTACAAACCAAGCTAGCTAGCCAGCTGATAACACTTATCTGTTACAGTTCTTTATAATGCTAACATATATAACTATGGGCTAGAATCAGCCCACTGCAGACATGCCTCCCACACTACACATATAAAAAAACTCACATTTGTGGTACTGTCTAAGTTAAGACAGCAGCTATTTTTATCAACTGTTCTTGGTCTGTTTTCATTGGATGGTTTATTAAATGTAACCATAAAAAAGGTAACAATTGGGAGGTGTTGTTTTGTAAATCACACTGACATGGAGCCACTGATCATTCCCTGAAACTTGTCTGAATCTCTTACAGAAATGTGGACTTTTTTCTCCATATGCTTTCCTTATCTACAAAATCAGTGACGTTAGATCTTTTCTTTGATTTACAGTTCTGAAAACAAGCTGTTCTAGTTCACAAAGAATGATTGTAAAAGTCTGAGCTTATTAAAGAAATGTTTGTGGATTCAGATTAAGTGCTTGTCTTCTCTGAAAAATGCGTCTGAAGTGGCAATGAGAAGGTAAGACAGCGAGTAGCTGACAGAGAAATTAAAAAAAAAAAAATTATGCAGAGACGTAAAAATAAAAGCGAAGCCGACAAAGAGGCAGAAAACAGACCGAGGAATTAATGAAAATGAAATGTGACGGTGTAAGAGAAACCTCGTGGATGTTCTCAATCAGCTGAACAAACAGATGAGCAGACTGAACACAAACAAGCCAAAAGATTTGTCCTCAGCCGCACAATTCTGAAGGTGTTTCACACAAACAAATCTCACTACAACCCCACACGAGAAAGACTAAACATACTGATTAGCAGCAGTACAGTGTGCATGCAGAGTGTCACTTATAAAATAAAATCAGTTCACCTGAGTGTCAACGCTCGTATTATTTCCTGTTATCGTGAAAAGTGATCACAGCATCTATGTCAGGTTGTTGCGCACACTCCTGCAGTACATGTGTTGCTCACTGCTGAAGAGCGACACGTACACGTACTTGCTGTCACTTATTACAGGTATGAAAGGCCTGCTGACACCAGATGAACTTTGTTTTTCAAAACGAAAGAAAAAACATCAAAGAGAAAGAACAAAGCTTGATGTTTCATATATTAGGCTTAAAGCTAGAGCGGATATTTGAGCTTCAGTTATTTGGTTACATATTGTGTTACCAAAGGTTACAGTTACAGTTTGACATTTTGGGATTTGATAAGTTGGGCAGACACTGTGCGATTTTTTTCAGTCGCGTTATTCAGCTCCTGCTCAAACTGTACGATTGACCCTGCAGAGGTTAGAAGTTCGTAGGTCACGATGCAGGGTCTCACACTAAACGGCCCGATGCTCTGATGCGACCTGAGTGCTCACACTGTGCGTCCATAACATGAAGGTTATAACACAAAACCTGTCTTTCACTCACACAGACACGCACACACACACCACCATCAACTTTGCTAAATTGCTAATGAAAAACATTGATCAGGCAGCTGTGATTGAGCAGCAATGTCAATCCAACTATTTTCACGGTTGTTGTGGTCGTGATCATTTTGTGAGGCCACATCGAAAAGGCTCAGATGAGCCAAAGTTCTACAAGTTGTGCCTTCATCGCTTGTGTCCAGATCACGCGCTGCACTGCTGTGCTACTCCGTTTTTCACTTTGCGCAGTGTGAGAGGCTGCGGTGACACCCTCACGACGGCCGACATGATTTCAAACAGGTTTGATTTTCTTACGACCAAACGACTGATGATCGAGAGCTGGTCGTGAGGTGTTAATCGCTTCTCCACGTATACTACACGATGAAGGCGAAACTCGGGCCGGTCCCCAAAACGGTCGCACGACTGAAAAATCGGCTCAAAATGGGCCAAAGATCGCACAGTGTAAAGCCAGTAGAAGTACTGACATTCACCTACAGTTATAGCTAGACTAATTTCTTCTGTCTGTAAAGACAGAGTCATCATGCTCTGAGGTAAGCTGGAGAAATAGCTACAGATATTTTTTTCTATGTAATTCTGTCAAAACCTAACTACACCTCAAGATTCAGTGGCTAGTAAAACCACCATTAGCAGCAATAACTTCACATCGTTGTGAAGGAATTCTGGCTCACTCGTCTTTACAATGTTGCTTTACTTTACTGAGGTGTTCACTTTTGCACAGCTCTCTCCAGGTTTCACCACAGCATTTCAATCGCGTTCAGGTGTCAACACTTTGATTATTTTGTTTTTCAGTCATTCTGTTGCAGATTTGCTGCTGTGTTTGGGGCTGTTGTCCTGTTGCATGACCCAATTTAAAGTTTTAGCAGTCTCAGATCTGATTCTAGAATACTTTAATATACAGACAAGTTCATGGTGGACTCCATAACTGCAGGGTCCCCAGGTCCTGTGTCTGCAAAGCCCAAATCATCACCCCTGCACCACTGTCCTTATAGCTGCTGTGGGTGTTTGTGTTGCTCTGC
This sequence comes from Simochromis diagramma, assembly GCF_900408965.1. Taxonomy (NCBI): domain Eukaryota; kingdom Metazoa; phylum Chordata; class Actinopteri; order Cichliformes; family Cichlidae; genus Simochromis; species Simochromis diagramma. Next base: position 3,270,986 of record NW_024387477.1, read on the forward strand.
AGCATTGCTTTTACCAAATAAGGTTGCACGTGCATTAAGGCCGAACATGTGCACTCTGATCTTGTTTGGGCGTTGTTTCAGAAGTCTTGTGGTTTGTTCAGGGACACATTTGCAACCTAACCCGTGCTGCCTGGCAAACCCTCCAAACAAATACTGTGTGTTAACACACAATGCTACAATCTTCAGTTAATCAATTGCATTTGATTAGAAACACCTAGCTGCTAGTAACCCTCTTACTTCCTGTGAATACACTAATGATGTACTAAGGATGTACACAGGACTACAGCCTGGCTCTTCACATCTTTTTGTCTTCTCATATTTCAGTTCCTAAATATAAAACGTGATTGGAGCATCACATAAATAAATATGTAAAACAGTTGTTTTACGCTGTCATGTTGTTGCTCTGTGCAGACTGCAATTAAGTTGATAATATCTGGTGGGTTTCTGCTTAGTGCTGCTGTTGTGTGAAACTAAGGTGTCAGCTTTTAACAAGTTAGGAAGGTAATGTCTTCAGTTTTGGAGTCATTATTTTCAGCTTATCTGCTGTTCTTGTTAATGTTTTAGGAGAAGCTGGAGATTTATCGCAGTTTTAAAGGCAACTCAAATCAAACTCAAACATGGAGCTACTTGGTTTTCACAAGCCAGCAATTTTGTTTAATTTATTTTTTTTTACACATCTATGCCATGTGTTTTATCAATTTGAACACAGTTTTTAGTAAAGCTGTTTAATTGGGTTGATATAATGCTTAGTCGAATAAAAACAAATAATCCAAGAGAAGAAAAAACTTCACAGCATCACAGCCTGACAGATCAGGTGCTGATTATGTAAATCAATGTTTGTCCACCTGGTCATTAAGAATGCTCCCATCTGTTCCTTGAAGTCTGGTCTCTAATGAACTACAGCCACATCACGCTGAATATGAAAATATGAAAGACAAATAAGTGTGATGCAATTTTACTGAGCGTGTTGTGTGGCTGAGCAGATGCATAAGGTCGCTGCCGTGTTACGGAACAAACACTGTGAAACCACAAATGCTGAAAGTACAAAAGTCAAGGATAAATAAATAGTGTGTCATTGAAGTCAGCCAGAGCAGATTCGGCCCCGTGAACGAATAGAATAGAAAGACATTCACTGCTCCTCACGTAGACAGCTTCGTCTCACACACCAGTCAATTGACTTTTTAAGAAATCATCAAAGGAAACGATTCCAACAGAGAGAGAAACACAACAAATGTGCTGTGCTTAACACGCTCGGTGCATCTTTCACACCTCAGCAGTCTGACTGAGCTGTAAGGTTTTTTATTAAGGGTTTGTACAAAGAATTTTACCTTAATAATGAGAGTAATTAGCACACTTGTGGTAACCCGATCGGTCATTTCTGATGGTAAACAATTCAATACACTGCAACTTCCATGGCTAAAAAAAATGAAGCCAACAGGAAGTGCTGTTAGCTGATAACTTGTCCAAATGCAATCATCTGGCTCAAAACAAAAAAACAAATATGGCAGCAACCAAAATGCTAATGTTCAGGCTTTAAAATGTCTACAGACAAATGGGTGGGCATGCAGTGGCTACCAGTTTAGGGTTTTTAACACTAATACCTATATTTGTGAATTCAAAATCAAATATATTGGCAGATTTTTTGTTTCTTTCAGAAACATGCAACATAAGCAGATTTCCCGAATATGCCTTATGTGTGATTATCAGCGACCCACGCAAGCACAGGGAGAACATGCAAAGTCCACACAGAAAGACCCCGGCCTGATGGTGGATCAGGACATTCTTGCTGTGAGGCAACAGTGCTAAACACTGTGCCACCGTTAAAACAACAGTGCAATTTAAAAAAAATTAAACTTGTTTTATTATCACAACAAGTCGTGGCTCACTCGTTTACACCCTCAGTACAGCAGATAACACGTCGGTTTCGTCGCACAACACCGACTGACACGGGATGAAAGGCGAGCATAAAAACATCATTAGCTTGTTGTTGTTGTTGTGGCGTTGCAGAGTGACAGTGGACAAACTATGTAAAGTCTACACTCATGACATGGGTGTTTCTTCTGTAATTTTTTTCATTTATCTGCCAGCCGATATATTCAAAATGCTAATATATCGTCAAATCGCTACTGTAATATGGACCCAAAGATAAATGAGTCGGGGTCTACAGTCTCTTGTATATTGGAGTAGTCGGCTGTAAGTAGTGAATGTGAGTGTGAGTGGCTACTGCAATAGACTGAATGGCTCCATCCTCATCACGACCCTGCACTGAATATACAAAAGAAAACAGACGGATGGATGGACAGTATAGTTTGAAAATATAAGGATATGGAGTGTACCATCACGTTACACATTCTTTTATTGAAACGACAGTCTCCTGTTTCAACAGAGGGGATAGGACGCTGTAAGAATACGCTGTGCCCCGCTCATCTGCTTTGTGTTTTTCCCAATCCCAGTGAGCATACGCAACAACGAAAGCATGCTGTAAATACATCCGCTGGACAATGACTCGCAAACACGCAGGCACAGACAGACGCCTTTGTGCTGCGCTTTCCGTGTTGCTGTGGAAATTTCAAGCGACAAGATAATCCAAACACCTGTAAACAGAAGTAATTCTGACACCAAAGCATTATGTGATTCCAGCACAAGTAGCAGAGCAGGATGAATGAGTTTAGAATTTAAGCTTACGCTTTATTGCATTTTTCTTTAATTAAAACAGGATTGGAGTGCATGAATTACATCACTGTTACAAATCTGTTTGTGTACTGCTGAGCTGAAACCATCACACTGCTGTGTCTTGATTTTTTTTTCTAAAGCTCTTTGAGGCCCTTCACGCATTTGCTCCGTATGTTTCTAATAAAGCACACATTGAAACGCCTACAGTGATGTGCCACACAGAAAAAGAAGCAGGCATCACACACCAGTGACAGATTGGGGTTAGTGTTTAGGGACTGATGTGCAGACTGGAGAAGCCGGGGATCGAACTACCAACTTTCCAGTTAGCAGCCTGCTCTGCCTCCTGAGCCAAAGCTGCTTCATTTAAGATTAAACATGCTTTTTAATTTCAAAGTTTTTAAAGGGTTATTTAAATATTCTTTAAGAATAATTAGTAATAATTACAAACACTAATTACTAATAATACATTTGTCTCTGGGGTTTTGTAACCTGGATAAAATCTCCCAGAATCATTTAACAGAAAAAAAAAAAGGAAAGACATGAAGGTGGGATCCCTCTTCCAGGGTGGACAGAGAGGTGGTTTGTGTTTTAAAAGGATGTTTTAAGATAAATCCAGACTTGGCCCATGGCTGTGCAAGATCACAGAGTCTTTAATCCCCTATGAGCCTGATGACACTATGAAACCTGGAGGCCAGAGTCAAACTAAAGTTCTGACTGATGACTAAAGGATGTTAGTGTTGGAGACACTGTAAATCCAGCCATAGTAAAGTGGCAGAGTCTACGTGCTGAAAATACTTCCAGCACTGTCAGCTTTGCATTTAGCTCACAGCATAGCAACAAGGTTTTCTTTTCACAGGCTAACACATAAACACGTTCTTGTTCTTGGTATAAAACATCTTGTATGTCAGCTCTGAATCCTACCAGCTAAAATAGGAATATTGATATGGTGTCAGCGAAGTAAACTTTTCTTTTCTCTCTGTTTTGCTTCCAATCCAGACAAGTGAGAGTTTGTGCCAGACTTAATTCTGTTTGTTATGCCATGTAATATACCCTTGGCTTCATTTTCCAGCATCAGAGGTTACCTTCTGTACCGGAGCTATAGGATAAATATTAACAGACCATTTTAATCTAAGCTCGACAGTCACTTTACTAGACTTCCCACTCCCTAGTTCCCCCTTTTTCCTTCAGAACAGCCTTCATTTTTCATGGCACACATTCAGCAAGGTGCTGGAAATATCAGAGATTTATCAGACGCACATCCATCCACTCTCCAATTACGCCACAGCCCAAAAGTACTCTATTGGATTTAGATCTGGTGACTGTGGAGGCCATTAGAGTACAATGGACTCACTGTCATTTTCAAGTATGCACTTTGAGAAGATCTGAGGTTGATCACATGGTGTGTCATCCTGGTGTGCTGCACCAGCAGCAGCCTGAACTTCTGCTGCAAGACAGAACGGATCCACGCTTCGAGATTCTGACCCCACCATCTGAACGTTGCAGCAGGTATTTTCTATTACCAAACTTTGGTGCGCCCATGTGAAGTGTAGCTTCAGTTTCCTGCTCTCAGCTGACATGAGTGGCAACCAGTGTGGTAAGCCAATATGCTGCAAAGCATGTTCATGTCATAGGGTCTGCCGTGGTCATTTATATCCTCATTTCATTTCAAAAACACACATTCAAATGTATTTGATGATTTACTTCCTCTACTGATCTGGTCATATAGATATTACTCCTATTTAAAAACAAAACACCTCGAACCACTATATTTTCATCCACTTTAATAACACTTCATTGGAAGCAGTATATTTCCACCTGGCCAGAATTCAATAGCACTCTTTCCAGCTCTGATCACAGGCTCACAGAGCAGACTTAAGAGTCTGACAGCCTCTGGGCCTTAGCCACAAGAGCCGAAGTTCAAGTCTCACTGGGGGGTCCCGTCACATTTCTGCCTGCGTTAAGTAGCTCAGGCAGTGTCTGGACTATATGCATATATGTGCTCCCGCACACATACACACACACACGCGTGCCCACACACATACATGAGCTTAAGATGGACACTTCCTCCTTTCCTATTGGGCCTTGCTCTTCTATTGCTCGGGTCCACTGTGGTCTGCCACAGACAGCGGTTTGTCTGTCACACAGTCTGTGCCGAGCCTGGCAGTGCGGCTCCAGGGAGGAATTCTCGCTCACGGGCAGATGAGGCAGCCAAGTTCAAGCCTCAAGTGACGCCTGATCTCACCATGACACGGCCCTGCCAATCTGTGAAATCAGAGCTGCGAGGTGAGGGCGGCTGTGTTTCACTTTAGCTAACATCCCCAACACGTGTATTTTAGCACAAACTAAAAAAACCACACACACACAAGTATGTGTCCTGAAATGAAGAAACAAAATCCTTGGGTTGATTCAAACAAACAAATTACATCCTTTATATTCAGAGTTAATCAGGGGTGAATGTCCCGCTGCTCTCACAGCATCAGGCTTCAATTTGTTCCAGGTATGTGGAGCACAAAATGTAAAATCTGTCTTTTTAAGGTCAGCGCTAACTCAAGGAAACTGGCGCAACAACATCACACAGTGCCGTCAATAAGCCTCTTGCAATAAGAGAATAAATATTTACTATACAGAAAGAAATGTTGATCTGTTTTGAATGAATTCCACCCAAGGTTGTGATAAAAAATAAATACACTGATAACCATTAAAAATAAAAACCATTGAGAATCCTGATATCACGCGCATCACATAAATCGTGGCTTCATACTCCCCAGTCTGAGGCTTCAACCTTAGCGCTCTAGCTTTATTTGGGGTTTCTAACACCCAAACAGCTATAACTAAAAGTACTAAAGTATCAGAAAAGACTAACTAGCTAGTTAGAAGGAAGTCTCCATTAACTATGCAGGTACAAAGAACAGACGCACACACATCCGTTTTAATTCTAAATAACAGACCAACAAAATACCAGAATTTCATTCACCAATACAAAAGCAGAAGCTTCTTGGATGGTTTGTTCAATTAAAGATTTGAAGGTATAGTGAGTCATTTTTTGAGGTTCTTCCAACAAATTGATACGGTCTCATGAACTTAGAATGAATCCATTAAAAATACATAGGAGTGGGCACCGGTTTGGGGAAGCAGCCATGTTGCCTCACCATCCTGGATACAGTGGCCAAGGTGGACATTACGTCTTATTGTGTTTTATCTGTGTGGAAAGAGACCAGCCACATGCATAATTCATCAAAAGGAGAGGAGCCGAGAACTCGTAGAAGTTCAAGAATCATGGAGGCAAATTTTAATTAATTGCTGCACCTTCAGACTCAACATGTGGAGGATCATATCTATGTTTTATCATCTGAGAAATGGTCCAATTCACAAAAAAAAGAAAACAAGAAGGAAAAAGACAACACGACCAGCATCTTAATGAAACGTCATCCTCTACCTCTTCACCTCAAGTGTTTTAAGTCAAAGTCAGAGCTCCAACACACAGAAATGTGCATAAACATTTCCAAATCTTGTCACAATTACTTAATGTCTGCAGATTAGACATGGGACATGTCTCTAGACAGCTGAAGCAAGCAGGCTAAACAACAACAGCTGGTTATAACCTAACATTATGCCTGCTAATGTTAAGCTTGAGTGTCCTAGTAATCACACTTTCCTTCTGATAAACAGTTTGATTATATTCTCACATTATATCAGAGTTTTTCACATGTCCAAGTCCAACAATCTTAGATGGACATCAAAGAAAATTTTATTAATGCTGACTAACAGCAGCTAACATAGGCGAACAGTAGCTATAAGAGGCTAACAGCAGCTAACACATGCTAACAGCAGCATTTCCTCAACAGCTTACCTCAGTATGGCTATCATCACACAGAAGTGAGCTTCACTGACTTATTTCAGACTCCTTTCACTTCCTCCTCTGAGTAAACAGACATGGACACCACCTGACGTAAACAGGCTGCACTCACTACAGATGAACGGTGGCCACAGCGTTAGCATCCTATAGCTGTAGCTAGGATAATGCACTCGAACTTGGGATGGGTAAGAAAACAAACTTCAGTTGACTGCAATCTACTGACATCTACTGTTCAGATTTTACGGTCTAACTTTAAGCTGTTTTTACACATAAGCTTTTCATACTTTACCCACTAGGTGCAGAACACAAATACAGTCTGATCGGTCGTTAGAATGTCTTTAACCTGCTAGCTATTTCAGTCCAGCGCGATGACAGCCCAGATACTGTTTGGGTGAATTCACAGCAAGCGAGCGGTTGTCTTGTTTCCTGGCATTTTATGACATTTTCCAAAGTTCATGTGTGAAAACAGCTGTATGGTACAAAATAAACATTCAAGGACATCAGCCCCTTTCTCCTCCTACCCATTACCATTGCACTCCCTTGGTTCTTTGCTATATTTATAATCAGGGGCAAAATTTGTCCTTGATCAGGTTACACAGTGTATTGCAGTCAACTGAGAAACATATTCTGTTGTTGAGAATCAATGAGAACAATGTCCATCAGTGGCAGATGTTATCTGTGGTTGTGGTCACTGAGCAGTGCCTTTCACCTGGAAGGAAAATCACACAGATTTTTCCTTCTAGAGGAACACAAGAGGCCTTATCAGTAATGTCATCTAGTCCTGTTCAAGTCCGTTGTGAACAGCATATACAGATAGCATGGATGATCAGGTATTTTGGATATAGCTTTGGTGAACCTGAGGTAAATGTAAATTTATCCTGTGAGCGAAGAGAGAGAAAGACAGTTTTGCAAGGACGGCAGGCAAAGTCAGAATCGCAGGATCACAACGTAAAGTCAGACTTCATTTACATACTCGTCACATCCAGTGTGCATCTTGCCAGAGGCACGATATCCCTGTGTGTAACTGCAGGGTTTGAACTAATATTACTGTGGGGCATGAATATAAAATATCACTTGAGCATTGTTGTGCAGAGCTGATGAGATGATCTATAACATTTTCCAATATATAAACGTCTGCTTAACATCCAGCTGATAAAATTGCGTTAGAGCCCATTTAATCAAAGCTGTCGGTGTCAGTTACATCGTTCCATCCAGGTAAAACGCCGCTGTGCATATAGAGTGACGTGATTTCACAGCTGCAGATGAAGTCAATTTAAACTGCAGATTTAGCTCAGATTTATTTATCTCTGATGTGTCATACATGATGGATGTAGAGGCATTTGTTTTCAGAACAATCTGTCTGCTTGTGACACTGAACAGAAGTCATTTAAATCCCATCTTTTTTCAGTATAAAAGAATCAGATTTAACATCATCTTTAATTCTGTATTTAAAAAAAACTCCACCTGCTATTTTCTCCTCGCAGTAAGAAATCTTTTAACACGCATATCTGTTTTTGAGTAAAAATCTAATCAGCCCAGGTTAGTCACGTCACCGTGGGGCGAGTCCGGTGGCGTCGAATCGAATCACAAGCTCCTCTTTTTTTGATGAACTGATCACTTCTATCATATTACAGTAGTTTTAGATAAATGTGGCTCGAATGTAGTGAGTTAAGAGACTTCAAAGGGCGCTTTGAAATGAGGCCATGAAAATGCCAGAGCACTGGTGGAGCGTGTGCGTCTGTCCTTTAAAGTCTGCTCCTGGCTTCCTGGCTGCGTGTTAATGATGAGCAGATAAAAAATTCAACCGGGTGGCACCGCTCTGCTGTCTGTCTGCCTGTCTGTGCTCCCCTCTCAGCTTGCTGCATATGCAGGCATGTGCGCGAGCAAACAGAAAGCGAGGGTGTCCGTCCGTCTGTCGACTTGTCGTCACAACACCGCGGGTTATAAATGTAAGTGACTGTGCTGTTTTGCCTTCAAGTAAAAGGGCTGCGGATATGTGGTCTGCGGTTAGAGTGTGTCCGAGTGCGAGGCAGCAGGCAGTTAGTCTTATCTAAGAGACGGAGAGTCGGGCTGTGTAATTATTTTCACTGGCTTTGATCCAGAGCAGTCTCTTCTAGGCACCTGTTGGCCTCTGGCTCTTGTCTGAGGCCCGATAATTAGACCCACAACCGCAGGAGCAAGGACACACGTGCACCAGCAGCAGCACACATACGCATACAAAGCATTTGTCTCCACTAACGCTCCTATTTATTTCATGTCATAGTCACGGCTAATCCAGTTTGAACTTTCTGCGGATGGTTCTGCAGTGCATGTGCACTGTCACAGCGGCTGTGAGAGTCAGAGACGAAGTGACAGCCGTCGTCAGTCAGACTGCAACTCTGTGTCTTAGATTTAATTTCTCTGTGTTCCTCACTTCAGTGTCTCGCTGTGAGACTCAAAGCAGCTGCCATTCAAAGTGTGCAGACTTTCAAATGACATTCACAGTCAACGTTTCTTTTGTCCATTCCTGCGACACAAATGGCAACTACAGCTATCGATTGTAAGGGTTTTTTTTAAGGAAACACATTTAATTGAAATTCCATTCAATTTGTGTTTTTCTTATTTTTCACTGTCGAACACAAAGAGAGTAAAAAAAAGACACCTTCAGGAAAATGGTCAATGGAAGGCATTGCTTTAGAGAACTCAGTTTCTTTAAGAAATAATCATTTAGTGAGAAAGTAATTTCCTGACATGCCTTGTCTTGTCCTTTCATTTCAGTACATTCCCAAGGCTGCCTATTATTTTTCAAAGAACAGGGGAGCTTTCTGCCAGATGAACCAAAGACATACAAAGAATTTCTGGCTGGAGTCACTATCTACAAATCAGCAGCACAAAAGCCTTGTTTGCAGCAGCCAAGAACGGAAGGTTCTCGGGCTATGAACTTTTTTATGTGTACAAATTCATTGTTAAATGTTTATATAGCTGATCGCACAGCAATCACACTGAAAACCTCAAGCCAAACTTCAAAGCTCGTCTGAATAATCAGCCTTTACAAACCTGGCACTTTAATTTAGCGTGAACCTCGTTAATCAGCTATTATATCATTATGTTCTTTTGCTAAACACTAAACAGAGATGACACCTTTACAGCCCACTCCATCTGTGTGCTGTGGCTCTGACAGCAAATTTGGGCTTTCTATGCAGGTTATTAAAATGGACAATAGCAGCCAGCATATTTTAGTCTGGGTATCTCACTGTGGTGTGCAAAAAGTCTGCTTATTTTCTTCAGCTAATTTACTATGGGGAATTAAACTCAATAACCAGCGAATAAGTATTTAGACACAAGTCATTGACAGGAACTGCTGCTTTCACACATCAGGTAAAGCAGACTTGGAGTTTTAAACTCCTTACACAGCACTGGTTATTATAGTTTTATAATAACTATAATAACGGGGGGCAGCAGCCTAAGCAGAGAAGCCCAGACCTCTCTCTCCCCAGCCACCTCCTCCAGCTTATCCAGGGGAACACCAAGGTGTTCCCAGGCCAGCTGAGAGATATAATCTCTCCAGCGTGTCCTGGGTCTGCCCCGGGGCCTCCTCCCGGTGGGACATGCCCGGAACACCTCACCCAGGACGCGCCCAGGGGGCATCCTTGTCAGATGCCCGAACCACCTCAACTGGCTCCTTTCGATGTGGAGGAGCAGCGGCTCTACTCTGAGCCCCTCCCGAATGGCCAAACTTCTCTCCCTATCTCTAAGGGAGAGGCCAGTCACCCTTCGGAGGAAGCCCATTTCCGCCACTTGTATTGTTCTTTCGGTCACTACCCACAGCTTGTGACCATAGGTGAGGGTAGGGACGTAGATCGACCGGTAAATTGAGAGCTTCGCTTTTACACTCAGCTCCCTCTTCACCACAACGGACCGGTGCAGCGTCTGCATCACTGCGGCCGCTGCACCAATCCGTCTGTCGATCTCCGCTCCCTTCTCCCATCACTCGTGAACAAGACCCTGAGATACTTAAACTCCTCCACTTGGGGCAGGGTCTCGTCCCCGACCCGGAGTGGGCACTCCACCCTTTTCCAGTTGAGGACCATGGTCTCAGATTTCGGAGGTGCTGATTCTCATTTCCATTATTAAGTATATTAAGTTAATTGCGGTGAACTTTAAATATGGCCCTGTTTTCAGTACTGTTTGGATTGCTTTCTTTTCTAAGCTGACATTTTTTAGGTCACTACAGGTAACTGTATAGGTTTGTTCTTTTCTCTGGTGTGTGCAGTAGCTTTTTTCTCTGAAAAGGGTTTGCCTTAAAAAAAAAAGTTAAAAAGGAAAAATCTGTGGGCCCTAAAACCAGAACAATCAGCGGGTGGGGGATGTAAAACTGGGTGATGGTTTTCTCAAGGAGCCTAAGGTGGAACGGCTTGGCCATATTTATCTTTTGCACGTATATTCACACAACAGTTTATCTTCTTTGCATCCACAGCCAATATGAAATCCTAAATGATGCTAACGTGCATGTCTTTGGACTGTGGGAGGAAGCTGGATTACCTGGAGGAAACCCACACAGGGACCGTGACGTGCATGCGAACTCCACACAGAAAGACTCCAGCTGACACAGTTAATAAAAAGTGTTAATGGTAAGTTAGTAACAGAGTACTCATTAGTGCTCAAGCTCAAGCTGTTTAGTGCACATTTTATACTAGTGATCTCATGCCCCCGTTATGAACATAAAGCCATGATGCATTCACCTGCAGGTCATTTAAAGCCTACATTTCACTGGAAAAAGTGCAAAGGAAACATCCACCAGGAGACTGTATTGTTTATCCATCCATCAGTGCAACCACTCCACCGCTGTGTTGCCCAAGTTTTGGCACAGAAGGCTACGGCTTCACTAATTGAAATGTTTTTCTTCTTCTTCGTATGTGAGTGGTTTAACTTGTATCCATGGATGCAGAGATGAACTGTGTCCAGCGTTCACGCCCACTGGTTTTCAGAAATCTTCTTGAGCCCGTGTAACAATTCCCACTACACAAATGTGTCTGTTTTCAATGGAGAAGATGATGGCTATTCAATAATGGCTTCAGCGCTCTTCTTTGCATACAGGGATTTCTCCAGATTCTCTAAACCTTTAATGTTGTAAAGAAAGAAGTCCCTCTGCAAATTTACATTGAGGAACCATTCTTGAATTATTAAACGTCTTGCCCTTGCAATCTTACGGAGAGTGATGTACTCTTTAAAATCTTTACAACTAAAAGGCTCTTTAGATGCTCTTTTAATACCCAGTCATGTCACTAATGAACATAATTAGCTGTGAGATTAACCCTGCTAAAGACCGGCAACCTGTCCATTCTCGCCCAGTGACAGCTGGAACAGGCTGCAGCCCTGCACCACCCTCAGCTGGATGAACAGTTGAGAAAATGGATGAAACTAGATTTTTCACCAGTTTCTACGCAACTATTCCAGCCTTTTTTTGTGGGGGGGGGGGGGGGGGCATCAAGTGTAACATGTAGTGAAAATAAGTATTGAACATGTCAACATTCTTTTCCTTTTTTTTTCAGTAAATATATTTTTAATGGGGCTATTGATGGGAAATTTTCACCAGATGTCAGTGACAACCCAGGGAATCCACACATGCAAAGAAATCAAAATAAACAAGTCCATATAATAATAAAGCGGAATGACACGGAATGAACGTGGGTTAAACATATGATGAAAAGGAGATGCAAAAATACATGGAAAACCAAGAAACCGGCTGATATCTGTCTGTTTTGAAAGCAATCCTTCCCCCTGTCAGTGCAGTTTAGTATCAGCTGATTCAGTCGTAACTGATGGCTTATAAAAAAGGCTTCAACCAGGGTCTCACAGAAGAAGCCTCTCATGATGGGTAAAAGCAAAGAGCTCTCTCAAGCCCATCGCAACCTTAGTGTTGCAAAACACACTGCTGTCAGTGGTTGTAGACATATTTCTTAACTTCTGAATGTACCAGTGAGCACTGCTGGGGGCATCCAGGAATGTGGAAATTCCACCATAAACCAGCCACAACCAGATTTCTGGCAGACTATTCAAAAGACTAATCAGGACTGTCATGCAAACCTCCTCTGCTGAAGAAAAGCCATGTTTAGCTCACTTAAAGTTTGCTGCACAACATTTGGAGAGACCAATAAACTACTGGGAGAAAAATCCTGTCAGACTAGAACTGAACTCCTTGGATGTCATTGCACATCACCCCCAAAACACCACATCAGCAGTGGTGTTTGGAGGTGGAAGCATCATGGAGTGAGGCATACGAGGCCCCCGGAACCTTCAGGATTTGGTGGAAATTTAATGTCAATATTCCTATTAAAGAATATTCAGTGAAAAATATGTTGATGCACTCAACACTTGTTTTCCCCGCCGTAAGAGAAACGCATTAATTTTCCTTAGTTTCCACATTTGATATGTTATTTTGGTATATTTTCACCTAATAATATAGGGTTTTAAAAGATTTACAAGTCAATGAATTCTGTTTTCATTAACATTTTACACGGCATTCAAATTTCTTGGAAAGAGATTTGCATGAAATTAACATAAATATTTAGAACTGGAAGCAAAGGGGAAAATCTTATAATATTTTGTCTGTTTCTTTAGGGCCATCTGGCTTCTCCTTCCTCTCTGCGTTGCTGCTGACCGTGTTTTCCCCTGAGATGGTCATTAGCCTTCACGGGCTCTCTTCTCATTTTTACTCTCTTAACCTCACGAGGGCATCTGTATACGTACTGGAGTTTTGTAAGGAGATCCAGTCATCAGTGCACCCTTGGGTCTTGTCTACAGTTTGCTCTGAAATGTCGCGGTTAAACCCAACACCTCTCTTGAGGTTTCATCAGGGTTTGGACACTTTTACTGCATGTGTGAGTCATCTGAACAAACTGCTCCTACTGTTTTCATGGTGTACCTCTAACCAGTGTTTTAACCACATAACTGCATTGCAGATATTTTAACATTAATACTGAAATATCTCTAATGTAACTGCACGAAATGCTCAAATTAGGATGGTGATATTTACCCTTAATGTTTAATGTAATCAAGAAAAACAACAGGAGTTGTGAAGTCCAGAACCTCAACCTGATTGAAATGCTGTCAGGACCTTAAGAGAGCTGTGAGAGACTGATAAATTCATACAGAAAACTATTACTTGAGGTTATTGCTGCTAAAGATTCAGTAGTTCTGCAACCTATTGAATCATAGGGTGTTTTTAGGTTGTCACAGGTGTGCGTAACCTTTCCACATAAAAGAGTGTGAAATATGAATGTATACAAAAGGTACATAGTGAGGTTTGTACCGTATTTGTCGGACTATAAGGCGCACCATCGGTGAACGGGTCTGTTTTCATACATGAGGTGCACCGGATTATAAGGCGCATTAAGCAAAACAAAACAGTTAAATCAAACTTTAGTCATTCATTCTTCTTGCTTCCTCCACTTCCGTAACATTGATTCATTAATGTTGAATTCTCTCACAGCTGCTCTATTCCCATGTTGTTGCAGTATATTAATGTTTAACCTGGTATTGTGGATGGATTATCTCAGTTGTTCTCCTGACTGAAGTTTGGTCCGTTTACAGCATCCTGCCATGTGATTGCATTTGTCCCTAACCATCGGGAACCTTCACGTTAACGTTTATCGAGTGGAAAAAAGTTAGCGTTCATCCTCCAGCTTCACTGTGTTTATATTATGCTAACATAGCTGTGTCGCTAGTGATCACGTAGCACATAATTATATACCAGGTAGTCCAACTTCAGTAACCCTACAAACGCCACTCCTGTTTAGTTTTCTGTCTTCATTTATGTTGGAAGTGATAGCAGAGCTGTACGTTTTAATCTTTCACAAATCTCTCAATCAGAACATGCTATATCATGTTTAGGTGGAAACTAGTGAGCTAACTTCCTGCTAACTTTAAATTTAACTCTGTTAAATTGAATAAATTCTGTTTTCATGGATGCCTGGATGTTAAACTTAATTGTTACACCTGATAAAGCAGCAACGCTGATCATTTTATTAAAGATGAAAGAATTTAGACAGTTTTTAACTCTCAGTGATGCTGCAGTGATCGTTTGACTTTGGGACCTGAGGCGGACGGAGTTTTGGACCCAGATTCCTCCGTGAGGCTCCTGCCTACGGTAGCCGTAATGCTCCGACAATCCATCGAGCGGTGCGGCTTCGTAGCTTAGCAAAGTCAAACTAAAACATTTTTTGACAGAGTTTTGAGCGCCGTGTACCACATAAAATTGGTTCGAGGTCAGTAAGCACAACCAGAATTCATACATAAGACGCACCAGATTATAAGGCGCACTGTTAATTTTGAGAAAATTAAAGGATTTTAAGTGCGCCTTATAGTGTGGAAAATACAGTAAGTCTAACTTCGATCTTTTGCTGACTAGTCTTAGGGTTTTACCAATTGCTTATCTTGAGCACGTGAAGCTCACTTGGTGTCATAATGTCAATCCAGATGGGGAAAAAATAAAATCTGAGGTTTTTCTAATCTATAAAACATCATATGGTAATAGGTATTGATATAGGGGACAAACATAGGCATCAGCCCCTGTCTGCTTTGTTGACCAACGTCAGCATATGAGAGTTTTTCAGGTGTTAGAAGCTATTTATCGGTTATTTTGCATAGATTTTGCTTAGTGTTCAGACAAATACAGAAGCAGTATGGGATTGAAATCATTATGTAATGGATGGTGACAGTTGTGAAGGTGACAGAAAAGTTAAGTAAAAGATTGAGTTAATCATGACTGTAACTGTAATTAAAGTTACTCAAGTACTGATGAGTAATCAATTAACTATACATGAGTCATTTTTCTGTCTTTGTGTTCCCCGCCAAATTAAAAGAATCCGTTCTAAAGAAAAATAAAATACTCCATCCTTTAGTAACCTCGTTTTTAAAGAAATTCCGCCAACCTTCAGAAGCAAGAGATATTTTTCCCTTATACACCTATACAAGATGTTAAGCCTCATCACACAAAGAGTGGTTTATATGAATGTGTATTTGTAGTTGAAGGAGAGGAAATAAAAGCGTAGAGAAGTATGTGAACGTGGTGCGTGCAGACAGACACGTGAGCAGCTTCTAAACTTTCCCAGGTGCATTTGACTGTGCAGTTTTGCTCGACAAACAAGCCCACTAGGAGAAAACACGGCCTGGACTCAAACATAAGAGATACCAGCGTGGTGTAAGGTGTGCAAATTAAGCTGCGAAAGACAAAGCTCAACATGAGGGGGAAATCTGCACCGGCTCAGGGAGGCTCTTGTTGCTTCAATTAATGGGGCGTTTCACACACACACACACACACACACACACACACACACACACACACACACACACACACACACACACACACACACACACACACACACACACACACACACACCTTTTCTCTCAGCCTGATGTGGGCCTGGTCATTAAGATTATGCAATCTACTCAGGCGTATCGAGTCTGCTTTTCGATGCTGAAATCGCCAAAATGAAGCAGAGTTCAAAGCAGGACAGAAAAGACTTTGTGGCATAATGAGAACGAGAGCTTCCTGCTAACACCTGTGACAAATCCTGGTCTACTGAGGAGAACAGGAAGCTTTCAGAAAGGAAGACAGCTGGGAGAAGAATACTGGAAAAACAAAGACTGTCATGGTCCTGGGCCATGTTGGCCCAGTATTCTTGGTTTTCGTGTGTTTTGTATTTTGTTCTTTATTTATGCCGTGGTTCCTAGGTTCTGTTAAGATGTTCCTTATTTGATTAGCCTCTGTGTATCTGTGAGCCCTCGTTTCCCCTCCTTGTGTTTTATTCCATGTTTTCCCCAGCCCGTTATGTCTGTGCTCTCCCCGTGCTCTCTCTCATCCTGTCTGAACCTCTGCGTACTTCCTGTTTTACTTTGACAGTCTCCCGTCAGTGTTGCGTTTACTCCCGCCGTGTCTTGTTATGATTATCAGTGTCACCTGTGTTCCCCGTGTGCTCCCACTTCGCTCGTTAACCCTCTGTGTATTTATGTCTGCGTCTCCCTCAGTTCTGTGTCGCGTTCTCCCTCATCCATGGCCGTGTGTTTTTCCGTGTAACATGTTATAGTTTCCAGTTTAGTTTGTATGGTTTTTCTGTCCAGCAATAAAGCTGTGAATTTTGAGTTAATTCCTGCCTCCGTGAGTTTGCGATTGGGTCCTCATCCAGCCTGCACACAGCTGCAACCATGACAAAGACAGAGATTTAAAAAAAGAACAGTGGGCCTAAAAGAGCAGAAAGAGGACATTTAAAATCCTGCATCTTTTAGTACTTTGGTAGTATTTGTTCTGGAGCCTGCACAAAGGCAGGGCTTTGCTCATAAGACAGACGTAAAGATCAATACCACTTTTAGATCACATTACTGTTATACGTATATAATAGCTTCGTTGTTAGCATATAAACACAAGCGCTGCATTGATCGTCACTTTTGAAGGACGCAGGAAAGCAAACGGGCATAATTCCTAAAACCCCGAATGCTCCTTTCAGCAGCGTGATCTGTGTCATATCTGCACAGGCAGGACAGAGAGAAATTAGGGAGGAAAATCTCGGTTATTAAAGCTGCATGAAAGCCTGAACTCTGTCTGACTTCAGAGCGGTGATATGCACTTCAGCCAAATGAGGCCGGGACCAGGAAGGCCTGCGCGGGGTGAACGCTTGTTATTATCTTTAGATTGGTAGAGAGGGAGGGCAGAGTTTGACTGTAGCAGCCATTAATCCACCCAGGCTGCTCAGAGCGCCGTCACACGTCGGCACAATCCCGACTGAGCAGATCACACGTGTACGGATGTGTTTACAAATTGAAGCGGAGAACGCAGATCGCGCGGCATTCACTGAGGGAGCACACGCTTTTGTGACATGGCTGCAGAAATGAAAAATAATGACAGTCCCAGCAGAAGCTGACAGGTAGGAAAAGCAGCGCGATGAGGGCTGTGATGGATGGGGGTGAGGGTGGAGGGAAGGAGCTCGAGGGAAAAGAGACAGGTAGCACTACAGCACCCATGAGAGACAAGGAGGGGTGTGGGAGGGTGAGGACAAGAGGAGTGAGTGACAGGGTGACACTGCCAGCTCCTCTGCGGCGCGCTCTTCAGGGGAGCCCCGGAGCGTGTTCTGTTAAGTAAACAGCTGCAACGACGAGAGCTCCTCAAATATTAATAGGGAGCGATCCCCTCCGCTAGCCTTGTTCAAACTGACGTTCCCTGAATTGGGACAACAGCACTCCAGTAGGGAGCAAACATCCCGGCCCCCTGTAATGCACCAGAGGCCACCAGGGTCGCCCGCAGCTCCCATCAGACCTGACAGAGCAAGGCTGAACCCTCGGACACCCAAGCTGCAACACAGGCCCCTGGTGGCTCATTATGATTGCCGCCATCAAAGGCAAACATCTCAGACTGCTAATGAAAACGCACTAAAACACAGCTTGCACCCACCCTCTCCAGCCTCCATCTGTGTCCATCAGGCAGAGATGAATTATAAATGAAAGGGTGCTCGATCTGAGAGGATCGATATTAACGAGGTTCAAGTTAGCCGTGACACAGTTCTCCATCTTTGTTTGTTCCTCCCCTCTTCCCGCCACTTCTCAGTCTCGCTGGCTCTTAGGAGGAGAGAGACGATCTCTCGGTGCATGCTAAAAAGTCCGCCTAACAAGGCAGAATTAACTACTTTTAGAGGCTTCATTTGGAAGTTGCTAAAAAGCACATATAGCTGATGAGGGAGCTGGTAAATGAACAAGACTCCGCTCCATTCTACCTCCTTTGATCGACCCACCACTCCCCAGCACCCACCCCATCACCTCTTCACTGACAGGCAGACCAGGGGAATTGGCTGAGGAGGAGTAATGGAGCTTGTCGGAGAGCTCCCTGCTTCACACCACTTAGCCTCTAGTCCAGTCATGGGAGGGGGGTTAGGGTGGGTCCACCGATGAAGCTCCACCGGGACTCACAGCAGACTCTTCACCACCCAAACATTTCTCTTCACATCAGTCACGCCATACAGACAGGGAAGTGTACAGCAGCTCCCCACCACCATCACTTCTACCTCTCTTTCTTTCCTTCGTTAAGCTGCTCCGTCTTGGCACGTCCTTGGGCTACAGTGCCCTCTTCACACACTCCTGCTGGGTGAACACAGTGTTCCAATTCATCAATAATTTCTAGGGTCAATCATTACTGTATGGAAGACTACACACTAGATATTCTCTTAAGAAAAGAGTTTTAATGTAGGACCAAAAAAACTGCTTTATTGGCTTAGGAAGTTCTATCACCCGCTGGTGTGCAAAGTCCTGCTTTGATTCAATTAAAGTTGAGCTTTCCTAGAGCCAAAAGTACAGTTAGTACAATTAAACCACAAGGCAGGTCATGTCTGTCAGACAACTGTATCAAAAATGCTCCAGAAGGCACCTTTACCACAAACAGTCCAGAGGTCTAGTCCATTGACTTAAATTAGCTAAGCTAAAACCAACACACAGCCGCTTGTCATCCAGCTAAAGTGAACATGCCACTAACTTGTTTCTGTGTGTGCATGGCTGCCACTGCTGTTATGAAAGAGAAATTACCTAATATGGTCCAGTGTTATTTTGTCTTTTGGAGATTGGACATATGTTAGCTTAATGAGGTTTTGCATTCATATGACCACTAATCACATGACATATACCTGTCTCCCACTTTGGATGTGTGACAATGTAGGGTCAACTAAATAAGACCTCAGTCATACAGGCCTATACACCAGTCTCCAGTCATCTGGTAAGCACCAATCACAATGAAAACCTTCTTGTCTTCAGTCTTCAAACTACAAGAAGCCACAGAAATTTGCTAGCTACCAAAGTAATTGCAAGGAAGTTTTTAGGGCGACCATTTACCAACCAAACAGGAAGTACACATTTTTCCTTAGCAACCAGCGGTTGTTTAATGCTCAACATGGTGGGAAAACTCCCAAACTATGCCAAGTAATGACCTGAAAAAACTTCTATATGGATTAAAGGGTGGCGTGCTAATTTATCACTTAATGCTAGCTAGCTCGGTTAGCAAGCTGTATTCATTAATCGCACTGTTGCAACACACAGAAACAGCCAAATAAACTAGAATTTCATTCCCCAAAACACAACTACAAGCTTGTGTAATAGTCTCTACCTCACAATAAGCCATGATGTTAATCGTGTTAGCTAACAGCACACACAGCAAAGCAGTACAGTTTAATGACTAAAAATAGTGGAAGAGGCCTAGCAGATGATCTACTCCAGCTAACTTTGTTGGGCTTTTAACATGCTTTCAGTGCTGTAGTGGTGGACATTTAAACATTAAACCTGTGTACTGGGAGAAGCAGAGAGAAGCAGCAGTTTTTGCCAGTTCCATGTTGGTCATGGGACTCTATTCTATATTTTTGGAGATTAAGTTACATTTCCATTATAGCATTTTCATTTTGCTTAGCTTTATGCTAACATATGCTAACATGGCTTTATGCTAACATAAGCAATTAAACTCAAAGCATTTCTCCCTGAGCCACAGTCTCATATTCTTCTATGTCATTTGCATAACTGCATTTGTAGTTTGAATTAACAAAACTAGGAAATCCCAGTTTCACTCTGGCTCCATATATAGATAAAATCAATTTAGACAACTGATCTGGGCTAAGTTCTAAGGTTATACATGTTGTAAATATCATATTACTTTATCTTTGCAACTTAGAAATCCATATAGTCTCACTGCAATAACAGCCATAAGTCATTTGAACTGTCTCCATGATAGTGTTGGTTGAGAAACAGCGAGTCTTCTTCCTCAAGAGGAAGTTGAATTTGAATAAATGTTGTTATATTGTTGGAAATAGGCAATGAGATCCCAAAGATGGGAGATAAGCCCCTCTGCCCTGCTCCACTCTGACCTGACATGCTTGTTATGTTCGCATGGCTGAGCACACATTGCGTAAGTTTTTCAATATTTCATAGGCCGAAATGAAAAATGCATCTCTTTGAACTATAAGTGCACGATTGGAGGGCAACCTGGTGGGGTCGGGAGGTGAAGTATGAACTGCGGAAAAATAGATGAGCAGAGATAAATGGCTCACTCCTGGCTCCCGTAACAGTCCTCACAATCTTCCTATTCATGCAAACGCTTTGCTGATACCATGAAATAGTAACCTGAATTACACTTAAACATGTCAGACATGCGCGAACCGACTGCGGAGTGCATTTCAGCAAAGCAGAGGCGGCTTTTCACAAACAACGCAACCTTGAAGATTAATTCTGGAACAGGGGTCCCATGCCACGACCTGCCAAACGTGGTGCACAAAGAAAAAGATTGACAGGCAAACACCTTCAGGTCTTGCTTGGGTTGCCCCCACAGAGCTGCTCTCAAATAACTTCAGACTGAGGGAGTGAGAGCTTTGAGCAAAAGGAAACTTTTGGAGCCACAGTTTATCAGCTATAAAGAATCATTCAGCCTCCAGATCGAGACCAAACGTGCCCGCCCTGGTGCAAGGATGCAAACAAAGTGACATCTAAAAATAGACTCCATTTGGGTTAATGTGAAGACAAATGTGTGCCTTCTAAAGTGCGCCTTGTTAATAGATGTGGCTGTTCAGATGTGAGCTTATATTTGCATTGATTTCGCTGGCAGAGCAGGCTTTGATTAAAAAGAACTGTAGGCATTTCTGAAAAGCAGATCTGTATCATCCATTAAGCAGGAGAAAAAAGTCTCACATGATGTATGGAGACACTGGGTGATTCATTTAAAGGAGCTTATTAGCTCGGTAGGCGATGTGTACATATCAATATGCTGCTTTTCATCCCTTTCTCTTTACTTTGCATTTCTGCTACTTACTCTTCATTTTCTCTATTCCTTTTTTTAATCCAAGCTCTTCCCTTTCCCTTCCCAGCTGATGCACTAGTCATCAGACTTGGAAAGAAACAAAGGCTGCTTCCCTCAGTTGGAGCTGGGAGGAGCTGTCAGTCCCTACAGCGCTTTTTGATGATAGCATTTCAAATGACACTTTGATCCCCACTCCACACTGTTTGTTTTTTCCTCTATGATGAAATTCGTCTCGAGAGGCGTGCAACAGGGCACATCATTAAAACGTGGCTCAAACACTGAGAGCCAGGCTCGTCCCTAGAAACCACCCATGACAATTTTTTCTTTCCGCGTCAGCTTACAGAACACAACAGGGTAGGTGGTGTCGCAACCGTAGAACTGAACGGGATCACGCGTTCACCCCACAGATAACGCTCCGCTGAGGTGACGCCAAAGCTCAGTCAAAACTCTCTAGAATAAATAAATCTAATGAGGCAGATCTGCCAGAGCTAAGTGTTGTCTCTGATCTGGTGGGAGCTGAAGCCCAAACGCCTGCCTCCCAGCTCAAGGAGGAGGATGAGTGCATTTGCAGACGCAACTACAAGTAAAAGCTTCACTTCAGAACCATGAAAGGCTCATTTATGTTGAGTAAGATGTTGCTTTTCACGAGAAAACATTCAAGGACACAAGCTAGATCGGAACAAACAAAAAAAATGGACCTGCAACTTTTAAAGCAATTTCTTCTTTTTTTAATTCTTTTTATTTCTAAAGATTTAATTCTAAAAGCTCAGAAGCAAAGCTAACCAATCTTTCACAGGTTTTTCCAAATTTAATATGAACATACTACACCGGCTCCTAATCTCAACGGAGGAATGAGCCTTTGTTTAAAAAATAATGGTGGGAGTGAATAAGACGAACAGCCCAAAGAGTTCGTCTGAGGGAGTTGGCTCATTTCTTCCTGGGGTGATAATTCTCCTATTGAAGATTTCCAGAGTCACTGTTGAAATAATATGCAAATAAGTACCCCATGGGGTGCTGACTGGCTGACATATTATCAGCAGAGAGACAGACGCTGCATTTTTTGAGGGGGGGTTGAGCGTGGTCAAATCAAAAGACAGAGGCCCGATTAAAAAGGTGTACTGCGACGCGCACAAGACTACAGGAGCACTTTAAACAGGATGCCAACCCTGTTGGGAATAGGAGGCTGAGGCTTCCTGTGGAGACAGGAGCGACTAGCAGCCAACACAAAAGCCTGCAGAGATAAGACGAACACTTTGGAAAGCCAAACAATGGAAAAATAAAAGAATGTAAAAAAAGAAAGAAAAAAAAACTGTATCTGGGGGAATAAAAAGAATGATATGAAATTGTTTCTACAGACTCTCCACCAATAAACAAAGCCATTGATTAGTTAGTATGATGTGAGTTAGCCCGGGTTAGAGGACCAGTGAAGCAAACCTCAATAAACCTGCTGTTGTCTCTGTATAAAAGCAAAGTGTTTCTAATTTATAGATGTCTTTCAGTACCATTTTATATCCACTATATGTACTCTGTACCTGTTTTTGACAGGCTTACTTTACTTCAAGTCAAACAGAACACCTGTCCACTTGTTTGAGGTTTGAAAGTGGCTGTTAAACCAATTCTTCTATCATTATTTGGAATTTGCTAAGAATAATGCACTGTAAATCCCTTTTCCAGTTGAATCCTTTTCATCATCATAGTGTTGTATAATAAGAGTTTTAAATATGTATTGTAATGACACAATGATGTTTCCTGACTGCAATAACCACTCAGCAGTTTGTGACGTTTCCGTAGTCACAGTGAGCTCTACCAATCACACGCTGTCATTTCTATTTAGAATTGTGGGTACAGTAGTTCTTTTGCAACATATCATAAATAAACTACCTTATTGTTGAAATAAGTTTGGTATCATACAGACTTGCAGTTTCTAAAGGAGCATGTACCATCATGTCACAATCTTGTAGCACATAGAAAGTAATAGTAATCATAGTCATAAGATTATAGCCGTGTCCAAATTCATAGGCTGCATCCTCCTGAGGACCCGGCCTTTGCGGTCTACGTGGGCCGGGTCCTCCGAAGGCTGGGTAGGCCCGAAGTGAGCGGCTGTGAAATGGGACGCTCTAGCCTTCAGTTATTAAACTCCACCGAGCTGTCTCGGTGGAGTTTAATAAACTCAGCATCTGCTCCTTGCTATCTAAAATATATCAGGACACTGCCGTAAATTCTCGATCATCTCACACTTTAATCAGTTTTCCGTTTGACGTTTATTCAGCTGTAATCTCAGCCAAACCGATTTACTCACAAACAAGTAAAACACTGAAAAAGGACAAACAATAACATCTTTAAGTTATCTAAGTGACTTATATATCATGTTTAACCTGAGTAGTGAAAGACCGCGGGGGTTTGAAAACCATGTGCCGGGAGTTCGCTGCTCTCGCCGGCTCTAGTGAGTCTTGAACCCCGGGCTAGCTATTGAGCTGGTGGGTAACAGATGTCTTAGAAAACGTCGGAGCACTTTTGCAAATATGTGATGTCTTGATAAACCGAGCAGATATTTGAAGTTTACACAGCTATATTCTCACCTGAAAACATCTTGAAAGTTTATTTTGTGATCCAGAAAGATTAATAAGAGTAATATTAAAACTAAGCAGCTGCCGCCATTGTTGGAAACTGGAATTGGCTGGCCGCTAGGGATGGGTATTGATAAGATTTTCACGATTCCGATTCCATTTTCGATTTTGTTTAACGATTCGATTCTTTATCGATTCTCTTATCGATTCTTTTTTTTTTTTTTAAAAACGGAGAACACTAAGTTCGATTAGCTTAGAACTTTGTTTTATATCTTCTCTTTGAACAAGATAGAAATTTAGGAGTAACATGGCCTTACAAACCCAACAGTGAGATCTTAAGAGATCCAGCCTACAGCTCTTCAATGGGGTGTCACAGGGTCCCCAGGAAAAAAAATTGTAAATGTAAAATAATAAAATAAATATTCTTCTGTAGCAATAACAAAGTATAACATAAATTATTCTGTAGCAATTACACAAGAATATCCAGTAATGTCCTTGCCTACAATTAAACACATTCCGAAAATCGGGGGCATCTGCTGTGGCAAATGGGCGCAAGCCTTTTACCACAAACTTAGTCACTGCTTGGTGACATTCGTCTATCCTGGCCAGAAAGGAGACGCTACCGATAGACTGCAGCGAGAACTGCCAGCATCTGAGCCAGACTCTGCTAACATAATATGCACTGTTAGTTGATTGTTTACCTGCCGCATTAACGGGAGAGGACGTGCAAACGTTACCGCTGCTGCTGGGTTGAGATTCACGAGTCTGGAGCGGAATTAAAAACACGACATTCATTTACGGTTATCGCGTGTTTTGTGAGCAAATGCTTTTGCATATTTGTAGTGTTTCCTCCCTTAAATGAAATATCTACTTTGCAAGTATTGCAAGTTGCCCTGTTGTCATCCGTTCTCGTAAAGTATAACCAAACTTTTGAGCGTCTGAGCCGCTTAGGCACCGTGTTTCCTGCCAGGTAAATGACGCTCCGCAACGTGGTGACGTCATTCGGGGCGACTGGAATCGATAAGGGAATCGTTTGCAAAAATGGCAAACAATTCCAAGGAATTGAAACAGTGGGAACCGGTTCTCAACAAGAACCGGTTTTCGATACCCATCCCTACTGGCCGCGCTATGAATTCTGGGATATTTTGGGCCACGAAGTATACACCTGACCCATGCTTCAAATCTGGGGGAAAGGAGGACGCATTTGTCGGCCGCATTTGGAGGAGTCTACAAATTTGGACAGCCCTCATCGCGTCACTGTGACATAATTGGACTACAAATGCGGCCTCAGGAGGATGCAGCCTGTGAATTTGGACACCCCCTATGGCTCACAATCAAAATCCTCTGGAGAACATGAATACAATTTTTTCTTCCAGAACATCACGATTCTGGTGTACACTCTAAATCTCAATAAACAAATCCTAATGCCTAATACGGCTAATTTATGTTAGATATTTGAGTTGTATGAAAAGACATTTACAGTATTTAAAATTTTTTACTTTTCAAATCATTACCCTTTATTTAGTTACAAAAAAAATCAAATAATTACAACAAAGGAATTAACAGCTCACACGCTGCAGAACTCCAGTTTACTTTATGAGTTTCATCTTAAGTAGTGTGTGACGTTTAGCGCACACCTGTTCTTCATCAGAGAATGAAACACAGGCACTACCACCTTAAATCACCTATGATTGGTCCCATGACCACAAATGATGACAGTAATACTTAGATCAAACAGCTGATATAAAGTTGAAATAAATTACATTTCCTCCTGGCAGAAGTATAAAAATGTAATGCCCTAGAAAAAAAAAACTCAATAAAAGGTCTTACACAAGACCTTTTATTGAGTTTTATTGAAGAATGTTTCTCTTTTGATAGTATAGTGTGTCAATGTTATAGAACTTTTTATATACTAGATAATTTATGTGGCACATTGGAGTTCATAAGGTGAATAAATCTGATATATACTTAAATAACTGCATGAAGTATTTTATTCTTATACATTGCTTGAGGCATTATGGGTATTTTTCTTTCTGTTTGTTACTTAGTATTTAAATATTTTTTTTATTTTACTTTTTTAACAGGATTGTTTTATTTTGTTTTACTTAGGTCAATTAAAAATGTTTTTTCACACTCAATTTTTTTTGCTTTGCTTTTTTTATTTTAGGTAATTACAATAACAACCTCACTGTTAATCTAGCTAACAGTTAGCTAGATATCAAGCATTGCCTTGTTTGGTTCTCCTTCCATTTCCCACCATTATGGGAGCAAAGTATGCAACACATAGTCCACACACCATCCAGAAAAGTATTCAGGATCACACCTGATAGTGTGAACACACTCAAATTAGCACAAGTATGGAAGTACACAGTATGGAAGCCAAACACACAGCAAACCTTTTAGCTGCATCTGCAGAGGTTGAGGTTGATCTGACGTCATTATAATATAGTTTTACCTACAAAACTTACAGTTCTCACACGTGCTAAAGGGTCCCCCTTGGACACACAGCACATGTCCATACGACAGTCAGACTTGTCCCTTATTTTTGTTAGCATGTCTGGAATCACTTTAGCCATTGCTGTTGTTATGCTAACTACCAGAAACCACATTTAAGTCACGAATCCGCTCTTTTTAATGTAGTTTCAGTTGTTACCAGTGAATGGCTGTGGAATTAAAGCACTTTGAAACTGGATAATTCTTTTTGACAGAGCCTGTATTAATAATATATTTTCAGTGTATTAAGTAGCCTAGTGTGGGACAGGATACTGTATCCCCCATTGCACTATTTTCCTCTATATAATATGGAGAGAACTAGAGGGTGAACCTAAATGCATAATTATGATAACAATCTGAGACATGACTAAAAGCAATTTGTGACCAATGGTGTGACTCAGCAAAGCAAAATCTGATGAAAGACATTCAGATCCATGCCACATCACAAGTGTACCCACCTAAAGGCTAGAAAAAAAAAGACTTACCGACCTCCTGTGGAAACAGTGTTGACCATTTATGCTACATGAAAGGAAAATGGTGAATTCAGCACTGAGCCAAAGATCAAGTTCAGATAGTGGAGGCAGAGAGCGAGGGTGTAGCTGGCCAAACAAATGACCACCAGGCTATACTACTCACATACTCCCTCACATTACTTAGTCCAGAAAGCCACAAACTTGCACAACTTTTTCATCACTCTGAGAAACTGTTTTCAATTCAGTTTGCCTATTTTGTGCCTTCTTTCAAGGAAATGAAAAAAGGTGACATGTACTCAAAGTCCTACTAAAAGAGAATTCCAAATAGCTGAAGCGCCGTTATGATAACAAGAGTTTCTGAGAATTCTGACATCAGTTCATTGAATTCAAAGCACTGCTGGCATAAAACACATATTGATTTTTTGGTTCTTACAAGACTGCAAATGTGTTTTTACACCATTACTAAAGGTAATGTGATTCACAACAAAACTCTGTTAACACATTCATGTATGTTCTTCCAATTTTTCCACTTCAATCTAAAAGAACGTGCGAAGAAGCAAGATTAATACATTTCTGTCCGCAGTACTTCTCAGCTTCTGCCTTTGTCGTGCAGAAAAGGATGATGCACAAAAGAAAAACACACATGTTAGGGTTTAATTTCAGTGGCACCCAAACATCCGTTTGCCACTAGTAAATCACATTAGGCTTTCTCCACAAAACAGCGACAGAAACAATAAGGAGGCTTCGTCACGGGTACATTTGCTGTACCTGGATGTTTGGGTGCTCCTTTGTATCTGCCGCTGCTGCTGTTTCTTCATCTAGCTCGCTATGTTCTCTCGGGCTCACAGCAAAGAGACACGCTTTTTCCTCTGTGGCTCCAGAGCTCCAAGAGAAACCTCAGAAGTCAGACAGACAGCACACCCTTCAGAATTACAGTGCTTTATTAAGTATCAATCTGTACAACAGTTTGCCGGCCCAGCAGAGGGATCAAAAAAGTACTGAAAATCTCATTACGGGAAAACTAATAAGTGACGCACAATGATAAAACAGCAGCAATTAGTTTAAAACCAAGTTACCAGTTGATAAAAGATGTGGTAATGGCTGGTATATCTCATCGTGTCTGGTAAACGATGCTCGAAGGAGCCCATTGGACATAGCAACACTGCCTCTCCCCATCATTAAGTTATTAGATTAGCCCGGGGCAGCAAGTAAACAACTTCAGACATCTCACTGCAGGCATACATCCCACCAGCCCTCACCGTTATTGGATTACTCAGGGAAACTTTTCCAGAAGACAAAATGACTCCATGGAGAGCGAGCGAGCTACGGGATGATTATTGGAAAGCAGATGATGGGAAGAGCAGAGGAAAGGCCTGCTCAGGCCAGACGCCCGGAGCACTTAGGATCGAGCGGATGGCTAACAAGCAGGAGACAGGGAAGGGATACAGAGGGCAGCGAGGTCTGGTTTTGATTATTGGCTGCTGGAAGGAGAGGCAGCTCGAGTCTGCCAGGTTTCTGCATCATCCGCCTCCTGCCACATCTCGTTTGGGTTACTGCCACAGCAAATGTCCATTCAGCACTATCAGAGACAAATGAGGGCAAACTCCTGTCAAGGTCAACAACCACCTCCACTACGGCCACAGGGGGTCTGCCATTGTAATTCCTTATACACTCAGAGTAATTAAAACTCGTCCAGAAGAAGCGGGGGAAGTCGATGGAATTTTTTGAGACTGCTAATGAGATGCTAATTTGTTGGCCCGCTAGGAACGAGGCATGAGGATCTCAAGGACACAAAAGATTTATTCCCTTTTAAAATGATGGTGTGTGCGTGTGTGTGTCTTCTTCTTCACTAAAACATTTGCCAAGTTTGCTGAGCAATACACACGGCAGGACTCCCGGTGTCTTTATGTTTGATAAAAAGATACGAGCATCCTTTCAAACTCTTTCCAAACTCCTGATAATTTACAGAGCATCACCCCTGTGAGTTCAGAGTAAAGTGGAGAAAGCTCCCCTGCCTCGCGGCAACGAGTGAAGCCACACGCAGATCGCCCTCATGCTGCCTGAAAGTAGTCCAAGTCAGACCTGTTTTCGAACACCCCACTGAGCCAGCCTTCTATGGACTCATTGAGTCATTCCAGGAGCGCCAGGCTGGCTGTCCCACTTTTTTCAACAGATATCACACAGACTCTCTGATATCTACGCGCGCGCACGCTTGCACTGCACAACTTTCCTCCCCACACATTCCACTTTATAAGCAATCGGGCCAATCCTGTCCTCTCATGTTTATTAATTAGGCTTGCTCTTGGACTTGAATCTGACTCCCTTCTGGGCGAAGACTATTCCTCGGGAACGCCAAGCTGTGCTGAAACTGAGCGAGACAGCACTGTGGTCTTCTCGCTACACCAGCACTGCAGTAATTTTCTGATATGTCATTTTTTACACAAGCGCCGCACAAGAAAACAGCCCTATCCATCCCGCAGTGCCAATCAGCTACAGCGGCTTTCAGCACTCATGCAAAAAGAGATCATTCCAATAAAAGTTAGTTAAAGTTAAATAAACGCGTCTCTCATTAACAGAGAAGTATAATCTCATTTTTAATCTGCGTGCTAAGGCTGAGTGTCGTCGCAACAGTGGCAGCGCAGCTCTGAAGGACACAACGCTGGGGAAATAACATCAATTAGAGCTGCCAATCACCCAAAATGCCAGAAGACAGTTTTGGATGAATTTCTGCTTTGTCGGGCAGTTACACAGACGACAGGGAGGATGGGTGAGTCAGAGGGGATGAGATGAGGTGTGAAGTATAATCACATCACAAACACAAATCTGTGGCTTACTTCGCTAAGCCTCAACATAAAGACGTCATTTTTGGACTTGTTCTTTAGAGCAGACCGTTTACCGCACTTGTGCAACTCAAAATCACACCTGAAAGTTCATTCTAATTAGTGCTGACAGTCCGCTTAAGAACTTTAGTGCTGAAGCAGCTAACCAAAATGATAAATTCACTGCCCCGGGCAGCACTCACAACATCAGTGTTTGGTCACTGTCAGCTGGATGCTATAAAATCAAACCCACACTGTTTTAGTTTTTCAGATATTCTTCCTAATTCCAGCTCCTCAAATCTGATGGTTCTCTTCTTTTGTCTATTTTGAATCGTGATTCGAGCACTCCAGGGGCTTTCGAGTGTTAGTCACACAAATCAAGTAATTAAAAGGTTGCCAGCTTGAGCTGTGAGAAGCCGTCATTATCTTCTCACTATTTTTCAAAATTGTCTAGACTGTATGATTGCACAAGCAGTCAGAAAACAGGGCACTCAAAGGGCTTATGCAACAGTTTAGTGTTTACATGCCTGTGTTGATGAGAGACTTATAGAGATAGGACCTTGGGACCACGTTTTTGTAACTCTATAACCCAGATAGTCGACTTATGGGTGGTCTGTTTAATTTGAAGTCTTCAACACAGACTGTAGATTAAAGATTGGTGTGGCCTCCACATGTAGACATACAGCCACTTACAATTGTTGCTCCCAATTGGCTGATAGCCGACTATCACCCAGTTCCCAGCCACTGGGAGTCCCTCCTCCTTCTCCTGGGGCGTATCTACTTTAAACTATGAACACGCCCATTTCACTTAATTGCAGAGTGTCTTAGAATTAAGTTTTTAAAATGTAAATCATCAAAAGTATTACCAGTATACAATTCTTTATTTCAATCGAATCTAATAAAAAGATACAACTGAAAAATTTAAACACCATTTTTTTTGCACACTGTGTAAAAAGCAAGGCCAATTCCTGTAAGTTCCTTACACCTGCATTCTTTCTAATGGCCAGAAGGGGGCAGTTGCAAAAACAAAAAGCAGCCCAATTGTATAAATGCGATTTATTCGTTTGATCGACTCATGACCTAAGTAAAGACTTGCATTCGAACCTTATGATCTCACTGATTGTTGTTTAGTCTTTTTTAATATTATTAATATTATTTAATATTATTATTAGTATAGTTAGTACAAGAAATGATAAAGCAGGGTATGTTTTCAGTCGTGGTTACCAGAGCGTTACTGTAATCCGATTACTTTTTTCGAGTAATGAGTAAAGTAAGGGATTACTATTGCAAAAACGGTAATTAGATTACAGTTACTTTCCCGTAGGAACGCTGCGTTACTGCGTTACTAAAACTGTGATTTCTTTGCGAGAATGTCTCATGACAGTGACAACAGCTGTGTGCAGATCAACAGTGGATCATAGCGTGCAGCGTTTAAAGCGTGGAAGTACTGACCTTACTTTAAGTTTGATTCCATAAAAAGTGACAAAAACATTAGTGTCGGTTGTGCGTGGGAAGAAAACTTCTTTTTACAGCGAAAAAAAACCCTAAACTTCCAAGCAAGCACCGAGTGCGCTACCACATAATGGGAAATTCACAGAGAAACTGCCGTATCCTTCCACTGACCGCTGCGGCACACCTGCACCAGGGTAAACCTCCGCCTACCGCAGTCCTGCTTTACAGGTGAAAATAGAGCAACAGGACCGCTGAGTCTTTGATTTTATTTATTTTCTGCTGTGTTTTACTTGCATCTATTTGAAAGAGTGAGTGTAAACACACAAAAAAAATAATTTATGTGCTGGAATGTGCAGAAAATAGGTTTAAATATTAAACACATTTCTTCCAGTCAGTGAATGTTGCATATAATTAAATTTTTGCTTGATGCATAAAGTTAAAAGATTAAAACTAATAAAACAAGTTTTAAAAAGGGACTTTTTCATTTGATTACATTTTGTATGATGGATTATGCAGAAAAAGTAGAATTGGGCTGAGAGATCTATCGCTTTATCACCTCTTCAGGTTGTAAAAAAGTGTTTTTTTTAAAGTAACTAAGTAACTAAGTAATTAATTACTTTTGAAAATAAGTAATCAGTAAAGTAACGGGATTACTTTTTTGGGGAAGTAATCAGTAATTAGTTACTGATTACTTTTTTCAAGTAACTTGACCAACACTGGTGGTTACATTCATCGCACCCAGTTTCAAAAGTCCAATTTTGTAATAGCGACTACGCTGAAGTCCAGGCTTGTCTATCTTTTATATACAGTCTGTGGTCCCAAAGCTTGTGATGTCACGTGTTTATTTATTTATATTTTTATTTGAGGACAGGCTAAAAAGCCACGTGGGACCGTATATGAGAACTTTCACCAGACGTGTTATTACCAGTTTCAAGTATCAAGCTCTATGTTTAAAATCTATGCAATGCCCCTTTAAAGACTCTCAAATTACCCTAATCACTATCATCTACTCTCGCCACTCCAAACTCTGCAATAAAAAACATGTTCACCGATGTGCAACATCACATACTAATGCACTCGTCAGAAATATTGAGCTCCATGATTTATTTACCAAATTAAATTCTCAGCATGCATGAGATCAGACTCTCGTTACAAAGATTAGATTTAAAGCTGTGCATCCTGCGCAGGGTACAGATTCTCATTTTGAAACTAAACTGACATCATCAAGACGCTGAACGTGAGGCAATCTCGGCGAACACGGCCGTATGATCGCGCTAATGCGAATCAAAGTGAAATCCAATCATCTGTCATATTAGAGAGGATGCGGTGTTTTATCCATTACAGGGAGTGCAGAATTATTAGGCAAGTTGTATTTTTGAGGAATAATGTTATTATTGAACAACAACCATGTTCTCAATGAACCCAAAAAACTCATTAATATCAAAGCTGAATGTTTTTGGAAGTAGTTTTTAGTTTGTTTTTTGTTTTAGCTATTTTAGGGGGATATCTGTGTGTGCAGGTGACTATTACTGTGCACAATTATTAGGCAACTTAACAAAAAACAAATGTATACCCATTTCAATTATTTATTTTTTACCAGTGAAACCAATATAACATCTCCACATTCACAAATATACATTTCTGACATTTAAAAACAAAACAAAAACAAATCAGCGACCAATATAGCCACCTTTCTTTGCAAGGACACTCAAAAGCCTGCCATCCATGGATTCTGTCAGGGTTTTGATCTGTTCACCATCAACATTGCGTGCAGCAGCAACCACAGCCTCCCAGACACTGTTCAGAGAGGTGTACTGTTTTCCCTCCTTGTAAATCTCACATTTGATGATGGACCACAGGTTCTCAATGGGGTTCAGATCAGGTGAACAAGGTGGCCATGTCATTAGTTTTTCTTCTTTTATACCCTTTCTTGCCAGCCACGCTGTGGAGTACTTGGACGCGTGTGATGGAGCATTGTCCTGCATGAAAATCATGTTTTTCTTGAAGGATGCAGACTTCTTCCTGTACCACTGCTTGAAGAAGGTGTCTTCCAGAAACTGGCAGTAGGACTGGGAGTTGAGCTTGACTCCATCCTCAACCCGAAAAGGCCCCACAAGCTCATCTTTGATGATACCAGCCCAAACCAGTACTCCACCTTGCTGGCAGTCTGAGTCGGACTGGAGCTCTCTGCCCTTTACCAATCCAGCCACGGGCCCATCCATCTGGCCCATCAAGACTCACTCTCATTTCATCAGTCCATAAAACCTTAGAAAAATCAGTCTTGAGATATTTCTTGGCCCAGTCTTGACGTTTCAGCTTGTGTGTCTTGTTCAGTGGTGGTCGTCTTTCAGCCTTTCTTACCTTGGCCATGTCTCTGAGTATTGCACACCTTGTGCTTTTGGGCACTCCAGTGATGTTGCAGCTCTGAAATATGGCCAAACTGGTGGCAAGTGGCATCTTGGCAGCTGCACGCTTGACTTTTCTCAGTTCATGGGCAGTTATTTTGCGCCTTGGTTTTTCCACACGTTTCTTGCGACCCTGTTGACTATTTTGAATGAAACGCTTGATTGTTCGATGATCACGCTTCAGAAGCTTTGCAATTTTGAGACTGCTGCATCCCTCCTGCAAGATATCTCACTATTTTTGACTTTTCTGAGCCTGTCAAGTCCTTCTTTTGACCCATTTTGCCAAAGGAAAGGACGTTGCCTAATAATTATGCACACCTGATATAGGGCGTTGATGTCATTAGACCACACCCCTTCTCATTACAGAGATGCACATCACCTAATATGCTTAATTGGTAGTAGGCTTTCGAGCCTATACAGCTTGGAGTAAGACAACATGCATGAAGAGGATGATGTGGACAAAATACTCATTTACCTAATAATTCTGCACTCCCTGTATGTTGTATTTTCCTGCTATGCTATAAAGAGATCAACTAAGGCTCATTAGATTGTGAACTGGCATTTGAAACATGCGCAAAGCACAATTCCTAATGCCTTACCTATTTCCTGGTATTGATCCTAAAGAAAGCTAAAGTTAAGGCGGCCTGTCATCTTACTACTTAAAAGACAAAGATAGACAGAGCCATTACTTTTCCATTGTTTGCAGAAGTTCACTTCAAAAGGGTGAAAACTCTGGTGTAATCTGAGGCTTGGGAAAGCAGAGCAGGCAGGTGGAGCTGGAAGGAGAGGAGGATGCAGGGATGGAGAGATTGGAGACAGAGGAGTGAAGAGGGGGAGCCCTTTGATCTCTGGCAGAAGTGGATGCTGAAGAGAAGAGACAGAGAGCTGCAAAGAAGACTGCAAACAAGGCATGCACTCAATTCCCAATAGTCGCACCAACGCGAAAGGAAGATAGAAAAAGAGGGGAAGACAGAAGGAGAGAGAAAAGTTGAGCAGATTGAATGAGACAGAAAGGAGAGGGCGAGAGAGAATGGCAGGGTCGCAGAGAGATAGAGAAGAAAGGAGGAGAAGACAGAGAGGATGAAAATGAAGTTGAGGGAAACAGATAAGACCAGGATGTTAAAAGGATTTCAGTCCGTGGGCTGTTTGGGGAGTTCTCTCCAGCCCTATGCTAAAGCAATTAGTATTGAACCCCTTCTAGGAAAGAGCAGCCAAACCACAGCGGCAATCTCTAACATTGTTAGTGTGAAACAACCAAGTCAAGCAAACCCCACGGTCCCCATTAAACCTCAAGTTTTAATTGCCGTGTCAGGATGGTGCCGCATTTCACAGCCCATAAGTGTGTACTCTCAAAAAAGTTGGCCCAGTGAGTCCCTCTTCAACTGGAAACCCCGAGACAGTAAACAGTGCTGCTTTGCTGGGTTGAAAAGGCCTGCATAGCACGATAACAAAAGCTCAACATTAAAAGTGAAAGGGATACTTCGAAAGAGCTGTCGATAGCGTGGCGACAGAGAGAGACGAGCAGTGTGTTTCTTTGTTGCCGTCCAGCTCATTTGAAACCACTTTGTAAAGTTTTCATTCAAAGTGAGATTGTGTCATTTCTGCCGTCGCCATCTTGGTTTTTTCTTTTTTTAAAACAACGACTCTGACTGTGAAACCACTCGCTCACTGGCAGTGTTGGGATTGTAACTAAATGAAAATGTTATGTAGCACACATCACATTTCTTGACAGTAACGAAGTACGTAACTTCATTATTCCCTGGAAGATTCATCACACTACTCAGTACATTACTGTCTGGTAAAATGACCTGATACACACTGTAACCTAATTACCAGTTAGGCTACAGTTCCACACACTGATCGAAATCGCTGTCCTGCCAAGGACACGTGTGATCTTTCTTTCATTGTTCGTGTATGAACACAAAGCAAAGCTGAAAACCAGCGCAGAGAGACTTCAAAGTAATCATCACAGAGATTCTACTTTAGAAACATGAGCAGGTAGAAACAGAGCCTACAGCCTGACTGCTCGTCACTGCCTTTGTTACCTGTTGAAGACGAGGCTATTGGACTGGGGTTGGGAGTCACTCAGCTTTTTTTGCTAGCTTTGTGTTAGTATGCTGTTTCTGCAGATGTTTGCAAAGAGTCTGTTTGCAGCACAACAAGTTTTTTTTCTGTCCTGGATGCCGATTGAACTTTGTGCTCTTTCCTGCAGTGCAATAAAAATAAAAACAATGTCTGCATCTCCACTCAGAAGTGAGAAACCTGAAATCAGTTGATTAAAGAAAAAACATGTTTGATGTTTTTTTTTCCTTTTTATCTGATTACAATTGTAATGTAATTACTGCATGTAGTACACTAACACGTTACTTTATTGCCTTATTAGAAGACGTAATGTGATTACCTGTCAATCACAAGTCATTAGCCAATGAGTGTGCTGTGGATAATCATCCAGTCTGAAACAACGAAAGATCAAGATTTATTCAGTTTGATTCTAAATGAGTGACTGAGCCATTAACTCATCAGAAAAGTATTCATAGAGGTCAAGAGGTCAAAAAGGTCCTACAGCCTTCTATAAGACCTTCTATAAGTCTTTTATCACCCCATTAGAGCACTTTACTCTCAGACTGTGGGCTTACTTGTGGTTCCTAGAGTATTTAAGGCCCCTCGGACAAACAGACGCCCTCTCTCTACTTTTAACATTAGGCATAAAACTTTCCTTTTTGATAAAGCATATATAGATCATATATCCATATATGGATCAGGTGACTTTAATCCTCCCTTAGTTATGCTGCAATAGGTCTAGGCTTCTGGAGGATTCTTACGATGCATGTGTCCAATGATCCCACGTACTGTGGAGGCACCACAGTAGTCACACGACCGGCCAGCTCTCTCTATGTCTGTCTCATTTCTTAGCCTGGACTTGTGTTGCATCAGCCCTAATAGTTCCTTTGATGTTATCCAGCCACTTCTTTTGCTGTCCGCTTTTTCTTCCTCTCCCCTGGAGAGTGGTCTTTGTCAAACTTGTCATTCTTGAGACGTGGCCGTATTGAGATTGTAATTTCCCTTCTTTTTGACTGGTGACAGGAGTTCTTAACCGATGCCCAGGATCTTACAAACCAGAAGCAGTGTCTTTTCACTGCCTGTTTTTTCTCTCCCAGGTCACCTGAAAGCATCCATGTAGAGCAGTGGTGTCAAACATATGGCCCAGGGGCCAGAATCAGCCAAGTGAAGAGTCCAATCTGGCCAGCTGGGCAGCTCCGGAAAATGTGAAGGAGTGCATAGATTTTTGCCTGTATTTTTGTAACTTTTACAGCTTTTTCTATTCATAAAGAGGCATTAAAATTCATACTTCACCAGAGTAATTAAATAATAGCTAAACAATGACAAAAAAAAGTCCAGTTTTTCTGCCATGTATATCAAAATGTCTGGGTTTGGGGGTTTTTTGAGGGTGGTTAATAGGTCAGTGAGTTCACAGTAAAAACTTTATAATTACAGGATAATCTGGACAGTGAACTATCATAACCTTTTCTGTAATTTTACCCGTTTAACTCATAATTTCACTGGTCTGGTCCGGCTGAGAGGAATACTTGGATAGCAGTCGTATTTTAAGCTTTATTCTCAGAGTGAAGATCTTATCTGTACATATTGGCTTTAGCATGACAAACGTCATAGTTTGGACTATATTGGACTACTGAACCATGCATACACTAGAAGCAGGAGGAAACACCTTTACCTACTGCAGGTTATAGCTTTGCATTTACTTTACAAGAGTGTTTTTCTTTTCATCTAATTTTCAACAGGAAAACACAGAAGCATCGTACATTTTCTTTAACAGAATGATTCGGACACTGTAATAGTCTTTGCACACCTGAGTAGCACCTGCTACACCAGGTATTTCATTTCACTGTTCAGTCACTCACCTGCTTCCTGCACCTTCGACAGAATCTACGTCTTTTTTTCGCGTCACCGTTTCCCCGAGTTGTTATTTTGCATGCGTCTGTTCGCTTGAGTTAGTCCTAGCAGCGCGCCTCCTCTGACCGCTCTCATCCAGGTTTCCAGGAAGGCTGCTGACTGTCGTGGGGTTTTTCTCTCTCTCTCCCTGTGAATAACAGTCATCGCCAACTGCAGTGCGCCAAATCTCAGGAGGCTGTCACTTTCTGGAGCAACATGTCTGGCACAGACAACCACACTACATCTAAAGTCACTTAAACAACGCGTCGCTGCCATTCCAACATTTAGTTGAACAGCAGCCTCCTGTCTGTATGCATTTTGCTACAGCTTTATTTATACGTGACTCACTGCCTGGAGGAGTGAGCTGCCGATGTGAAAAAAAAATTGTAGCCAAGAAAGTGAACACTGTTGATTTATGTGTTTAAATGTGTGCATTTGTGACACTGGGTTGTTTTTTTGTTGTGCGTGCCAGATGAAATTATCTCGTCTTTCTTCGAGGCAGGTCTTGGATGAACTGTGCAGACTGCTTACCTTGGAATATCGCGGCGTTCTGGATGATGAGACGTTTGAGTTGTGCGCTGACAACCTGCAGACCAGACTCCATATTGCTGCGCGCCGCTACCTGATACCGCTCCTCCATCTTCTTGGAACAGCAGGTCGGGCCTTTGGTTTGGCAAACCTGCAGATCTGCACCTGGCAGGAAATCAGCAGGGACAGGATGGTAGTCTGGATGAACAGAGGGAAGTAGCTGCGAAGCCACTGTTGTTTAATTTTCAAGAAAAAAAAAAAAGACACACAAACACACACAAATAGATTCAGCAGCATTTTCCGAACGCAAAAACTAAGAAATATCTCCAGCAGAGTCCGCAGCCTTAATGAGCGTATGATTATTATGTAGAGGCTGTGTTATGTAGCCGGGCTCAAGACAAAAATAAATTGCTGCTTAAAAATAAGTCATTTTGATCCACATTCGGGCAATACACTAAAGCTGTGTAGTTCTCCTCAGAGATCAATTTGGTCAACAGAAACTTTTCCTCCACTCAAGGCTACACTTTTCACTCCGAGGATCAAAAAAAGTACTTTTTTTTGTGTGTTTTTAGACTTAAGATGAGAGCCAGGAACAGTGCATCATGCAGACAAATAAACCTAGGTTTCAGCATGCTTTCATTATGGATACACATAAAAAAAAAAAACAGCCACAAGTAAGATTGAAGGCAGTGAAACAACATTCGTTCACCTGGCTGTGGACACTAAAGGTTGTTTACACCTATGAGAAATAATTGGATTCCCCGAGCTCCTTTTTGAGCGACGCATTCAAGCCTGCGAAAGTAAAACTGGGGTGTCAGGGATGTTTCAGAGGGGCGATGTAGCCAGACACGACCTGATCAAAGAGCAAACACTTCGAAGAAATTAATTCAATTAATCCCACGCAGGAGGAAAGCAGGAAAGATAAACAAGAGTCTGCCGCCACTGTGAAACTCAGTAAACTTCGAGTCATGGTCATGCTAAAAGGAGTGTGAAATCTGTTTGTTTGTTTTTGTTTTTTTAGATAAAAACAGTTCACATTAATAAAGAGGAAACAACACAATATCTGTGTCTTTAAATAAATGCTTTGCATCATATTTTCTGAGCTAAAGTTCAGTGTACTCACAGTGGATTTTAGCCTGAACAGTCAAGATGTGACACAAATACAGAAGATCGGTTTAATTTGGGGAGGGCTTAAAAAAATATTGAAATAACTGTTTGGAAATTACAGACATTTTTATATGAATTACAGTGTTTTTCATTTTTTTTAGTTCCACATTTTCAGAGCTTCAAAAGTAACTGGACAAAGTGGCATCGTTTTAAATTTAAGGATTCTTTTTGATGCGTGCTATTTTCAGCTGTCACAAGTGGTCTCCACACCGGGTGGCCTTCCTGATTCAGCCCCAAAGTAGATTTGTGTCTCCACCTGCAACTGGCAATCTTTTGCTTGCCAGTAAAATGTGTTAACCACCACACTGTGGAGCCAACATAAGGAGCAAATATAAGGACTGTTTTTAGTGCTTGGATGAAAATCTGGTGCAGTCAGTGACAGCCTGGAGTGTAGAACCCATAAACATCACCAAATGCTCTGCCAGACCTTTACTGTCCTTCAGTTGCTATTTGTCTGTGAGTCTTTCTGCCTATCTTTTGCATTTAATAACTGAAAAGCTGCTCTGTTGCATTTGCAGGATGCTTTGGGTCGTTATCCATTTGAACTGTGAAGCACTGGTTGATCAGTTTTGCAGCATTTGGCTGAATCTGATTGGAGACTACGGCCCTGCATGCGTTACGATTCATCCTGATACTTCATATCAGCAGTATCATAATCAATAAACACTAGTGACCTTGCTTCCACTGGCACCCATACACACTCATGCAATAACACTGCCTCCACCGTGTTTGTCAGATGATGTGTTGTGTTTCAGATCATGAGCCTGTCAGTCTCCATACTTTTTTCTTCCCTTCATTGTGCTACAATTTAATCTTGGTTTCACCTGTTCAAAGATGTTTTTCCAGGACTGTGCAGACTCTTTTAAATGTTTTCTGATAAAATCTAATCTGGCTTTCATGTTCTTGAATGTAATCGGTGGTTTGCACCTTGTTGTAAATCCTCTGCAATTTGAGTCGTCTAATAATTTGCTCCATTCTTGATTGCAAACTTTGAGAATAGTTAACCCACCTCCTTGAGAGGGTTCTTCAGTTGGTTAGATGTTGTGAAGCTGTTCATCATAGAAATAATTCTGTGATCATTCACCTTTTTCACTTCACTTTTGATGTTGCTGAGCTGGCTGGTGAATTCCTTCTTTTAAAGCACCAGATTTTTGACTTGGACATGTTTCTGCCATCTCTCTTGTTTCTTTTGATCTTTCGTCCTAATGATGGCCTCTTTTACTTGCATCGACAGCGGTCACATGCAAGTTCAGCACTGGAAGTGTATCTGTTTATCTTGTCATAAAATAATGAAGGAACGGGCCTCATCAGGCCATGAAACTCCCTGTCAGTCAATTTTCTGATTACTTTTTTTTTTTTTTTTGCTTTTTGACATTTCTTTTTTTTTTTGCAAATCTCTTTTAATTAGCATTTTTTTTCTTTTAACAAACAGAAAATACGTAAAGAACATTACATAGTAATCAAAAAAGTAAGAACAAGACAAAAACAACAACGTAAAAAATTATAAAGACAAAAAGAGGCAGTGGAGGAGTTCGAGTGAGTAGGAGATTAGTTCGGCCGCAGAAACCCCATTACAAGTTAGAATTTGATCATAAAATTAAATAAAATTTAAGATTCCTATGTGAAACCAAAACCTTCATGTTGAAAATTTGTAGAGATTAGAACGTTTGTCCACATAAAGGACAGTAATATCGGTTTCCGCCAATTTTCTGATTACTTTTGAGCCTCTGAAAATGGGAGAGTGTGTATAAAAACAGGCTTTAATTCCTAATTAAAGCTGAAACTAACTGACTGGTTTAAAATCCCCTGTTGTGGTGTAGAGAGGCAACATTGCAAAATTACAAATTTGCATAATTGTCCAAATACTTACAAAGTTTAAAGATTTCCACCTTATCTCTGCTTGAAAATGATGGACAGTCAGACATAAGTAGGACACAACCATCCAGTGTTTAGATACAAAGAGCAGCTCCAGTGAAAACCCCTTTCCTCGGTGCTTCCCCCTCTCAGCCTCTCTGTCCCACATGGCTGCTGAGAGCTCAGTGGAGGCTGCAGTGGTAACGTGCCAAAGCCTCGTTGAGGAGTTGTCTCCAGGATCTGCCTCCCTGAGAGGCATCGGTGACAAGGGCCTGATTGATGCCACGGTAAACAAATGTCAGGGGAGCCTGCCAGCTTTGGCTGCCGCTGCTTTGGGTGCGAGGATATAAGGAGGCGGAAGCAGTGAGATTAATTTGGAGGAAGGGGGGGCTGCTAGGATTGCGAATGTATCAGAAAAGTCTTGATAGCTGGCGTGTCAAAAGACGGAGGAAAGGCTTTTGTGGAGGCAGAGGGTTTATCTTAATAACAAAAGTGAGTGTCTCTATTGGATCGGGGCTCTTTCTCTGTGAGATCTTCAAAAGAATAGATCTTCAGAAGCGGGCTCGGGCTGCAACAATGCAGACACAGACACGGTGCACATTAAACTACCGGGAGATGCAACAGAGCGACAGTCTTAATAATTAAGAATCGCTGCAGAATTAAACAGAGAACAGCTTCTGCTAACTCCCAGCTCACCCCTGACTCCCATCAGGGTTTAGGGTGTACAGTCTAATGAGCAAAAGAGGCAATAAAGCTGTCACCCAGCACCTTTTTGTGTGCATACTGACAGGCTTAATATCTTAAATCAATGCGGACAAAAGACTCCTGACGGATAAGATCAAGTTAATTTCAGACTGCAGGGGCAAAATTATTAAGCTGTCAATAGCGTCGTAGGTGAGGCGAGCGCGGCCTGAGCGGAGAAGAGACGGGGATTTAGCAATTATCTCCGGCGAAACAGGCAGATTCATCTGCACCGTTTGTCGTTTTGCAGATGATAAATGTGTTTCATTACACGAGTTCCACAGCACTGAGGGAATAAGCGAAGGATTCGGGAGGGAGATGATTCCCCCGTAGAGTTTCAGAAATAACAAAATCTTACCGTCTAAATAAAGCTTTCTTTCTGACTGACACATCACTGGGGAACGAGCTTCCTCCTGCTCCCCTTTGCTTTAGGCTGCATCCCTGTTTCTCGCCCCTCTGCTTTCTTATTTTTCCTCTTTTACTCCTTTTCATCTGCGCGCACTTTTGTTCCGAGCTCGTTTTCCTTCACCTACCTTGAGCTTAATAGCTCCTGGGCACTGTGAGCAACTTTAAAATCAGCCTGTTATTGGTTAATTGGTCAATTTTGGGCGTCCTTATGGCCAATTCTCTCCCGCAAAATGAAGAAAGACAAGGTAGCAATTTACATGTAAATTTCCCCAGCATGCAACCTCGGTCCAAGGTGGCGCCTTTAAATTACTGCGTGCTTTCAATCAATACTGTGAAAGGAGGCCGGGTAATTCGACGTGCAGGACAGCTGCTGTTTTTATGAGTGTCTCTGAATGCCTTTTATAAACACATTGATCGCCCTTCAGATTGTCACAGCCTCATCTAACCATCCTCGCTGCTCTACCCCTCACAGAAAGTTTCCTTTGAAAGGCCACTGCTGGAAACGATGGCCCTGTCCTCACACTAACACACACAAACACTGAAGGAGTCCTCACATCTTTAACAAGCCCGGGAAATCAGAGTCAGGGGAACAGATACAGTGCAGTATGTGTCTAAGTTTCTCGGCACCAATTAGAAAGCTATCACTATGCAAGCTTAATGATGGCGACCATGGGGGAAAAAACAAGTTGTACTAAAATATAGAATATGCTAAAAGCCGTTCATTATGAGCATAAATTATACAACAGCTAGTTTCGAGTGGAAGCGCGTGGGAATCCGTGGCTACCTCTCCGGGGCAAAATAAGCCAGTGTCACTTTTTAAAGATAGAGCCATTTACAACCAACCTAAGGAGTGATAATATCATTAACTACTGGGGATTAAAGTGGCTTTAAGTATTTTTAGAGCTGCTCCACTTTAAACCATTTGATGAAGCAATGGTTTGAAAGCTGGAAGCAGGAATGTGAAAGTGCCCAACATTGTTCTCTGCTTTTTCCTTTTTGTCTTTTTGCACATAACAATGAAGCAGTAAACAAAAGGCTCCTGTCTTTAAAGTGGGACCGTTCAAAAAGGAAGAACTGAATAAAACCAAGTATGAATCGGTGTTTAACCAGCTGGAAAGGCTTCTCGCTTCAAATCAGACTCATCCACCTATTAGTCATTCGCTGTCATTTCTAAAACAGGGGCATTTGGGACCTTTTTGCATGGCATCCTGCTGAGAACTATAAAGCAACACAAAGCTATAATTGTTTTAGCTCACAGCAAAAGAAGAAGGAGTAAAAAACTCCTTTGCAGGATTTTCTGCTGAAACTAGTTGGATCTCAGCTTCCAGCACACAAGTGTTACTCTTATATTTCGTGAGTATCTGATGCTGCTCTCATGAATCAGGTCCCACCGCCGCTGTCGGAGATCCAAAAGGTCTTCCCATCATCAAGCCAGCGCCGTCACTAGTGGAGCCGTTTTCTCGCTCATGTCCCGGGGTGAGTGTTCAGCGCTGCCTGTGCGCCTCGCCTCACACATATGTGATGACACGATGGAGTGAACCGACACCCAGCCTCCATTTCACCTTCAGCC
Source organism: Simochromis diagramma (assembly GCF_900408965.1). NCBI lineage: Eukaryota > Metazoa > Chordata > Actinopteri > Cichliformes > Cichlidae > Simochromis > Simochromis diagramma. The sequence continues at coordinate 3,314,737 of NW_024387477.1, forward strand.
AATCCAACCACCCACAGCAACAGCCGCAACAAAGACACGAGTGGTACTACTCCTACAGATGTGCCAAGCTTTGATTTTTTCCCCTCTATATGCCTGCTGTAATCTTCCTCTGCACTCACTTCTTTTGAATCACACTTTTAGAAAGAAAAACTTTAGTCTTTTGGTGCTTTTTTTTTTTTGCCCCCTCCGGCACCACATGCAGCATTATTAGAAATTCTGCTCTGCCTTCCTGCGGACATGTTTCTGAATCAGCCACCTCCCCCACACTATACTCAATATCGATACAGTCCACTTCACATTTCACCCATACACACACACACACACACAGACACACACGCAGAAAGTGATACTTCCCTCAGTCGGATCACAACTAGCCACCCTCAACATGTAATTTCATCAATCTTTCATTTACTGTGTGCCTCATCGGAGAACTCGTGTTATATCAGCCTGCATGACAAGCAGCTGTCGCTGTGGCTCCAACTTATTTGGCATAAATTAATAGTGAGTATATATTATGGATGAGACATGACCAAAAATGAATAAAAAATAGGTCAAAAATGTACTAAATGTGTGAAAAGTGACTGCCGATTTCATGTCCTCCCCAAAAACAATACTAATAATAATAAAAGTCAGCTCATTAGGACAAAAGTGGAAGATTTGACAGTTATGGAAATTCCACCAAAAGCTCCAGCATGCCCAATAAGCCGCTCATTCTGAAATCTTTACAGAGTGCTTAAAATCTGTTAAGGACCAGCGCTGGTCACTGCACATAAAGCATTGTGGGGCCACTACCGCGAGCCCAAAATCAAATCCCATCAATCCCAGTATCTGTGATACAGCGGGACTGCAGATATTTCAGGACATCTGGGATTTTTAATTTCCTATATTACTTCAGTTTCTTTTCATAAGACATGAAGTGAATGTGAGAGACACCTGTCACCATACAGGTACAATTACATAATTCTTCATTAGTCATAAGTGCCTACTCTTTAATACAAATGCTGTAAAAACTGATGAAATGATGTACGGCAACATGCTCAGTCAGTGTTAAAGAACTGAAGAAGTAAGTGACAAAGACTTGAAGCATGGTCGTTTCCAACCTGTCTACAGCAGTGACTCATGGGTGTTTATGAGGAAATCATTAATTCAGCAGCTTTGTGATGGTTCTATTAGTTATTTTCTACTCTGACTTTGACTGGTGTGTTTTCCTGAAAACTGAGAATGGTATTTAGAGTTTGATTAGCAATGGGCCAAGCGGTTAACAGCGATAAATCACAAACATTCATCTGCAGGGCCGGTGCTTAAATGTTGAAGACAGAATGAAGACAGAATAAAGTGCTGCAAGTGTAATGCTGTGTTACAGTCTTTGCATCACAGTACAGTGATGTTTTACAGTAAACGTTGTTGTTGTAGTTTACAGTAGCTGTCAAAATAACAGTTTCATGCTGGTAAATCTAGCTTGAGGGATGTACTATAGATACTTTATTGGGAGCTGTGTTACAGTACACTCTTATTTTTCTAACGTTTAAATCTAAATGTTGGAGAAAGAACTAACTGGGTATATTAACCCTGGAGTTTGTCTGATATTTGCTTTGCTGAAAGTGATTGATTTTTTTTTTACCTCTTGCTGTTTTGCATTGAAACACAATATAATGCAGAACGCATTCAGAAAATTCAGCTTGCACAGTTGATTAACGGGAGAAAATACTTAAAGTGCTATTGTTTTGCTGAGAAGGGGGTATTTATAGAGTATTATTGAATATTTAGGACCTAATGTACAGTATATTTTTCCATTTGCCAAAATGCTCAAGGCCAAATAAAACTTCTAGATGTTTCCTCCATGCACAGGGTATTTTTAACAAATTGCCAGGAGCATCGGTTGTGTGTAGCATCACTGAGGGTACTGTTAACCTTTATCATAGATACAGAGGATACAAACATTTCTTGTATTTACATATTTTTTTATATCCCACATAACATTTAGTCAATCAGCAGACTTCAGGGAGCCAAAGCAGAACATTAGGTTTAACACGCTTGTGAACACCTTTTCTACAGAACTGTATAAGCCATAAACCAAGCAATTAATCTGCAACAGACCTGCAGCGAGGATGAGTAAACCAAACCATGCCTTCGCTGGCCGTGATGGATTGTTCTATGGCTGATTGGTGAATTGATTCCAGTGAAAGTAATGGTTATGAACTGTTAGTGTCCAGCTCAGACTGATTCCTTAGAGATGGTGCACAGACAGCTGGTCTGCCTAGCCTCAGATTTGGGAAGGCTAAATATTTCTCATTGCCTGCCAAGAGAAATATTTAGCCTCCCCTTTGGCTGGCAGATAAAACGCCTGATGGCCTAGGTGGAAGGTGTGTGATTAAACATGGATGCTTGGAGAAATGTAGGGCTCAGCGGTTAGGGCTGCATGCACCTTACACGATGGGAGATTAATATGTGGCAGAAGGAGCATGACAAAATATGCTTCAAAGTGCATCGCGCTCTCGCTCTCCTGCTGTTTGATTTGAAGTATTTTGCGATTCGCCACACTCTTTCATGTTTACAGAACATTTAGTGTTATTCAAAAAGAAAAAAGAAAAAAAAAAAAAACCACCCCTCTTTGAATCAGGTGGGAGTATTGCATGCTGCGAACGGAGAGAAAACAGATAACCTGGAGCACTTCCCTGTGCTGACATGACACTAAAACACCTAATTAACATTTGTGGCTGGCTGTGATGCAGACACATGAGAGGCTTTTACCATTTCCATAGTGAATCAGAATGCACGCAACAGGCTCCAGTGCACCAACATGCTGCATTCTGCAAAAGAGGACAAAAATATGGACTTCTGTCCACAAAGACTGAATCATTTCACCATTAACCTTTTCTGTTTTTTGCCAACTCACTTCTCCAGATCTATTCCTTCTTCATTAGAGAAGATAGAAGTCAGTGACAGTTGAGCTCCATGGAACAAAAACAATAAAGATGAGTTTGGATCATTGCATCATTTACAAAATAACTTCCAGTTTGCTTGCAGTTCAGATCACACACATAATTGATATTTGCTGACAATGTAACAGGAATGGCTGTGTACATTTTGACTATTAATCCTCTTTCATTCCCTCAGCTTTTACCCCATCGTCATGTATATAAACAAGCACCAAAGTTAGTGTTTTAAGGAGGCTGTCAATATCCTAACTCAAATCTTGCAATGTTTCAGCACTAACCGAATCAAAGTGAGGTGCAAGGCAAGGTTACTCCATGTTCAGATCAATACAAGAACAAATTTTACAAGTTTCAGTTTCGTATTTGTAACAGGATATTCCGCTCAATGCGGCCAGATCTTTTCTTTTTTTTTAAAAAAAAAATAAAAAATTTCTCAGAGCAGGTTAGTAAACGTTCAGCCAGAGGGATGGAGAAATCTATATCTGACTTAATGTGTTGGTGCTGATTGTTAGAAACGTGCTCTATCCCACAACATTATCAGGAGTACGTAAAACATTAACGTCCCGTAGCTACGAGCTTTATTAATGACAGTTACCTGACACTGGGGTTTCGGGGACCCACTTGGAGCCCGGGTGCAGAGACTGAAATACTGTGCGCACCTCCTGGCAGTTTGGCACGTGTCCGCCGGGAAGGGAGAACAGCTGGAGGAAGGCGCACAGAAAGAGCGCACTGTGGACCGGTGAGGAAGCCATGGCTGACGGGCAGCAGCACTCAACCAAAGCGGACAGAGTAGAACAAGCAGCGGTAAAGTTCAGCGCGCTGAAAGTTACAGAAGGATCCAGCGTTTGCGCTGATGAGGTGAAGCTGCAGCTCCCGGCACGGCTCTGATCAGCATCCTTCTGCTTTCCTCTTCTCCTCCTCTCAGAGTCCGTGCACCCCTGCAAAGCTGCTCTCTCGGGCTTCTTGGCGAAGCTACACGGATGCCGAGAACTTATGACTCCCTGTTCACTTGCAGCAGCGAGTGTCATCTCTCCGCACAGATAGATGAACGCCCCCCACTGAATCCATGTGCGCGCTCCTTAAAAAGCGCGCGCCACGGCGTGCTAGCTGCGCTTACGGAGAGCTCCTCTCAGTGATGCGCGCTGACACAGTGGCCCTGTGTGGGCGCTCGAGTGGAAATATGAGGGGCTTAATGCGCTGCACGAGCCGCTTTAGATTAACCGTACGGGATTTAACTGGGGCGCATCACTCGTGCGTGTCACTATACATTTAAACCAGTGTTTACCAGGAGCTGCACACAAAACACCAAAGACATGTATGAGCGGCAGTTTATTTTTCATCCACATGGAGATTGTTCATACAGACAGCTGGTTGTGCACGAAGCACAAAACTCACTGTTACATTATACAGATTTCTTCATGTCAGTTTAAAATGAGTCTTACTTTCACTCAGATCTACAAGCATTAAAGTTGAGATGGTGCCATCTAGTGTTCAGTGTGCATGTCAACAGCAAAAATGTTGCCCAACAGACAAGGACAAGATATTAAACTCTGCAGACTGAACAGTTCATCAAGTCAGAAGAGTTTTGGGAGTTTTTACTTGTACAGAAATTAGTACAATCCAATAAATGCAGGACTCGATATCTGGCTGATAGTGAAACAAATTCTCATCTATTCACAATGTTACGTGTTGAAATTTAAATCATCCATCTTAAAAACAGCAAGTGTCACAACACCAGAATCACAGCAGAAGTAGAAACAGCAGCAGCACCAGCTCATCTCGTGCCTGCTGTGAAAGGCTTTCAGTCTTTCAGGTGCTGCTCAGGACAGACAAAACACACGCGTGTCGCATTTCTGAGAAACAGAGAGCTTTGCATGGATTTGCACAGCAGAGTCTTTCAGAAGCTGAGCGCAAACCATCAAAACTCACTGTAAGCCCAGCTGAGTTTAAGTGCTATGAACAGGCGGAAAGGTGACCAGCAATACCCCAAGTGCACAAACTGCAGTAGATGAACGTTTACTACCTGCACTGTGAGCACTTTGGAACTGCCAGGGACAACTGTGTTCATCTCAAGGAATGAAAAGTCATGAGGGAAGATGTCAGAGGAAAGACCTGTAAAAAAAGCACATGTGACAGACACCGACTGCTTTTACTTTCACACTTATACAAGATGATTTTTTTATTTTTTTTTTTCTTTTAAATGGCCAGCAACCATTGCTTCTAGTGTCAGTTTACACCATGTTGAAAGCATAGTACACACCACTGTACCCGACTAGCCAATGTACTGCTTTTAAAAAATAAAAATAAAAAAAAAACCAGCACAGCTGAGATGTTCTCAGTTATGCTTCCAGAATTCAGAATCTTTTACTATACTCAAACTTGCATTGGAGAACAGTACACTGTACACAAATATTCTCTTAAGTCAACATGAATAACTGCATTGATTATTGGCTTTTACAATACTACAGTTCAAACTTAGATAAAGACAGATTCTTTTGTTATTTATTTATTTTTTTAAAAAGGTGGTATGTCAAGATACTAATAAATTACCATAAACTGAATATATCAACTCTGTTACATGATGAACTTCACATATTATAGACTGCATTTTAGGAACTTTACTACAATTTTATTTAAACGTTTTATCTTGCAGTGGGTTCCTACAGCTAAGACAAAAGCCAAAGAAAAGGGGTTCTGCTTGAGGTTTCCTCTTGTTAAAGGGGAGTTTTTTCTTACCACTGTCGCCAAGTGTTCGTTTGTGGGGGGGGGCAATATAAAGCGCCGTACGCCATCTTGTTGATTGGGCGCTACACAATTGAAGTGAACTGAAAAACAAGCCCTCCAGACAGAAGGGGCAACTAGGGCAGTAGACTTTGAATACTTCACTAACTACACTAGATGCACCTTAGCTGGAGGACCATGAGGCAAAAAATGGAGTGAAGTGATAAACTGGATCACTTCCACACACCGCCAGTCTGCACGATCTGCAAGGAAATCAAACAGAAAATGAATAATTACTTAAACGGATTCTATTATTAAGACTGGATACATTTGTTGCCTTTAAGTGGTATAGGAAACTCATTAACACCAACGTGCTCTATATTAGAGTTAAAAAGAAGTTAAACATGATAAACGGCGGTTTACAGGCACGACATTGCAAAAAGGATGGTCACGTTGCCATTAGCCCTGCACTGACACTCAAAAGTTACAGTCCAAGAGATTCTGATCTGTTACACGTGCACACACTCCTTCACATTAAAGGAAATTATTCCGTCTGCTCATTTAAAAATCCGATTAACCTGTGCAACACTGCATCAGATTTAACCACCGAGGAAATCCTTTAACTGAGGAGTTACAACGGGCTGCCGGAGGTATCGAAGCTGTTCTGCAGCGTGGAGAAAACATGGAGATGTTTCCCTTTGCACCAATGTGAAGTCTCATTTTTCAGAAATAAAACCGTGAGAACGCCTCACAAATGATCCGACGTACCCAGAGTTTTGCATGAGTGCAGGCCAGCTTTGGTACTCCACATTACCCAAAGGTTACAATCAAGCCTTAATCTTCGATCGAGCCACACCAGTTCTAGAGGTTTCTCTCCACGGTATCAGCACGGCCCACGTGTTTCACTAAAGTTTGGAGAAGCAGGAGGAAGTTTAAACCGACGCTCCATTTTCCAAAATCATATTTCAGGATCCAACATCGGAGGTCATCTTTGTTCGCTTCTTATCCCTGAACTAAAAGTTTCAGAAGGCCGGAGAGCAGAGCAGAGCAGAGCCCAGCCCTGCTCTGCTCTGCTCTGCTCTGCTCTGCTCTGCTCTCACGAAGCGGCGCCAGCGGCGTCTGGTGCTGCCCTGATGAGCGCATGGAGTCCCTCAATTAAAGAATAGCACTCAATCAATCTAATGACGCAATTAAGACAATCAGTGCCGGCTGCTGAGCAGTAAGAGGGTTCATGTTTAGGTGTTCGCGGATTAATAAAGAGATCGGCCTTCATTTGCGACCTGAGCAAATGCACTTTAACAAGCTATTGTCAGCCTTCGTGTGCAGATTACACCAAGACTGAGTAATCCGATAGATTCAATACTGCCTCACACAGCGTTCAGATTAATGCGCAGGTGGCGCCGACAAACTAATCAACAGCCGCATCAGACTTTATGTCCAGACCTTATCAAACGTTTCTATTAGCGCAGTTGTCAGCACACGGCTTACCTCTGATCGTGTTGAGCTTCATTCAGTCTAATGGGTGTAGTCAAACCAACGGGGGCTTCCCATAAAGCAGAAATCTCGCAGTATCTCTGTGGATTTTCCATCTCAGTGTATTCCTTTTACCGCCCTTCAGCGCAAAAAAAACAACAACAAAAACAAAAAAAACTTTTGTCATTCATGAAATTGTAACAGCATCTTTTTTTCTTTCTGTATTTCTTCCTCTTTGTGGGGGTGGGGGCAGGAGCGCAGGCGGATGTGCGTCCTTAAATCCACTCATAATCAATGCACTTGTAGATATTTGGTATCATATATCTACAAGCTTTCCTCTGAAGCGACATCCGCTGGGGAAGAAAAAAAACAATCTGAATATGAAACCTGAAGTGAGATCAGTTTTATTGACCCACCTCACTCATCCATTCACTGCCGTGCTGGCCAAAGAAACCCAGGAAGCTTGTGACCTATAACCCCAGTAAAACCCTGCCCCCACATAGCCTTCTGTGCTGTCCGCAGCCAGGATGTCCCTCCTCTGCAGTCCCACACAAAACACCATTTAATAAAACTCTGTTTGCAGCTGTCAAGCAGAGGGATGCACGGCCTTTCCAAAGCACGGCGGCACTCCTCTCTCCACCGTGGAGCCGAGCTGCAGTGTTGCCTTACTTTCCGTCTTCTCTGGTTGAACTTTGACCTAGTTTCCCAGGCTGTATGTGTGTTAGAAAGCCTGTGATTGGCTGCGTAAAGAGAAAGAAGGCCCCCAGCTGCCATTTTATTTAACTCATCTGCAATACGTGATTGATGTCTGCACAGACACAAGAAAAGGGATCATCATAGAAACACAGAAAAAAAATTGCAGAGTACATTGTGTGCATTGGTGGCAGCAGCAGGGTGGCTCAGTGGTTTACACTGGTGCCTGTAGGTGGCTCGGGGTTACCCCCGCCATCGAAACTGCGCCCAACTCCAGCACAGATAAAGTTGCTCCTCCTGCCGTCGCACTGCCTGCTACACGTCAGAGGATCAATCAAAATATCGATAGTATTGATACCAACGATGGTATTGGTATCGGATACATACTTTGTTTCTATCCTCAGAATCAGTCATTCTGAATCAGAATTTGCAAACTGATGATGATTCATCTCATAAATCACGATACTACTGCCCACTCCGCTTGCGATACACCCTGCTCTTTTACTTAGAGCCAGCTTGAAGAACGCATGCAGATGTGGACAAAATTATTAGCCCTGCTATGAATTTTAAAGTTTTTATCAAAGAACAGAAAAACAGAAAATAGCATTTTGAAACAAACTAGTTTTCTTTTCTTTATCTCATCAAGGTGGAAGGAATCACGAACAAAGAAGGTTTATGTGAAGATTTTAAAAGAAAACCTCAAGGAGTCAGAAACAATCCTGGGTCTGGGTCGTCTCTTTATTTTCAAACACAACAACGACCCAAAATTTGTCGCTCCTGGTGAAGAACTACCTCCAGAAGACCAAAGTAAAATTCCTGACTGGCCGGCACAAATCCCTGACTTGAATCCCACTGAAAATCTCTGTGTTGAACTGAAGACCAGGATCTATGCTGGAAGACCATGAAATCTGGAGGAGCTTGAGAGATTCTTTGAAGGAGAATGAGCTGGAATTGTTCAGGATACGATGTTTTGAAAAGCTGTGTTAAAAATTTGCTCTGTGTAGCAGCACTTGAGAAATACTAATACAAAACAGCCAACAAGCTCTGGGTGGAAGCTGCCCTCTTTTGTCCTAGGAGCTGAGAGGAGTGACACCCAGTGCGGTCTTCTGCTGCTGTAGCCCATCTGCTTGCTTTGCGCATTTAGAGATGCTCTTCTGCATATGTTGGTATGTAATGATCCATTAGTTTAGTTACTGTTGCCCTCCAATCAGCTCAGAGCAGCCTGTCCAATCTCTGCTGACCTCTGGTGTCAACAAGACATTTTCACACAGAGAACTGCTGCCCACTGTCCTCTTTTTCAGGACATTCTCTCTGAACCCTAACAATGTTTGTAGGAAGATTCCAGCAGATCACCAATTTCTGAAATACTCAGACCACCCCGTTTGGTACCACAACATTGCCATGTTCAGAGTTCCTTTCCCACTTTGAACTTCAGCAGGTTGTCTTGACCATGTCAATATGCTAATGAGTTGCTCTCATGTGATTGGGTGATTAGAAATTTGTGTCAATATAACCAGTTTCCTTCAAACATTATCACAAAACTGGAGGCCATATCACTCAAGCATTCTCTGTGTTCTGAGACATCAGCAAAAATTTATTATGAGGCTGCTCCTTAACTTTATGCATAAATAATTAACTGTTTGCTACAAAGTTATTAGTCCTGAGGTTTTATTGATTTGCACCCTTATTATAAATATCATACATTCATTTGTGGTAGTTTCCTAAAAGTCTGGCGTAATTTCATGAGTTTTATTTATTTACTAAGATGATTAAAGCTTTGCTGTGAGAGATAAACTAATAAGTGACTGCCACACTCTGTATCACCCTACACGTTCATGTGTAATAATTGTTTAGGCAACAAAAACAATGCAAAACAAAACATTGCAATGACATTTTATTTTCATGAATGCTTTCACACTTCACTTATCCTTTATAAAGTTATGTACACATAATTTCCTCCCGAAGAAAATAAAATATCCAGTGTGGAAAGGTAAAGAAAGAAAAGAAGGCAACAGAGTCAAAAAACGTAAAGCACAATAACCCAGAAAAGTTTAATTCATTTCATACATATTATTGATTTTAAGGAATTTAAATTTGTGACTACATATTGCCAGTGACTCATATATTCATAACAGGAGGTAGGGTTAAAGAAACTTGAAATGCTTTGTTTGTACAACTAACACAAGTGCTAACACTGTTGCTAACAGCACCCCCTAGTGGGATGGCTGCGCACAACACATCCTTCTAAAAGTGCATGTCAAGACTGGGGCCAAATTTCAACAAAGTCTGCATACAAATTCATACGGGCAATAATTTTTTTGTTTTTCCCTCCTTCCATTAATTATTACTGATAATAGACTTTTTGTCCTCAGTAAATCTATAGTCAGCTGCATGGAGACATCAGTAATGACCACTGTGTATACGGATGATACCCAATGTATTCTCACAGTTTTAATTTGTTTTAGTTTCTAAACTGATGACATGACAATGCACTGTGTGTAGGACTTCAGTTTATCTATGCATCATGTACCACATTCACAGCAAGTTTATCAAATTATTTAATGGCTCCTGAAAGTCCTCACTCTTTGTGACGGTCTCATGAAGTGGACCAATGAATGATCAAGCCAAATCAACCCAACTGAAAACTACACTGTGTGATGCCTTCTACAGATCTCTTAAAATATATTTACACTCCCAGGGTTTACATATAAGCAAGTATCGCAGTTACTAATAAACCTGGTCTACGCATGAACCCGAGAAATTAACTGCTAATGTATTTGGGACCTGAAATTAACATTTTTTAATTAATTTTTTACATTTTTAAACCCTTTTTTCATATCAGCTTTGGTTTAAAACAAATTAGAAATTGAAAGGATCAATCATGATCCATGAAATGTCTTTAAATAAGGCAAAAATTCATTACAAGGTACCACACTGCAATTCATTATGAATTAACATTTGTGAGGTACCACACAATGAAAAGTTTAAGTTAAAAAAAAAAAAAAAAGAAAAAAAAAAAAAAAAGGATCCAGTTTTCCCATTGTGAAAACCAGGCTGCAGTCCCTGCTCAAGTCGGAACAAATGTATCACGTGTCGGCATCCATTCAAACCACTGCTGTGTGCTTTTGTTTTGGTCAAATGTCAAATTAAATATCTTGTCAAGGAAATAAAATATAAAAAATAAAAACCAGCATCCGCAAACTCAAATCCCATGAGGTATATACACTAACAGTCTGCACAGACAACGCATTCTGAAACGCTGTAATTTCAGCCACTATAACAACAACAACAGCAGAAATAGGGTAATTATTTCAACTGAGCTCTGGTGATGCACGTGAGGAGTAAAGTCAGTGCTCATCATCCAAAAATCTCATGTGGAACAGTGCATGTGGTTATCCTGACAATATTGTGACATGAGATGGGACCTACTGTTCTGATGCTTTGCAGGCATGTTGTTGCACTGTGTCACTGTTATAATCATATCAGAAAAGAGAGCCAACCTAACAATTTACCTTCTCCTTAAGCAGTTTGTCTCTTCTGTATTAAAGTGAATGATGGTGTGGTTAGGAGTTTGCATTTGTGTGGTTTCTGAGGTGAAATGTCATTTTGTTTTAGTAATGTTTCAGTCTTCAGACTAATCAAGTCCAGTGTAGCAGTGAAATTAATCAGGGGAAAAACACGACCCCAATTAAAATTATTATAAAAGTCTGTGGTTCAATAACACACCGTGCTCCGATATGAATATAACAGTAACATTTTTATGATTTTTTGTTAATTTGTTGCCATCAGTTTTAGAACGTGAAGAAGAAATGAAGCGCTTCCAGTGAGATCAATCGGTGTATCCTGGCTGTCCGCGTTAGCTGTGAACGGATGGGCTGGTAGCCTGCAGCGTTATCTGATGCCTTGTTTCTATTTCAGTCATGTAAGCGTCGCTGAGCACAGCCTGAAAAATCACAGTACAATTAATTGATTCCTCTATAGTTTTGATTTTCTCTTCCTGTGACAGCTAATGCATTGGCTAGTGCAGCACTGCGGGGTCCTTTCTGACCAGCATAATCGCGTGCACTCCAACGAAAGCCTGAAAACTGCGCAATAATTGCCAAATGTTACTACTACGAGCCGACCTGCCCAATATGAGCCGACGTGCCACTCTTCTAAAGCTGGATTTCTAAAGACAGTCCCTGTACAAAGAACAGCTTTCCAAAAAACAAAAGAGGCAAAAAACCAAACCTAAGCAATGAAATTAAGCATCATTCGGAAAGAAGAGTTACTGGAGGCTTTAAATGTTTTAGCATAAAAGATACATTAGAAAAATAATATATTTACCTCTCAACCTTTCAATCTCTAAAGCATGTACAAGTTCTGGAAAATGACCTCAGTGCTCGAGCTGGTTGTGAATTTCCATGTATATGGAAAAGTAACAGCGTAAGGTCCAACATTAGAAGAAGGAACCAAAAGGCATTTGGTTATAACTAAATAAGAAGCACTGCGGTTTAAATAACAGTTCTTGGCCCACTCAGGTTGCTGGATGGAAAGAACCTCCACATCCACACTAAGCCAGAAAGTGAAGGAAGTAATCTTAACTTTTCCTATTTTTTATACTTAGTATGAACTTTTAATTATGCATGTTTTTATTTTGTTTTGTTTTTTCCTCTTGAACCACCACCTCTAAAATCTACCACCTGACAGAGCAGTCGTCCCATTATTAGAATGGGACAACTGCATTAAGCTTCCTCGGACGCTGTGGGTCTCTTCAGGTCTTTGATTTGCTTGATCAGATAGTTTTTCTCATCGCAGAACTGCTCGTCCTCAGATCTATCCGTCTGGAAGTTGCCAAGGAACTCCACGAGCTTGGTCTGGTTCTTCAGAAGGATGTCCATCACAGGCTGAGTCTTGTTGGGGTTTGCAACAAATACCTTTGGAAAGATTATGTAAAAGGTTTAAGTACCATTTGTGGATGCAATGCACAGAGTCCAGTGAATCAACTTTTAGCCAAAGTCTTGCACTGCAGCTGTGATGGTAGTTCTTGTTCTGCTCTGATCATGAACCAGTTCTCCTCCTGCTGCAGGTTCTGATTAGGTTCAGTGATCCCATCTTCAGAGCAGATCAAGGACACCTTCGCCAGCTGTAGTCCAACACGACGGAGTTGGAGTCCTCCTGACTGACCAACTGCTAGACAGGAGGACTCCAAGGAGAAGCAGCTGAATGATACTAAAGACTGGCATAACAGAAAGCTGGACAAATATCCAGCTAGCAGTAAAAACAAGAGGTGAAGCTGTTAGCAGCAACCAAACTTTTAAATAAGAGAAATCACAATGACTCAGCCTGACTAAACAAAAACCCACATTCAATATTAAAACAACTTAAGGTAGCAGGTATGTAGGGTTTTCATGACACAATTCAGATTTATTAAGAGTGGATTTTGAGAAATTTTTTGCGCACCTTGAAGACGTGGAATGCTTCAAACTGGATGTTTCGGCTGTTATCTCTCAGCAGGTTCATCATCAGCTTCAAGTTCTCTGCCCGACTGATGTACCTCGTCATGACAGTGAAGTTGTGCCTATCCAGGAGAAGTTCACCTAGCAGCTAATAAATAAATATACATGAGTTTACAGAATCAGTCCACAAACTTGTCAGTTAAACTTAAGACTGAGCAGGAGGATGTACCTTCAAAGACTGCCGTTTTGTGACGTAGTTCTCAGAGTGCAGAAGTTTTTCATACTCTGTAAACACCTGATAAAAATGTCAAAAGTAAGTTAGGTAAAGAATGAGCAGTTTTTCCAATTAAATATCAAAACCACTCAAGAAAGCTCACTCTGTCATAATTATTCTCCAGGAAGTCTGCACACATAATCTTGTGTCTCGTGAGAAGATCCTGATGGGGAATAGAAGAGGCCAAGATATCAACTAGGAACAGTCAGGATGTTAATCTTGCCATTAAAAAAAATATATATATTAGTGTACCTTGAACGAGGCAAAAGCATCTGAGGCGATGTCAAAGGTTGAGAGCTCCACATAATGGAAGAAGCAGAAGAAGTCTTCAGAGAAGAGCACTATCCTCGCCAAAGGCTCGTGACGCAGGCACTCTCTCAGCATCATCCCACAGTTAAGAGCCACTTCTGGAGCCTCGTATCTGCACAGGTTCATACATGTCAGGTCCAAGTGATGGTGAACTCATCACAAGTTATACAACTTTCACTCGAGATGTATAATCACATCCTAAACACTTTCACTGTTAGTTTGACATCAACTCTGTGTTTCCAGTGACGAAGGAACGAGATCCTCGCAAAAAATAAACAAATGAATTAAACTAAGGCAGAAGGTGAGTACAGCAGCAGCGATCTACACGCAGAAGTCGTCAATCACTCAGTGACGCTGAGAATTTAAACTAGGGTAAAACTTATGGAACAGATTCTGTAAATCGCCAAAATATTTTTTATATTTTTAAAAGAGCCTGAAGAATGTGTAAGCGATCCTTAACACAAAAACAGAAATAAAAAGTGCTACATCTGGTCCAAAACAAGTCTGCTGAATGGCAGCATCCTCCATAGGTCACTACCCTGAAACCAGATCTTCGCATTTTGGAGCACTTATGTACTCATCTAAAGATGACCAATAAGCAGTGATTTTAGATCAGTTGTGCTCATTAATTATGAAAAACTTTGGGAGAAAACTATGTTTTGTTAAGTGTGAATGGAAAGTCTGAACCAATGCAATTTGCTTACTTGGCAGGGAGAGGAGCACAGGATGCAAAGCTTGTTATACTCATTTAAGCAGGTAGAAAAATGGCAAGGAGTACACCAAGCTTTTGTTTGAGAACTGTTTATACAACGTCACAATAGTAACTTTTAATAAAAAGGCTGCTGTTTGCTTTCAAAGGGTCTCATTAACACTCTCAGTCTTTATTATTTAGAGTAGTGGACGCTGTACTATTTCTTAGTGTGATATATTCTTTGGCTTAAATCAAGGAGCTGCAAAGAATGCATTATAAGCCCTCTCATCAATCTTTTAAAGAGACAGTATTCAGATAAAGGTCACTTAAGTTAACGCCCATCCAAGTTTCATCCCTATATTCTCACAACTATGACAGAATGAGCCATAACCCTCTTATGCTAGACAGTGTCCCTTAAGCTCTGCCAGATATTTGACAGCACATCAAGAAACGTCAAAAGCTTCTGGTCGCTTTGATAATTAGAAACGCAACGTCCCATATGGAGCTGAGAAAACGTTAAAGTCCAGTTTATAAAAAACACCTACCAGTCTGAAGGTAAGGATTTTGTAGTTCGATCACGATGGACCCTGTAATAACATATGTTATCGCACTGCTCTCTGCTGCTGCAGGTTAGTTATGAACTCAGAAGACTTGTACAAACAGCTGGAACACAAACTACCGTCACTGCTGACTTTGATTAATCCAACCTGTCGCAGACTTCTTCAGATAGAGACCTGGCAGAGACTTACGTAAACTTGGATTTTATAAACATTTCAATCTGTAATAGATGTGAAATGATACAAATGACGCAAAGTGAACAACGTTAACACAGATGTGAAAGGCATTTTGTGATTTTCGAGAGGTCTGTGCACTCATCTGGCCATTAAATGTACACAAAATGTGCCTTTCGAATTTTGTGCTAAAATGTGGAACAACCTAGATGTTCATGCTTTGTCCTCTGTGACATGTACAACAATTTATTTAAAGAACAATCTGTTTTGAGGTCTTAATGAGCTTGGGCAGCGCAAGACTGTGAAACAGAAGGAAAGCAGGTGTCTCATACAAACTTCTTTTTCTTCGCCCCTTCATGTTGTTGCTCTTTAAAGCATTCTCATGTTTCTTAACAAAAGCAGGGCAACGCAAGATAATGGCGCGAGACATGTGAGCCTATCTGCATTCAGATTCTTGCAGTATTAAAAGCTGTGACTTTTTCCATGGAAAAGTAGGACTGAACGTCTGAAAGAGGCTTTAAAAAGGTGATGTGTGGGATCCGTTATATAAATATTTTGGTGGCATTTTTCATGATCCCCAGGTTTATTATGACCACAGAGGGAAATAACAAAAAAAAAAAAAAATCAGTTTCTCCACAGCCTAAATATTTTTTTTTGCCAGTCCTGTTACCCACTGTCCACTTTTTGTGAGTCTACACAGTTTTTTCCTTTTATCTATTGGTTTAATGGTAAATAGTAGAAGCAGCCTGAACAGCATTATTAATAAAAGTTGTTCACAAGCTCAACAGTGAACCAAAAAAAGATTTATTTTTTTTTTATTTTTTTTTATGAAAGCAGGAAGTGTTTTGGCTGAATGTGGTCTTGTAAGTGAGCTGCCTCTGCAGCCATCAGGGTGTCGTAATGTTTTACCTCTTTGGACAATCTTTCCCTCTGCAATCATAGTACAAAATGCTCTGTGTAGTTTATATTCTATTAGTATTTTTTTAATTCATATATATTTCTATTTTAATCCATCTCCTTCCACATTATTGCCCATCCGTTTGTATGACTATTCCTGTGTTTTGTGTACAACAAATCGCTCCTAGTGGGATCAATGAAGTTGTTTGGTATAATTTTGGGTTGAATGTGCCATTTCTAGATCTCATTTTCCACAGAGAGGTATTTTTTTCCTGTGCAAAAAAGTACACAATTTCCCCACGCACAACAAGGGAGTTCATTAGCAGTGTAACAAACCGAGACATCAACGTTAAATGTCAGGTTTTGATGTCTGCCTCTCATAAACAAACCAAATCTTCCTCTTTATAGTTGTGACATTTAACCGGATAAGATGGCATTCGATCCACCAAACAGCAGCCGGAGCATGCAGCTGGTCTCTGAGTGAGTGAGCAGGATGACTCAGTTTTTCAGAGCTGTAAAACTAGCACTGTACTTTTTGCTTTATCCATCATCTACATGTGTAGCCCACATGTGAGCAAGTTCATGCTTGTTCCTTTGGGAGTTGTTGAAACTCATACTGGCTAATGCAGAAGACTGCAAGGCATGTTAAAGGAAGGTATTTGTACCTAAAAAGCAAAAACCAAATGCTTTTTATTTCATGCTAAGGATTTGTTTGTTTGTTTATGAGGCTCTAAGGGTGGATTTGTTGTTAATGCATGTAAATGGACAAAGAGCAGTCAGATTGAAGATCAAATGACCAAACACTGAGTTTCTGTACACTGAAAATATGAACTTACCCTTTGAGAAGCATGAAGAGGATCTGTGGGTGTGTAGAAATGTATTCTACCGTGGGCGTGCGGGTGCCAATCTGACGTCTCACGATATTGCTGAACAAATGGACCACATCCTTCTTCCCCTGCACAGTAACAACCACTCAGACTGGGTGCTGATATACACAGGGGTTTTTTTTGCTTTGGGCATAGACGTTCAAATCAGGCATGCATACACGCACTCCCCCTGATCATTCAATGTGTGCACCAAGCAATCAATACTTTAAACTCATAAAGTCAGTGCAGAAAGAAGGCATTTTTTCTCCTACCTCAAAATCAATCTTCTGTAGGTTTGCAATGAGAGAAATTAGAAGGTTGGTGTTGTACAGCTCCTGTGCAAGCTGAGCCACTGCTTCAGTTTGGGGCTCCTTGTCACCTGTTCCACAAAGTACTTCCTTCAGTGAGGCAAGATTTTTGGACACCTCCTCTGCAACCTTAATAACATTAGGGGGTAAAAGAGTATGATCAGCTGCTGCTCAGCGTTACTGTAAGTTTTAACATTCATGCCATCCTCAGAGAAATCCACAGCTGACCTTTTCACACTTCTTGCTGTCACCAGCATCCAGCTTTTCCATGTATGCAACATGGTCCTTCAGACTCTTCACTATCTCAGCTGGGTTCTTCTGAGACTTTCCAAAAGGAAAAGGCATGGCTGAAGACAGGTAATCCAAGACCAGATCGCTGATGAAACATAACACGGGTTTTTAAATTGTGCAAATAAACCTATTCGACTTCCTGCACCTCTTTGCATCAGGAAATCGCTAACAAAAAAACAAAAACACAACAAAAAAAACCTTCACCTGATGAGCTACACATGAGTGAGTTATGGCGTTTGGCTAAAGACAGAAGCTCATAAGGAAGAGACTAAAGTTTAAAGTAACTCACAACGCTACTTCACGTTAGTCGAAAAAAGGCTAGCACTTAACCTTTCTTACGTCGAGTTTAGGGTGGATTCATTATATTAGTCTATATTAGTCCACTTTCAAACTAAGCGGGGTCAGCTGAACAGTAGAAGCCAAACTTTCAAACCAAAACAAGGATGTAACGGAGAATAGGACGTCAAAATGTCAACGTTGCAGCATGCTCATCGGAAAAGTTGAGCTAGCTTGTGACCTAGTTAGCTATAGCTAGAAACAAGGCAACTACCAACAGGACGCAGTTAGAGAACGACGGTTGTGGGGAAGCACACACGCACAAAACACCCTGCTGAAATATTTACTTCAGGCTGTGTACACTCACCGAATGAAGGGTAGCTTTGAACTTCAAAGACGCTCGGTGATCAAAGGTGAGCTAGCGGGCTAGCGAGTCGTCTCCACTTTCAATATCCACTGTAACGTTACTTTGAAAAAGTCTGTAACGTTGTCTGACAGCTGTAGCTACCTAACGTCCCCTAACTGTAGCTACAACTTCCTCAAACTAGAGACATTCATAGCAGTGATATTTGACGTAAATTTCACTTCTACTGACCCCTGTCATCGAACTTGCTAGCTTCCTAGTTATTACAGAGTGACTTGCTGCTGGGCTTGCCCGTCTGTCAACTTCATTTCCCTGTTCTTTTCTGCCGAAACACCCGTCCTCTTCTCATCCCGGGGACAATGGGCGGTCATGTTTTGCTATGTAATATGACTGACACCAATTTTATCCAATCACTTTTGCGTGATGTGGGCACGCCCTCTACCCCACTACGGGTGCGCATGTTTCACAAAGTTACATACTAATGAGGAGGAGTATGTTGCAGAGGAGGCCACTCTACCGGACAGCCCGTTAATGGAAATCAAGTGCATCTAAATTCTCGGGAAGAGATGAGCCATTAGTTGAGAAATAGTTCGTGTTTTATCTGTGGTTATGAAATCTAAACGTTGTAAAAATCGGCCAGAATAAGAAACAGGATTAGTTGGGGTTTTTTTTTTTTCTTTCATCTAATCGCCTTTTGGTGATTTCTTTGTTGAGTCACAAGAAAATTCAGTATCCAATAGCCACATCTATAAAACACATTTCACTAGATATTATCAAAGAAAGCAATTTCTAGAACACATATGGACCACAAAAAGTTCCTCAACGTGAATAGTTACCAAAGTCTTTCTTTAATGTATGTCCACTTACCATCACTTAATAACGGATGACAGGCATAATGAGTTGACTCTCCTCTGTATTCTCCAACTACATGTTGTCCAAATTTGCGATAATAACCACACTACATTAACAAACCCTGCATAAAAGCTTTTTACTTGCATTAGTGAAACTTTGAATGTCATTTAAGGGAACATATGGACACTTCACCGTCAAAGCTCTTCTTCGGAAGGTGGCTGCGTTTTGCTCCATGCTCTGCCGGGGTGATCCCACATTGTTTTAGTAATGTTATATAATAATAATGTTGAAGTCCAGGCTTTGCGGAGGCCAATTCATGACCCCCGCAAAAGCCTGGACTAATAATCCAGATTATTACCTGGATTATTAGTCCCGGTAATAATCAACACAACTGCTTCTGAATTTCAGGTGTGTGGGCAACGAGGGCCGACACCCAGGAAACACTCCACCTCTGGAACACAGGCAGGAACCCACACACACGAACAGAGGAGAGAGAGAAAAAGGAAAGATGGTTGGAGTGAGAGAGGTGGATTCTAGGTATAGGGTGGGATAATGGAAAAGATCCATAAAGGAATTAGCTGAAAGAGAAAGATGAAAGCATGCAAAACTATTACTAAAAGAAAGTCTGGCTCCTTGGAAGCAAAAATACAAAGACCTGAGTGGCATCTTAAGACTTTTGCACAATGCTGTATGTTTTTAGAATAGTTTAAACCACAGGTGTCAAAGATGAGGGGATCCAGAATTGAGCTGGCAAAGACTCCAAATTCAGCCCACTGGATGGCTTTGAAAACAGTAAATGAAGGGCATAAATTTAGACCATGCAACGTAATTTCATAAGTTTTACTTTTCCTACTGATAAGGGTGTCCTTGACATTCATATCACACTAAAATAATAAAGTAATACGTAAGTAATTAAATGAAATACTGTGGAAATTTCTGGGATTTTTTATAGAACTTTTTCTGTAATTTTACACATTTATTACTTCATTATTTTGTTTATTACCGTTCAGGTCATGTAGAAAAACTGAGGCATTCTCTTGAAATTGTACTTTTTTATATTAAGATATCTCAGGGTTTAAATGCAAGTTACATTTCTTTAGAGTGACAGAAAGGGGTGTTTTACAGGACCGCCCAGCTTAAGATCAAAGTAGGATGCACGTGTCTCATGACATAAAATAAGTTTGACATCACTGGTTTAAACTTTTCCTACTCAGGGCCCCACCATGGTGTTGACATGCATTTTTTAACATATCCCAGACTGTGGTGCCTTAGAGGTCCATTATTGTCCCAGTGCATAAAAACTCAGCTGTGATTAAGCTTGTATTGAGCCCCTTACTGTGCACACTACTCACACGTGATTGCTCAGCAAAGTATCCGGGCAATCATATTGTGACTTTTACAGATGATGCAGCTGTTGCAATTAATGATGAGTCAATGTAGAGGAGAGACGTGGAAGAACTTGTTGGCTGGTGTGATGCAAACAATTTGTGGGAAATTTGGGGAAGATAAAAGAGATTGTGGTGGTAGGAGGAGACCTCACATCCTTCAATCCCTCCTCATTAGAGGAAAAGCTGTGGTGAACATAGTCAAATACCTGACTCTGCATATACCCAGCAAACTCAAACGGGCCACAAAAAAGACAGTATTATTAAGACAACTGTTTTGTATGATGAGGAGGTTGATCTATCTATCTATCTTTTAATGTGTGTCACGGGGACCAAACTTAGATCCATCTGTAATTACATTACATTACACAGTGTAAATGGCATTTATTTACAAGTCCTTCTTTGATGGTCTCATGTGCCCCGATGATATGTGATAAAAATGTGATAACGTACAAGGTTTAGACACACTTATCTTTGTAGCAATATTACAACATGAAAGAAAATAAATTAAATCAAATGGATTTTTTCTTAGAAGAGACCTTTATTTTTGATAATTTAAGACAAAAATCCCCAAAACATGACAACATGGGCTGATTTTAGCTATAACAACAGCAACAACTTATATTTAAATTAAAATCAGTACTAGCTTTTACTAAACCTGCATGCCCGGCCATTGTTCTTCTCTGCTTTTAGGAAAGATACACTTCATTAAAGCCATTTCATTTAGGTCTTTTTTAAAAAACAGTTTTGCTTTTTTTTTTTACGCCTGACACGTAAGTTTGTCGTCATGACTTTTATTGTGAAAGCCAGACCCGGAAGTCCTAGCGCCGTGGACATTTTAGCTAGCTTGGTGCTATTGCGAAAAGCACACGATCACTTCTGAAGGACGGAAAGAAACACAGCCGCTGGCCGGAGCACTTTTCCTTCTTTTGTAGCGTTTCGGCGCGATAAGATTACATTAACAGGTAAGCTACGAGCTGTGAATCCACGGCTGGATGATACCCGCTGTGTTTTATGGCCTGTTGTCGTTTCAGGCCGTATTGCTTGCGTACAAGCCGAGCTGCTCGCTTTTCACAGGGATACATCACGTATGGCGCTCTTTACTTCGAAACGGTTCGCAAAGACCCGCGCCTGTCATGATAATTTCCCACATTTAAAGGGAAATATTCGCAGTTTTTCGACTTCCAGTGAAATCATAATGTCGAGGAGTCACATTTTCCTGCAACCGACCTTTATTTCTCTGCATGAAAAGGCCTTGGGAGGAACATTTCGCGGCGCTGAGATGTTCGTAGTAAAAATGTTTTCAGTTATAACTAGTTTGGTGGAGAAAGAGTCACACACCCCCTTTAATTCAAAAGTTTGTGGGAGAAATTTCAGTCGCTTCTTATGTTTCGCCCCTTCTCGTCAAAAATCCCCCCACAACTATCGTCTTGTAGTGCAAGATTGTGATGTGAGAGCGATTCAGAGAGCAGCAGATGTTGAAATATAGTCTTTTTGGTGTTATTTGCTCGGCCAGTATTGTGTGTTTGCACGCTGAGCTCTGTTGCTGGAGCCGCCGCAGTGAAATCCTGGCCCTGCTGTCATGGCTGTAATGGCTCTATCAAGGCGTCGCAGCGCACTGCTATTGTGATTCTTTTTCTTTCTTTCTCTAATATCTACATAAAATCACCCAGTTTCGTTTGTGGATTGATTATATCTTTTAAGTTTTCCTTTGCTTTTGGTTTTTTTTTTTTCCTTTAAAGAATGTGTGCAGAGCACTATGACAGCGGACTATGTGAGAATAACAGCACGCGTTTGGGGGTTTGATCTACCTATGCACTCTGAAGAATACACTAACGGATTTGTTTGAATTTTAATAAAATTTAGATTAATACATAAATAAGATGTGCATTAAAATTTAGCTGGCATTGAATCAAAAACAATATGAAACTTGAAATCATTCAAACTCCAGGTAATGCCTGTGTACTAACTAGTCATCACAAATAAAACTGCTATGGAGGACATTATAATTAAAAGTACTCCGGGTTGCATCAGATGTGCTCCACCAGCTTCTGCTGATTTCCCTTCCTTTTTAATCTTATCTAGGCTTTGGATGACTGGTAAAGGTTCCCTGTATCCTCACAATATGGCCTTCAGCCATGACACTTTACAACAGGATTTTATATTTGACTGCCTTCTTCACACAAAAACTGTAGGTGCTTGTTACTTTTTTCCCTCTCCATTCAGCATCTAGAAAAAAAAACCCACATGCTCTGTTAGAATAAACTTTATGAGATTCTGAAGTTGGAAAAACTGAAGTGAAATTGGAAATTCCCCCCCCCCCCTCCATGTGTGATCCATTCCTGGCTTTGCCAAGCAGCACTTAAAGCAGGCATGAGCTGCTCTGTTGTGACTTTCCCCCTCTGTTTTGAAGTTACTTGTCTGCGACTAGTTGAAAGTTTTTGTTTCCAGCTGTTTCTGGAAAAGAGTTTCTCGTGGCTCCTTTCCAAAGCAACTTACGTGTTATTTCACTTAAGTGAGGGCGTGGGGTTGGGGGGGTGTGAGTCCAAGAACGTGGTTTATTGGTTTATGCTTGAATATCCAAACTGTAAGTGATGTTTCTATTCATCACTCACTCTTTGCCTACGTTGGCGGTGAGTATCTACTGTCTTGTAGTTTCTAGTTTATGAGCGGTGATTAAACTCCATGTAGACCAATGCATCATAGTGAACATTTCCTTTGATTCCATCCCTGCTAAAAGAGTCTACAAGCTTTTGCAAGTGAAATTTTTCTTGTTTTTCTTACTTTTTTTTTTTTTTTTTTTTTCCTTTTCTAAATTAGATTCACAAACAAAAAAGCCTTTGGCCATGTCAGGACAGAGGAAAGGAGCCGCAGCAGCAGCACGGCTACCCAAATGTGCCTTCTGCAGAACCAACCGGGACAAGGAGTGTGGGCAGCTGCTGATGTCTGACAGCCAGAAGGTGGCAGCCCACCATAAGTGCATGGTGAGGAAGCCGCGTTGTTCTCAGCTTTTCAGCCCGGGATCCGTCATCCAAGCTGCCTACTTTGCAGCCCTCTGCCACATGAGCAGAATAGTGAACAGCTCACGTCTGTTTTTGTTTTTATTTCTTCATGCAGTTGTGAAATGAAATGATTCTTCTCCCATAAATGATCTAATGACTTTGTGGAAAACTGTTCATCAGCAGTAATTAAGAGAAATAATCCAGAGATGTTCTGTATATCAAATTCATGCTTATATTAATGCTACGTAAATGAATTTCTCATTATTTTATTTCTTCTTTTTCTGTCCTCTTCAGCTTTTCTCTTCAGCCCTCGTCACATCACATTCAGACAGTGAAAACATCGGAGGATTTTCCATTGAGGATGTGAAAAAAGAGATCAAGAGGGGAAATAAACTGGTGAGTACCTACTGTTGTGCTCAGGTCAGCAGACAGGCTGCATCCATGGGTTAGCACCGCTGCCAAATTAGTGTTAAAGGCCCAAATTTTCAGTTCAGAGACTGTTTAGCATCTGAAAGCAGTCGTGGAATCATTCAAGGGAATGACCCTGAGCGCATTTCTCTTTGAGGAAATTGCACATCTGTGGCTGTAGAATGCCTGCTTCTAAGTAATAGTTACTAATGCCAAAATGTACTCATAGTTTTTACTGCTTTTGCTATAATAATCATCATCATTATAATAATGGTGTCTCACCTTTTAAGCTGTGTGTGTGTTTATGTAACTATGCAAGTTTGCTACAGAGGACTGGGGTTGATACCAGCTGCTATTATTACATTATATCCTCTTTCTTGGCATCTTTAAGTGGGAAATGTCAGCTGTTCTCATCCAATAAAAGATCTAAAGCTGCTGGTTCTTCTTGCCTCAATCTGACATACTGTTAAATAAAAAGATGGCTTTTCCAGGATGCTTTCAAAACTGGTTGTGTGTGTGTCAGTGTGCCACTGAATGCTAATGGGATGCACTGCAGTGGTCTGTAAGTGTGTGCTTGCACTATTCTGTATTTCCTGTATATAAGTGTGAGAGGGGTGTCACACTGAAATGCAGCTTATTTCAAAATGAGAATTGATCTGCAGAGCTGTGCATTAATAAGTTGCACATGTTGTATTTGACTTATTTAATAATTGTTTTTGTTACATCATCACTAAAATCATCACTTAGTAAAGAGTAAAAAATGTTGCCTTTAAAGTTGTACGTTTGCAAACATTTTAATTTGTTTCCCAAACCTTTCTGCAGATTGTCACTGATTCATCTTTTGGATATTATGTTGATGAATCTGCTCATATTTCTGCCTATAAAACGTTAAATCCCTTCCTTTAAAAGGCAGGTCCTATTTGACCAGTAACTACACGTTTGGTGTATGATCATAAACAACAAAGCATCCTTACATTTTGGGGGAAAAATAATTAAAACTATTCATCAGTTTTGAAAAATAACGCTTTCTGATCAGTTCAGTGTTCATCTACAGACGGTATGTTATCAGCCGCTCTAAGCTTCCTGTGCTGGTTTTCTTTTAAATTGTATCACATTGTTTTCCTTTTGGTTTAACCTTCCCTGCTGATTTTAATTTGTTCTTCTCTTGAATCAATCAGCGGTGTCCCACTGGGACATGTTTTTAATATTTTCATATGACACACCAGACCCATAATACTTGGAGCGATCATTTCTCAGATCCACGTATGAATACGTTACTAATGGATGACTGTTTTGAATCAGCGTACAAAATAATGTCGCTGCATCTGCTGTTGTTGTAGATGTGTTCTTCTTGTCACCGACCGGGTGCGACCATCGGCTGCGATGTGAAGACGTGCCGGAGGACGTATCACTATTACTGTGCTGTTAAGGACAAAGCCCAGATCAAAGAGAATCCCTCGCAAGGGATTTACCTGTAAGACTCTTACATTTGGATTCTGCTGAGCATTACTGTACAATAAACAGTCATACACCCAGGCATTTATTAACTATAGCTGCACAGCTGGTCATTAATCTTAACCATTTGTCACTCATATTCAGTCCTGGGGTCTTTTAACGGAACTGTTTTATTTCTGATTGTAGCGTTTACTGTCGCAAACACAGGGATGCTTCCCAGGATGGCATTCAAGGTAAAGTTTACTTTAACATCAGTTACACTGCTACTACTTAACCACAAGCCTGT
The DNA here is from genome assembly GCF_900408965.1 of Simochromis diagramma. Taxonomy (NCBI): domain Eukaryota; kingdom Metazoa; phylum Chordata; class Actinopteri; order Cichliformes; family Cichlidae; genus Simochromis; species Simochromis diagramma. The sequence goes on from NW_024387477.1 coordinate 3,340,393, forward strand.
GACATTTATCATTGAACCTGTGCAACAACAGCCATTGTTAGCAGTATTCTGATTTAAAACTGTAATCTGTTTTATTGTCAAAACACTTCCACTTGCATGTGTCTTTATGTGGTTGTGAAGCTGAAATTTGTGAAACCCGATTCATTTCTTTGTCATTAGATGAAGAGGGAGCTGTGGCCGAGGATTCAGACTCGTCGCCTCCACAAAGCAGGGGCAGGGGAAGGTTCGAGAAGGGGAGAGCCAAGGCGGGATCTCGCGGCCAGTCAGAAGACACACGCTCTACCTCGTCACAGGCTGCAGATGAGGAGAGCTCCTCTCACGTACGGCAGCGCTCAGAGTCCATAAAACAATACGAGATTCCCTTGAATGGTGTCTGTGCTGGGTGTGAATTTTAGCTGATGTGCCCTTTTTGTTTATTTAGCGGGACAGGTCACCTCTCCGGACCAGCCCTGGAGACAGCGGCCAGCGCTGCGGCTTTTGCCATGCTGGTGAGGAAGAGAATGAAACAAGAGGCATGCTTCATACGGATAACTCCAAAAAAGTGGCCGCACACTACAAGTGCATGGTGAGAATTCCCGTTCAGAGGGTAATCTGTGGATGTGCTTTTAAAGTACCGCCGGCCTGCATTTAATCTCTGATCTGTTTCAGCTTTTTTCATCGGGGACGGTACAGCTGACCACCACGTCACGGGCCGAATTTGGAAACTTTGATGTGAAAACTGTCATCCAGGAAATCAAAAGAGGCAAAAGAATGGTGGGGACACGAAACAAATAGCAGTTTAAAGTTTTGCATCTAAAATTCGTTCTGACAGAGTTGTGGATTGTGTTGGGTTTTTTTCCCCCCAGAAATGCACGCTGTGTACTCAGTTGGGTGCTACCATTGGGTGTGAAATCAAAGCATGTGTGAAGACCTACCACTACCACTGCGGCCTGCAGGACAAAGCCAAGTATATTGAAAACATGGCGCGTGGCATTTACAAGTGAGCAAAACTTCTCTATTTTATCTTCTGTTTTTGTGTCCTAAACTGCTTAATTATATATTTATTGCACAGTTGTGGTCTCATTATAGTGACAGTAATTGTTAACACACAATCACTTGTTTTTATGTGTGATCATCAAGAGCATTGCAATTATTTTGTAACTCAGTTACTGACGTGAATACTGGATCACAAAGATAATTAATGGTTGTCTCAGTGATGTGTAGGGATTTGAATTAGAACACCTTCTGGTATATATTATGTTTATCGTAATCCCAGCCCCAATTTTGTGATCACGACTATGGAAGTGAGGTAGAAAAATTGTGCTCTTAAGACTTTTTATTAATTTTTTAGTGTTGTCACAAAGCATCGAGTGTATCGTGAAAGGAGAATTCCTTCCTTGCTTATTTCTCCTTAAAGTGTTTTTGTTGCTTGTTCAGTACAAGTGTGTGTTTCAGGAAGATGCATCTTTTGATCCAGCAGGATGCACACAGTCACCTCTTTCACGATGTTCAGTACATACCCGATGGTCTGCCAGACGGAGTGCCTTGATAGTTGTGTTAGGGTCAATTTGAGGAGCAACAAGCCACGACAGTCAGCTGCTGGCAGGCTGCCCTGGTTCTGTAATGCAGTTAGCAAAGCGGCTGTTGCCAGGTGGCTAATTTCTGAGTTTGTTATCAGTCAGCCTGGAAAACAAAATGTTAACATGATTCATTACAGTTTTTTTTGGAGCTCATGCAGGTTGTTCTGATAAACACCATTCACATGCTGTTTTGAATGACTCCTCATTTTCTCCTCTCCAGCAGAGGTGAAGAGTGCAGTGTTAGCATGACGGAGGTTGCAAACCATTAAACACTAAAGACTTAAGGCTAAAATACAGCAACATGGTCCTTTTTTAAGGTTTGATAAATGGTGGGCATGGTTTGCAGCTGTGATTGCTACATTATATGGACCAAAGCACTGCTCTATCTACACATTACACCTACAGGAGCTGCTATGAAGCTCCCAGTGTTTGTGTCCACAGTGTTTGTGATGATGTTAATGCGAGAGGAAGTTTGGAGCTCTGCAGTAATGAAATCAGCATAGTGTTGGCAGCGTGTTCAGCACTCACTCTGTGGTTTTCCACTTTCCTGAGTTATTCATCACTTAAAAAAACAAACACATTTCCATAACTTACAAACACTGTTTGTGTTTTTTGTTTTTTAAGGCTATACTGTAAGAACCACAGTGGCAATGAGGAGAGAGATGAGGAGGATGAGGAACGAGAGAATCGCAGTAGAGAGAGGGCAGCAACCCACCACGCAGGAACACCATCAACACAAGTGAATGGCAACTAAGTACGTAACTGCTCCTCTGGTTGTGCACAAAGAATTAGTGTAAAAATGTCCGATTGCCATCATTAACCAAACTTTCCTTATGATTTTTGCTTTTTAGGGTGGGTTCAGTTTTAACAGGTTTGGCCCAGTCGATGTGACGTAGGAAGAAAACCCGAAGAGCGCAAGACCTCGGAGAGAGATTCTTTTTCTTTTCTTTTCTTTTCCTTTCTTTATACTAAACCTTAGCCTACTCACAAAGTTGTGGTCTACAAGCTCCCAAAGTGTTTCACGTGGACAGGATGCCCCCAGTGTGCACCAGATGTCTTCTTCATGAAACCCTTTTTTTTAAGAGTTGAACAGGATGACCGGTGGTACTCGGCAGTGCACTGGACTGCAAAAGCATCATAACAAGCCAAGACTTCCCCAAGTTTCAGCTATTGAACCAATTTTGAAAACTACATGTTAATGTCGGGGAAAGGAGATGATGAACTGATCTTCTGATTGTCACTCACTGCCCATGTTGCCACAAATGACATGACCCACACTTGTTGAACGTCAAAGCGTTGTTTCCTCTTCCCTAGCTTCTAAAGGACTCACTTTTAAGAGGGGTCTGTTTGTTACTAGTGTCGATGACGTTGTGCAGTTTGATTACCTTGTTTCTGTAATCGCGTCTTAAGAATACTCTTTTCATGTTAGCCTTTCTTTCTTGATATGTAATATTTTGCTACTGTATTATCATCATGAGTACTTTTGAATATCTGGATTTCAGACAGTCACAATTACAAGTTTTGCCAGCATGCACTTGGATTTTCCCACTGTTAAAGGTGGCATTTTTTATTTAGCTGCTAAAGGGCCAAGTAGAGCCCTTTAGAGGAGTTGGCTTGACTTTGTTTGATGTACTGTTACTTGTATCTCTACAAATGTATCCATGAATGATTGGAATAGAAAATATTTTTATTTTACACTTTTACTGAGTGAATCGAGTTTTTGTTTTAAAAGTGAGTCTTAAGGGTAGTAGAGACTAGAAGCCCTACACGTGGCCTGTTAGAGTATTAAAAGTGAGGGTTTTCCTCTCTTATTATTTACCAAACAAGCAACGAGAAAAAAGGAAAAAAACAAAAACAGGAAAAAAAAAAAACAACCCAGAAAGGAGGCAAGAGAAATACAAAAGTGAGTTTTAAAAGTTTAAATGTGACACACTAGCTGTGAGAACATGCAGGTACAGTCAGGCCTGTATGTTGTTACAGAGTGATGCAACATTTGTTGCTTTAGCTATTTGCCAAAAACACTGTATTGATGTGCACTCTTTTTCAAAAGGCCAAAAGTTATTGTACTGTTGATTCAAAGCTGTTCCACAGACAGGGGTAGACTGTCCCCTGATTACATAGGTTAGGCTGCTGAAAGGGCTGTTGTATTTGGAGTTGTTTCTGGGATCAACATGAGCTGAAAAAGTTGTCAGTGCAAGTGAAATATAGCCATCATTATGCTACAATAGCCTATTACTCGCAGGCCAACAGGTACACCTGTTCGACTGCTCAACATAAATATCTAAATCACCAATCACAGGCAGTAACTTTGCCAGTGTATTTAGGCATGCCAACGTGGTTAAGACAATCTGCTGATGTTCAAACTAATTATCAGAAGAAAAGTGATTAAAGTGACTTGAAACATGGTGTGGTTCTCAGTGCCAGACAGGCTGATCCGAGTATTTTCGAAATCTGCTCATTTATTGGGACTTTCTCACACAAGCATCTCTCAGGTTTACAGAGAATAGGACATAAAAGGGGAAGAAAAAAAAGTCAGTTCTCTTGGCAAAAATGCTGTGTTGATGCAAGAGGTCAGACTACTTTGAGCTGATTGCAGATGTGCTACAGCAGCAGAAGACCACACCAGCTAAGAACACAAATCTGACGTTACATTTCACATGGACTCGCCAAAATTGGACTGGAGTTTGGAAAAATGTTGCCTGATCTGATGAGTTGATTTCTGCTGTGACGATCTGTTGGAAGGGTCTGAGTTTAGTGTAACCAACATGAATTCATCCTGCCTTGTAACAGCGGTTCAGGGTAGGGGTGTAACAATGTGGGCATCTTAGTACCAACTGAGCATCATTTACATGCCACAGCCCACCTTACTATTATTGCAGACCTTGTGCATCTCTTTATGAGCACAGTGTAGCCTTTTTTTGATGGCTGTTTCCAGCAGGATATTACACCGTGTCACAAAACTCAAAGCTTTAACTGGTTTCTTGAACATGAAAATGAGCTCACTGGAGGCAAATGGCCTCCATAGCAGTCAGATATCAATCCAGTAGAGCACCTTTGGGGTGTGATGGAACAGAGATTCACACCATTCAGAGATTCACCACTGACAAATTTGCAGCAGCAGTGTTGTTGTCATGTCAACATGGACCAAAATCTCTCAAGAAATGTTTCCAGCAGCTTGTTGAATCTTGTTGAAGAACCCAGTAATGGGTGATTACAAGATCCTTTCCATGGAAAATAAAAACCCCTGATAGGAAGCCAAGTAAAGAACTGTGTCTACGAGGAAAGTGTATCATAAAGAGAGACTGCCATGAGTGGAAATCCACAGTGTTCGCCACAAGTTACAAACAAATCATCAGTCTGAGGATTAGAAAAGCCAGATTAAACTTGGCTAAAAAAAAAAAAAAAACAACTAAAGAAGCCCAAACAGCTCTGAAACAGCACAAATGAAACTCAAATCAGCCTGTAAGGGAATGGACAGAGAAATGATGGCAGTGTGAGGAATGAGCATGATGGCTTCTAATGGATTGGGTCCGTGGTGTTTATTGATGATCTGACAGAAGTTAGAAGCAGCCTGATCAGTTCTGAGCTGTCTGCTCAAATATAGACAAATTCAGCAAAGGTTATTGGGCAGTAGTTTGCAGAAAAGATGGACAGTAACTTAAAATATCATGAAAAAGCAACACAAGAATTTCTGCAATGAATCAAAGAATCTCAGCCCAATCCTGCTGTAGTTCACTTGCTGAAGATGAAACTAAACGCTGAAACAAACAACTGAACACAGCTTCAGTGAAGGCTGCACACGTTCTTTGATGGTGGTCATAGTTTCCAGACACTGCTGATTGAGGACTGTGGTAAATGTAATACATTTTAGCCAGAGGCTATGCTTCAAATGCATCTCAGTTCCTTCATTGGAAAATCTATTACGTTTGCGTACAGAGCCAAAGTCATGTCACCCTCCATATACCATCAGACATAACTGTGTGAAAAATGAAAAAAAAGTTGTATTCTCTCAGTTTGTGGCTTTACTACTTTACTATAAGATCTAATTAATTCAGAAGAACAGTCATATACACTTGTTCCTAAGAAAATCATTGATGGGTCTTTAATAAACCGAGTTGTAGTATTATAGTGAAAGTCAACAAGTGACTGTAGGATTTCCTCCATCATTGTGACAAAATGACCATGGAAAGAAACGGTTTTAATATGTCTGTAATTCTCAACTACTTCCCACTTACATTTTGAACTGTCATTATATTCTTATATACAGAATTTTAGGGTGTGCAGACATTGTGACTTACACATAAAAACAGGTTTCACAATAATGTAACACAACAATGGGTGTTTTGTTCGGTTGTCACCATAAATCACAACAGTACACCAGTGGGGCTTAGTGCACAATACTGTGAATTCAGTTCACTGAATTCAGCCTGTTTCATTTCATGTGCTTATTGTGGGACAGTGCCAAAGTCTATGTGACATATATCAGGTATACAGGGCTACTGTTTTTGCAGCTACTATTCAAAAGAAATGACTGGACTTTGTCTTTGTGTAGTGAAAGGACATCAAACAGCACTTCCAGAGTGTCACTGCCTGCAAGCAGACTAGAGACTTCAAACTGTCTTGGCATTACTATACTGCGTGGATTATAATATTATGCAAACTCTGGAGCAAGAAATAGACATTATTTTACTTGTCATGAGGCTAATGCAGGTGCTTATTTTCCCCAGTCCATATTTACACAATGTAAAAAACAAACAAACATTCAAATGAGCTTGTGGATGTCATTTTAAATCCAACCTGGGTATAAAATTACTAACCATATCCATAGGCTTTAGTGTTTTAAATTTCTATTTCTTTAAATGCAGAATTGTGAAGACCTCAAAGTTCTCTCTAAATCCCAGAACAACTTTTCTTTTTTTTAGGAAAAATAATTTTCATAACAAATTTAAATAAACGTAATCCATACAGGAATCAGAGAGTTAAAACATTTTTTTCAAACCTTCTTCATCATCATCATCAACTTTATTTATAAAGCACTTTAAAACAACCACAGCTGACACAAAGTGCTGTACATTGGAACTGTAAAATAAAATTACATGAGATATAAATAAAAACCAAATAAAAGAAGAGTGAAATCGTTAATTAAATAACTACTTCAATTAAAAGAGAAACTAAGTCTCACTGAGGTTAAAAGCCAAGGAATAAAAGTGGGTTTTAAGACGTGATTTAAAAATGGACAGTGAAGGGGCCTCTCTGACGTGCATGGGCAAATTATTCCATAATTTTGGAGCCACAATAGAAAAGGCCCTGTCCCCTCTGAGCTTCCTCCTGGATCTCGGTACCTCCAGGAGGAAGCTGGTCAGCTGACCTGAGAGACCGACAGGGTATGTGGGGATGAAGAAGCTCAGAGAGGTAAGGCGGGGCAAGACTGTGCAGGCATTTAAAAACAAACATAAGAATTTTAAAATTAACTCTAAAAGACACAGACAGAGAGGCTAGCATGGGGGTTATATGCTCTCTTTTTCGAGTTCCTGTTAGGAGTCGTGCAGCCGCATTTTGAACCAGCTGCAGACGTGAGAGCAATGACTGACTGACCCCCACATAAAGTGAGTTACAGTAGTCCAGGCGGGAAGAAATAAAAGCATGGATCACTGTTTCAAGGTGCTGCCTCGAAAGAAAAGATTTTACTCTTGCCAGTCACCTTAAATGATAAAAACTGGACTTCACCACTGCTCTGATTTGGTTGTCCAATTTAAAATCACTGTCCAACTTAAAACCAAGGTCAGTAACAACAGGTTTAAAATAGACTTCCAGGGGTCCCAAATCTACAGAGGACGACTCGCAGGGACCACTGGGTCCAAACACCAACACTTCTGTTTTCTTTTCATTAAAATTTAAAAGGTTTAGAGCCAACCAAGCTTTAATGTCATCTAGACATGTCAAAAGAGGTTTTATGGAGATGCCATCCTTGTGCTTTAGTGGCAAATAAATTTGGCAGTCATCGGCATAACAATGAAATGAGATCCCATGCCTTCTAAGGATAGAACCCAGAGGCAATAGATACAGTAAAAAGAGCAGAGGCCCTAAAATTGAGCCCTGTGGGACACCGCATGAAAGAGGAGCAGAAGACGATTCGTAACCGAGAAGGCTGACAGAGAAAGTTCTATTTGACAAATAAGACCTAAACCAATTAAGTGCAGTGCCACCAATAAATAATTCTTAGGTAAAGATGTCTTTCAGGGGGTGCATTTGGGGGGTTGCAGCATAAAACTGCATTTTTTTCTTAGTATAGAACTGCTGTGTGCAGTGAGGAATTCCAGAGTGGCAGAGAAGTATGTAGGGCTGGTGCAGGGCATGTATGAGGACGGTAAGACGGTTGTGAGATGTGCAGTAGGACAGATGGGTTCAAGGTGGGGAGGTGAGATTGAATCAATTATCAGCTCTGACCCCTACTTGTTTGTACTGAAGACAGATGCAGTCAGGCAGGAGTCTGCACGGACTATGATTTTCACAGAGAATACAAATCCATAGTGAGAGTAGAAGGTGGGTGGAGGAGAGCCTGAAGAGGTGGAGGTTTGTACTGGAGAGGAGAAGAATGAACGTAAGTCAAAGCAATGCACGTGTTTATACCTGCCTCCCACTCATGCAGAGAAGAGGTGAAGAACAGAGTGCATGCAGGGTAGGAGTGGGTGGAGTCGAGTGTTAGAGGTGATTTGTGAAACCTGCTTCTTAATTCAGATCAAACTGAGCTTATTGTACTCGGCCCTGAAAATCTTAGAAATATGGTATCTAACCAGATTCTTACTCTGGATGGCATTACCTTGGACTCCAGTAATGCTGTGAGGAACCTTGGAGTCATTTTTGACCAGGACATGTCCTTCAACGCACATATTAAACAAATATGTAAGACTGCTTTCTTCCATTTGTGCAACATCTCTAAAATTAGAAATATCCTGTCTCAGAGTGACGCTGAAAAACTACTTCATGCATTTACTACTTCCAGGCTGGACTACTGCAATTCATTATTATCAGGAAGTCCTAAAAACTCCCTGAAAAGCCTTCAGCTAATCCAAAATGCTGCAGCAAGAGTCCTGACAGGGACTAGAAAGAGAGAGCATATTTCTCCTGTATTGGCTTCCCTTCATTGGCTTCCTGTTAAATCCAGAATTCAAAATCCTGCTCCTCACATACAAGGTCTTAAATAATCAGGCCCCATCTTATCTTAATGACCTTGTAGTACCATATCACCCTATTAGAGCACTTCGCTCTCACACTGCAGGCTTACTTGTTGTTCCTAGAGTATTTAAAAGTAGAATGGGAGGGAGAGCCTTCAGTTTTCAGGCCCCTCTTCTGTGGAACCAGCTTCCAGTTTGGATTCGGGAGACAGACACTATCTCTACTTTCAAGATTAGGCTTAAAACTTTCCTTTTTGCTAAAGCATATAGTTAGGGCTGGACCAGGTGACCCTGAATCCTCCCTTAGTGATGCTGCAATAGATGTAGGCTGCTGGGGGATTCCCATGATGCATTGAGTTTTTCCTTTCCAGTCACCTTTCTCACTCACTATGAGTTAATAGACCTCTCTGCATAAAATCATATCTGTTATTAACCTCTGTCTCTCTTCCACAGCATGTCTTTCATCCTGTTTTCCTTCTCTCACCCCAACCGGTTGCAGCAGATGGCCCCGCCCCTCCCTGAGCCTGGTTCTGCCAGAGGTTTCTTCCTGTTAAAAGGGAGTTTTTCCTTCCCACTGTCGCCAAAGTGCTTGCTCATAGGGGGTCATATGATTGTTGGGTTTTTCTCTGTATCTATGAAGCGCCTTGAGGCAACTTTTGTTGTGATTTGGCGCCATATAAATAAAATTGAATTGAAAATTGAATTATGGTTTGGAGAAGGTGGCACCGAATTAAAGACAGGAGAGTGAGCTGGAGGTGTTAAGACTTTCATTGAGAGTGACCAGAATGCACAGGATTAGAATTTAGTACATCAGAGGCACAGCTTAGGTTGGAGACAAAGTTAGAGAGGAAAAACTGAGGCAGTTTGGACATGTGCAGAGGAGAGATAGTGGATACACTGTACAAAGGATGCTGAAGATGGAGCTGACAGGCAGGAGGAAAAGAGGAAGACCACAGAGAAGATTATGTAGTGGAGGAGAACTTGCAGAGGGCTGGTATGAGGATGCTAGAGATGGAGTGAGATGAATGAGAGTGAGTGAGATGGAAGAAGATGATCTGCTGTGGCGACCCCTAAAGGGAGCAGCCGAAAGAAGAAGATGATGAAGAAGTTAACGGTTAGCACCCTGTCCTGAATGATGATCAGCTTCACCTAAAAAGGTAGCCTCTTTCATTAGTGCAACTTTAAGCGAGGTCATTGGTTGAAGTGTTGGGTGGGTGTGTGCAACATCGTGTATCTATGACCAATAGAATCTTCTTAAACTCGGGTTCGCTGGATTTCGACGGAGCTTTGTTCTTTGATTGGCAGCTCTCCAACAGCCTATGTAAGATGGGAGGAGTTGACCCCTCCCCGCATTTTTCGATTTGCCCGCCGCCCTTGTGCGTACGATCACGTGCTTGCAACGGGACAGCAGCAGAGGCGCGAACCCGGAAGAAGACAGACACCTCTGGTAGCAGCGGAGCTATCTGCTCCATGTGTACGCTGTCGCGAGGGTGAAGAGTCCGCGAGATCAAGCTGAGGATACGCTGTAGCGTTTTCTGTCTGAAGTCCGCACCTTGGAGTACACACGTTGTTAACGGCAGGGACTGACACGGACATGGCGACTTCCAGCTCCTGTGTGGTGGTAAGTTCTTCCCAAGTGAAATAAGAGACAGAAGGTGGTTGGAGGTTACCTCTGCATGCAGCCAAACAAGCTGTGTGTGGACGGGCTGTTAGCCGCAGTTATTAGATGATAGCTACCTGTGTGGACTGAGTACTCTTCACCACTCACACATCGGTAACTTTTTGTTGTATTTTACTTTATTTATTTTGCATGGATATTGTATTCAATACAGCTTGGCCTGTGGCGCTCTATAGACACGCGCTCCACATATGCCTTACGTACGTGACGCAAGCGGTGGACCCACTAACGTGTGGGTGTATGCGTCTGTCAGCAGAACCATTATACAAAATAACAAAGTGCTCGAAACGAACGAAGGGGTAAAGAAGGGGGCGTGTTAGAGCACGCGCCCTTTAAGTGTGGCTCCTAAGTAACGGTGCACGGCACTGTGTTTATGTTGGTGTAGAATAGAATAGAATAGAATTCAACTTTATTGTCATTGCACATGTCACAGGTACAGGGCAACGAAATGCAGTTTGCATCCATCCAGAAGTGCTTTAGCCATGATATAGATATATTACAATATATATTAGCAATAATATAGATATGTAAGTATATTACAGAAGTGGGTCTATTGTGGTATTTCTGTAATATACGAATATGCTGGGGCGGCTTTAGACCTCTGTATAAATCTTGCTTCCACGCTTGTATGAGAATGTGGTGTCTTTAAACCCTTTAGGATCCCGAGTGTGCGTGCAGTTTGGTATCGGTCCGACACCAAGTAAATACAGGGCCAGTACACATACCGATACTTTTCACTCGTAAAGGCAGCTGATGGAGAGGAGAGTAGTGGAGATGTCATCATTAATTTGACAATTCTAAATACATTTTAATGACAACCAAATCACTGTGATTTTTACCTTCCATCATAAGTAATCAACGTCATAAGTAGTTCTGTTGTTTAAATGTATTATAGGCTATAAATAAATATTTTATACCCATTTCCAAATAAACAATGAATTTAGCACAAGTCAAAGTATAGATCCTTTTGTGCTAGTATCGAGCCCATACCAATACCAGTATTGCTACTGATATTTGGCACGATTTGCCCACTTCAGTCTGAAATATAAAGTAGCTAACTGTAGAAGAGCTGCTTGGTGGTGTACAGTGATTGCATTATGGAAAATTAAATTGGCCCAGCAATGAAATAAATTAGATTTCACCACCAGTATGTGTGACATTACATCAAATATGTTGGTGTGGATGTCTGCGCTGCAGAGCTGATGTCACAGATGGAAAAAGTTCTCTTCTGCTTCTGGAAAAAGTAGTCCCAAGCTGTACTGAATTTTAAGCTTTTTTACGAATAAAGAAAAGACACACAGATGGACTGAAATAGCCGTTAACAAAAGATAAGTAACATTTACTTTTTCTTACATCATTCTGAGTCAAAATACAAGGTCCTACCTTACTGGATCTGTTGGTGTGTGTTTTGTGTTGTGCACTGTACTACAGGCTACCCTGGCCCCTACACTAGGATCAGTAAATAGATAACCGATGTGCTGTTTTTCAGGCTGTTGCCAGCATTTTAAGCCCAGTGTACTTGTGATCCTTTCTGGGAAACAGATTTCCCAAAACATTTGCAGACACAGATAATAAAGCAAAGTGTCCATTTGGCTAAAATGTATCTTTTTACTGTGCTGTTGTCTTAATCACATTGAAAGAAAAATTGGCAAGTTGTCAAACATAGACCAATATGCAAGCACAAAGGTCATCATTCCTTTGACCACAGTCTGGATCACTGGATTTGTTTTTCTGCGTTTTGATAAATGTTGATGCTTTATAACAGCAGTTATATGAGACATAGCTTAAGTTTAAAATATTAGGTAAATGTATGTGAAAGAAGTTTGTTTCTTTTCACTGTTATCTGCTCCTTGTCCTCTATAGATAAAGGATGTTGCACCAGCAGAGTGACATTTTGCTAGTTGTATTACCTTTGTTCCTGACCAGGGCTAGTCTGTAAGCACATTTCCAAATCATTGTGTGTTTACAGGGGTACGTATTTATTAAGGTGTTTCTATGACTGTTTTAGAATATCTGATATTAGTATTTGTTGCACATAATTGTGCTGTCTGCTGTCATTTTCTGAATTATTTTTGGGCTTTAAATGTATATGGGTTTTAAAATAGCTGCCATTTCTAATCAAGAGGGAAATTATGGTTGACTAAGAGACTCCTACTGAAGGCTAGAGTACTTTTAGAGTACTGGTTTCAAGCCTGCTGCTGACTTATTTCCTGCATTTCATCCCCCCTCCTCTCTCCATACTTTCCTGTCTCGTCTCTGCACCGCCCAGTCCAATAAAGGGTAAAATGCCCACAAATAAAGCAAATACAACTATGTTTTCTTGATTTGTTTTTCCTTGTTCCATTGTTTTTGTTTGGTATGATACATTTCTGAGTTCTTGAATATAAATACGAAGCAGGAAATGAACCGAATACGTCTTTAAAACAAACAGCAAGTCTGTGAGTAACAGTGGAACATACTCTTTCTAATCATGTGACTGTGATGACATCTGCTTTGTATCAGCCTTTATCAAGAGTTCACAAACTGACCCACATGTCAGCAGGACTAAAGGGAAAGGCTTTATTTCAGTGTAACTGCATGTGGCACGAGAATGGGAACCGTGTTATCCAGAGTTTTGGTGCGTTCATTCCTGTATTTGATTCAAATTCTGCACTGTCCCTTTCTCAGTTTTTCTCATCCCTCCCACGACTCCTCGAACTCTGTGCTGCAGCTGTCACATGATGCCAGTCATGTTGTTTGGTTTCTTGTGGTCTGCTGTTTGACCTGCAGCATAAAATGTAATTTTACAAATTACCAAGTACCTCCTTAGGAAGAGGCATACACTTCTGGAAGGAGATCAGATGGCAGTATCTTGCTGGACAAAATGTTTGTGAGGAGACCTTCAGCAGCAACAAAGGAATGATTCATTGGCGCTTTAATGATGTCCAAATTGGAAAACTTCGTCTTTCTGAGAATCCAGGGTTTTTTTCATGAGACGGCTCAGTGTGGCCCTAGGTGGTAAAATGAGGCAGATAAACTAGCGTGGCAGCAAAATTCGTGGGAAAGTAGACTTCCATTAACCTGATCTCTTTCACCTTGGTTGCCCTGTGTCAGGTGAGCCCCCCCCCCCATGCTCCTTGTTGGGTAATCCCTAGGGGTGCAACGATACACAAAATTCACGGTTCGGTTCGATACTTTGGTGTCACGGTTCGATATTTTTTCGATACAAAAAAAATGTTCATGCCTTTTTAATTTGTCATTTATTAAAATTATAAATATATATTTTAACTCAAAAGTACAGGTTTTAAATTTAATGTTGCTGAAACAAAAGTAATTAAAAAAATAAATATATCTCAGGGCTCTCAAAATTTCAAAATCCCTGGTAGCCCTTCGGGCAGGGACTCTTCAGTTTTTGGTAGCCCAAAATAAATGTAAGTAGCCCGAATAAAAAAGAGAGCAACTTTTTGATTAATGTTTTGTTTCCTGTTTTGTTTCCTTTACAATATTATACATTAAAGTATAAAATTGTAAAGGAAACAAAACATTAATCAAAAAATTGTTGAAAAACAAATTACAACATTTGTATAAAAATTACAATCATCAACTCAAATACTTGGTTCTAATTGAACAGAAATTTCTATGAACTTGTAAGAACTGTGTAGGACATGAATCAGTCTGTGTCAGATCCTGAATTTGAAATTTCCACTGAAGTCACGGGTAAGAGACAAGTGGAACCAAGATCGAGGCCATTTGCTTTTTGAAGTTTGCTAAATTTTGCCAGTGGTAGTTCACTCTTTGCAACATAGTACGCTGTTCTAAACAGATTTTTCAGGTTTATTTTTAGTATGTTATTTGCAATTGGTGTTTGTTCTGGGAAAGATATTGCAGACTGAGCAATAATGCATTTCTCATGGGTTCTAATAGGGGCCTTTCTTAAAATGACTGGTCCCAGTAACAAAGGCACTTGTCGACTCAGAAATCGAGGGAAAACCAACAACACACCCGGCAGAACATTATGTTATTTACACGGGTGCACATAAGTGGTCCGCATGTGCGCATTCGCTGTCAACATAAAAGACGTGCACCAGATAAGAAGTTGCAATGCGCATTTGCGTCCATATAAAAAGCACTGTTTTTGTCCGCTAGAGTGGGATTTTCACGGCACATTCCGCACCACATCTCTGTGCGTTCATCATTTGTTTGAAGCCAGCTCACCTCCTGCAACCACTTTTCCGAGAATACGCGCTTCTTTTGTGGTTCGGACTCCTTCTGACATTTGTTTGGAGGTGGAGGAACACCAAAGTAATTGCTTAAAGGAGCTTCTTCGACATCTTTAAGAGTTTTAAACAAATGTCTGTCCTCCTCCAGAAAATCTTATGTATGCAAACACGCGTTGCAACTTCATATCTTGTGCGCGTTTTTGTTTTTGTTTTTTTGTTGTTGTTTTTTTGGACAGCGAATGCGCACCTGCGGACCACTTATGTGCAGCCCCGGTTATATAGCTCGTCATATTGCAGCCACAGAAATTCTTTTGTCCATGAAACCATAAAGCTGCACTTTCTTTTTGCCTTATAGTCTGATTTGTCATAACTTTTCCGTTTTGTGGTAAGCTTTTCTTTGGCTGTCACTTCTTCTGCTGAGTCTTATTTGGCTCAGCAGAACTAAAATATATATCCTGCTGCTTTTACACACACACACACACACACACACATAACGTCAGCGATTCTCTGCGCGATCAACCTCTCATATGTTTAAGCTTGCTGCGGGAGATTTCACTTGTCATGTTTGCATAGTAAGCTAACGATTGATAAGACGATGTCAGAGGAATTGGTGCGCAAATTATCATCACTCACCAATCAGTGCTGTCGCTCTCTATACACAGTTCGCGCGATTGCAAAGTGAAAGCAAAAAACAAGCGCAAAAAACAAGCGCAAATTCAAACGCGATTTCAATATGTCACATATTGACAGTGGCTCACCGATGCCAATGACATAATTACCCAGCTACATTTCCGAAAGAATGCAAAAGCATTAACATATATTTTTCCTTCCTATGATAGTCCGACGGGCAGGGCAGAGATAGATTTTGGTAGCCCGACTGGAAAAATCGCTAGCCCCGGGACGTCGGGCTAGCGATTTTGCAAGCCCTGTGTTACAGGCATGGCCCTTTAAGGATGAAGCCTGATGGGAAATGTGTTCGGGGTGTGTGTGTGTGTGTGTGTGTGTGTGTGTGTGTGTGTGTGTGTGTGTGTGTGTGTGTGTGTGAGGAGAGAGAGCGGAGAAGGGGAAAAAGTAACGGTTAGCTACAGAAGAGACGGAAAGAAAATAAATAAAAGGAATATAATAACTCCCTCGACAGCCAGAGTTGTGTCGGCGATGCTTGCTGTGAGTAAACTGTTTCAGCCCACTGTACGCGGTGTTCGTGCCTTAGAGAAGAAATAAAGTTCAGTGAAGCAGTTTCCTACGCCTCCTTCGATCTTTTTGCTAGCGGAGTTGACCTGTCTAGTAAGCTGTTGCCGGCTACGAGTCAGTTACAGAACCTTCAAGTAACTGCCAGAGGTTTCCGGATCTGGCGCGGTAACACCTGTATCTGATTGAGGAATCACTCATCTTTGGAAAAGAGAGTTTATTACAGAGAAATGGCTCTTTCCAAAATAAAAGCTATACTATACGCTTCTTCTGGGCTATATTCTCAGCAGCATATTGTAGCGGGTCAGGGCTGTTCGGGGTTCTGTTTGTACAGTTATGTTTTGTTTATGTTGCCATAGTGACGGGTGACGCCCTCTCACTGCGACGGTGTGTCCTTCCGGGGTCAGAGGGCGCCCTGTGTGTTGTTGTTGTTGTTGCTGTGCGGTTGCCGCGCTGAGCAGTTAGCTAGCGGCAGTGTTCTTCTGCAGATGTCAATAAACGGCTGTGCTCCCTGGCTAGCTCACGGGAAGCAAGACCAAACGATACCTCCGTCTCCTCCTTGTCTGAGCTCGCCACAATATTAAACATATCAGGTCCCCATAAGGAGAATCATGTGCTAACGGCTGTCTAAATGACTCGGGTAAAGTTTGTAGCATGCATGCTTGTTGTTTTTGTCTGCTTCCACTTGTCTTTGCACTAGGATGATGTCGGCATAAATGTGCAGTCATATTCGTTGTGTTCCCCACTAGTGCTGTCAGCGTTAATCTCGTTGAAATGACGTTAAATGGTAAATGGCCTGTATTTATATAGCGCTTTACTAGTCCCTAAGGACCCCAAAGCGCTTTACATATCCAGTCATCCACCCATTCACGCACACATTCACACACTGGTGATGGCAAGCTACATTGTAGCCACAGCCACCCTGGGGCGCACTGACAGAGGCGAGGATGCCGGACACTGGCGCCACCGGGCCCTCTGACCACGGTTAACGCCACAACACGGCAAATCTCCGTTAACGAGCTACCCCTGGTGGGGCTAGACGGCCAACACGTTAACGAGCTAACTGCGCTAACACACTAGTTCCCACCCATGTAATTGAGCATTGCGTGGCACATCCAACATACTGTTTTACTTTAGTCCATGACACGCTTACCTTCAGGGTCATACGTCACATGAAAACCAAAATAATTCCAAACGCCAGATCTGAATGAGGGTGGGGGAGGTTCAATTTGCCATGTTGCAAGGGGAGCTTAACTTCTGTCTCGCTAGCTTGCCCTGCGCTCTTCCTTCTGACGATGCTATCTGTGTTGAACGCTCAGTGGATCTGCGCTCGACAGTGCAGCCTAGGCGGAGTAGTCGAACGCAGATTCACTGAGCGCTCAACACAGACAGCATCGTCAGAAGGAAAGTTGATAAAATAAATTACAAATTTTGTATTGTTCATACATATGCGTACCGAACCGAAAGCACTGTATCGAACGGTTCAATATCGATACGAGTATCGTTGCACCCCTAGTAATCCCCCCCCCGAGATTTTTCTTTCAATTCTTTTGTGCTAATGTTTTTTCTTATTATTATTTTCAGATCAGTGATGAGGAGCAGGGTTATGACTTGGACCTTTTCTGCATACCAAAGCACTATGCAGCTGACCTCGAGAGGGTCTATATCCCACATGGACTCATCTTGGACAGGTGGGTGGTCCCATTCATACAGCTATGACTTGCCAGAGATTTCCTGCAAGTGGTGGATGAAAGTGCTCTGTTAAACCTGGATTCACTGATTAATGCAGACAAACTTACAGCAATCAGAAATCTTTCAGAAACATTTGCTTGCTGACACAAACTGAAAAGAAATGACAACTTCTGCTGACTGTTGCAGAACATTGAGGTCACTATCCTCTATTTCTTGCTCCCCAAACCGTGTGATATCAGGACTGAGAGGCTGGCCAGAGAGATCATGAAGGAAATGGGTGGACACCACATCGTGGCTCTCTGTGTGCTGAAAGGGGGCTACAAGTTTTTCGCAGACCTGCTCGACTACATCAAGGCTCTGAACAGGAACAGCGACCGCTCCATCCCAATGACGGTCGACTTCATACGCCTCAAGAGCTACTATGTAATTGATCCGTTTTATAGTTTTTCTTTAAATCACCAAAGCCTCTTGGAACTTTTTTTTCTTAGAGTATACACTTAAAAAAAGTGGAAATAAACTAAAAAGTTTGGCTGATGATTAAAAGTTGCTTAAATTATAAAAGTAAAATGCAAAACAGCACAGTAGGGAAAGGATTCGGCAAATAAATGATGGTCGTATGCGGCCATGCCGCCATACATCTCAGTCAGCCCACTGGGGATGCCTGGAAATATAAAGCCTGAACATCAATTAAATTATTAAAATAAAAAATATGAAGTCTGTCTAGAGCAATGAAGAAACTGCATGAACGCAAAACAACCCATAAATGTTGTTTCTAATCATTTTCAGCCTCAGACTTCATGGTTTGACTTTCTGTCTTTGACCTTCTTGTTGCATCAGTCCATTTGTTTATGCACAGCTCTCTTAGGCTCCTGCCACAGCATTGCAGTCAGGTTGAGGTCTGCACTTTGACTGAGCCGTTGATTTTTCTTTTTCAGCCATTCTGTTGTAGTTTTGCTGCTGTGCTTGGACTCATTGTCCCATTGCATCATGCAAGCTTTAGCTGTCAGACAGTTGGGCTCATATTTGACTCCAGAATACTTTGGGGTAGGGCTGTTCGATATAACGATATATATCGGATGACGATATAAAAACGTCTATCGTTTCATTTTACGCTATCGTTTGTTTCGTGGTGTCGCAAAATAAACTGTTTACGACAATATTTTTCACCGTTTTGATGGTCACTGTAGTGGCTATATTAATTTCTTAAAGTTCTCTATTTCTCTTATATTTTATATAACCACACTACGGACAGACAAGCGCCTGTTTTTATGCGTTGTTGTTAACAACAACGACGGTAACACCATTGTGTGTCTGCTTGTTTATGTTCCACGTAAACCTTTCACAATAAAGCTCAAGATCCTGTTTAGACTTTTCAAAATAAACTGAACCACGTGAAAGAGCAGATTATTTACGGATGAGAAGTAAAAAAGAGCCGAGAGGTGCTAAAAAATAAACCTTAGACTCAAACGTTAGAACAGGCTTTTGTGTCTGGTCTTTTGCACGACTCTGTGCCGCCCTGTGAAAGACTCTTTCTTGCCAGTCTGAAGGTTTCCTTTATTCTTTTCCTATTTTTGTCTGCACAGAATGACCAGTCGACGGGTGAAATCAAAGTAATCGGTGGAGACGACCTGTCTACTCTGACAGGCAAGGTAAAGACAGCTAGCTAAAACTCTACTGACATGATTAAAAATATTAAAGGCTGGTTTTTACCCCCTTGTTTTTTCTCCAATCTAAAGTTGCTAGCAGTCAGCATGAGCAGATATTTGAAAGAAATATATCCACATTTAAGCAAAGCCATTGTTTTCATGTAATCATTTCCTAAATGTCTTACATTAATTTAAAACAGGCCTGTTTATGTGGTTGTAAGTAAAACAGCTCCCACATAGTTACAGCCTTTTGCACTGTTGCAAGCATTCCCTGTGTAATCAGGAGACCACAGCTCTCCTACTCAGCTCAGTTGCATTTTAAGATGACTTGTTTTTCACTTGATTAATGGCTTTTTCTTTTTTTTTCTTGCACACAGAATGTCTTGATTGTGGAGGTACGTACTGTTTTTCATCTGTATTAAAGTAGGCAGCTGTTATTTCCAGTAGTGCTTATCTGTGCTCCTCTTTTGTGCTTCTAGGATATTATCGACACAGGGAAGACGATGAAGACGCTATTGCAGCTCCTCAAACAGTACAATCCTAAAATGGTCAAAGTAGCGAGGTAATTCATGGCTTCACTGAACTGCTGGAGTTTTACTGGAAAGCTGCTTCAGACTGGTATGTTTCAGGCTGAGGGGTTTTAAGCAGCTAGAGCAGATTTTGATCATCATTTTGGTTTGTGTCTTCAGTTTGCTGGTGAAGAGAACCCCAAGAAGTGTTGGCTACCGACCGGATTGTGAGTTGATTATTTGTAACTTGTGAATTCCTAACAGACTTTGGTTGAAGTTCAGCTCATAGAACAGTTTGTTAAACTGCAACAATGAAGATGTAAGAAAATCTTCACGTGTTCTTTTTCTTTTTCTCCCAGATGTAGGATTTGAGGTCCCTGACAAATTTGTGGTGGGTTATGCGCTAGACTACAACGAGTACTTTAGAGATCTAAACGTAAGTATTTGAAAGAGATAAACAGTATCGTGTAAAAGTCTTGAGCCCTCTAATATTTCATTTCTTTTTCTTGCAAGCCTTTTAGACTTTATTGTAAGTTTTTAAAATGGTCTTGGGCCATAGTTCTCCAGGTTTTCTGAAGGTCTCTCAAAGATTTTCTTTAGACATTGGCTTCTTTTTCACTCATTTTCATTCCAGAGGTTGTCTTTAGACACTTTGTTACTAACAGCCTGTCTCAAAAGGTATTCATTAACAGTTTGACCCAGTTTAACCAGCCATTTAACACTAACCTATGAATAAATCAAGCATAAAAACGCACCCAACTCAAGGGATGAACCAGTGCTGACTCTTCACATTGCAGGCGACTTGGCAAAGAACTGATTTTAAATTATATCTTTATGGGAACCTGTCGCAGGAACACCTGACACATTTTACCTTACCAAACAAAACGGGAACAAAACAAATATCAGTTTTGTTCTTATATCAGTTTCAAGTCTTTGTCTTTTCCACTTGTCTTTATAATTTTCTTCATAACTGCCTCGGCCCTGTGCTCATACTGAGGCCGCTGGCTTGTGTCTGGCTCTGAGTTCTGGATGGTTTGAGCTTTAGGCACTTTGACTTTGTCAGATTCTTTAAAATGTCCACGGTCAGCTGGGTGATTTTAAGTGTATTATTGGGTTTGTTATGAATTCTATTGATGCTTTTGTTTCAATTGATCTCACAGTGAAGAGCTTAAGCAACATATTAGCATGTGGCAGTAAGATTTTGCACAACTATTTCCCAGCACCACTGTGTGCGTGTGTGTTGTACATACACGAAATAGATCATCTGGTAGTCAGAGCTGACCGGCCTGTCAGGGTCAAGAACTGATTCCATTTCCCAGGCAGTTCATCCATCTATCCATCCATTCGCTTCCGCTTGTCCTTTTCAGGGTCGCCGGGGGTGTTGGAGCCTATCCCAGCTGTCATAGGGCGAGAGGCAGGGTACACCCTGGGCAGGTCGCCAATCTGTTGCAGGGCTAACACAGAGAGACAGACAACCATTAGCGCTCACATTCACTCCCGCATTCACACCTGTGGGCAATTTAGACTAATCAATTAACCTATCCCCACAAACTGCATGTCTTTGGACGGTGGGAGGAAGCCGGAGTGCCCGGAGGGAACCCACGCAAACACGGGGAGAACAAACTCCACACAGAAAGACCCCGGCCTGATGGTGGAATTGAACTCAGGACCTTCTTGCTGTGCGGCACCAGTGCTAACCACCGTGCTGCCCAGTTCCCAGGCAGTTGATCTGTATATTGAAAAGGTCGCCCCGTGGCTCAGGGGGATGGGAACCTGTAACCGGAAGGTCAACGGTTCGATCCCCGGGCTCTCTGTCCTGGTCGTTGTGTCCTTGGGCAAGACACTTTACCCTACCGCCTACTGGTGATGGCCAGAGGGGCCGATGGCGCGATATGGCAGCCTCGCTTCTGTCAGTCTGCCCCAGGGCAGCTGTGGCTACAACTGTAGCTGCCTCCACTAGTGTGTGAATGTGAGAGTGAATGAAGTGGAATTGTAAAGCGCTTTGGGTGCCTTGAAAAGCGCTATATAAATGCAATCCATGGCTCAGGGGGATGGGAAACTAATGGACATTATTATGAACATAGAAAAGTCCGATTTTGATCCAGTATACAATACTAAGAATGGCTTAACTTTTCAGCATAAGAATTCAGGCTGTGTGGAAGAACAAACGTGGTCATAACAAATATTGACTTTCAAGTTTGTTGCATTTGTACAAACTCTTTTTTTGCTCTCTGTAGTTCCATTTCTGTTTTCGTTTCTGTCAATCACTACAGCCGTTTCCTAATTTCCTAGTAAAATATAAGAAGTGGCTCAAGACTTTTTCCTAGTACTGTAACTCATATTTTAAAACTATTTTTGTCTTTATACATCTCTGACAGAATTAAGTGTATTTTTTCTTTTCTTTTCTGTTCCAGCATATCTGCGTCATTAGTGAAACAGGGAAGGAGAAGTACAAAGCATGAAGAGCACCTCGTAACAGTTTTCAACATTTGGTTATTTCATTTCCATTTAGCATTGATGTTATATTTCATTGCTTTGTATTGTGTCATGAGAATATAATCGGCTTGCTCAGGGTCCCTGAGGATACACCCAACGTGATAATCCCGTGTTTGAATCACCACGCATGGACACGCAAAGGTTTCAATTTTTTGCATTCGATTGCTTGAGAAAGAATCACGTCTGGGTTTAATAGAATGGATCCCAGCTTCACCTTGAATTAGAATATTGCTTTTATGGTCCCCACTTTTATTCCTTTTTTATTTTTTAATTGAGAGCATTTTAGGGAAATGCTGCTAGCTTCAAGTGCAGTCGCATAATTGTTGTGCTGCCATAAGATTTACAACCTCCTCTTTCATATTTTGTATTTTGTGTAAAATGATTATTGTTATTATTATTAATAATATTATTATTTTGTGTTTGTGTAATTCTACCTGAAACTATTAAAATGTGCTTGTTTTTTTGTTTTTTTGTTTTATGGGACACCTTAAGAGGAAGTTAAATTTTATTGAAGTGTGTGTATATATTGGAAGAATACTTCACTTTTCTACGGTACTGTTTTGTAACGCTGAAGAAACATTAGGTAGAAAAGTAAATTGCTGCTGTCCCTGATTAAATTATGTAGACATTGGTAAACCTGAGAAGAAATTTATGAAAATGAATGAAATCAAAGCTTTAGAGACATGCACTTCCTTTGTGTAACATAAAAGGTGATCCTTTTAACGCTGCAGATATTCAATCACAAACTGTTAATGGTTAAGAATCTTTCATTTGAATATTTGAAATTCCTAATCTGTATCTACATATGTTTTATTCACACATAATTTAATTAAAGGCCCCTTTTTAAAAAATATCCTTTTTGTTTGCAGTTTCGCTAAATTAAATGTTCTGTAATCGTCAGTGTTGCAGCACCAGCCATTAAATTTTTCCACACCAAACCTGAAAGAAAGTTTTTCATTTTACTATTACAGCAAGTTATTGATATATTGAAACACGAAGTGCCAAAAAATCTAAATAGTGACAGAGACAGAATGATGCTGCCAAGATTTGGTCTTCCATCTTTGCTCATTAAGATCATGAACATTTGAGCTCCTGTTGTCTGATCTTCATTTGGAAATTGAAGCTAACATTGGGGGATAATTATTTGGTCCCCTGATGATTTGTGAGATTTTTAAGTTTGCTCTCTTGCAAAAAATCTGTAATTTTATAGCAGTTGCATTTTAATGGAGAGAGACAGAATATTAACCAAATATCCAGAAAAAACCCAACACGTTACCTAAAAGTCATACACTGTTTCCATGTCACTGACTGAAATAAGCATTTGATCCCTAAGCAAAAGATGACTCAGTATTTGGTGGAGAAACCCTTGTTGCCAAGCGCAGCAGTAAGACGTTTGCACACAGGAGGGATTTTGGTCCACTCCTCTTTACAGAAACTCTAAATCCTTTATATTTCTTGGCTGCTGCCTGGCAACTTGAAGCTTCAGCTCCCTCTGCAGATTTTCATTAGACTGAGGTCTGGAGACTGGACAGGCCACTTCATGACTATAATGTGCTGCTTCTTTAGCTACGTCTTTGTTGCCTCTGGCTTGTTTTTGGTCAGTGTTACGCTGGAAGACCCATCCACAACCCATCTTCAGGTGTTGTGGCTGAGGGAAGGAGGACTTGGTCCAGGATTTAACGGTACATGTCTCTGTCCACTGGCCCCTCTTGTACTCTTACTAGAAAAACAACCCCAAAGCATCATGTTCCCACCTCCGTGCTTGACTGTGAGGATGGTGTTCTTTGGGTCAAACTCAGCATTTCTCTTACTCCAAAACACGGTGGGCCAAGTTGATGCCAAAGAGCTTGATTATGGTTTCATCTAAATGCAGCACTTTGTTCCAAACCTCTGAATCATTTAAATGTTCACTAGAAAGTTTAAAACCGACGAATTTCCCAGAGGAACCCACCCGAGGGATTAATAAAGTTTTATCTTATCTCTTACATGTGTCTTCTTGAGCAAGGGAACTGTGTGGGCACTGCAAGATTTCAGCACATTACTGCGTAGTGTGTTACCAATGGTGCTCTTGGTGTCTGTGGTCCCAACTGCCTTCAGATCATTAAGAAGCTCTTCCTGTGTAGTTTTGGGCCGATTCACCACCCTTCACATGATCATCTTGACCTTGGGAGCCCCAGACGAAGAGCGATATATGGTCATGTGATACTTATTCAATTCTCAAATAATCTCACCAACAGTTATCTCCTTCTCACCAAGACTTTATTGTGTTGTAGCCCATTCCAGCCTTGTACAGGTCTACAATCTTTTCCCTGACGTCCTTTGACAGTCTTGCCCATGGTAGTGGAGAGACTTCAAACAATCAATCTTTAGGAGGCAGAATTCTTGCTTGGTTGGAGAACATCAAATACTTATTTGTGACACTGAGTGACATGCAACTCAATTCACAACTTGTTGTTTGTTCATATTCTGTCTCTCGCCGTTAAAATGAAAGGTCCCATCATAGCTGTCATGGGGCAAGAGATGGGGTATGCTCTGAAAATGTATCCAGTGCGTCAAAGGACGAAGAGAAAGACATTTTACCTAGAGCAAACATGCATGTCTTTACATCGACGTAACTTTGTGCTGAACACTGTGGGAGGTCAAGATCTCTGCCTAAGTAAATAAATAAATCTGGGTAAATTCCCAGATCATTAAACATGCAACTATTTTGCTGGTAATAGCTGAAATGAGTAAAGAAAATCAACAGCCTATTTATGCAAGATAATTCATAATTTTATTGAGGGGGTTATATTGGTTGGGTCTGATTATTGGGGGGGTCATAACCCCCCTGGACATTACACCTCGGTGTCTTTAGACTGTGGGGGGAAGCCTACACAGGAAGGCTCCAGCTAACCAGCAACCTTCTTGCTCTGAGGCAAGAGTGCCAACCACTAATTAATAATTACTGTGGTTTTTAATTTGTGCTGTTGATGAAAAGCCACTCATGTTTGCAGATGCACCGCTCACATTTGTTTTCATACTGACTGGATGTTATTTTAACTCTAGGCACTAGATTATATTCCAATTTCATGTGTCAAGTCTAATGGAAACTGTGTGTTTCCTCTTACCTCAAACTGAGACTAATCTTAACCATAACCAGCTGTGTTTCATGATGCTTATCAAGACCCAGCCTTAAATTAACCACTTTTCTCTGCCTAGTTTGCCTCCGCACTGCAAGCTTCACTTCATTTATGACCAAAAAACTGGCATCATAATAAACATGGTTATCTGCAGGTAGTAAGCAACCCGTGAAAACAGTAAGGCCAGTCCATCCTGTACAGGGCCTCTTGTCGTTGTCTCAAGACCTGTTGAGGTGTTTGTTTTCCAGTAAAATTTTACTGCCGTAAAACCTTACTGAAATCTTTTAGCCATAATTATATTATAGATCTGAAAAAAAGTGTCCTTACAGAAAACATTGAGACTATACTTCATAAATTGTATGCCTTTCTTTTTCAATTAATCTTTATTGATCGCAAGGAAGGATATAAACAATATCCGGAATAAGACAAACATAGCTGTCTCTAACAAACTATCGCGTCGTTAGCCGTCTTTGTGTGCCAGAGTCAATTTTGATTTCTTTGTGGAACTGGTGAATACCGGGGCTTGCCGTGAAACCGTTTGCATGTATGGAAATTGGAGGGGAACAAACGCACGGATGGAGCATAATACTTTCCGCCTGAGCACGCCGGCTAATGGAGCGCTTTTATTGGACAGGCCTGCTAACGCTAAAAAAAAAGGGGCGTGAACTTCGCTGCTAGCTTTTCGCTCTTGTGTGATCATCTGGGGGATCTGGTTCATTCTTGGCGGTGCCCAGCAGAAGCGTTTCTTTTTTTGATAGTCTGTGGACAATATTTCAAGTTGACACGGATTAATTCGTCTTGCGTGCAGTTGTAGCTGTCGGGCTGATGGACAAAACGTGAAGTGAGACGGTGACCCGGCCTCTCTCTTTCTGAAAATGGCATTGTGGTTAACTTAGCTAGTTAGCTTATCGGGCTAGGTAGCTGGACTCTTGTTGTCGCTGAGCCAACTGGCTTCCATTAGCTAGCTGTGCGGTGTTAGCTACAGGGTATGCTGAGGAGCATCACTACATGTAGCTCGGCTATTTTAATGTCATTTGTAGTAGACTGAAAGACGAGCGTTCAGTTGGTGGACAGAGCGACCATTTGGCTAGTTTAACTACGGCTAACTCATTTAAGGCGCTAACATGCAGCGGTAGTTTGGATCCACTCGTCACAAACTGCTGCCTTGCACCAGCAGACCAACTATTAGTAGGCATTGTGCGGTGTGTATAGCCATGGCTCTCTAACAATCCATCAGGAAAGTTGGTGACCGGTTACAGACAGGGTTGATGAGGGGCAGCTTCGGTGAACACACGGCTGCTTTGTGGACTGGACGCCGTTATGGTACATATACAGCGGTAGTTTGCTTTCAGCACCGGAGTCACCCTGGGCACGGGGCCTTGCAGATTGCCGAGAGTTACCTACACTGTGTTGGCTTGTCTTAGGTGAGCTCAACTGCCTGTTTACTCATATTGCTTCAAGAACATGTAAAGTTTGCACAGGTTGAAGATCAGTAATGTAACTTTACTGAGTCGGTTCGCCATTTTAAGTTGCTGAATCGGTGAGGGGTGGTGGTGAAGCGTTGTTTAGCGAAATGAACAGCTCAGGAGTCATGCCACAAGAAAAGATGGAACTGGATCTGGAAATCCCAGCTTCCATAGTTACAAGCGATGGACACCTGAGAAGATCCAACAGTGCACCCATGATAAATGGATTAAGGTAGGGCAATCTGACTTTAATTTACTGCAAAGTTAAAACTCTTTCCTTATTCACACATTGAAATAAGTTCATTTGCATTGACATGATGGTTAAAGGCGTTCATAATTCGTCTTTGCAGTGATAACTCCCAGGTGTTCCAGAAGGAGGTCCTACGGTGCCGGAGAAATAGCACTACAGTTGTGAACAGGCCCAACATGGTACAGTGGTTCATAAACATATTCTGACTTGATTGAGATGCCTGAGTTACTGTAATGAGTGTTTACTCATTATCAGCCATGTCCTCCTTTTACAGGTTCCTTCATCGCCCATTCGGGTCCCGAGTACCAGACTTCATCAAATTAAACAAGTAAGGAATTGAGGTGGTTGCAGTAAAAGTAATTCCTGTGGAAGTTGAGCTCTTCAGACCAATGTCTACGTCGGCTGTAGTAAGAGACATGCAAGAACAACCTCTTTAGGCATTCACAGGGTCCTTGATCTTAACAAGCAAATCAACTCTTAGTATCACACTCCTGCAGAGCAAGTCTTGATTTCCATAAGAATGCACATGGGTGTCGGTGGTGGGGAATTGTTCAGTTGTAGCATCTGAGATAAGACTGAGCCTGAAATGGGCTCGTTAATCTTGTACTGTGAACTGAAGCGCTTCTTCTTGACCCCCATCAAAAAAAGATGTCTTTCTCTCTCTCTGCCATATTTAATAATATTTTAATAAGAGTACATATCATTTTTATCCAGGGGGAAAATGTAATGGGTCCACTTTAAAGAACATAACTCAGAAAAGTTCAAATGATGTGATGGTAGCTAATGTGATTTTTTTATTTTTATTTTATTTTTTTATTAAAACCTTTGGGTCTCTTTTGTTCTCTTGTAGGAAGAGGGCATAGATGTGATGAACAGAGAAACTGCACATGAACGGTAAGCTATCCATTTATACACACAGTGTTTGAATGAGGAGATCTGCTGTGTTGTTGGTGACAGGCTGATGACTCCATGTTCTGATTGTTATTGTGCACTCAGGGAAGTTCAAGCTGCTATGCAGATGAGCCATTCTTGGGAGGAAAGCCTTAGTCTGGTAAAAACTCTGTCCCATATATGTTGCTGATTATGTTCTGCTGACGGGCAGTTTTGCATGTTTTGGCCCCTGGCCTTTCTTGGTCTCTCTTTGTTACTATAGAGAGGACAAGTAGAAACATGCTAGAGTAACGCTGAAAAAACTGGGAGTTAACAGGGCCACCAGTCTCTAAAGGTCAGGCTGAGTTGGTAGTATAATACTCCCACACTTGCAGTGCTGTTACTATTGGACTAAAGGATGCTGTAAACACACGGTGAGCTGTGAAATCTTTAATGTTTTTTAGAGTGACAATGATTTGGAAAAGCCTGTATCTTCATCTCCAAAGCGAATCGACTTTGTGCCTGTGTCTCCAGCCCCGTCCCCAACAAGAGGAATAGGAAAAAAGGTACATCTGACATTAACTGTGGTTAGAGTCACACAGTTATCGCATTAGTTTCATTAACTAGATCTAGTTACTTACTATAACCCAGTTGACTAATAATTTAATTATGTGCAGCCTACAGGGAACAGTTGGCTGCAGTGAGCTTCTTAGGCCTTTAGCCTTTTTCCACTAGTACCTGTTTGGCTCAGCACAGCTCAACTCCGTTTGTAGGTTTTCCATTATGCGGTAGTGCCTGGTAAAAAGAGCCGATGCGATCTGGAAATGTGACGCCAGCAGACTGCATTCACAGATTGGCTAGTCAGTGGCATCACTTGATGAGTCATGAGAGGGTCTCCTTCGTGAAAATCAAAACGTCCCTCTTTTAAACCCAGCAACGAGCGTGATGGCCAGAAAAAACACAGTGATCCCAGAGTCTGGCAAAAAGCTGTAGGCCGAGCGGCAGATATACCATCGCCTCAACATGCTGTGGTGTTCATGTCTCATACACATGACTTCACGGGACTTTCGGCTGCATTGCTTTAACATCCTCATGCACATCAGGTGTTACCGGCTTGTAGTGGAAACCAACCAAAGTCGAGCCAAATTAGGTACTAGTGAAAAAAGGCTTTTAGTTTGCTGCAGCTCCAAGATGCAACATTTTCTCTTAAGAGATTCATTTGGCTTTTTTTTTCCAGCTCTACAAAACAATTCAGATTTTTATATTAGCACTACACTTTAATGTCTCCGTGGTCTGAAACAAACAATTCTTGCTCCTCTTCCTTTAGTTGTCCCCCTCCTGAGGTGACCATGTAAAACCATCTAAAACTGAGTATTTGGAGCAGTCTGAAGTTGGTGTTTGTCTCATAACTCTATTAACATCTGAGAGAGAATTCTACAACAGCAAAGATGATGATAGAAGTTTAATTTTCAGGGTTTTTAAATCCTTATTTTGAGGCAAAGTCTTAAAACTATCAGTGTCTTACTGACCAAACAAGTACTCCAATGATAGTTGCAAAGTGGTATGTCTTACTTCATAATGGGCCCACTTTAATTATTGTTTCATGTTAGATTTTGTATATAGAAGCCAATATTTATTTATTTTTATTTTTGTCTAAATTCTTTTGGTACAATAAAGTCAGATGTTTTTGAGAGGTTTATTTACCCCTTCTTTTGACATTTAACATATAAGGAACTCTAAAATATTAGAACAAAAAGATGACGATTAAGCAGTAATTTTGCAGCACTTGAATGTTATCAGTTGCAGATTTATCTAATGCGTTATCTATGTTTTCTGCTCTCCCCCTCTTACAAGCAGCAGTGTTTCTCTCCTTCACTACAAATTTTGGTGAGCAGCAATGGTCTCACTCCCAGCCCAATACCCAGCCCAACACGGCGATTTGGGTGAGTACCAATTCTTTTGAGCTGTCACAGCTTAAAGTTAAAGAGTTAAAATCTGTCAGTTACAAAATTTGCACAATTATGTTTGCAACTTCAGCTCATGCCCACAGTTTGTTGCTGTATTTCCAAATGTTTTGATTTTAATTGTTCCTGTTTTCTGTCTTGTTCAGTCGACGGAGTCAAAGTCCGATCAACTGCATCAGAGCCAGCATACTCGGTCCAATAAAACGCAAAGGTGAGTCGTGCTTTAGACATGCTTTCAATGCTCTGTGTAAGGGAGGCTTTGCACATTAATGCAGCAGCAAACAGGCACACTCCCTCTGAGTGTGTTGCAATCAGACCTACCTCTGCTCTCTGTTTTGGTAGCTGATTTGAGTGCATGTACATCCTGGCATTTGTAACCTCTGACCCTCTGTGTTTACACGGAGATTATGAGATTGACCTCCCACTCAAAAGAGATGAGCTGTAATCGCATCAGTTTGCTGGTCGCGCCCTAAAACAAACTTTAGCTACCTTAAGCATATTTTACTTTATGTTTTTAGGGTTTAGGCGTCAGTCCTCTGACTTGTCTGGTGTAACCTCTGCACATTGTTCTCGCTGTGGGATCAGGGGCCACTTTATTTTACAACACCTTGCTGAGGGAGGAGTTAATCACGGCCAAGGTGTTCATCTGTTTTGACTTGAGAGACTGGTGCTCACATCCAGTGATTAATGCCTGATTTAGACTTATTTAGGAAATCTACATCATAACCAGAAACTGGTTTTAATTCAATAGGCTGTGACCTTCCACACCATTCAGTCTACGTGAGATTACTCTGAAAGGTCACAGCGAAGGGTTATAAAGGTTTTCTGATCATGATGTAGATTTCTTTTATGGTTGGAACTAGGGTTGGATGATTTGATCTATAGTCCCTCCATTATGGCAGCACTATCCACCCTTTATAAAGCACAATGTGCCAAAAAATTCCCCCAAAAAGCAAAAAACTGGTGAGTGGGCTCATTAAGTTCCAGTTTCTAAACCATCATGCAGTCAGAAGTATCCTGTTAGTGTCTTCTGTCATATAATGATGATCGATTTGAAAGTCTGGGCATGAACCTGTGCGCCCTCGGACATATGTGTCGAAAGTGTTGGATATGGGAGGGATGTGGATGTGAACATGCAACTTGAATCTGATAATGTTTAATTTAATGCATCAAAGGGGAAATGAGGTGAAAGTCGTCTTGATTGGTGAGCTCTGATGTTATCGTCCATCAGCACGACTGTAGTCAGAAGCCATCTGTTCAACATGTCGGCCTTGAAGCTTTGATTCTAATGAAGAATATATTTGTAAAGAAATGTCGGACATCTAAGAATTGAATACATTTTAAATGGTATGAAATGCATATTTCTGTTAATCATCACTGTTCTTAGACTACAAGACAAATGTTGTGGAAATGAGTCTTCGGTGGTCTTTATATTGATTAAGTTAATTTATTAAGCGCTGTGGTGCAGGAAATGCTTGTTAGGCTGGTAGGGCTGTGCGATATGACCAAAATCTCATATCCCGATATGAGACATTTATCATCCTGACAACTAAATATATCACAAAATTTTTACATTTTCTGTAAATTCTGTGAGTCTCGGGCAGCTCGACTTGGTTAAAGTGTTTTCAGCTGGGCGTGGTGTACCTGGAGTCGAGGCACGGCCGCGATTTTCATTGAGTATTTATTACACGGCGCGCAGCAGGGAAACGCCTGTTCTAAGGTTTATTTTTTAGTACCTGACGGCTCTTTTGTGTGATTCAGTTTATTTTGAAAAATCTGAACAGGATCTTCAACTTAATTATGAAAGGTTTATGTGGGGAAATAAACAAGCGGACGGCGGAGCCACGCAATGATTTTACCGTTGTTGTTGTTGCTAATGACAACGCTTAAAAACAGCCACTTGTCCATCTGTAGTGTGGTTATATTAAATATAAGAGAAAGAGAGAACTTCAAGAACTTCATCAAAACAATGAAAATTTTTGCTGTCAACAGTTTATTTTGCGATACCACGAAACAAACAATAGCGTAACATGAAACGACAGATGTTTCATCTGATGTATCTCGTTATAGCGAACAGCCCAATAGGGCTAGACATGCCAGCCGATGTTATACATGAGATTCAAAATATTTTCCAAACAGACTTGATGATGTTGTGCTTGTGCCATATCTGTGGTTAAACAGTATCTATAATGGTTCATGGAAATAAAGATTCTTGGAAGAAAAACATTTGACTTGTGATCTGGACACTAAATGTTAATGCCACACAACTCTGTTTGGTTACATGTCTGACGAGCAGTCTCAACTCTGTCTCAGTCTGAGTCATCTGAAATCAACCTGCTCTTCAGTCAACAGACTGACTGCATGTTATTTCTAAATGGAGTAAATCAGTGTGAGAATATTAAATCATTCTAACCTGATTGTTTTGAACTGGAATAACATTATATGAGGGTAACGAGTGTCACAACCGGCTCAGGCTGGTTGTTGCTGCTGCCATTGACCGATGCTGTAGCCAGTAAATGTGTGCCTGTGTATACACATAGACGGGTAAAGTAGAGTAAACCTTTTGCAATATGCAAATTCTGAGAGGTTCACATTTGAATCCTTAATCATTAAACATTTGTTTTGATTTTGTGTGTGTTGGTGTGTGTGCGTGTGTACTTTGTGGTCCTCTGTTGACAAAACACTGCCACGCTGCAGATTGAACGTGCTGTTAATCAGTATGGACGTGACTAGGTGAAAGTTCACCAAGTGTAAACTTTGCCTGTTCATCTGCCTGGCTCTTTTGTAGTCGCACAGCTCATGTGTCAATTTCTAAATGTTGGATGCCTTTTACTCTGCAGGTGAGATGGAAACGGAGAGTCAACCCAAGAGGCTCTTCCAGGGCACCACCACCATGCTGTCCTCGGATGTCTCCAACCTGTCAGATCTCAGCTCCTGGTAAGTAACTCTCAGGCCCATCAACAAATAAGAAGCTGCTTAGATAATGATGAGCTTTTGAGTGCTGAGGCAGGTAGGCAGACACACTGGCTGTAAAAGCCAAGCTTGATTACTAGTCACCATCTCGTAAATGGGGAAAAACAAGGAAACCCCTACATGAAGAGGATTTGAGTAATTAATAGGGGATTTTATATAGCCTTGTTGATCCTGATCTAAATCAAATGTCAGTCACCTCACTGGCAGCAGTTTTTTTTTATTTAAGAACTATTTACTTCCATAGAAATCGAAGTATATTGATTCTGGGGCGATTCTGTCTCAAAGTTGAGTCAGTGTGAGTGCTGACATTTGAGATTTGAGCAGTGCATTCATTCAGGGTGAATTAGTTATGCAAGCTTTTCTGAAGACTACCTTTTTCTTCCCTCTCAGTCACTCTCCAGATTTACTGGATGGAAGCCTCAGCAGCGTGGGCTCCTCCACCGACTCGCCAGGCAAAATGGAGGGAGTGTCTCCTTCCTCGTCCAGCAACTCACCCTTTGCTTCTCTCCAGGATTTGTCTCCCAAATGAGCATGGGATATCTAAGACTATGGGGGGGGAAAGAAAAGAGTGGAAAAGACTTCTCTCCAGGGAACCGGTTTCCTTTTCAGACCCTTCACATCGCCAACTACATTTCCTTCAAGTGGAGTTTTCCCCACACTTTCTTCTGACTGGCTGTTTTTATGGCTGCCTCTTATGGAGGGTCTCGATTTTAAGGAGACTACAGCCATGGATGTATTTGTGTAAGAGGTAATCCTAGTAAAACTAGGACTGAGGGAAGTCGCTGCGCGCACCAGCTGCTAATTGATCTTGGATGGTGCCAGCCTTCGTAGGGATACTAATAGGTGGCTGTTGTATAAATCTGTCCTGCCAGTTCCCCTCACCAGAGAGAGAGAGAGACATTGAGCACTGGACATATAAAGACTACTTGGATGTGTGCATTTCCCTGTTTTTGTGCTGGAAAATGTCTGGCCTACTGGCCTTGGTGTGCGCACAGTCTGCAGATTTTGTAAGAAAATATTTAACTTATTGTTTTCCTGCTGCCTGAGCAGATATTCTAAATATTTTTATGGTATAGGCTGTGAACTGTGGTGTTTGCTTTTTTTTTTTTTTTTTTTTTTTTTTTCTCTTCCCTCCCCTTCAGCTCCAAAAAAAAGATTTGCTGCTACTTTAATTGGTAATTCTGAGCAATTAACGCACCCAGTGGTAAATCATGATCATTCCTGGTAGTCTCAACACTAAAAGTTCCTGTGTTCTTACCAGGATGATTTTTGTAGATAAAAGTATGAAAGTATGACTTTTTTTTTTTTCTTCCCCCTTGTTCCTTCTGGCAAAGTGTTCTTATTTATGGACAACACATTTGTTATAAAATTGGATTCGTTCTATCTGCAGTAAACAATCTGTGCTGTCATCAACACCAAATCAAGTGACTCCTGGAACACGAGGCAAAAAAAACAGCACCATCACATTGTGAGTAAAGAGACTGCTCTTTCTGCTGTGGTTACACTTTTTTCTTCCTTTTTTTTTTTTTTTTCTCTCTCTCTCAACACGTATTGCACAGGATGCTTGGTCCTGTAGTGTTTCAGCCTGTGTGAGTCTTAAGCAGGAAACAACTAAATTTGAAGAAGAAAAAAGTCTGACTACAATATGTAGAGGTTAAAGCCTGCACTGTGATATTTGCACCTAAATTTGGTTTCATTTGTCCTGACCCCAGTGTTCATATCCATCTGTATAACTCGATACTTCCGAACCCCTCTGTGGCTCTGTAACCTTAAATGTTTATGTACAAAAAGGAAGTGATTGTAAATCATTTTATGGAAGTGTGCCCTTTTAATTTAAACAAGTGTGGTTGCAGTTCACTTACTGAATGTTTTTTTTCTCTCTTCCCCCCCCCCCCCCCCTTTTTTTTTTTTTTCTTTAATACAAATAGGAAAATGTTGGGGGTTTCTGCTTTGTTTTTGTTCCCTTCACGATGCGTTTTTTTTCTTCTGCTCATTTTATGAAGTGTTCAGGGCATGAACTTAGCAAATGATATGCTATACTGTATGTCTGTAATAGAGGCTGTAATCTGCTCGTCTTTTGTGACTGCTATTGTAGCGGACATCAGGAGTAAATAAATTATTTCATTATGCTTTTGTATCAGTGTTTTCTTCTGTATTAGCGCTCCTATATGGAAGACCAAAACTACCAAAATAAAAATATTATTAAAAATATATTAGTCCAATGGAAATTGGAGTTTGTGGGGTTTTTCTCAGTTTGACTGCCAAAAATCCAGGAAAAATAAGGAATGAATTAAAGAAATATCCAATCAAATGCACTGGATCTATTTAAAAATCCATATAAAAATAATGTGTGGGGAAAATGGGAAATGATAAATATAGGAAAACAAACATATGGAAATGGAAAAGTTTAATCTGAATGGCAAGTTTCACATTTCATCAATTACGGTACCAGTATTTTTATAGGACATTTCGTGCATTTATTTTTACTACCTTTTTTTGGAGTCAATTATTGATTTTTCTCAGTTTTAGTACTTCATAAACCAAAACATACAAATTAAATGCGGATGCATCAAGAAGCACGACAGTGTTACCAGTTCTTCTAGAAGTAAACCATATTGCTAAAAGTATTCACTCGTCTACCTTCACATATTAACTTGAGTGACATCTGATTCTTAATCCATAGGATTTAATGATATAGTGATAACAGCTTCAACTCTTTAGGAGTGAGTTTATGGAAACGTTTTACCATTCTCCCAGAAGCACATTTAAAAATAAACTATTTATATAGCACTTTTCAAAACAGAGTTCAAAGTGCTTCACGTTTTTGAGGACACTGATGTTGGACGAGGAGGCTGTGTGCCTCAGCATCCACTGACACCACTCTGTGATTCTACTGTTGCTGTTGTTCCCAGTTGCTTCCACTTATACCACTAACAGTTGCAGTCATGGAAATGTCCATGGAAGTGATTGGAACCCTGAATTCGCTCACAATTCAGTGATTTGGATGGGTGAGTGAATACTTTTGGGAATGTAGTGCAAGTCTCACTGCTGCTATACTTGGGATCATTTTCCTGGTGCATGACCCACTTTCAGCCAAGCTTTACCTTTCAGACAGATTGACTCTAGAATACTTTGGTATACAAAGGAGTTCATAGTTGTAACGATAGTTAGTTGGTAGTAAGGGGCCCAAAGTGTGCCAAAAACATTGCCCAACTGTTTTTAGCCAACCTATAATTATGTAGCCTAATAGTTGCAGGGACATTTATCAAAATTTAGCTCAAAATGCCTCAACAGTGACATCTGCAGACTAGAGGGGGAAGAGCCTGCATGAGTGTGGGCAGAGAAAAGGACAGCAGGAGCCTGACCTCTGCAGGATGGGATCTCTCATTTTATTTTAATGCACTTCAGTTTTTTTCATGCTGATGCTTGTTGTACCACATGGTAACAATGTGCACAACCTAAAGTCAGTATCTGCAGTTGTGATAATAGTATTATTATTAATATATTGTTATTATTATATGTAAATGTTTGTTTATTAGAATAAGATCGAACGCTCTGAAAATTAACTAAGAAAAGATGGCAACAGGTAATTTCCTAGTAATTAATCTATTTATTATTTGAGGCATTAAGATTGTGCTGTGGTGTTTACAGGATACACGCTGGGATTCCCCTCCAGGCTTTTTAAAGGGAAGCATAAATGCTGAGATGAAATCTGTTTTGTTTCTCTTCGAAGGTTTTGGGAGTTCAAACTGCAAAATTTTGATGAATAAGAAGCTGAAACAAAACATCCAAGGTCCATCCATATCCTGTAGTAATTTGCAGATTTTCTTTCAAATTATGTTTATTACATTATGTTCTGTTTCAAGCCCAGATATACTTGAAGTTTCAGTGAGTCCGTTTTGAGAAGGAGTTTGTACCAGTTAAACTATGTTTCGGTATCTCAGTTTTGTTTGAATAGCTTGAAGTAAAAATGATAAAACACAGGGCTCCACACTGCTGGCTCTGCAGGAAGTGGTGAGAGTTCTCAGAATCCTTCTGATCACTGCATCTCAGATTTTGAATAAACTTTCCACTGATGTTAGAAAGGCCACTTTGAATCGAATCCCTGCCACTCACACAGCAACATAAAGCCAGGCCATTGTGTCCCGCTCCATCAGA
This sequence comes from Simochromis diagramma, assembly GCF_900408965.1. Lineage (NCBI taxonomy): Eukaryota > Metazoa > Chordata > Actinopteri > Cichliformes > Cichlidae > Simochromis > Simochromis diagramma. The sequence goes on from NW_024387477.1 coordinate 3,377,335, forward strand.
GATCACATGGTCCAGGCCATCCTGACAGGAATCAGAGAGATGTACACACACAGCAAACTTTGCACAGGTGCTGCTCATTAAAACTGTCGATGTAACAGTGAAAGTTTGCATGCTCCCTAATTACACCTGAAACTTTTGCTTTGGTGGATCAAGTTTGAGTCACTGAACTTTGTTTTCAAGACAGTCCCTCAATAATCAGTCAATCATAGTTCATTTTTGTTCTTTTCGTTTTTGTCGGGACACTTTAGATAGTGGTGTCCAAGATGAAATATTCACAGACGCTTTGGGTGGCTTAAAATATTCTTCCTTAGATGTGATTAAAAACACAAGTTGAAATAAGTATTTGTGCCGTTAACATGTGTCCACGTGGGGATGATGACTGTGGAGAAATGACTGTACTAGAAAAAAACGTAGGTTACTGGATGCAACAAGTTTATAATAGTCCTTCACACCGTTTGTTTGGGGCCAGACTTTACTCTGTGGTGGCTTTGATCACCTCTTCTCACTCCTGGTTGTATTTAGCTGTGTTTTGTTAATATTTATGTAATTTCATAGTACTTTACTTTTATTAATATCTTAATATTTCATAGAACAATGTGTGCATAATGTCTTGCATGCCATCAGACAACCCTGTGCATGCGTATCCTCCAGCATCTTTGCTGCTGGAAAATGCTTCCACAGATTTCAGTTCAGCATTCTCTTGAGTGTCACGTCCCTCTCTGTATAATTTCTTCAGTGTTATTTCTCTGCCTTATTTACAGCTTTAGAGGCAACTGGTTCCCAAGCAGCTGCACATCATGTTGCTTTAAGATGACACCCCTCCCCTGAGGGAGACCGCTGGATTATTTTCAGGCACCATCATTGCAAAACTAACAGGAGCTTTATTGTCCTGTTCTGTGCCGTGTGCTTTCCTGACACAACATGTAATGTGTAAAAAATAAAACAGAATCTATCTTTGAACATGACACACTACAGCTGTATTGAGACTTTATTAAACATTTGATAAAGCACGGCAAGCGAACCATTCTTCTTTCAAGAGGAGATCCCTCCTTTGGTGACAGGTAGAAGTATCTTACTGCTAACAAACTTAAAGCCCACTCATACAAAGTATCCACACATGCAAGGAACAGCATTTAGTCTTCAGTCTACTCTAAAAAGCTTTAAAAAAACATCAATTTAATAATGGTAACAGGTAACAAAACTTTAATGGCTTTATATACAAGTGCCGCGTTTGCATGTTGATTCCTTCACACTGAAATGACCACTTTCTTTCACATAATGGCAACAGAGTTACAGACAATATGTGAGGCCAAACAACAGCAAACGGCCTCACGCTTCTTCACAGGCCCTTTATCTCAGGGACAGCTCCCCTCACTCTGACCTTACACACGACAGCTCTTCCCATTTACGTCACTTTAGTTCCGTGTATGTATTAACACAAATGTGTAGATTTGAAAACAAGTATGCTAAAATGTATTTTTCAGAGGATGAGGTAATCGAATAAGTACCCCTGTTCCCCTGCTGTCAGCTCTACTTTTTTTTACTCATAGTAGTGCCTCTGGTGGGAGAACATTCTCTTCATGTTTCTGTTTCTTTTCTTCCCTCCTTTCGGCTCACGGCACTTCATGTGCGTAGGATGACCATTGTAAGAAGCCCTAAAATATGACAAGAAATAACACCGGGTATTATAAACTTCATCACATGCTTTGTCAAAACAAACAGCCTGGTTCTCATTTCAGAATGGAACATGCAACTTCCTTCTGTTTTTACTCACCGAGAACATAAGCAGCTACAAGTTTCTTGTTAACACTTAAGTGGAGGTAGACAGGCACAGTAGATTCTTGCTCCCCCAGTGTCGGGAGCATCAGGGCGGCCATACACACCAGCCCAAGCAGTACTGTCAACAGACTGGGTCCTCCAGCAACAGGACGGCTCTCTGCAAGTGTCACATACACACAAATAAACACACTTAGATTGAGTGCAATCGCATGTGTAACTCAGAAAAAGCCTGGTAATTTACCAAACTAACTTAAACTGCTTCCATTTAAGTCTGAAGGGGGACCCAATAGCAATATACAGCAGATTATGTGGCACTAAATTAATGTGGGTATAATTAAGAATATTATTTAAAACAAAGCAACACAGGGTTGGAAAAACAATAATAAAATTAGAATAAGCGATATCGCTTGAAATGCTCACCAATTGAATTTTGTGATAATTTGGCTCCATCTAGAGGCAGTTTCACACAGCAGCGATTTCCCCTCTTTTTCCTACCTGTCTGGAATGCAGTCTGTTCAAAAAACTCGCTGTCAGCAATTCGGCGTTCCTCATCTTGGGGCCGGGGGCTAGGCGGGTCCTGTGAGGCAGAGGGACGGAGAGTGGCCGTCACCTCTTTGCGGCCCAGAGCTTTCCGCTGACTCTGCTCTGACACCTGCAGCCGGAACTTGTCGTAGACCCCATAATGGCACGCGCGCACATCTCGGTGTCGGATTACTCTGCGTGGATGCAGAAAGTTAGCTGTACAGACAGCAATAAATTAATCAATCTGCTAGTTTAGGTTCACCAAAGCGTGAACTAACTCACATATCAACGCAACACTGAGGCTTGACGGCTCCAGTTGCATCCACCACGGTGTACTTGTTTGGCGCTGTGCACAGCACTGACAACGAAGAAAACAATACACGACGTAGCCATGTGATTGGAGATGAAAAATGAACATAACAATTATACGTAAACACAGAGATGTTGTTTCGATCTGCTCACTGACCTTTAAACTTGAGGGCGAACTCATAGGGATTGTAGAGCGTGAGCACCTGTTTGTGAGACGACTGATCATCGGCATAGAAGACGAGCTCATTGGGGAACACGAACACGGGAAGGCTTCCTCCCACCAGCTCTGGCGGTCGATGCTGCTGCTGCTGCATTGGCTCCCGCTGAGCTCTACCCTCTGCCCAGGCCCCGCCAACTCTTCTCTAGCAACTCTCAAGCTTTGTGAGCTCCCTTCAGGTGAACAGCACTTCCCACTCTCAGCTCCTTAGGGCCATGACATGATACTGTGAAGAGACACAAGTGATGAAATGCAAAATACGCCAAGAGGCAACAGCCTGTCACTCTTTTACATTTTATGAAACTCTAATAGGTTAGTAATAGTGTAGTGGTAATACATTTCTTTCATTTATTCATATATCTCCTATAGCTTCTAGTTACCTTACACTTTACTGTGCCTATTTGTTTACTTTAGTGACTCGAAGGCAAGTTTCTGCCCACCTCTTAGATGCTTTGTCTGTTTAGCTTCTCCCCCACCTCTGTGGGTTCACACCCTCTGTTTCCTCACCCCCCACTGCATAACAAAGAGTGAAGCCATCCCCCGCCAACAAATGTTAACCCACCCCCATAGCCTTCATTTTATTATGATATTCTAGTATATTTAAAAGTACATTTAAACACTTATAACTTAATTAGATTCTAGATTTACTCTGTTTTTAAATACTCTGTATTTAAAGCAAAAAATATAATTATATCACTTACGTGATTAAAAAAATTAGAATGTTAGACTCATCTAAATGTTTTAGTTTAGTCTGTTTTTTAAATTTAACAGTGTAATAAGATATTTACATTGATAAACATTAAAACCTTTTCTAAACCACCTAAACCCATGTCTTTAAAACTTGAGCACAGCAAGGTTTTGTTATATACTGATAATCCTACATGTGCTATATTTTAACGCGACGTGTATTTTTAAAGGCAAATACTTGAAACAAAACTCAGACCTTAATGATAAGCGAGAAAGCTAAGGCAATTTCATTGGTACAACTTTTTATTAAAGGCAAACAAAGTTAAAGTGAACTCCATGTGCCTGGTCACGTGGCCCTTTGTGTTTACATGGTAACGGAAGAGCTCGAGGAGCGAGACCTGTGGTGTCGTAACACTTTTTATTTTCTACGTATTGTTTGCTCCACGTCAGAAAAACACAATAAAATCACTACATTTGAAGCACTATGCTGCGAAGTCACTTTCAGTATATGAGATATGACATGTTATTAAGTTATCTAGATTTCTTTAGCATTTCGTTAGTGTATATAAACTCAAAACTGCCTTTAAAGCACAGGTAACAACGTAAACAGACACCAGAAATTGGTTTTTCGTTGAATATTTGACATAAATCTATAACAACTGTGATTTTAAATTAATACGGTGCCCATTATTAAGTAATACCGATGGTATAACATGTTCTTTATCTGCTCGTGTAATAACACATATTTTCACTGTAATGCTAACGGTGTTCAATACTGATGGCTAGCGTTAGCCGGCTAAGAAAACCCAGCTGATAGCAAATTGCCTCTTAAACCTTGTCTACACGCAGTGTCACTTCAGAAAGCAAAGCGCAGATTTATTTAATTTCAATAACAAGTCAGAGTGAAACTTTACCTTGTTGTCAGCACACGGGTTCGTGAAACGTTGGAGCTGTAAACGAGATCTGTGCTTCTGCTCCCACCCTGTTGTTGTTGCTCCTCAAGCCTTTTTTTTCTTTGTGAATAATTGTACTGCAGACCTCGCGGTGCATGCTGGGATGGCAGAAGGCGAGTACATGAGAACGTAAATGTTCTCCCAGCACGCGGGCTAACGTGTTTATTACAATTTCACAACGTTTGGATCGGAGCAGAGAAAACTTTATCCCCCAGGCATAATTTAATTATATTTGCAGAATGCTTTGACAACATAACTGCTGTGAAAAAATGTGCTCAGATGTAAAGTATACTCACACTTTCCTAGTGCAATAAATTGTTTTCTTTAGCATATAACGTATAAATAGGCCAACTGAAAACAAGAAATAGCCTGTTTTAAACTTCCACCAGGCATGAGGTATTTTTCTTAACTGCTGGTATAAAGTTTTAAAACTTACTGTAATTTGATTTTTCCGTTATTCCTTAATATCATGGTAGCATCGAAGCACACTATTGTGACTTCAGTATTGTGGGAGTTACCACCATTACGGCCAAACGATACAAAAAACACGGTTCGGTAGCGATAATTATTTTCCCGCTGTGGTATTTGCAAACTCAAGCATGCATGTGTAAGTTTCTTCCCCAGTTTTTGTTGTTTTAGTTAACAAGGTCATGTAACTACATGCGTTGCTATTACGTTAGTCAGAAGGACGGAGCCTTTGACACGTCTTGAACGCAGCAAAAGAATCACATCTGTGGGCGCGCGTGTGAGGTTGTGATGGGGCGGGAGGGAGACGGTGCAAGCGGCAAGAAATTTCAGGTCTAAGAATATAATTCTCACACTGCAACAAACAGTTATGTGGCTTCAAACTAGCCTCAAGGGACCACAGATACGAGGGCATTATACCACGCTTTTGAATAACCACCCCCAACACCAGGAGACTGACAAACTGTACTCACGAGCCATTTCGACTTCGTTATATCTGTGCTTGAGGGGGCGTGGTCATTCCCATCCGACTCAGCCAATGGCGTCGCACTGAAAGGAGCTGGGCGTTCCATTCGGTTAGGAGCAGAAGTTGAACAGCGCGAGCCGAGACAGAGCTCTAGAAAGGCAGATAGGGAGAGGGCAGAGGCAACGGCCCTCTACTGGAGGGGGGGCTTATTATAACAAATATATACACACATGTGTGAACTGTTGGGCTGCACGATAGGTCATATGTGGATAATAGTTATTTTAGAAAAGCATATAACTGCGGCTTTACATTTAAAATGCCTATTTTACTTTTCCTGTTAGACACGTCCGCCTCTATGAATCAGCGCACTTATTTGGGTACGACGTATCTGGACGTTGCTAAAGGCGCGGTTGAGGTCTTTATGAAGGTAAATAATGATTTTACCCCGACCTTTTTCAGCACGTATGCACCTTTGGTTAGCTTAGGGTTCCTTGGGGAAGATAGGTCAAAATTAATATATGTTGTTTTGGTTTTCTTTTTTGACAGCTGCGTGCCCGAGACCCGGCTAGTAGAGGCGACAGGTACATGCTAGTTACATTCGATGATCCACCATACGGAGTGAAGGTAATTAGCAACTGATGCCATTTTTACATTTTACAAGCCGTTCGTATTTTTCTGTCAGTGAGATTTTATTGTCCTTCTGGTTTGTAGTCAGTGTTGGGCGGCTTCCCGGTGGCAAAAAACGGCAAATTAGTGCTCCAAATACTGACAAACGCGGAGCTGCACTGCCTCCGAACATCCAGCAGACATTTTGCTTTTGTGTTGAGAAAAGTCTCGGGCGTTGAGATGGAGGCGTGGAGATTTATTATCAGCTATGACGTCGCTCTTTTTTTAATATAACAACGTGTAGACTGGTCAAAGAGCCCGCCGATCACTTTTTACCCCGCCCCTTGCATCAGTCACGCATCGCCATTGGCCAATCTGGGCTGAAAGTTGATAAGCCCTCTTCATCATGAGATCTCTTTTTTTTGTATTTTTATGAGTTTGCTCATGTTCTCATTATTCATATTATAATTATTTGTCATCCCGATACGAGTGATCGTCATGTCCTTGCATAGGAGCAGTAGTTTTCATACATGCACAGACACACAGGAACAAATAAATACAGCGTGGGAATCACTGTGATCATTTCACGGGGTTAATATCAACAAAGGTTTCCTGACTATAATCTATTGACATGTTTTATGACCAGACACATATCTCCATCTGATCTTTTCATTCCCAATAAAATACAATCCACATGAACCCCTAAGGTCCCTGGTGTGCTTCAGTGGCTGCTCTCTACACTATATTAGGTCTCTCCAGGCTTCCATAACTCTGTCTACAAACCACACTCTACTACTCAACACAGCGTGCAGGGAGCTTACTCCGTCTTGTGCCATCAATGCCTGGAGAAAACAGAATAGTTTGCATGCCTCACTACCAAGAAGCAAAATGCTCAAAGCTGAAGAGTTAATAAATGTACAAAAGCATATGTTAGAAAGCATCGCTCAGCTCACAGTGTGATGACAAATTACTTCCACATTTCAGTTCTTTATAATCCTCTCAAAAGCTGAGTTACTGTTTACTCTGAACTGTTCAAACAGCAGCGGTGTTTTTAAAGACACTGAAACCAGAAGTGAGATTCTGAAATCATATCTCATGATAATTAAATGCAAACTATGTGATACAATATTTTATGCTCCATCTTCATATGCCCAGTCATTTGGATAATATACTTAAAATCATTATTTATTATTCAAACTAATTCAAGGTTTCAAAAAAGCTTATTTTAAATTTAAAACATTCAACTCACTACTATTAATCTAGTTATACTTTTGACTACTGTGTAATTACTTTTTCGCCAGAATGCTAATTTTTATACTTCTGTAACTTTATCGTCTTGTGAAATAGGTTGTAAAATGTAGTGAAGATGGGCAGCTCGGAATTTTTTGTTTTCCTGTTACAAAATGTCTGTCACAATTAGCAGCTGTTTGGTTTAACCCAGTAAACTTCTTTTCTATTGGCATATTTAGAGGTTTAAAAAAATAAAAAATTCATATACAAGCAATATGTGTTAAGTAACACAGCAACAGTTTGGATGGGATAATGGAAGCAAGTACAAAGTGCAAGTTTACACAATATCAGTTTATTTGTACTTATAAAATCATGCATTTTTAAAAATGGCATTTATTTCAGTAAAGCATACAGCTACAATTTCTTATTCATGCATATTAATGTGTCATGTATAAGCGATGCGATGTATGCCATTTGCTGTTACTGATGCTACACCCTACACATATTTCATGCATACTATACAGGGAGTGCAGAATTATTAGGCAAGTTGTATTTTTGAGGAATAATTGTATTATTGAACAACAACCATGTTCTCAATGAACCCAAAAAACTCATTAATATCAAAGCTGAATGTTTTTGGAAGTAGTTTTTAGTTTGTTTTTAGTTTTAGCTATTTTAGGGGGATATCTGTGTGTGCAGGTGACTATTACCGTGCATAATTATTAGGCAACTTAACAAAAAACAAATATATACCCATTTCAATTATTTATTTTTACCAGTGAAACCAATATAACATCTCCACATTCACAAATATACGTTTCTGACATTCGAAAACAAAACAAAAACAAATCAGCGACCAATATAGCCACCTTTCTTTGCAAGGACACTCAAAAGCCTGCCATCCATGGATTCTGTCAGTGTTTTGATCTGTTCACCATCAACATTGCGTGCAGCAGCAACCACAGCCTCCCAGACACTGTTCAGAGAGGTGTACTGTTTTCGCTCCTTGTAAATCTCACATTTGATGATGGACCACAGGTTCTCAATGGGGTTCAGATCAGGTGAACAAGGTGGCCATGTCATTATTTTTCCTTCTTTTATACCCTTTCTTGTGGAGTACTTGGACGCGTGTGATGGAGCATTGTCCTGCATGAAAATCATGTTTTTTTTGAAGGATGCAGACTTCTTCCTGTACCACTGCTTGAAGAAGGTGTCTTCCAGAAACTGGCAGTAGGACTGGGAGTTGAGCTTGACTCCATCCTCAACCCGAAAAAGCCCCACAAGCTCATCTTTGATGATACCAGCCCAAACCAGTACTCCACCTCCACCTTGCTGGCGTCTGAGTCGGACTGGAGCTCTCTGCCCTTTACCAATCCAGCCACGGGCCCATCCATCTGGCCCATCAAGACTCACTCTCATTTCATCAGTCCATAAAACCTTAGAAAAATCAGTCTTGAGATATTTCTTGGCCCAGTCTTGACGTTTCAGCTTGTGTGTCTTGTTCAGTGGTGGTCGTCTTTCAGCCTTTCTTACCTTGGCCATGTCTCTGAGTATTGCACACCTTGTGCTTTTGGGCACTCCAGTGATGTTGCAGCTCTGAAATATGGCCAAACTGGTGGCAAGTGGCATCTTGGCAGCTGCACGCTTGACCTTTCTCAGTTCATGGGCAGTTATTTTGCGTCTTGGTTTTTCCACACGCTTCTTGCGACCCTGTTGACTATTTTGAATGAAACGCTTGATTGTTCGATGATCACGCTTCAGAAGCTTTGCAATTTTGAGACTGCTGCATCCCTCCGCAAGATATCTCACTGTTTTTGACTTTTCTGAGCCTGTCAAGTCCTTCTTTTGACCCATTTTGCCAAAGGAAAGGACGTTGCCTAATAATTATGCACACCTGATATAGGGTGTTGATGTCATTAGACCACACCCCTTCTCATTACAGAGATGCACATCACCTAATATGCTTAATTGGTAGTAGGCTTTCGAGCCTATACAGCTTGGAGTAAGACAACATGCATGAAGAGGATGATGTGGACAAAATACTCATTTGCCTAATAATTCTGCACTCCCTGTATGCATGAAATATATAGAAGTAAAAAAAATTTTAATATGGTAAAGGATTTTTTGCATTTGCTGTTGCATCACTTAAGTTATGCACTACATAATTTTTCTGACAAACATGCTACAAACTTTACCCGAGTCATTTAGACAGCCGTTAGCACATGATTCTCCTTATGGGGACCTGATATGTTTAATATGCTGCTGAGAATATAGCCCAGAAGAAGCGTAGTATAGCTTTTATTTTGCAAAGATGAGTGATTTCTTGATCAGATATTTTTTATTATTTTGTTGTTTCAGCAACATTACATTTAAAAACTGTACTTCTGAGTTAAAATATATATTTATAATTTTAATAAATGACAAATTAAAAAGGCATCAACATTTTTTTGTATCGAGAAAAAAAAAATCGAACCGTGACACCAAAGTATCGAACCGAACTGAACCGTGAATTTTGTGTATCGTTTCACCCCTAATATATATATATATATATATATATATATATATATATATATATATATATATGTGTGTATATATATACATACATATATGTGTGTGTGTATATATATATATATATATATGTATATACGTATATGTGTGTGTGTGTGTGTGTGTGTTCGGATGACTGCTACAAAGATGAAGATGGGCTCTTTCTCTTCGTTGACCTTCATATTAAAATAAGGCAAAAAGACCATTTTTAGCTCACGTCTCTCTGTCCACCTCTGCAGCTCATATTGAGACAAAAGCTCAGGCTTCAGACTCCAGGATGATGTGAATTTTATACTTTTGATAAAATTAAAAAGAAACTACAATTTTTTAAAAACAATATAAAAGCTGTATGTCAATTTAAAGCTCTCACAATCAGTAATCAAAATTAACTGAACAATTAATAACCAAGTGTGATGGTAAAGGTGGCACTAACAGCGGCTCTGTATGATGTCAGTGAGCTCATATCTCCAATCCAGTCTTTAAGTGATGACGTATGAAACCTGCTTCTTTCCAAACTACTCTGCGTTTATTAAGGCTGTTGTGTTTTACACATTAACTTTTATCGAGTGGAAAAAAGTTAGCGTTCATCCTCCAGCTTCACTGTGTTTATATTATGCTAACATGTGTAGCTAGACACCACGTAGCACATTATTATATACCAGCTAGTCCAACTTCAGTAACCCTACAAACGTCACTGCTGATTAGTTTTCTGTCTTCATTTATGTTGGAAGTGATAGCAGAGCTGTACGTTTGAATTTCTTTCAGAAATCTCTCAGTCAGAACATGCTATACCATGTTTAGGTGGAAACTAGCGAGCTAACTTCCTGCTAACTTCTAAATCTGTTAAATTGAATAAATTCTATTTTCATGGATGCCTGGATGTAGGGCTGCTCAATTAATCGAATTGTAATCACGATTACGATCTGGGCTTTCAGCGATCATTAAAAATGACTGAGCCAATTATTAGCCCCTCCCTCGTACTTTACTCTCGCGCTGCTCCGTGTGGCAAATCCCCTGGCAAAAATGATAATCACGATTATTTTCACTGAAATTGAGATCTCGATTATTTGACGATATTTATTTAACAATAACAATGTATTGAATAATGACTTTAAAGATTGTCAAAAAATAATATAAAATAGTATGCAAATACTGATAACAGTGCAAATGTTCGCAATATAAAAAATAAATGAAAAATGTAAACATCTATGTTTAGTGAACTTTGCAGTGTTGCTCTGTGGTGCAGCTACGACACTGTAGCAAAGTTTACACACTATGTCTACTTGATCCACGTCTGACTCCGCGAATCCATAATGTTTCCACACCACTGAAGTTTTTTTAGCTCTCTTTTCAACCAACAGCAGTCACTCTCCTCTCCAAATAACTTCTGCTTAGCTTTCCGAGCTTCCCTCGGGTCCTCTTAATCAGCGGTCCCCAACCCCAGCGTTATTTTGTTATCGTTTTTCGTTAACAAAATAAAAATAATTTTCGTTACTCGGTTTTCCTTGGTCTTTTCGTGTTATGAATAAATTTTCTTTTTTTCGGTACCGGTACTAGTTTTATTTTGTTGTATTTATCCGCGACACCTTAAAGGCCGGTCCATGAAAATATTGTCGGGCATAAACCGGTCCGTGGCGCAAAAAAGGTTTGGGACCGTTGCTCTTAATTGTTGTGACGCGTGTTCGAAATGCAGAGAGGTGCGCTCGATTTGCCACATGGAGCAGCGCGAGAGTAAAGTACGAGGGAGGGGCTAATAATCGGCTCAGTCATTTTTAATGATCGCTGAAAGCCCAGATCGTAATCGTGATTACAATTCGATTAATTGAGCAGCCCTATCTTAAACTGCTTATTTTAGAGCGTGAATGAAATGAAAGCCCCTGCCAAGGACCAGTATAAGTATTTTGAACTCTCTGTTAAAGCTGCATTGATGAATAATCCAAAATTAACTGATCGATTAATAACCAGTTCTAAAATAAGTCAAAGAATAAAAATATGAAGTTGGAAATGACCCTGATCTCATCTTATTAAATATTGTGTGTAATTTTCATATGGTTGTTATATTGCTATCTATAGGACTCAGATTATGCTACTTGTATTCACAGTATTCACCACTAGGGATGGTATCGTTTAGGTTTTATCCAATACCGGTGCCAAACCGGTACTTTTGAAATGGTGCCGGTGCTTAAACGGTGCTCAAACGGGGCTTAAAGAATGGAGAACACAAAATTGGTCCAAAAACTTCTCATGTTCAGCTGTTTTTTTGTAAAAAGATAACAATGTTAGCCTTTTCTGCAGCTATGGGGCATATCACTCTTGGCTGGAAGCAGTGCTTAAACAATGGAAAAAACACAAACTTTGTCCAAAATCCTCTAATGTTTAACTGTTTTCCACTTTTTCTTTGGTCATTTTAGCCTTTTTGGCCAGGGTGAAGGGAGTATCTGCCATCAAACAAGAAGACAGCCGCATGTAGCTATGATTATGTTTGCTAGTTCACCTTACATGCATTAATATAATAATGTGGTTAGCCTACTCAACGTAAATTAGACACGAACAACATTAAGCTACTCACGCAGAGAAGAACGGCTGCTACTGCCATCATCATCCGTCATCATTTCTGCTTCACTGGCAGGGCTAGGGACCAGGACTCTACTCTTCGGGTTCTTGGGGGATGTTGCTAACTCCGGGTCCGATAACAGGCACCACACCCGCAGTAGATGTGCTCGGTGTGAGGTCTCGCAGCAAGCTATCAAATACGGCGCATTTCTCGGCTTTTAAAAAAAACGTTATGCGTTGCCACGTGTTTCATCGGATTTGAGGTGTTAGCTCCTTTGACAGTATCACAGTATCAGCTTAAAGCACTTGTTGCAGGCTGCTGAGTTTGTATATTTTGCTGTGAAGTACAACCAGACTTTTGACCGCTTCGCCTTGGGCGTCTTTAATCTGTAGCTCTGCTCTAACAGAACGTACGTACCTGGACCCGCCTACTATCCTCGGAAATGTAAAATGATTGGCTAGAATCTAAAGTGTATCACAGCTCAGGAAAAAAAAGCACCGAAATAAAGCACCGAAATGTGCGCTGCTTTTCGGTCTGGTTACTACCGTTTATGTCAGAACCGATACCGGTACCCATCCCTATTCACCACCAGTTATAGATTAAAACAATCCAAAACATGATTCTCACCCCCCACCACTCAGAAGCACCCAGGTGCTGAAGTGCTTTTTCCTCATTCTAAAGTCTACCCTCAGCTTCATCCTGCTCTTCCTCTCTTTGTCTTTGTTGCTGTCCCCTCTTTTATTGCTTTCTTTGTGTGCCGAGGATTACGATAAAGGACAAGGTTATAGTGAACGGAGCTAGTCTGATTGCACAGTTACAGAAGCAATAAATTGTTGATGCAGAGGGAGAGAGAGATGAGGTTGGGTGGGAAGAAAATAGAAATATTCTGTAGTCTGAATTATTGAGTGCACACTAAGCCTTACACTTCTGTCAGGGATGATCGGTGTCTGGGTTACTTTGCTGCTAACCCTCTTGAGTGTTTTTAGTGAGGTTTTCTTGTATAACTGCCCAACATTCATCTAATGTCATTCACATAACAGTGTGCTGTGTAGAAATTCCATCTAAATTGTGGCTTTGGAGTCATATCTCATGTTAATCCAAAAATCTACCCACTGGCTTGATTCGAAGCATTCGTGTTCATCCCAGCAATTCAAGCTTCTTTTTTTTATTCTCTCTCTGTCTCTTCCCCTCCCTCTCCTAGCAAAGGAAGTGGTAAGCTTGCAGGTCATCCTTAGATTAAGCATGAATCTGCAGCGGTAAGGCACTTGACCCCGCTGGAGTAAAGTCCAAGTGCAGTTACACACTCACATCCTCTCTTAGCAGTATCTCTCTGTCACGGAGGACAGGCAGCGCTGGGAAGTGTATTTTTGGATGCTTGTCATGTATGAAATTAGACCTTTTCTGAAAGGCAACTTGCAGCTCAAACGTGGGTGTGAGTTTCAACAATATTATCTTCTATTTCCAGAACTTCACATTACCTGATCAAATTTTATAGTTACAATTACGCCACGGTGCAAAGAGTCAGTGAAACTGAAACTCCTCTTACCAAAGGGTCAGTTTGAGCTTTTCAGTGAACACAATTTGCTGTGGTTTTTTTTCTTCTTATAATGACTTGATCTAACTATGTGTGGGTGTGAGTCTTTTTTGCAGAACAGTGACTTCAGACCTCCTTCGCTACTGCTTGTGCCTTTAACACATGTCTCTGCACTGCTTGTGTTTCAGGCCGGCTGGAAGGAGAACCATGCCACTTTCATGTGCGAGCTGAAGAATCTGCAGGCGTCCGGGCTCACAACATTAGGACACGCTCTTCGCACCGCCTTCGACCTGCTTAACCTCAACCGCCTCATCTCGGGAATCGACAACTACGGGCAGGTGTGAAAGGTTTCAGAGTTATTGAAACGGAACTTGTTTCATTGTTTGTTATGGATGTTAACACAACACTGCATAGTTATTTTTTAAGCCCTTTTTCGAGCATCCATGTTCCCCACAGATTCATTCATAGGGAGAGCCACAGTACGCATGAGCAAAATCGCACTTCATGTTGTATACATCAAGTCTAGTAAAGCAAAATCCCAATTTATGTTTACATGATCTGCAAAAGTGGCCCAGATTATTGTGTGTAGTGTGAGGTTTATTTTCCTTGTTCCTCTTTTGTATAGTTTTCAGTTACTTGCAGTCTGTTTGTGATAATATGGCAACAAAATGTGACAAGTCAGGAAAAATCCCAAATCTGTTAGTGCTACATACTCAGAAATTTACAATAATTACGCATTACAGGGAGTGCAGAATTATTAGGCAAATGAGTATTTTGTCCACATCATCCTCTTCATGCATGTTGTCTTACTCCAAGCTGTATAGGCTCGAAAGCCTACTACCAATTAAGCATATTAGGTGATGTGCATCTCTGTAATGAGAAGGGGTGTGGTCTAATGACATCAACACCCTATATCAGGTGTGCATAATTATTAGGCAACGTCCTTTCCTTTGGCAAAATGGGTCAAAAGAAGGACTTGACAGGCTCAGAAAAGTCAAAAACAGTGAGATATCTTGCGGAGGGATGCAGCAGTCTCAAAATTGCAAAGCTTCTGAAGCGTGATCATCGAACAATCAAGCGTTTCATTCAAAATAGTCAACAGGGTCGCAAGAAGCATGTGGAAAAACCAAGGCGCAAAATAACTGCCCATGAACTGAGAAAAGTCAAGCGTGCAGCTGCCAAGATGCCACTTGCCACCAGTTTGGCCATATTTCAGAGCTGCAACATCACTGGAGTGCCCAAAAGCACAAGGTGTGCAATACTCAGAGACATGGCCAAGGTAAGAAAGGCTGAAAGACGACCACCACTGAACAAGACACACAAGCTGAAACGTCAAGACTGGGCCAAGAAATATCTCAAGACTGATTTTTCTAAGGTTTTATGGACTGATGAAATGAGAGTGAGTCTTGATGGGCCAGATGGATGGGCCCGTGGCTGGATTGGTAAAGGGCAGAGAGCTCCAGTCCGACTCAGACGCCAGCAAGGTGGAGGTGGAGTACTGGTTTGGGCTGGTATCACCAAAGATGAGCTTGTGGGGCCTTTTTGGGTTGAGGATGGAGTCAAGCTCAACTCCCAGTCCTACTGCCAGTTTCTGGAAGACACCTTCTTCAAGCAGTGGTACAGGAAGAAGTCTGCATCCTTCAAGAAAAACATGATTTTCATGCAGGACAATGCTCCATCACACGCGTCCAAGTACTCCACAGCGTGGCTGACAAGAAAGGGTATAAAAGAAGAAAAACTAATGACATGGCCCCCTTGTTCACCTGATCTGAACCCCATTGAGAACCTGTGGTCCATCATCAAATGTGAGATTTACAAGGAGCGAAAACAGTACACCTCTCTGAACAGTGTCTGGGAGGCTGTGGTTGCTGCTGCACGCAATGTTGATGGTGAACAGATCAAAACACTGACAGAATCCATGGATGGCAGGCTTTTGAGTGTCCTTGCAAAGAAAGGTGGCTATATTGGTCGCTGATTTGTTTTTGTTTTGTTTTTGAATGTCAGAAACGTATATTTGTGAATGTGGAGATGTTATATTGGTTTCACTGGTAAAAAATAAATAATTGAAATGGGTATATATTTGTTTTTTGTTAAGTTGCCTAATAATTATGCACAGTAATAGTCACCTGCACACACAGATATCCCCCTAAAATAGCTAAAACTAAAAACAAACTAAAAACTACTTCCAAAAACATTCAGCTTTGATATTAATGAGTTTTTTGTGTTCATTGAGAACATGGTTGTTGTTCAATAATAAAATTATTCCTCAAAAATACAACTTGCCTAATAATTCTGCACTCCCTGTAATGTCATCAATCTTAAATAGAAATTCAGAAACAGTGGTGTAAGTGTTGCAGGATGGTGATTTATCTGCAGAGTAATACAGGTGTAGAGCAACTTTGCTTTTATATCGGAATATACCCTATAGCTGGCAACCATTTGAGGCAAGTGTCCTATTGTAAAGAGACTTGTCACAGTAGGGTTGCGTAGACAGACTCACGCTGATTGCAATGCGTTGGCACTTTGTCTGCATTTCTAAATTAGACAGCAGTTATTTGTGAAGCTTTCACAGTGTGGCTGAGAGCGATTGCAGTCGGTCCCAATCAGATCCTGATGGTTTTGAGACAGGTACCCCACCAGGTGACTTATGCAATTCACTTTTGATAAAAAAGAAGTTGCTACAACTACTTGCAGTTTTTTCCAAAAGCAAAAATGTTGAGTGCAATCATCAGGCAACCAACTGTTTTTTTCCTATTCACAAGGAGGTTGCTGTCCTACTTTTACTTTCATGTGAATGAGCCGTTAATCATGAGTCTGAAATTACCTCACTCAACAGTACTGAGTGTCTCACCACAGGAATCTTGTGTAGTGGGGCTGACTGATGCAGTTAAAGTTGCCCATTAGTGCATGACGTCTTGGAGTTTGGGATGAAATCTGACTGAGTGAAGCCATTTACTGTATATCACATTTCCACCATCCTGTGCTCCGACTCTACATCTGCACAGACATTCATCAAAAAAATCGTCTCTCTTTCTTCTCATCCTCTCTGTCACCTGCTCACATACTGGCTCCCACTGAATATCAGCCTATAAATGAAACCAGAAACACAGGACTGTGACCAGATCACACTGGAATCTGTTACTGTTTGCTAGGGGAGAAAAAATCAGGACAACATAGTCAGTAGTCTATGTCATAGTCATAATCAATATTTTGCGTGGCAATATTGTAACAATACTAGACACCAAATATTGATATTTTATTAAGTAAAATGTGATATTTTTGATATATAATAGATATCATACCATGGAATATCAATATTTGCCTAATAGGAGGCAACGTTTCTGCAAACAGTTGCAGGCTGACTGATTGCAGTCGCTCTCAGAGACACTGTCATAGGTTTGCAAATAATTGCTGTCTAGTTTATAAATGCAGTGAGATAACACGTTGTCATTAGTCGGATTGAATCTTGGTAAATGAGCACAATTTGAGGGGACTTGACTCAACTGGCTGTATTCTGGTTATCTTCAAATAGAACAGGAACGTTTCAGAGTGCAAATTATATAAATTAATTTCTGTCTGTTTAGAAACGAACATATGTGGGATTTATGACACTTTATTACAGGTAATGGTTGTATTATCAGAAACATATTGGATGTATTCGACACCTTGAATCTGTTTTATGGCAGCATTTATAGCAGGTTTTAGTGACAGTGTCGGTGTGCTCGACAGTCTCATTTTACACCATGCCTCATATTATCATGTAGGAAATGTTTTAAACCTATTGATTTGATTTGATTTGATTTGATATACCTTTATTAGTCCCACAAGGGGAAATTTCATAATTTCATAAGGCTGCCGACCTATTGCACGCAATGGCGGCGCCATCTTACCCTCCGACCATACATACATGACACAAAACATCACATGGGGAAGACAGGTCAGAGTATAACATGGAAAAGCACAACATGAGGAAAGATAAGGAGATAAAAAAATAACTCCCCCCAGACTGAGCTCCAACAGGGAGATCAGTTTAAGAACAGAAAAAAACACCTCTGCACATAGCACATGAAAAAAAACTCTTAATACACCAAAGAAACACATGACAAGCAACAGGGGTGGGTAAAGGGTGAGAGACAGCCGATTTAGACAGTACATCCGGGCCTGCGTGCGCTGGTCTCCTTGATCCACCGTCAGCATCGGAAGGGAATAAGCGTCGAAGGCGTTTGGAAAGGGAGGGGGGATGAGTGTGTGCATATCAGTATATGTATGTGTGTGCGTGTCCAGAGGTCAGCTGAGACAGTGTCCTTCGCCCTGCTAGGCTAAGTAAACAGTCTTCCAGCCAACCCAGGTGGCCTTGCATGGAATGGGGAGAACAGTCTAAACACAGTTGTTATCAGGGTGTTTTTTGTTCGGCTCCAGCCTTGCGACCGCAGCTGGCGCCGAGAGGGTATCCGCATGAAGTGATGGTGCTTTTTACTTTAGTGCGAACAACTCATATGAATTTCAAAGCTGTTCTAACAGTCCAACACTGGTCTCTCAATCTCCCGTTGGAGAGCCGTGAGCTTTCTATGATGTTATCCAAACTTACGTTCCGCGATGTTGTCATTCTTTTTGCTCAAAGAGCAGGTTCTGAGAACTCACGACCGCAGTGCACTTCCCCAAGATGTGATCGAATTTGCCCTCAAAGGTGTTATTTGAGCTAGCCCCTCCAGATGTAATCCAGTTTTTCACTCAGAGGTCTTGTTCTGAGTATTCACGGCAGCCGTAAGCCTCTCCAAGATCTTCTCCGTGCTGCACTCAATGAGCCCATTTTGAGAAACTCACACCTTGTCCCATCATTTCAATCCCAGCGGGCAGCCTTGTGGGGGTTTGAACAGCTGGTTCCCCTCCTTAATTCTTCGATAAGCCAGGGCCAAGCCAGCTCCGATCAGCACGAACCCCGTTATCATGGTTCCGAATAGGTAGATATCTTCAGCACTCAGGCTCACCCGAGCCCAGACTTCTCGTTGAGAAGGGGTGTCAATTGCATTCAGAGACCAGTTGATCAAATCCATAATTCTCTTTTAGGTTTTAGAGAACAGACTGTGAGAGAGTGTTCCAGGGAAAAGTAATACAAAAAACACGAGACTAGACAAGGACATAAGAGGCTAAGCAGGGAAGCTAAGGGAGAGGAGGAGGAGGAGAGGAGAAAAGTGTGACCGCCTTCGTCAAGAGCAAGAGCAGAGATGCACTCTCGAACCTGAATTGATTAAGCACCGGAGGCATGCACAGTCTTAATCTTGTGCATTCCTACTGTTTAATGCATCTGCATGCAGTTCACAGCTTTTGTGGAGTTGAAGGTGGAAAAATGGATTCACACATTCTGCCCTTGTGTGTTTGTCTTAAAAAGAAATTATGGGACACAATAGTGCTTTTAACACACTGATGTAGTTTTGAATTGATTTTACCCTGTATGTTTTTTGATGTTTTAATTTAGGTTTGCTTGTTTAAGCTGCTCATGTACTAATCAGGTGACCAAGGGCAGGTCTACCAGAATAATGTGAAAGGAGACGTGGATTTTACTCATTTTAACTTTTAAAGAAAAGTACAAAAATGAATAGCGGAGTCTGATATGTGTTCATAACCGAGACATTTTATGGCTAAACCCAAATTAAGACGTAAGTTGGAGTAAATGTAACTGAAGTAATAAGAGGAAGACATCATGTACCTGGAGACAACATGGAGAATAGAGACTTTTGCCTAATCCACTCGACCTCGCTTCAGTTAACCCAGTCATCTTCTCGTCAAGTACATCTTTTTTCTAAACCCCTGCTCTAAGGCACAGATGGATTACTACGCTCGGGCAGTGACCCGAGTTCTGTGCATCAGGAGCGTTTAAATCTACTTAAGCATTCTCTGTGTGTTTGAATTAGATGAGGCTGACCTCTGCAGCGCAGTACTAAAGGCCTCTGTCCTTATTAACAAGGAACACACGGACGCTTTGCACCTTACAGATTCACCCACACACAAAGAAAAAGATTACATGTAGTTTCTGTGGGATGGTAATTCCATAATGATTCCTGCATCTTAGTAGATGTCTGTTTAAACGGGATACCAGCATTTTGCAATTAGTCGAAGCGTGCAACGTGTAACGGTTGTGCTATTAGGTTCACATGTGTTACCAATTTTATGATCCTTTTCATCCACAGAGCCCTGAACAGTGAGTTGGAATGCAAAGAAAAAAAAGAAGTCAGAGTAATGAAAATAAATGGCCTCAGTGTTTTTTTCCATTTGGTATTGAACTTGGAATTAATTGCTGAATGTTATCGTTTCCCTCTCAGGGCCGCAACCCATTCTTCCTTGAGCCATCTGTGATCATCACCATCACTGATGGGAACAAGCTCACGCACAGCTCGGGAGTGCCAGATGAGGTGAGAGCACAAACAAATGCAGTGGCACTACCATGTAGTATTTATACAGTGATTCCAGCTGGGTCTGTTGTACACACATGTCATACATTGAGTCGCTGAAGCCATCTGAGGGTTAAGATCTGTAAAACGAGCGACCTTTTGCATTTCCACTTATTAACTTGCTCTCCTGCTTCATTCTTGTCTGCTGTGTAGCTGCACCTGCCTCTGAATTCTCCCTTGGCTGGCAGCGAGCTGACCAAAGAGCCTTTTCGCTGGGACCAGCGTCTGTTTGCATTGGTACTGAGGCTGCCAGGAGCAGCTACACCAGATAATGAGCAACTTGGTAGTGTCCCCACGGATGAGTCTGCAATCACCCAGATGTGTGAAGTTACTGGAGGTTTGTCATGTTTTCCTATTTTCATTCATTCACCGTGTGTCTGCAGTCTTTGGGGTAGAGTCCACAATAAATTCTCTTATGCCTGATCGGCGTGTGTCTTGCTTTTTCCGATCAGGGCGATCATATTGCGTGCGAACACAGAGGATGTTGAACCAGTGTCTGGAGTCTCTGGTCCAAAAGGTTCAAAGCGGTGTTGTCATTAATTTTGAAAAAACCGGGCCAGATCCGCCTCCAATTGGGGAAGGTGAGTGATCAGAACGCAGCGACCATTAAAAGTTCAAATCCCAGGATGAAGTTTTTCACCTGTTTAAACTTTAAACACAGTAAATGAAATTAAAGGAGAACTGAGTGCATTTTCTAGTTTGGCCAAGTACTTAATGATTAGTAATTTGGATAAATAAACCTTTGATTTGATATGTTTAAGTTGCATTTTATTTAAAATTATCGCTTCATGTTTAAGAGGGCAAAGAATCATTTTTTTGAGTGAAAGAGAAACTAGAGATTCCTTGTTGAATGTAGTTTGGATGAATGTGATCAACTAAAATCAAATTCTGTTCTTTCCCATTTGCATATTTTGTTATTTTTTCTCCCGTTCGTGCAAACGTATTCTTATTTGCCTCTTATCTCATATCAGTCAACGTAGCGTGATCCTGCCAAGTAGAACAGTTAGTATCAGCCCGCTTATTGTTTTCTTTTTTTTTGTTTTCCAGATAATTCTGTGGACTCAAATCGGCCTGTGTCATCCTTCGGCCCACAGCCATGGCACAGCTGCCACAAACTCATCTACGTGCGACCAAACCCAAAGACTGGGGTGCCAGTCGGGCATTGGCCCATACCAGAGTCCTTCTGGCCGGACCAGAACTCTCCAACCCTAGTGAGCAGAGAAGCTTCAAAATACCTCAGCAGCCTTCTTAGTCTGTCTTTCAGATTACATCTTATAGTGTTTGATTATATGTCAATATTTGTATTGTGTAGCTTTATGGACACGCAAACTCTCTTACTTCCTTTCTCTTTTATTGGCACCAGTTTTTTTTCTGTAACACCTTTTAGTAACCGTCCAGTATAATTGTGATTACCTGTAAAACTTTAATGCTTTGTTATATACTGCTGTCATAAGGACGTCAGAGGATTGTGTATCAAAGACAAACATACCTAACCGTTTGCTCATTTCCATCTGCTGCTCACAGCCACCTCGCACTGCTCACCCCGTGGTGCGTTTCTCTTGCGTGGACTGTGAACCCATGGTGATCGACAAGCTTCCCTTCGACAAGTATGAACTGGAGCCCTCTCCGCTCACCCAGTACATTCTGGAAAGGAAGTCCCCACACATGTGCTGGCAGGTAGAGTAAATGCTTCCACTAACGCTCATCGCCTTGTTTACAAAGTCACAGGTGTTGCCTCGGGGACTTTCTAGAAACCCAGATATAATGAGGTTACTTGCTAAATTCATCATAGCGTTTCACCTTTTTTGGGCTGTTATGAAGTAGTTGTTGGTCACGCCATGAAAACTCTGTGAATACAGCTTGGCTTCATTTTTAGCAGCTCTGCTTTACCTTCATGTTTTCTCTTGCTGTCCTCAGGTGTTTGTCAGCAGCAGCGGGAAGCAGAATGACCTGGGGCATCCTTTTGGCTACCTTAAAGCCAGCACCACTCTCACCTGTGTTAATCTGTTTGTTATGCCGTACAACTACCCAGTCCTTCTCCCACTCCTCGGTGAGACATATTGTAGGAAATTTGTCTTTAGGGTGGCCTAAAAAACAAAACAAAACTACAACTTCTGGGTCAGTAGGCCTGAGCTGACATCATATTTAAAAGCTCTCCTTTTCTGGGACACCTCATCATCTCCAGTCATGACAAGTATCAGTCTAACAACACAGAAAATCATTAAAAGGTTTATCTTTAACAATTCTGTACAAGACATGAATATTGTCTGGGTCTTTATGTGTGTTTCAAAGCTTGTTGTAGACTTACCATCATCATCCTCAGTACTGATGCATGTGGATCAGTGGGTCTGCTGCAGCTGGACACTGATGCAGATGCTATAATCTCTCAGACTAACCCACTGCTCATTTTCTCCTTCTCCCTGCAGACGATTTTTTCAAAGTGCACAAACTAAAACCAAACCTTAAGTGGCGACAGGCCTTTGAGATGTACCTGAAGACGATGCCTCCATACTACCTCTTGGTAAATGAATGCAACATCTTTAATGCTGCCTTTAGTTTAAATGGATTTATGGTGTTTTTCTTGTAACTAACATCTTAAATTCTGACAGCCCTTGAAAAAGGCACTGAGGATGATGGGTGCACCTAACCTTATCGCGGACACCATGGACTGCGGACTGAGTTACAGCGTCATTTCTTACCTGAAGAAGCTCAGCCAGCAGGTAAGTCACTTCCAGGCAGTAAAAGAGGTTTTGTGGTGCTTATTGATCATGATGAAATGTAGAGATCAGACTAAACGACACAAGCGCTGAGGAGACTGAACTGAAACTATAAACTTGTCAAAGACAACGAGCACTGATGCTATGTGAGGCCTCCGGTTCCATCAAAGGCTTCTTATCTTATTTCTTCTGTTAGTTTGAAGAGTATGTTAAGCATCAAGCAGCGGTGTCTAAGTGGAAGTATTATTCAAGTCATAGTTTGGAAACTCATGCACGCTGACTGGATATTTTCAGGAGTGACAGTCTCACCATCTGCTGCAGATACAGGTGCTGACTATACAGCTATGAGTCCTGTGCTGCCATAATTTAACTATCAAGTGTGGAGCTAAAAGAGTTTCTACATGAGGATATAAAGTCTTTATAAATACTTGTCTTATTTTTTAATATGATTATCTGTGGCTGAAATTATCTGCATGAAAGACTGCCAAGAAACGGAGTGGAGAGATGTCTTCCAAATTATATTTCACTCATTTCACTTTGCTTGTTATCCTCATACTGAGATGTTGTTTTGTTGGCTCGAAGGCAAAAATGGAGTCGGATCGTCTGATTGTGTCGGTGGGGAAAAAGGCTCCCCAGGAAACTGGCATAAAGGTGAAGAACCACTCCAGCTCGCTTTCTCTAGCCCACCGGCGAGACTTTAAGCAGCTGCTGCAGGGAATCACGGGGGAGGGGCCCCTTCGCCTGCCGGACATTAATTTCAAAGAGTTTGCCGGTTTCCAGATCGTCCTGCTCAACAAGGTAGGTTTAGGACAGTTGGACACTTTGTGCAGTGTGTGGCATACTTTCTGTCAGCGGAGAGGGAAAACACAGCGTGTACAGTATTCGGTAGGATTCTTTCTGACTAGATGTGTTTGCAGGATGTAAAGCCTCAAGCTTATCGAAATGCCTACGACATCCCAAGACGGAACCTCCTGGATCAGCTCACACGAATGCGCTCCAATTTGCTGCGGACGTCACTAAAACTGATCCGAGGGCAAGATGAAGGTAAGTCAATACGCAGTGTGTTGCTAGTGGGAGGCAACAACTTAATGAGCTTGCATCATGCGTTTCTTCAGCTGGAATCCGGTGTAGTTACTACAACATTTCATGAAATCATCGTTTTGTGGTTGTTAGATTCCCTGCACAGTATTCCAGTGGCTCAGATGGGAAACTATCAGGAGTACCTAAAAATGATGCCGTCTCCTTTGAGAGAGATTGACCCCGATCAGCCTAAACGGCTGCACACATTTGGGAATCCTTTCAAGCAGGATAAGAAGGTAATGCAGTTTAGCTGCACACAGATGTCTTCACTCCGTATCGTGCCCTTACATTGTGTAACGGTTTCCTCTCTCTGTCTGTTATTCCCAGGGGATGATGATCGATGAGGCGGATGAGTTTGTAGCAGGCCCTCAAAATAAGAAGAGAGGAAATTCCAGTGACTCCAATTCGGGAGCTACTGTGAAGAGAAGGCGGAACATGTCACCGTTGCTGCGGCGGCCGCAGACCCCATCAGGGAACACCAACCATGTGGTGATTGGGAAGAACCTAGCAGGGATTCAGGGGCAGCAGAACCTCCTCAAACCGGTTCCACAGAACGAAGGTAAGATGCGAAGGTAATAACAAAGTATGCTCGAAGGTGGTGAATATGAGGCTCACGCTGTTCATTGTTGCATCATCAGGAGTGGATAGCATGGTGGTCACAGAGAGTAATGGCGACAGCGCTCTCGGGCTCGACTCTGGGGAAATCTGGCCTGCAGAGATGGAAACTGAGGCAGGGAATACATCCTCACCGAGTTTAGAGGAGAACGTTGGGACAGGAGCAGCAGTTCGCGGGGAGGACCTCGGTACGATGGAGGAGAGACTGGTGGAAGATCATCTAAACGAGCAGCCGCTGGAGGAGAAGCACAACTGTGAACGCCTGAGTCCACAGAGCCAGCTGGATGGCGCTGACGCTGAGCCGGCAGTGCCTGACATCATTTTCATAGCTCCACTAGACGGCAACCTGGCAGAGCTGCGGACGCGGGTCATCAAGGAGGTCCGCAAACCCGGACGAAGTGAGTGCATTTTTGTTTTTCAACAATATCATAATTAAAGATCTTTACACAAAGAGTGCTTTGCAAAAAAAAACCAACACAAAATTCAGAATTTTTCAGCTCTGGCATTGCCGTGTAACGTAAGCGTTACGATTTTATGAAAAGTTTCCATCAAACCACGATGAGCTGGTCCTGATGTTTCACAACAAGAAAAGGAAGAAACAGATTCTCAGTTCATCCAATTCTTCAGGGTTCGATCCAGGAGATGAAACTGCATCACGGCCGCTTCCGTACATATTTCAGGGCGTCAGTGGGCAGTTTGATCTCTTGTTAGCGGAGCTGGGAGCTGTGAAATCATTTCAGAGAGCTAACTGACCTGAAGCAGCATCTAGCTGTGTGTCTGATTTATAATAATATTATTTTAGTAGTTGTATATGTGTGTTACGAGGTCACTTGTTACCAAAGGCAGTGGCCTGATTAGTCACATCTGTTTATTTGCAAAAAATTGGAAAATTCAAGCTTGATTGGAAAAAATGCCAAAAATTATCAAGCAAAATTATGTGGTCTGTGTGAACGGCTACATTAAGAATCGGTGAGTCTCTAAAACATATTTTTCCAGGCCTTCATATTAATAATAGCCAAAAAAGACTGTCAATATGAAAAGAAGCAGAAGCAAAACACAGAACTAAGACTGATGCGTGACAGTCTGTATAGTTTATTAGGAAAAAGTGCAAGTTTTAAAAAGAAATATTTAATTTCAAACTTGAACCCGCGGCCTGCTCAAATCACTGAGCTAAACCGGCGCCCGATCACAGTGGATTTATTGAACTTGAAAACATTGTCCTTTCAACAGCAAATTTCTTTGCATTATACTTCACTGAAAAGTAAATAAATGTGAACTGGTTCAGTTCACATTTATTTACTTTTATCAGGAAGTTGGTCCACTGAAAGGCGAGCGCATCGTAGCCAAACACAGCAGCATTCGTCCCATAATGTTTAAATCTTGCCACAGTGAGACTTCTTTAGCTGTTTACATTTAATACTTATTAATCACTCACTCAAAAAAATGAAATTGGGTGGTTGTTACATGCACAAGATCCAAACTTGTCATTTGAACTAAATAATTCCATGTTTCTATGGTGAACGTAATTAAATCATGTAGCATCTGCATGAAATTCAGCAACTTAATTTGTTCTTGTTGAGATGACATCATACAATCCAGGCAACTAACCACTCTTACTAGATTGTATGATGTCATCTCAACAAGAACAAATTCATTTGCTGAATTTCATGCAGATGCTACATGATTTAATTACATTCACCATAGAAACATGGAATTATTTAGTTCAAATGACAAGTTTGGATCTTGTGCATGTAACAACCACCCAATTTCATTTTTTGAGTCGACTCACGAAATTCACAAGATCACATTAAATGTCAAACCACAGGAAAATCAGTGGGGTTACAAGAGGCAGACAACCATACCACGTGTATGCTGTTACTATTTCTTATGGTTTAACTTGTCAAGGACAACGACATAAAGCATCATCAAGCATAGCTTTCCTACTTTTGTTAAGTCTGTATTGACAGATTAATGCCATGGTGGTTCGTGCTGTTGCCTCAGAGCAAGAAGATCCTGGGTTCAAATCCACAGTGTGGCGAAGTTTGCAGTGAGTTCTCTCTGCATACTCTGGTTTCCTCCACAGTTAAAAGTCATGCAGTTGTAAGGGTAACTGGTTATTCTAAATTACCCAAAGGTGTTGAAGTGCAAATGGTTGTTTGTCTCTGTATGATAGACTAGCGACCTGTCCAGTCTGTACCCTGCCCCTGTTACCCTATTACTTCCGCAGCCCAGATAAAGATAAGAAGATGGGTCTCTTGAATTTTTTTGTTGAACATTATGTAATATGAATACAACATGTACTACAGACATAAGTTACATTTCATTCATTCAACGAGATTATCATTGGTGTAACAAACAAATATTTTACTAGTTCATGTAACAAGACTGACTTTTGATGTGACAAAGTGTTTAAACAATATAAGATGAATTTAAATAAATCTAATTAGACTAATGTGGTACAAACATGTTGATTGAACAAAAGTCAAATTAATTGAATGTTAATGTTAATATTATGTTAAACCTACATACATATATCGTGTTGACACAACACAACCAAGATGGATTAATATAACATGATTTGTTTAGATGGAATATAAGTGGCAAGATAAAATTACATTCATCCAATGAATTATTTTTTTGAGTGCTCTAAGGTAATCTATGGTTCGTATTCATCATCTGATTATGAGTTCCAGCACAAGCTGATTTCTAGTCATCTGCTGAGATTTCAGGGTCCTGATTTTCATCCCCATGCATTTAGTTTTTCATGTGAACTCCCAGATGAAGATGCTCTAAAAAGGTAATTAGACTGAGTGATGCACTTTCTAAAACAGTCTTTGGTCATTGTTGGTGGGGGAATTATGCTGCTGTGCCTTTAAAATGTTCTTTTAAGATAAAATGTTTCCCTTTAGTTCAAAGTTCGGATGAAACGGATGTTAAACCTCTTCAAACACATGAAAACTCTTTTCTCCTTGGGCGTCTGTTAGAGTTATTGTCAGATAAAGACGACTCTTTATGGGGGTAAAGTTAAAGGTCGAAGCTTGATTGTCCTTAATGCTTGATCATATCATACTTTCACATGTTTTAAAATTGGATTAGTTTTCTGATTTTTAGCTTTTTTTCATTACATCAGAGAAGAGGTAGCTGTAGCCCATTTACAGTCTATGTGCACCCAGTGAGGAACATTGCAGTATTTTTTTTTTAAAATAAAACATAATGGATCTGTCAGCTGTGCGGCCAGTAATACAACACTAACAATACGTTTACACATTTTTAAAAACTTTTTTTCATATAAATCCCAAATTGTTTTTGATTTCTCAGCTAAATCAGTCAGAGGTGGCAGAGAAATGTAAAATACTGATTCATTTTATTTCTAATTTGGGGACGTACTGGGAACATTTGAACCGCTTCCTTACCTTGTGCCTTTTCTCAGATTATGATGCAATACTCAGACTACTGCAGCAGGTGAAAGGCCCGCCAAACGTACAGAGGTACTTCATCCAGCACGCCATCAAAGAAGCAATGAGGTAAGAAACTGAGCGGCTTTGAATCTTTTGAAATCCCCGGACAAGCCTGTTAAACAGCGCGTCGCTGCACTGACATACAGTGAGTTCAGTGTTTCTGAGGCACTGCGGCTTCAATGGCATTCATTTCATAGCCCTTTGAATCAAATTCATCTGCAGCGCTCTGATAAAGTTTGAGGTTCCCACTGCAGTAAGCTGCAAAAGGAAATCAAATCGATAGTGTGAGCTCCCACCAGCATTACAACTGCACTTGTTCCAAACACCTTGCCGCAGTTCATCTGTGGATTCATCTGTTCTGTCTCTTCTTACACTGATTTCATGTGAGGTTGATGTCGCACGACTCCTTGTTCTTCCTGTTATTGAAAAGTCGTCGCTGTGATCCAAAGTAACATCTAAACATGTCCCGAACAGGTTCAAGAAGCGAGTACTGATCCAGCAGCTGGAGAACGCCCTCACGGAGCTGGAGGAGAAGCAAACAACACCACAGCTTCCCAATGACCATGGCAGGTAGTGACAAAGCCACTTTTGCTTAAATTTTCTTGCCGGCTGGACATCGCAACCCGAAGAGAGGCATCCCTCTAGACCAAGCCTCAGAAATTCCGATTTGGAAACCAGCTTGGGAGAGGAACAAATGCATCGATAGTCCCTGTGCTGTACGTCACATCCTGTTAGAGGCAGAGGGCTTATTCAGAGGAGGGGCCTTGGGGAGCAGCTCCACTGGGGATGAGTACAGACACTTTAAAAATAATCCTCTGACAGATGCCTTAAACACCCATATGGCTTTTGTCTGTATGGGGACGTTGCTCAGAAACCACACATACACTCCATTAGACAGATAACACAGTAAGCCAGCAAAGCAGTGGGTAGACTGGCTTATTGGGATAGTTATGCTAAAAAATAAAAAACAAAACAGGCCCTTCTTCAGCTGGTCTGAAAAGTGTTTTATGGGTAATAAAATGTGCATTCATGGAAATTCACGGATGGAAGGAGAAATACTGTCCAGAAGCAAGACAAACCCTCATATTTTTTTGTGTTAAATCGGCAACAGGATGCACTTTGTTGTCCATGTTACTGTTGATCAATATGCCCCCATTATTACTGGTTGCACTGGCATCAGAGGTGGGCAATATGGGAATAAGACTATGAGTGCCATAATAGCAGAAGTAACAGAAAACAGAGATTTGAGACATCCAAACCTTCAGCATCAGAATCTGTGAGATGTCGGCTTTCAGCCTGACGGCGTGTCCGTGTCCGTGCCATCGGCTGAACAATCCGCGCTTCGTGCAGAATCCGTTTACCTGCTCTCATTTGCTGTTTTAGCTGTTTGGTGGTTGCTGAAATAATTTTGTGAGCTTTAACCGGAGATTCTGACATTGCTGGTAAAATACATTTGTATTTAAAAATCAATTCAGGATATAATGAATCGATAATGCGTTATTCAAGCTAAAATCGATTTGAATCAGAAAAGCGAGTTTTTTAAACCCACCCTTAGTAGCGATATAGCGTTGCTTTTCTGGGAATGCATTAGAAATGTGTATTTATGGCTAAATCAGTCAGCAGGCTGCAAACAAGGCTGCACATTATGGAACATACTGTGTTCAGTATTGGTGTGTAATAGATTTGAGTCAGTATAGCAAACTCATAGTGTGAATATGACCATATTGCCCAACCCCAAACAGCATTAAATAAGATTCACATATGCCTCACTCATGGCAGCTCCCAACATGTTCTGAACCCACAACCAGCTCCAACCTTTTAAAGCGTGACTTTGAAGGACAGCACCAAGTAGCCGAATCAGTGTTTTTTGTGATAGTTGCACAGAAGCAGCAGTGTTTACTGGTTAAGTGATCGAGGAGCATTCTTCCTCTCACCTGCCATCACAGCAATACAATATGGGTCACTCCTGCAACTCCACAGGCGCACACTCACGCCCGAGTCATCCTCACACCTCAAACGCTCCAGTGGTTCCCCAGCGTAACGCAGTTTTGCATCCAGCAGTCGCCTTTTTGTTGAAGTTGAACCTTTTGCATTTCTCCTCTGCTGCTTTTCAGATGAACCCGGTGTCAGCACTCCTCCTGAGTTCTCCTTGTTTTTACAACAGATGTACACTACTTTTTAATGTTCATAGGGAATAGAGATTATTTTTGTGAAATTGCTTATTTCAGAGTCTAAGAAATATTTTGAA
This sequence comes from Simochromis diagramma, assembly GCF_900408965.1. NCBI lineage: Eukaryota > Metazoa > Chordata > Actinopteri > Cichliformes > Cichlidae > Simochromis > Simochromis diagramma. The sequence goes on from NW_024387477.1 coordinate 3,407,771, forward strand.
AGACAAATGTTCAAAGCCATTTTTGTAAACTGTTAAAATACATATAAAAAGTGGAAAGTTTTATGAACCTACTTCTTTTTTCATCAAAACAAAAAAATAAAAAAAATGATAAAAAATTAAACCACGGGTAGAACGGTGTTTTGTGCGTCAGACTGTGTAGTTCTAGCTTGAAGTTGGTGTTTTTTTTAAAGACTTAAACATTTGATGAGCACACAGCTCGCTTACTTTCATCTTTTTTATTCAAGAAGTTTTGGTTTAACCTCCATAAAGTCTCTAGAGTCTGTGTTTCTTTTGTAAAGCCTCAATTTTAAACTGAGCAAATGCGGCAGACACAACACTTTCAGTGTGTGTCTGACAGAGTGATGGAGTTGTGGAGCAGAGCTCTGCGACACACACGGCAGCTGGACCTATTTTCTTGGTGACCCTTTGTCATTGATTACAACAAATTGTAATTTTACAAAAGCCTGCAAACGCTGGAATTGCATTCACACTCAGCAGCCACTTTATTAGGCACACCTGTTCAACTGCTTGTTATTGGAGATGTCTTGCGAGCCAATCACACATCAGCAACTCCGCGAATTTAAGCATGTAGACGTGGTCGAAATGACCTCCAACTTTATGATGCAGCTCATAAACTTGATCCCTGTGTACTTAGTGCAGCTCTGCACATCACACTTGTTCTTGAAAATTGCACCAGTACATCTCCGAAATCTTTTAAAGTCTCAATTTTTAAATTACTTGATTCTTGTGTTTTTATATTAAATACACATTAGTGAAACAAGCATTTAATATGTACTTTTTCTCCATTTCTGTTCTACATGGTTTGTTAGTTTGCTCCAGTTTAACCCAGACTGGAACTTTAGCCTTGACTGCCACCTAGTGTCCATCATAAGCAGCTGCAGGTTTTTTGGATCAGGAGGGCTTTTTTGTGACGCAGCAGTCCTGCACCAAGGTCACAGGTACAGCACAGCTCTGCAGACTGTCACCATAGTAATTTAATTTTTAAAGCCATGCGTACCAACTTCTTCCTGCATAAATAGATTACCTGGAAAATAAATAGTCAACTTAGTTTTGTCTGACAAAAGCAATATTCCAGCCCAAGTACAACAAAAAAGGAGATCTGGACACTTTGTAAAATCAGTATGCCTTTTATTAAATTAAAAACAATCTGTTGAATATTGACGAAATGTAAAATGAAGGGAAATAAAATCCACTCTAATGTACCAGTACTGGCTAGGCTGCCTTATAGTGTTCACAGTCTCATTATAATAGCGCTCTAATATCGCCCATCCCAGTGTTCACCTCATTTCCTGTGACTTAAAAACCATTTTGCTCACATAGAGTGTACAGATCATTTATGCTTCCTGGAAATAATAAAGCAAATATTAGAGTCCGCTGATTAATCTCATTTTAGTTGACAAAGTTTTCAGTTGCTGACGTGTGTTTGAAACGAAACAGCAACCAAAGCAGGCTTTGTTATTCCCTTCATACAAAAGATATACAAAGGAGAGTAATATCCCAGTTCAGTTCAGAAGGGATCAAAGGGGTACATGTCTCAGTATTTTAAGACTCCAAAGCGTTTACATACTGTATATACAAACAAGTCTGCTTGGAAATAATAAAAACAAAAACTGAGGGGTTGGCACAGTCAGTGTTGAATATGGTGGCAACCACGTTATGGACAGAGATGCATGTTCAGACAGCATTATTAATTTATTTACAAAAAAATAAAGAAAAGTTAAATAGGAGAAAGATGAATTCTGACACGTTCTCCCTCCTTCTGTCTAACAAAAACAAATCTTATGTGACAATGACCGTGTTACAGACAGGAAAAGGCCAGTCTCAGTGCAAATGCTCCAGCTTGCGTAACCGTATGGGGTTGGGCAGAGCTTGTTGGTTGCGTACAGAAGAGGGCTCCTCCTCTGGTGTGCGGAATAGCACCCGACCCCTGTGATTGAATAGGTAGAAGGATGGGTGGTTCCTCAGAGTGTCAAAAGTCCTGGGGAAAGAAAGAAAGAAAATAGAAAAACGTCTTAAACACTGGCACCAAGAGGCAGGAAGTTATGGAGATTGATTACATTTGTTAAATTATATAATCCACTCCTGTAGGAGAGAAGGGACAGAAAAGTGTGTTTACATCCCAATGGTCCCTGATACAGAGTTAGAATAAAGAAACAAACCAATGTTAACACCCACTGGAATCATCAGTGTTGCAGTGTGGACAACCCAGTGTCCAGTCATCAGATGAGACATTTTTCAGGTAAAATTGAAAGTTTCAGGGGAGAATTGCATCAACTGTGTAACATTCAAGCTGTGATTTCTCATGTGGGATGCTTTGCTTGCCGATTTGCATCTACAGGGTTCACTTATCAAATCTAGAAGTGGTTACACTCCCGCTGTAAAAACTTTGCCTATATTTTGGGTTTAGCACTCAAACTAACCAGTTAGCAGATCACAACATGAACAAGTCACTTATGTTTGGCTTTCTTACCGCCTTACTTCTTTAAAACATCTCTTTAATTCTTATGTACGACTGCTTAGTTTATACAATGTTGCTGCTGCAGTTGCCTCCAAATCACTTTATTCATTCTTTTATCTGATCTGATAAAACCTCACTGATGGATTAAAGGTGATCAAGCAGGGATGGGAAACATGAGGCCCAGGTACCAGATTCAGCCTGGCAAGGATTCAGACCGGGCCCACTCCATGCCTTTGAAAAATGTAAACAAGGGTATAGAGCCTGGGCTTAACAGTATTTTCATGAATTTGACAGCTTTTTCTATTGATAAACACCTCACCTACCTACAGCCATACATACAATGCCAAAGTAATGAATATATAAACAAATAAATGACAGTGAAACACAGGAACTTTAATATGTACTACAGAAATGTGTGTTTTGTTTGTAATGTTACACAGTTCTTACAGTTTAAGCACAAAGACTCATATTAATCACTGCTAAAAATTACTGAATTAATAATTTTAGTCATTTGCAACAGTATGATACTAGACAGGCACACAACTCCTCCCTTCACTAACAGCTGAAGTAGTCAATGTTCATAACACTGAACAACAGACTGAAGCTCCAGCCAAAACACCATCTTGTCACCTGCAGCTGTAGTTATAATAATGTCACACTGTGACCCAAAGTTCTTCTGTCAACCCAGCAACCTTTCATTTACTTTCACGTATAGGCCCCATTCTTTGGCTTTGCTTTGAATACGTTTTCAGTCTTAGGAGGCTTTCAACACACTAGCTGTGTGATGTAAAGCTGCATCTGTGGGATTCGAGGTGAACAGCTTCACAGTAATATTACTATAAATGTCGCTGAGGTGGTGAGCCATGAGCTTCCCCTGTGACAGAGGACAAAAAACAACTGCACTGCCGAGGGAGTGTTGGTGTGCCAAGGTGAAGTCAGCTTACTTGTTTTTCAGCTCTGAGGAAGCATCCATATCTTTGAACTCTCCAGCGATGTGGACAATACCGTAACAGGTCATGATAAATGACAACAAAGTCTGCAGTACAATCTGGAAACACAAAGAAGGAAAACGCTTGGTAAAACAAAAAGAAAAAAAAAGTATTTGAAATCAGGAAGAAGGCTGAAAGTAAGGATAAAAGTTACTCACATCAATTGGTAGCGTCTCGTGCTCCTTCTCTGTAAGTCGCATGTATGATCGATCTGATGGGAGAAACATGTTTGAGCTAATGCAGTTAAAATGAACACCTCACACAAACAGTGCTGATTAGCCAACTCTAAAAAGGGCTCCAAAAGAAATGCCATTACTCTAAATGGCTGTCTACCACTAGCACTGACTCTGCACTGCAAGGAAAAGATTTCAATCGCAACCACTGCGCCCCATTCAAAGCGGAGCAGAGCCCACCTAGCATGATGTTAGTTAGCCAAAAGGCCCGAGCTGCTGTTTTGTCGAGCTACCCGGTGATACCGGAGACAGTGTGCGTTAAATATAGCTACAGAGACGTGTCTTTGGCTCTGTGTAATGAAACTCACGTTGTGCCGCTGAGAAAGCCGCATGAGCTAAGGAGAAAAGTCCGATGCCGACAACACCTTTCCAAAACGACGAAGCCATCTTGAACCGAAGCGAAGAGGAACTGCGCGTACGGTGTCGTAAAACGGTGTCGTAAACAGCCGCACACATGGCGGTGTAAAAAAAAACACCCTATTAATAAGTGGGAAATTAGTTATTAAGGGAAACACATATTAATAAGTTATATATAAATATACATGAATATACACAGACTGAATGGTTTAATTTGACTACTTTATTGGTCGCGAATACACGGCCCTTCCCCATTTGTGCTCTTACTTTGAAGGGATGAGCTAATATCCGCTCTAGCCTCTGCCCTTTCCGGTTAGCTCGCGTAGAGCTTTCATATGCCATATCATCTATAAATTATTATATCTCTTTGAAACATTTACTCACTCGACAGTACTATTTAAAACAAACACAAACATGGCAGAAGCCATTCAAAAGAAGCTGAAGGTGGAAGTGGAGAAATACGCGCAGATGCAGAAAGGTGGGTGCTAGCTAGCCCTGCGTGGTTTCTCCTAGTGTGACATGATGCATTGAGCTAACTGACCATATTAGGAAAGGTAGATATACATTAAAGTGTGTCGTTATAACTGCCGCATTCATTTGAATTATAGTCGCAACAATACTTTCGCTGTAATTAAAATGTAACCAGTTCCTCCCCTGATTAGCTAACTGTGTATTGTTCAGAGGTTAGCAAGAGCATGTCAGCCAGACAGAAGCTCGAGACGCAGCTGACAGAGAACAACATTGTTAAAGAGGTAACTATGATCGCTTATTTGCTATTTTATTCACTGATAGCACCATTGGCATACCATTTGTTTCTATGTTGCGGTATGTGTTGTGTTCTGTAGTAAACACGAGATCTCATTTTGTCTTTCCAGGAGCTTGATCTGCTGGACTGCTCAAACACCGTTTATAAGCTCATTGGTCCTGTATTAGTGAAGCAGGACCTAGATGAGGCCAAAGCCACAGTAGCCAAAAGGCTGGAGTACATCAACGGAGAAATGTAAGCCATTTCACCCACACCAATGTGTGAAGACACCTTCACAGTGCTATGGGAATACATGAGGTTTTGGTCACTGGGGATCAATTATGATTCAAAACACCCTCTGTGACTTGACTAAGTGTAGGTATTGTGATGATGGGGGAGAGGTGGCGCGGGCGTACACACCGTCTATATTGGGGGTGGGCAATGATTTTTGAGAACATGAAAAGCTGGGACGGTTTTGGATGGCTGCCCCAACAAGCTTATAAAGACGTTAAAATTAATATTGAATTCATATTTAGCACATCTGAGTTCAGCTTATTGGTGCAATCCTCCACAACAGTTCCGGGTTCTTGGGAAAATTAATTGGCCTCCTCTGGTCTATAACTGAGACTCATCAGTATTGCAGAATTTGTGACATTCAGAGAGTTCAATTTAAACAAAAAAACTACCGTCAAGTCCAAGAGCTCAGATTCACTGGTGATTGCACACAAGTAAAAAGACAAGCAGCGCCATCACCAACTGCAGCAGTAATTCAAGGTGTTATTGGTGTTATTGTAAAGGCTGCTTTGCAGTCAGTCTTGGACACGTGCATGACTTCCTGAAATCAGCTGTCATGTTGTTTAGTCATATTAAGCTCAAGGAATAACTGATAAGAGTCCAAGTTCTTTTCTTTTCCGATAAGATAAGATAACCTTTATCAGTCCCACACGTGGGAAATTAGTTTTGTTCAGGATGTGGTGGGAGTCAGCAAATCTGTTTAGGATTACTATTGCCTCGCTGTAGAGTAAATACAGTGGACTCAGAGGTTCCTTTTGTGCCAATATTCTGGTCCCACTGTGGCCTGAATCTGCAACAGAAGACTCTTATGAAGCATTTTAACTTCAACTCCAGGCTATACTTACAGAGCTAATTAAACCAGCTCTGGGAAAACATTTGTCTGTTTCAGTTCAACTTCCAACATTAATTCTTTCCTCTTTTTGCTCTTCTTGTCCTTGTCGACATACATGGGACAGTGTTTGAAAAAGTATTTTATTACTTCATGTTTTGTTTTTGGGTTTTTTTTCCATTGTTTGCAATCTGTCCAGGAGAATAGATCCATCTTGCTGTGCCCTTGCTCTTGTTGTGTTGCCCCAGGTCTTCCCGCCTCATGTTTCCCCACCAAGCCAGTTTTGTAGCTGTCCTCAATATCACCCAGCTGCCTCTAAAGAAAGTCTCATGTTATGGTCAAATTGATTCCATTTCCCCTGTTGTGGACTGAAGTCCTTTTCCAGTCTGCACCTTAAGACAGTGAAACCAGAGTCTTTTCACTGGACTCACTGGAGAGGCAGCTGATTATTGCTCCAATATGTATTGTTCCAAAGTGTGTGTCTATAGCGACCACCCTTTTTATAGCCACATGTCTAATACTGTGGTAAACACTACAGTTCACATGTGAACGTAGTTTTGGGACAACTGGAACCTCATAAAATCAGAAACAATGCCTGCCCATTAAAAATGAACTGTGCAGGCAGCTTACAGATGGCTCCATTGTAGATATGAGAACAGACTTTAGCTGTGTCACTGTGCTCCTTCATAGGTAGAGGGCAGTCATGAGCTTGATCTGTGTCAGTCTTTTCTCCTTGCTGAGATTACATAATAGCAGGAGAAGATTTAAAAAAGACCAGAGTCCTTTAGGCAAAAGTACTTAACTAACTTCTTGATTCAGCTTTGTTGCCACTTTGTACTTTTTAAACGGGTTAAATTTTTTTGTACAATTATAGATAAAAATAGAATAGAATTCAACTTTGTCATTGCACATGTCACAAGTACAAGGCAACGAAATGCAAAATGCAAAAATGTGGGTGTGGGCTTGTAATACTTAATTTAAGGTAGCGTTCTTTTTGTGTTTGAATGGTTTGAGATATTAAATGTTAAAGTATTATAACCCTGAATAATTACAGATGTTCAGTGTACAAGAATGGGATTTAAATATTCCTCATTTGTGTGTGTGTTTAAAACTCAGTGGTTTCCTTTTTTTGTCCTTTTGCAGTCAGAGGTATGAGACGCTACTGAAAGACATGGAAAAGAAATCCGAACAGCATCGAGAAGTGTTGTCAAGTTTACAACAGGAGTTTCAGAAAGCCCAGGGCCTCGCTATGGGCAAAGTCTGATGGAGTGATGTAGCTGCACGCACGCTTACACAAAGTAGTTAATATTATGTAAACCTGCGACACTCTGCTTGTTTCTTGGCATTTCTTTGCAGTGTTATTACTGTGACTTTTCTCTTGATACGAATAAACATTTTTTTTGTCATGAACCATCACCTTTGCATTAGTTTTCATTTTAGGGGGCATTTTACCTTTAGGACATGTGCTGCATCCTGACAAATTACACACCAGGCCTGTGCAGCACTCTATGTGTTTGTTTCTGTGAACATTTGCCTTAATTACTGGGGCATGCTGGTTGCCACCAGAGCAGATGTTGTCCAGTCACTGACCTCTTCCACAGCTCACAGCAGAGAAAAAAGCACAGCGGTGCTGCTTTGTTCAACTCAATGAATGTGCGTTCTTCTCCATTTACCACCAGCGGAGGGGTTCACTAATAGTCAAGAAGTGAAGCCTGTCTGAGAGTTTAAAGGAAAAACATATACTCTAAATTAATATAGATATGCGACTAAACTTTTGTCCGGAACAGCCAGCGGATTTTGAGCTTTTAAAAACTGTTCATACAGAAGAAATACCAATTATGTTATAAAAGTCGCACGTAAATCGGTTTCTTTGCTGAATTTCGCCGCTAACCTGTGTAATTGTAACCCTGCTTTGCAGCGTAGGTTACATGTGTAAAAGTCGAAGCCGAGCGCATTTACGGGATCAAACTCCTGCATCACCGGTTTGCGTTAAAATGTTTCACATCTGCTGTGAGTATCCTTAATTTGGCTAACGCTAACCTCACGAGGACGTGCGGTAATTGGCACTACGACACGAAGGTGTCCTCGTGCACGAGTCGGTTACCTCCAGCGCGCGTGCTCCAGCAGACCCATTAACACCTCGAGGTGCAATATGCTTTAAACACAGCCAGAGCCGAGCCACTGACAGACCGAAACCAGCTGAACGTTCGGGTATTTAGTCGGTCTACACGAGAGAGATACTTTGCTTTGTTTTGTTTTTTATTGATTTCAGACAATAAAAACTGTCTGTTTACCTGCTATTAAATCATTGTGCTGTATTTTGTGGCTCTGACTTGTGTCTCCTGCGAGCGTCAAATGGTTTGTTGTGGAGGGCAAACGGCGTGTTTATTGTGTTCTCCCTAATGTGGTAAAACCATCACGGGCGGGAGCAGCTGCTGATCTGCAGGTTTAGTCAAACACTTTCCGATGCTACAGTTTGGGATATTTGTTTTGGGACAAAATTCAATTTCATGTCCTCTCTGGCATCATTCTGAGCAAATCTATCTGATTTATAGGTTGTATTCTTATCCACTTCACAGCGCCTTTTAAAAAAAAACAAGTTTCCTGTTGACCTGTTTGATCTTCATTTAGACAGATGCCCCTCTAATGAAACCTAATCTGATTTCAACTTTAATTGATTTACTTAGTCTTGTGTGGGCTTTTCTTCGTGCGGTTAAAGCTTAGAGGCGCACAAAGGAGCATCCTGTCCAGAGATCAGCGCAGCGGGACTAACACCTCCTTTGATAGATGTTTTCAAACGCACTTTGAAGGAATTCCTGTAGGATTTTTGATAAGGAGACTTAAAGAGACACACGATATTTCAAGTCGCTATAAACATGAAGCTGTGGATGAGTTTGTGAGTTTTGACGCACAAACACAGAAAAACATATATTCTTTAAAATGTCTTCTTTTATTTGTGTCCTCTGTCTTTTTTTTTTTTAAATGTCAGTAAACCTAAGGCATTTCAGCGATGTGAAGGGAAAACGAGAGCAGTTACATTTTCAAATAAAAGGGGATGATTGCAGGACATTCACCGCTACTTTATCCAGGACGGGTAAGCGTTGGGCTGTGACCTATCACATCCAGCGTGCATTGAAATGCTGATGCAGTTCCCAGTTTTGAGTGGATCTTTTTTTCAAATGCAGATAAGCACACAATCGAGGCTGTTATCGCACTGATCACACCTGGCGGTAGCCTATTCAGACAGTTTCATCAAATCTGTCACCAAAACCCAGAACGTGGATTTCAAAGTTTCTCAAGGCTAAATAAATATCAGCCCCCCTCCCCTCACCACCAGAGACAGTTTCCGTGATGCTGTCCTTTCAGTGGCTTTGATGACACAAACAACAGCAAAACACTTGCTGGCTGAATATCCCCAAAATCTAAATGATGGAGATGCATCAAGACACTGGCTGAATATATCCAACATGCTCCTTTTACAGAACCTTGTTAGTATATGTTCTAAGTATAGGTCAGACCACATCAAATATACCTCAACAAAACTGGCAAACCTACATTACTCAACCAGACCTTTTCACCATCTGGACCTAAGTTAATATATTTTTATATATTTGTATTTATATAATGTATTTACTTTAATTAGTTTACTTATTCTATGTGTTTAATTATCAGAATAAGATTTAAGAAGTTTGGAATAGTTTCAGTTTATTCTTAAATCACAAATCAACTCAAATACAAGGTCCAACATAATATTAAATAAAGCTTATAAATGGGGACTCAAACTTTAGATAACATGGACCAAATACATATATAATTTTCAGCATACATTATCATCCTACCCTAAATCAATGCAAATATCCTAAAATAACCCAAGGATCCTCACATATAAATAACACTAATCCAATAGTTTTAAAAGGTCTTTATCATACAGGGTTTTAGTAGCAACTGCTTTGAAGCTCATTCTAAAATTGTGGATCTCTACGGTTTACACTAAAACTTGTACAATTAACTTTGCATTTCTTTCCCCTCAGAAGCATTTTTTTGCATCGTATCTGTGAGAGGAATAATCTATAAGTCTTACATTATTTTACATTACACAAGCATTCAGAAAAATGTTGCATTCAGTTAACTAAAGATTTGTAACTATGAAAAGAGGATCCGCCGGAGCATCCAGTTATATAACTTTGGTTTGTAAAGTCTGTAATCTGTATGTAGGGTAAGTAATGCACCATAAAACAATACAGCAATTTCAGTGAGGCTCTGAGTCAATTTAAACCCGGTAAAAGGTCTCACTTTAACAAATAAATCAACATATTTAGATAATTTCTTAATAAGGTTTTTAGTTAGAAATGATTCAATGCAAAAATGTAAATCTAATTTTTGTTATTTTTTTCTGGCTTCTGTTTGAGCAAAAGACGATAAAATTGGTTGAAAAGGAAACGCATTAGATTTGAACCAGACATTCACCTTTATCGATCTCTCATTTATAATATGTTGGACATTTAAATAGTAGCAAACATTACTTCATACAAAATACCAGAGAAATTAACAAAAAAAGCTGTCGGCATATCAAAGAATAAGAAAAGACCCTAATGTTGACCCCCCCCTCCCACAGGTGTTATATATATATATATATATACATATATATACACACACACACACACATATATATATATATATATATATATATAAGATTTCATTTCACACCTGGTTTTGCTTTTTAGTTTCCAATAGCCTTTTCTTTGACGTGGGAGGATTTTGTGTATTGGATGGTGCCGCACCCTGAAGGAGTCTAGACTCTGGACAGTGTGTGAATGGGCGCCATTGTTTGCTCCTCTACCCCCGAAAAAAAACTGCTCTGATGATTCGCCTGCCTATCAGCATCACAAAGGATGTCATAACTGTCGATCGTTGTGGTTAACTATCCTGTGCCCGTTTCATCTACAAGTGCAGCAGCTTTAAAAGGTTCACACGATACAACAGGCCACTCTGGGAGGTTTGAGCAAACTGTGTCTTTATTGAAGACTCAGCAAACACATTCATGAATTATTTCTCACACACAGTGGCTCAAATATATACACACGTTCGAGCCAAAAAAAGAGGGAAAAACAAAAACAAAACCCTCAGCAACAGTAAAGCAGGGAAAGCAATTTTTCGCCCGTCCTGTCAGCACAAATATATGTTTTACGTACTGATGCGTAAATGTGAAAAAAAAAACAAAAAAAAAACCTTATGAGCACATATAGGTGAGGCTCAACGTTTTAAAAAGAGAAATCACTGATTACACTCGTACATGTGCGAGGTAATAGAAAGTGACTTGAGTGAGCTAAATACAGGCTGCGCAGTAGCCTAAAAAATACACATTTATACATTTTGCTCGCATAGTTACAGTAGGTACAGTAGTTACATGGACACATAAGCCTCGGTCTTGATGCTGGAATCACTGAGGCCAGGGCCTCCACAGGGGATCAGGGATGTGCTCCACACCTGCGGGGGACAGATTGCTGGTGTCAGCGTGGAAGCCAGCCGTCTGCGTCAGGTAGTGGTGAGAGAGCTGGGGGTGATGGAAGGGCAGAGGGTGAGGAGGCAGAGCAGCAGGAGGATGGTGAATGTGGCCGGGAGTGGTGGGGTGCATGGGGATCTCTGGAAGCGTAAAGGAAGCCCGAACAGCCGCTCCGCTGGGCTCCCCTGCCTCCTGGCTCTTGCTGGCTATGAACTGGTTGACCCTGAGCAGGCAGGTCCTCATGCCGTCATGGTAGCTGGACTGGCAGGCACAGGCCGGTCTCTGCTCCACGGACAGGGCCCTCTTTGAAGCCTGGTGATCCTTCTGTACATCCTCCTCTGCCTTCAGGAAATCGACCACACTCTCTAGAATCTCTGCCTTCTCCACTTTCGGATTCTTTAGTTTCTGCATTAAAATCAAATCACTCACAAACAGCATATAAAATAAACAACAACAACAAAAACATTATGAACAATCGAAATTAAAACCACGACGCAGAGACGTACCTCATTGTGGGTGCTCTCCAGCATCAGAACTCGCAGAGTCTCCAGACTGTGGTTGATGCGCTCCCGCCTGCGCTTCTCCATCTGAGGTTTAGAAATCTTTGTGGGCGAAAAAGTAAAACACTTTAGACTGCAAACAGGAAGATCGCGCTTTTTGCACAAAGTGTTGCTGTCTGCGGAGATGTAACTCACCCTTCTGGCGGCCCTCTGTCCTCGAGCTCCAGGTGAAGATATAGCCTTCATGCTTGCCTCGTGCCTCTCCTCGTTGCTGCAGATCCAAACCGAACGAATGACACAAGTTTGCGCCCTTGTTGCAATTTGTTGATCCCCGTGCACACGGTCACGCCCCCTCTTGACACCCGAGAGAATCTGAGTCACGTGGTTCGATACAGCCGTTGCTTCCATTGAATTTTAAATGATTTTGTTTAGGCACTTTTATTAAAAATGTTTATTGATTTAATGGAACTTTTTGAACGAGTGAAACAGCTACACACGAGGCCTGCCTTTTTTACGTATTTAACTCGGACAGTTTCTTTTAGATCGGCTCCCCAAAAGCATGAACTCTGTCTACTCCTTTTTCTTTTCGGTTAATGCTTGTGTCTGCTTGATGCTTGAAAATAAAGATCAGCGGTATTTGCGCAAACACTGCCTCATTCATATTTCTATTTTGAATTATTTTTGTGCGTTTCTTCATCAATTCATCAGCCTCATGTTGCCTTTTTGCTTGTGCACCCCGACACAGAATACCTTAAAAACCTAACACTCAAAGAGACTCGTTTAATAAAACAAACAAAAAAGCAAACGCGATGCCATTAACAGTTGTCTAATTGTTCTTTTGGAAAGTAAAATGGTGATCCAATGAATACGTTGAACAGGCACTCGATTTATAGGATTATTGTTTTTAACGCACGATTTGCATAAATACACTCAGTCGTCTCTCTTGGCCTCCTCTCCACATGCTGATGACGATTTAAACAAAAATGTAAAGTTGGATTCATCACCCCAGATTCAGACTTTGATTTTTCGGCACAGATTTTTCGTGTGTAGTGTGGTAGACCTCAGCCTTCCACCCCTTAATTCCTTCCTTTACAGTTTTTTTATTGGTTTGGCGCAGTTTCCACAAGCAATTGGTACATTTTCAAAACTCTTAGTACTTATATCACAACAGATCATCAAAAGTGCACCTTTTTCAAACATTTCAGCATATTTTCAATTGTGTTAGTACAATACACATATACAAAATATCATTTTCACTACACAAAATAAGTGTTTCATCTAAATAAATGTTTCGTTCACAGTTACTGCCTTTCATAATGTTATCACTATAACATTTTTGATTTGCATCCCTTATTATTCAGTTTAATACATTTTTCTGTCATTTAATTCAACCGATCTTAATGTTTAATCAATGAATCATTCATTATGTCCATGGATTTTCAACTTGACTGATTGTTGTCTGGTCATTTGTAAGTTCCTTTTGAGAGGAACAATGTCCAGGTGAAACAACTGCGTTCAGAATATATTCAGGTACAACACTAAACTGGCATGCAATTACTGTAACAGAGGGTGATGGAGCTGGACGCTGCTGTGAATCATCACAAGTATATTTTTGTTGATGAGGCCGGTTTCAATCTGGCAAAAACTAGACACAGAGGACGTAACCTTATTGGGCTACCATCCACGTCCCTGGACAACGTGGGGGGAACATCTCAATGTGTGCAGCTATATCTGAAGATGGTGTGGTAGGCTGTAGACCAGTTCTAGGGTCATACAACACTGAACACCTGATAGTTTTTTTTAAATGAACTGGAGCAGGCCTGTCAGGGAGAAGACATCGTCTATGTTGTTGTGTGGGACAATGTCAGCTTCCACCATGCACAGCTGGTTCAGGAATGGTTTCAAACACACCATATTCCCCTTTCCTCAACCCAATTAAGAAATTCATCTCTACATGGAGGTGGAAGGTGTATGATCGCCATCCCCATGAGCATGTCTCCCTTCTTCAAGCCATGTGTGAAGCTTGTGGTGATATAACTGCTGAGCAATGTCAAGCCTGGATTCATCATGCCAGGAGATTTTTCCCACGGTGCCTGAACAACGAAGACATCCACTGTGATGTTGATGAAAACTTATGGCCCAATGTTACAGTTTTTTTTAATTGGTTTGGTAATATTTTCATAACTAAAGTGTGCATTTTTAAATCTCTCAGTACAAAACTCACATTTGATCACATTTGTAACACCACTAGTCATTCTTTAAAATCTGATGTCATGATTTCATTGTATTTGCACATATTTTCATTCCACTTAATCATTGTTGCAGAACATATGATTATTGTGATATATTTTGAGAACATTTGCTTTAATCACCCAAACAAAACAGTAAGATCTTTTTTCAACTTAGTACTTTTACCAATCATTTCATTCAGGAGCAAATAATACAAGGTAAGCGTTTCAAATTGTCCTTGGTGATGAATGAGTGTAACTGAACTGTAAAACTTTACACAGCAAATATTACACTTATGTTCAGACATAAAATATATCTATCTATCTATCTATCTATCTATCTATCTATCTATCTATCTATCTATCTATCTATCTATATATAGATATATATATCTATATATCTATATATAGATATATATATATATACACACACACACGAAAAAGTCATTTACCTAAGCAAAATATATTTTTATCACTTTTATACAATTAATCAAGCCGGTCATTAACATTGGGCCATAAGTTTTCATCAACATCACAGTGGATGTCTTCGTTGTTCAGGCACCGTGGGAAAAATCTCCTGGCATGATGAATCCAGGCTTGACATTGCTCAGCAGTTATATCACCACAAGCTTCACACATGGCTTGAAGAAGGGAGACATGCTCATGGGGATGGCGATCATACACCTTCCACCTCCATGTAGAGATGAATTTCTCAATTGGGTTGAGGAAAGGGGAATATGGTGTGTTTGAAACCATTCCTGAACCAGCTGTGCATGGTGGAAGCTGACATTGTCCCACACAACAACATAGACGATGTCTTCTCCCTGACAGGCCTGCTCCAGTTCATTTAAAAAAAACTATCAGGTGTTCAGTGTTGTATGACCCTAGAACTGGTCTACAGCCTACCACACCATCTTCAGATATAGCTGCACACATTGAGATGTTCCCCCCACATTGTCCAGGGACGTGGATGGTAGCCCAATAAGGTTACGTCCTCTGTGTCTAGTTTTTGCCAGATTGAAACCGGCCTCATCAACAAAAATATACTTGTGATGATTCACAGCAGCGTCCAGCTCCATCACCCTCTGTTACAGTAATTGCATGCCAGTTTGGTGTTGTACCTGAATATATTCTGAACGCAGTTGTTTCACCTGGACATTGTTCCTCTCAAAAGGAACTTACAAATGACCAGACAACAATCAGTCAAGTTGAAAATCCATGGACATAATGAATGATTCATTGATTAAACATTAAGATCGGTTGTATTAAATAACAGAAAAATGTATTAAACTGAATAATAAGGGATGCAAATCAAAAATGTTATAGTGATAACATTATGAAAGGCAGTAACTGTGAACGAAACATTTATTTAGATGAAACACTTATTTTGTGTAGTGAAAATGATATTTTGTATATGTGTATTGTACTAACACAATTGAAAATATGCTGAAATGTTTGAAAAAGGTGCACTTTTGATGATCTGTTGTGACATAAGTACTAAGAGTTTTAAAAATGTACCAATTGCTTGTGAAAACTGTGCCAAACCAATTAAAAAAAACTGTAATGACCGGCTTGATTAATTGTATAAAAGTGATAAAAATAAAAATATATTTTGCTTAGGTAAATTACTTGTTTTTTTTCTCCCTTTTTCATGTATATATATATATATATATATATATATATATATATATATATATTATATATATATATATATATATATATATATATATATATTTCATTATATGTCTGAACATAAGTGTAATATTGCTGTGTAAAGTTTTACAGTTCAGTTACACTCATTCATCACCAAGGACAATTTGAAACGCTTACCTGTAGTATTTGCTCCTGAATGAATGATTGTAAAAGTACTAAGTTGAAAAAAGATCTTACTGTTTTGTTTGGGTGATTAAAGCAAATGTTCTCAAAATATATCACAATAATCATATGTTCTGCAACAATGATTAAGTGGAATGAAAATATGTGCAAATACAATGAAATCATGACATCAGATTTTAAAGAATGACTAGTGGTGTTACAAATGTGATCAAATGTGAGTTTTGTACTGAGAGATTTAAAAATGCACACTTTAGTTATGAAAATATTACCAAACCAATTAAAAAAAAACTGTAAGAATGGCTGAAGGAATAGTGGCATCTCTCAGGTCTTGTGTCAGGATTTTGTTCCCTTGTTTCTTAAGGACGTGCTTTTCATTACTGATATTTTCATTAGCTGGTGATATGTTTTTAGGCCTGCATGTTCTTCTTTTGTCCTCCACCTGTGGATTGTCCTCAGTTGTTGTTTTTTTTAAGGACAAAGTGCACACGCCATGTTTCGAATAAAATCTCTTTGGGAATCCCCTTATTTGTGCAAAAAAATAGTCATTTTTCTGCATGTCAAATTGTGTCTTAAATTTGGCATTTTTGCCCCATAGATAGAGGCCGCTGGTAACAATAAATAAATACAGAAATATTAAAACAAAATAAATAAAACAGATTATTTGCTCGAGTTCTTCCATTAAGGTAGGTGCCTTTTTATGCTTGAATGATTCACATGTCGGTGTTAAGTGGCTTAACAAGCAAACAAAAAGAAAAAAATCCCCAAGATATTGTTTAGACAGTGGTCAGATACAACAACTGAAAATATATGAACGATGTCCAGAAAAACACAAACGCCTCCATAAAGCCTGACCACTACAGAAAGTCACTGGAGGCGAAGCATAAAGCCACGAGGAATGGCTCAAGACTTTTTAGAAGCTGATTTTTACACTCAGGTGTAATGATCATTATCAACATCACCAAGAAAAAAATCTACTTTTTCTAGTTTTCTACTGAATAACAAACATGGATGCCCTCATGGCATCTCGCTTCCACACACTGTTATGTTTTTGCTGTTCTTTAAACTTGTTTGTTTCATGTGTTTGGCCTTAAACATTTTATACATTAACAGATGTATTTCTGACCCTCATCTACTGTAATTGTTTTCAACATGTCATGCTGGTGAGACCCACTTTTTTTCTTCTTTAAAAAAAATCTTTCGTACTTATTAACTATCGAAATACAAATAGTGAAATCATCGAGCTGAACGACTGTTTCAGTGCGGCCTGCGTGTTCTCACATGACGCAGAGTGAGTGAAGTTGGCGTTAACTGCGCTTTTAGTTTGGTGTAGCTCTCTGTGCACTGCATTTATGGTCACCCTGATCCTCATAATAGGCTAAAGAGTGTGGAGATAACACTGGGATGATCGGATCACGGGGATCCAGAGGAGATTAAGTGGCTTTTCAAAAGCAATGATACTTCCGTTTCAAATCAAAGAAAGGGCGATTAGTGGAGGCCCGGGGATCAGCCCTGGTTTCTATGGCAGTCGGGAAAGAAACTCGCTCTTTAAGATACACCATTTGCAGCATGAGGATATAAAATATAGATATAGAAAGGAATTAGGTGTTCAAGTTGTGAATGCAAATACAAGTAAACGCACAGTTTGGGTCTCCGAGTGCGCTCGAGCATTAATGTGTGCAGGATTTAAGCCACGTGAACCCGCCCCATAAATAATGAGCCCGTGAAACCTAGGATGGAAACTGACTGGTCTGAAATGCTGCCCTTCTAGCAGAGAAATGGAGCATTCAGTTCTAATATGGTGACTCCTCGTGTGTGCCAGTGACAAAGGAGGCTGGGGTGTCGGACCTGACAGGTTTGGGAACGTGGAGCGAGGTCGACAAGTGGTTTGATTTTGAAAGAGTTTGTGTGAAGTCCAAACACCCAACCAACTGTCCCGAAGGAGAAACTGGCACACACTTAACGCTTGGGTGTCATAATCATCATCTTCACACGTCATCACGTTAGCACACCAACTTGCCCTTCTCCCATTTGGCCCATATCTACAACTGTACGCTCACGAAGTTGCTTAAATCTAGTTTTTAACGATTATCTTGTGTGCTTATAGCTGCAAACGCAGACAACACACGAGGCTATCTTCAACTTGCGCCCTGCTCCTTCATCTTAACTTGGTCTTTAAAGAAGAGGAAGGACAAAAATCACTTCATGCAACGTGCTGATGTCTCACACGTCACAAAAGTCCTTGTAGCTGCTCGTTTTCTCACTTTGTCCCTGTTCCCACGAGAATGGGATGTTTCCCATGATCTCACTTCACCAAGTGCACCTTCTTGGTGTTGCAACCAAACCTCTTTCCTTATTAAAAAACTATCTATCTATCTATCTATCTATCTATCTATCTATCTATCTATCTATCTATCTATCTATCTATCTATCTATCTATCTATCTATCTATCTATCTATCTATCTATCTATCTATCTATCTATCTATCTATCTATCTATAGGCCACACATTTAGCCACAGATTTAACATGTTGTCTTTAATTGTCACCATGTTGGTAACAGTTTCAAGTTTCGGTTTTCCCACAGTCACTCCAGTCTCTGGTCAGTGTCATCACGCACACGTGCCAGCCAATCAGAGGTCGCAGGAGGTGCACTTATAAGTCCCCCTGTAGGAGGCAGGGGGCTTTAAACCTCTGGAGGACATTTGGATAGAGCACTGCAACATGACCAGGAAACTCCAAAACCAAACCCAGAATGATGGGAAGAGCAGGAAAAGGGTAGGAAACTGTATCATTATTCTGTGTTATATTGCATGATTCTTTTTGGGATTAGGAAAACTTTTTATCACTGTAAGCCAATGTTCTTATTCTAAATTGGGTAGACGAGGACAAAAGTAGCTTCTTAGCTTTAGCAAAGCAGTGAAGTCAGCATTCGTTGTGTTGAACTTTCATCACATCACTAAAGCAAAGCTTTGTTGTGACCTCTCTCAAAGACTCTGAAGCCAGTTGTGGAAAAGAAGAGAAGAGATCGAATAAATCAAAGTCTAGCTGAACTGAGGCATCTGCTGATGAATGCCACATCTGATCCAGTGAGTAATGTCTGAACAACCTTGTTTTAACTGTGTATGAGTTGGCAAGTAAGCCATAAATGCAGTGGGAAAAAACGGTTTCTCCTCTCCTTTGTTTTTTGATTTGACCTGTCCATCATCAACAGCGGCTGCAGAATCCAAAAATAGAGAAAGCAGAGATTCTGGACTTGGCTGTTGATTATCTCCAAAAGTGGACTGATAAAAAGGGCCCGAGCAATGGTTAGTTAAGCAAAATCAAACTAAAACCAGCATATTCATGTTCCACTTGTTTATCCCTCACATCTCTGTCTTTTTGCATCCTGCAGACTCATTGGATACTCATGCTCCTTTGGCAGACAGTGGCCACTCGGAGTCCAATGCTCCTCCTCTCTTTGGCAGAGAGAGCGCAGGTTTTCAGCAGTGTGTGGCCCAGCTGACCAGCTACATGCACAGGATAACACCGGCACAGAGAACAAGCCTGATTGAGGGGCTTAAACATCACGCAGAGGGTCTGCAGCTGACACCAGACTTCAACCAGCACGCAGCATCTGTGGATACCATTTGCTCATCCGACTCCAAAGAAGATCCTCCCGTTTTGCTTTTCCCGTCTTATTCCCCATTTCAGCCTCTCGCTTGTTCCACACCATGCCATGACTACCTGAGCCCTCCTCCTTCTCCCTGGCTCTCCCCTTCTTTCTCCATGTATGCCACCTCTTCTTTTGCGTCATTTGCCTCTCTCTTCTCCATCCCCCCCAGCCTTTCACCTCCATCTTCCAACACCTCCTTCTTTAGCTTCTCACCCACAGTTCCTCACTCCAGCCTCTCCCCTCTCACCACAATGAGACCCCCCTCAAACCTTCTACACAGGGAAGTGTTGGCACCAAACTCTTCCCCACCCATTTGGAGGCCTTGGTTTTGATGTGGATCAGAGACTGACATGCTGACAGGAGCAGAGCCACCTAGTGGGGATAAATTGCAATTGAGGGTGGAAAATTCTCAAAGCCTTGAATGTACAGTGTACAGATTTTTAAAGTTGCCTATAATGTATTACTATTCTTGTAAATAAATTAAGTTCAAATTCGTAAAGTGTGTATTTGCTTCCTCCCGTGCCCATGTGATATGTCATTAATCTAAATCAATAGCTCCTAAACAATTCTGAACAATGGCAGAGCCATA
This sequence comes from Simochromis diagramma, assembly GCF_900408965.1. Classification (NCBI taxonomy): domain Eukaryota; kingdom Metazoa; phylum Chordata; class Actinopteri; order Cichliformes; family Cichlidae; genus Simochromis; species Simochromis diagramma. The sequence goes on from NW_024387477.1 coordinate 3,428,004, forward strand.
CATTTTTTTAAAGAATATTTGTGGCCAGGCTGAGACCAGAAACTGTTTTTATTTTATTTGTATTTTCAGCTCTTAATCTGTAAGGGGAAAAAAAAAAAAAAAAAAACAGAACCCAACAACCTTGCAACAGATGCTAAATGTATTTTTCTTTAAAATGCTAATAAGGTAAACTGTAGTAAATTGGGCCATTGGGTAAAGTGGGCCATTGGGTAAAGTGGGCCATTCATGGTTTGATTGTCTCAGCTCTTTGAAACTTAACAGCCAACGGTCTCAACAACAGCTTTACAATTAGCATTTAATTTTATTGTTCAGAGTTGTTGAGAGGTGCAGGGCATTTTCTCAGGCAGCCTTAAAATACTTCACAGTGAGTGGTGACATATCAAATCAAATCTTGTTTATAATCTCACTAAAAGAGCTCGAAAACATTATTTTCATGTACATTTTCACAAGTCACAGCAGTAAAGCAACAACTGATGGAGGCTGTGGCAACATCTGGAGGTGTGTTTGCCCAAGAAACACGGGGCAGTTCATCAACCACAGTGCAACAGTGTAGCTCTGGATTGCATCAGTGATAATTAATATTTAATGTGTGTTTTGTAAATATTAGGCTTCAAATTTCCATTTGGTTCCCTGCTGTTTTAGGACAGTATCAGAAGCAGCTCAGCTGGCTTAACATGAGCCTACACACAGTATGTTAATGTCATGTTACTTATGTGGCATTAAAGAACATTAGAGGCATAGTTTATCCCACTGGTTCTCAAACCTTGTCTTAGATGCCAAAATGCTTCCCCCTGTAATGCCCCACCAAGGGCATCAGAGCCAAAGTTTGAAAACCATGGGTCTAGGGTACATATACACAGCCTCCACATCGCACCATAAGACTGTACTTAAGACTGTGTGAGATAAATTGAATTCATTGGGTTTTGACTACAGTTTTGAATTCACACAGCAACTTAGTAATTGATCTTTACTGCCCTGCCCTGTGTGCCTTAGAAACAATATTAAAGCATGCCCTTTAGGACCAAGCTTGAACAGAATGTGTTTGTGTTCATGAAATGAATCTTTTAATTACATTTTTTCACCAGCTTTGGAAGGGCAATGGATAAGAGCCTTTAAATGAAGTAACTTGAACATGATGACCGATCACTTTTTAAAATCTGTCTGATGCAATGTTTGAAGTTAGGATACATACAATTTTAAAAATGTGCAATAAATTAACTCAAAGGTGTAAAACCATGTCAAAGTTCCTCTTTGATGATATTCTGTAATATGTTTTTAACACAGCCCTCTTGTGTTGCCCATAAACTAAGCTGTAGGGTATAAGTGGACACATGTAGTTTCCAGGATATAAGAATGAAAGTGTAAAAAAGCTGAGCCGGTTTGATGATATTCCTTACACGATCAAAAGAGGGCAGCATTGACACAGCATACACCTGTGTGGCAGAGAAGGTGATCTGGCTTCCTTCGTGACCTGTCTTCCAGCGGGTGCTATAAAAGGCGGCTGTCATTCGGGCTAAATAGAGGATGTCATTGAGCTATTCCGTCAGCGATAAGCTCGAGATGCACGATCATCACTCTTCTCTCTTTCCGTCTCTCAGTGCTCAGGCCACTCCTTATCTTCTGATTAAATCTCTATTACAAGCTCGGAATATTTTCAGCAGAGAGGCACCAAAGGATTTGGCCTGTGAAAACAGAATTTGTCACATGAGAGAACATGTCTTTGGATAATCGTTATCCCCCCCCCACTTCTGAAGAAACTCTGGAGTTATGAGGTAGCCATTGTTCTTTGTCAAAGAAATGAGAGGGCACGCACATCACTGTATAGCTCGCTTCCCCACACTGCCTATTTTGATAATTCTGGAAAGAAAGCAGAGACAGTTGCTCATGCTGGAGATATGATATTTTTTTCTTTTTTCTTTTTTTGCGGCATGGCAGATAATTAATAGGAAAAGAAATCACCTCTTGGATTGACCTGACAAAGGATGAAAAATCCCTGGCATTTTCTCAGGACAAGCTGATTACAGCTGATCCTGTTACCCTCTTTAATCACTGTTTTTTTCTGCCAGGTTGCATTCCTGGTTTGTAGAAAGCTCGAGATGTTGTGCTGTGAAGATGTCACAGGTTTGTCTCGGCCTGCAGAGAATCTGCAAATTCCTTTGTGTTGGTGCGTTTCAAAAGTCCAAATACTGAGACGGGACTGGTGTCAAACACTTCCATCACACATGTGCACACTTGTATGTGTTGAAAGTGCAGTATGTACACTACACAGTATGCACACTGTACTTAGCCCAGCAGCTCCACAACGCAGGTGCTCTTTATGACTGTCTGCCAGAAGGAGAGACATCCAGAAAACATCTACAGGCGTTCTTTTCAGGACCGAGGGTGACAAACATCACAGATTTACTCCGACTCAGCAGCTCTTATATATTTATCAGCTTTGGTAGAGCACATTTGGACATTTCATGTTTCGTTGATCGATAATCAGTACCCAACATGCATCGCGGGTTTTAGATGCATGTCATCAACTTAGTTTTTGTTAAAAAATAACCATAAAGTTGTTTTTGGTTAGGGTTCAACACACAAACAGATCAAATCAAACACCCTTTATAAAGTCTTATAATATTTTTTTTATTTTTCTACATGAGATGCAATTTAAAGTGTAGAACTGACAAATCTAATTCTATTCAGTATGTTGAAGCTATCATACTACTGTAGTATCTCTGATGTTTAGGTGAAATTGGAACCACCCTTTCAAAAAGGTCATGTATGGTCATATGTGGATGCCCTGGGGCGTCTCTGCCAGTGCGCCCCAGGGCAGCTGTGGCTACAATGTAGCTTGCCATTGCCAGTGTGTGAATGTGTGTGTGAATGGGTGAATGACTGAATGTAGTGTAAAGCGCTTTGGGGTCCTTAGGGACTGAGTAAAACGCTATACAAATGCAGGCCATTTACCATTTTTACCATTTAGTCTGTGACCACACGGGGGCGCCCACATCGAAGAGAACAAGAAATGCAAAAAGAGGTATTCTATTGATTGATTTCTGATTGGGGCCATCTGAGAGATCAAGTTGGCTTATGGCATCACAACACTTACAACATTTGTGGTATTGGAAAATCCACACTGATCCTGAAAGTAACCAGCAATAGGATATAAAAGAAATTAGTTAGCAAGGTTGTGCACACTCATAGTTTAATGACTTGTCAGTCACAAGGTAGGGAATGCTTTACTGTCCATTTTACTCTGAACGGCACCATAATTTTTGAAGTCGCCCCCTACTTGTCATTACAAAGAATGCAGTTTAAAACACTTATCTTTTTTGGGAGGGTATGTTTGTGACTGTAATTTCCATCATTTGCTTCACTCATAGCAGCGGCAGATTCTTGGGAATGTGAAAGGATTAGAGAAAGGCTAAATTTCTTTTGCAGTGCAAAAAATCAGGACAAGTACACATTTCAAACTGTGAGATGATGAAAATCATTTACTGTTTTACGCATGAAGACAGCAGACTGTATTAGAATTTAGAGGTCACCTCAAAGTCAGTGATCTGGTCGCTCAAGTCACAGGTTATTGTAATGTGTGACGTATGGAAACATTCAAATCCACTAAGGTGTCAGTGGGGCTCACAGTTTCCGGCAGGACAAATTAATCTTGTTTCACTAAAATCTAACCAGTACTCTGGGAGAAGTAACGTGTCTTATTATGGACTGTCGATGGATGACGGACGCCTCACCATGACCGGGGCCCATTGGTCAGGCCAGATGAAAACTAAGCTAAAAACCATGTGTTGAACTGCCTGTTATAACTTGTGTAAAATGCTCAATAGATTAAAACTCCCAACTATCCCAGCTGCCAGTTTGTTGAAGGGCTAACACAGAGAAACAGATTCACACCTACGGCCAATTAACCTAACCCCATACATGTATTTGGACTTTGGAGGAAACTGAAGAGATTCCTCAAGGATACGGGGAGAATGGCCCAAGCTTATAGTCGAACCCCGGACCTCTTCGCTGTGAGGTGACAGTGCTATGCACCATATCACGTTGCCCCAAAAAGATCATTTCAATTTTTTTAATAAAAATCATCAGTCCTGCTATTTTTTCCTTGGCATTTGTCATTGAAACTAAATCAAAAAACACAAATACACTTTCAAAATCGGAACACTTCTGATTCCTCTCCCTCATTTCACAGGTCTTAACCCGTTTGTAGGTCCAACAGCGGAAAATGATCTTACACAGGAGGGAGAATCAGCTTACATTTAAATGCAGAATACTTGTGCACCTTTCCAAGGCCATTTCAGACTGATTCAGTGCTCCTCCCTATATTTTGGCAACATGATGAAATTGCCTGAAAAAGTATGCAGAGGAAAAATCCAGACAGCACATTATGCACATTTTGCCCTTCATATTTTGGAATCTGTCGAATGTGAGAAAAACAGATGAGGAACTGCTCTCTGGAGTAACTGTTTGTGATTTTCTGAACCTCTGGTGTCTCGTGTGCTGTCTATTTGTGTAGGAGTGACTGTGCATTCTTTTGGAGTTGAGTCGATTTGTTTGACTAAGTTTTGCTTTGGAAGACAGTCCATGGACCCACTGCTTTTATCAGTCAGATTGAAGGACTGCTCTAGACTCCGTAAGCATCCGCACAGAGAGGAGGACTCCTCACTAAGATCGCATGTCAATACTCAAGAATGTAGATCTGTCACTACTCACAACTAAATATCATTTTTTCCTACCTTTCATTTCTTTCTCTTTCCCTCTTTTTGCAAAGGTCTTTGATGTAAATAGTGAAAGGATCCCAGACTGTAGCAAATTACCTGAGGACTGAAACATTTTTGACATAAGTCCTGAGAGACGAGGGCAAGCCACTTTTCCTGGCGGCCCCTTTAGCGTTTTTAATCTGGGGCTGAGGGAGACAGCGGCGCTGACAGAATGATGGGACAGCTGGACATGCTTCCAGGCCAGCAGCAAGGGGCAAAAGAAAAGCCATGAGAAGGGCCACTGCAAACATCTCAGCACCGAGCCAACAACTCAGGACTGCAAACCAAAGCAGGACGCAGTGTGACACGTGTCCTTGGGAGACATCTACCTCCTCCACCTTTCTATCTCAATATAACAGTATGCATCTGCAAACACAAAGGAGGGAATTATAAAAGAACTGCTTTGGTTTTTTGTTTCATTTATGGCAAAAAAAATGTCTCACACTTATGATATGTAGTGATGATGACTTATAACTGCAGTATTTCACAATAGCTTTGACTTACAGAAGGGGTGTCGAACTCCAGGCCTCCAGGGCCGGTGTCCTGCAGGTTTTAGATCTCACCCTCGGTCAACATACCTGAATCAAATGATTAGTTCATTCCCAGGCTTCTGGAGAATTTCATGCATACAGGGAGTGCAGAATTATTAGGCAAATGAGTATTTTGTCCACATCATCCTCTTCATGCATGTTGTCTTACTCCAAGCTGTATAGGCTCGAAAGCCTACTACCAATTAAGCATATTAGGTGATGTGCATCTCTGTAATGAGAAGGGGTGTGGTCTAATGACATCAACACCCTATATCAGGTGTGCATAATTATTAGGCAACGTCCTTTCCTTTGGCAAAATGGGTCAAAAGAAGGACTTGACAGGCTCAGAAAAGTCAAAAACAGTGAGATATCTTGCAGAGGGATGCAGCAGTCTCAAAATTGCAAAGCTTCTGAAGCGTGATCATCGAACAATCAAGCGTTTCATTCAAAATAGTCAACAGGGTCGCAAGAAGCGTGTGGAAAAACCAAGGCGCAAAATAACTGCCCATGAACTGAGAAAAGTCAAGCGTGCAGCTGCCAAGATGCCACTTGCCACCAGTTTGGCCATATTTCAGAGCTGCAACATCACTGGAGTGCCCAAAAGCACAAGGTGTGCAATACTCAGAGACATGGCCAAGGTAAGAAAGGCTGAAAGACGACCACCACTGAACAAGACACACAAGCTGAAACGTCAAGGACTGGGCCAAGAAATATCTCAAGACTGGTTTTTCTAAGGTTTTATGGACTGATGAAATGAGAGTGAGTCTTGATGGGCCAGATGGATGGGCCCGTGGCTGGATTGGTAAAGGGCAGAGAGCTCCAGTCCGACTCAGACGCCAGCAAGGTGGAGGTGGAGTACTGGTTTGGGCTGGTATCATCAAAGATGAGCTTGTGGGGCCTTTTCGGGTTGAGGATGGAGTCAAGCTCAACTCCCAGTCCTACTGCCAGTTTCTGGAAGACACCTTCTTCAAGCAGTGGTACAGGAAGAAGTCTGCATCCTTCAAGAAAAACATGATTTTCATGCAGGACAATGCTCCATCACACGCGTCCAAGTACTCCACAGCGTGGCTGGCAAGAAAGGGTATAAAAGAAGAAAAACTAATGACATGGCCCCCTTGTTCACCTGATCTGAACCCCATTGAGAACCTGTGGTCCATCATCAAATGTGAGATTTACAAGGAGCGAAAACAGTACACCTCTCTGAACAGTGTCTGGGAGGCTGTGGTTGCTGCTGCACGCAATGTTGATGGTGAACAGATCAAAACACTGACAGAATCCATGGATGGCAGGCTTTTGAGTGTCCTTGCAAAGAAAGGTGGCTATATTGGTCGCTGATTTGTTTTTGTTTTGTTTTTGAATGTCAGAAATGTATATTTGTGAATGTGGAGATGTTATATTGGTTTCACTGGTAAAAATAAATAATTGAAATGGGTATATATTTGTTTTTTGTTAAGTTGCCTAATAATTATGCACAGTAATAGTCACCTGCACACACAGATATCCCCCTAAAATAGCTAAAACTAAAAACAAACTAAAAACTACTTCCAAAAACATTCAGCTTTGATATTAATGAGTTTTTTGGGTTCATTGAGAACATGGTTGTTGTTCAATAATAAAATTATTCCTCAAAAATACAACTTGCCTAATAATTCTGCACTCCCTGTATTGAGGAGGTCATTTAGCCATTTAAATCAGCTGTGTTGGATCAAGGACACATCTAAAACCTGCAGGACACTGGCCTGGAGTTTGACACCTATGACTTACAGTTTCAATTATAACATAAAAAAGATTGGAACTGGTTCATTAAAACTATTAATGTAATAAATAATTAATGAAGAAGCTAGTTTAATGATGCAGATAACACATTCAGTAATCGATGTCGATTAAACCACAATATTACTGCACATATGCTGCAGATCTCTAGACCAGGGGTAGGAAACTCCAGACCTCGAGTGCCAGTGTCCTCCAGGTTTTACATGTGTCCTTGATCCAACACAGCTAATTCAAATGGCTAAATTACCTCCCCAACTTGTAAGGTACTATGAGGTCTTACAGCATTCTGGAGCAACAGAGGAAACTTCTAGAACAGTCCAATAATATTGGCTTACAATAGTCCAGTTGTGACATGATAAAGGCATGGACTCTGAGGCAAGCTGTTTCTAATTTTACACATATTGCATGGGCGACAGAAAGCAATTTGTTTAATATGCACACTGAAGGACATATCTTGATCAAAAACGACTCAAAGATTTCTCACAGTGTTACTGCTGACCAAGGTAATAATGTCCATAGTAAGTATTTGGGTACACATCATGGTTCTAAGATTTTTAGAGCTGAGCACAAAAACCTCAATTTCATCTGAAATCAGGAGAAGAAAATTATGGGACATTCAGGCTTTTATGTCTTTAAGGTATACCTGTAGTTTAGTTATTTGATTTCTGTCATCTGGCTTCATAGATATAACTGAATATCATCTACATAGCAGTGAAAATACACTGTCTTCTATTAACATTGCTTAAGAGAAGCATGTATATGTAAAAAAATAATGGTCAGAGCACAGAAGTGCGTGAAAACCACAACTAACCTTTGTGTGTGAAGAAGTCTCCCCTTACAATAAAAAAGCATCATTTGCATTGTGATTAAATCTCACTGAATCAGCTGTTACATGAAAAAAAGAGACAGAGTTCCACATTTCGACGACATTTTGTTTGTAAAGGTAAGAAAATAGTTAATATTATTAAAAATTGTGCTTACAGTCATTATTTTGTTTGCATTCATTATAATTTCATGTAAGAGTCTTTCTGCATTTGTGTGGTTTTCTGTTTTTTTGTTTTTTCTTTGGCTCAACTGGAAATGCCACAGTCAGGATTTAGTGTTTTTTCCTTCCAAGATCACTCCCATCACTCTCATCTAACCACACCCTTACATTCCAGATGAGACACACACACACACACACACACACACACACACACACACACACACACACACACACAAAATGTTAAAATGCCCAAATTTACAAGAAATATGTTGACAGCCTGATACAAAAACAGTTCTGACTGCTCTACTTTACTTTCCTCTTCCAAACAACTGCATGATGGGTATTTATTCATTTTTACTGCATACCCTTCTTGCAAAATGTTACGCCTGTAATAAGGTACACAGCTAGCATTTCTAGGTGGGTGGGTGCATTTCTGTTTTCTTCAGTACTTGATTGTAAAGGACAGACTTTGGAGTCAGCTACCCAGTTTCCTGTGAAAGTCAATTTAATTTTTAAATTGTCTTTTTAAATCAAAGTTAGCATCCCATTTAATATCACTTTGAGATATGAATGCTTCTTTTTTATCAGCTCTAGCTAGTGCTGGCATCAGCTAGTAATTCCTTAGAGGGTTATATTAAGTTCAACACAGCCAGGCTGGCTTTGGCTTAGCTTGGCTTGACAAATCCTAAAACCCCAGTTGGCGATAACAGGTATCACAATGTGGTTATCAACTTTCTCTGCTTTCTACTTCAGGGTCTGTGCATGCTCACATAAAAAAAGGTTTCACAGGTCACATGGCTTTTCGTCATAGAAAATGATTCCTATGAGTGTCACCTACTCCAGTCAGTGACAATATTAGATAGTGGTGTCTGGTGAGTTAGTGTAATAAAATACAATTTATTTAAGTATTTTATTGTTGAGTGCTCTCAGTGCTGCTGTTTATTTACAAGGTGATGGCTGCAAGTTCTGAAACTTAAACCTGGATACATTTAAACATTAAAGGTTACCATCTCATCGACTAATAAGGTTTGTTGGCAGATGAAAGTGAAATTAATTGCACTGATTGAACAGGTTTTCTTGATGTGTCTGTTTTGCGTGCCAGTTGTTGGAATTCCAGCTGTGTGAAACAGACTAAATAGCCAATGAGAATCAAATATAAAACATATACACATTTTCTAAACAACATGCACATTCCTGTGACAATGCAATGCAGTTTGCACTTAACTCTGTGGTTTTATTCGAGTATGGAATAAATCTGCATTACATATATGTTTCATATAAAACATGTAAACCCAACAGAAAATCTATACTGTGCTTGAAACATGAAGTACACAAAGGAGTCAATGAAAATGTGGCAATTTGAGAGGATTTTAACCCTTTCATGCATGAATTATGACAACCTCAATCAGGATTTTTTTCCCCTAATATTTCGGCATGAAAGATGAATAAAAATACTTGAAAAAAATCTTGCTTAAGGTTGTCATAATTCATGCATGAAAGGGTTAAATAACAGAAACATGTCACACATCTATAATAACATTAAAGGACCAGTGGGTGCCAGGGTATGGAGTGACACGTCAGTGTGCAATGTGGTGCTTTATGTGCAAGTATGCCATCAACACTGGCACAAATACAAGAAAACAGCCTTTGAATAGCTGTCCACTGTCGTGACCACTATGCATGAAAGGGTTAAACTGACATAACCAGGTTATGTGTTCTACATCAGTTACCATGGTGATTTAGCAGGGTAAAAAGAGAGCCCCTTTCGTAACACAGGAAACTCTGACTTTAAACTTGAGATATCTGGCTAATCTATTAATCTTGCTTCTCAGTATACCCCTCTGGTCTACCCAATTATCTACATATGATCTCACAAAAGAAAACAAAAAAACTCCTGAACAGACAAGATGGCAACAGCCCAAAAGCCAAATTTGAAGGCCAATCTTTGATATAGTGAGTATGTTTAAAGAAAAATGTATAACTTGAATAACTGCTGGTAATACTGGGATGCAGATTTTGTTACACTTGGACAAACCGTTTCTTTCCAGTCTTCTAACAGAAGCAAACCCGCAAACATCTGCAGCCTGTAGAGACACACACAGTTGTTAACTTGACTCTTGGCAAGAAAGTGAAAATCTTATTTCCCTAAATGTGCAACTGTTACTTTAAGATTGGAAACTATGCCGGATTAAAATAAATCCTTTCACTTGAAAGAAAAAGTAACACATTTAGCTCAGACTGAACATCCCACCATCTTGACGGGAGCTCCATTGTCACGACAAACATGCTTTAAGCGGACAGGAAGTAACCTGAGCCAAACGAGAGGATATTGAATCAGATGTTGCTAGCTTGTTTTTCAGAGCAGGGCAATTATATTTGACATAAGGCTCTTTCCACTCATGCATCAGTGCTCTCCACTTTCAGAGACTGGTATCACATTGGTCCAGTGGTTTGCCTTTCTTCCTCTCAATTTTACAAAGTCATTTTGCTGTAGATGATGAACAATGGCTGTCTTTTCAGAGATCCTATAACCTTTTCTTCCCGGGGGACCCCTTTGCAATCGAGTATGCCAAAGCATATTGTCATTCGCGTTGCTTGCGTGGTCCAAATTGTAATCTTCCCAGTGCTGCTTAGCGATATCTTGAGATTCAAAGCGCAGTTAATTGTCAGCATGTTCTGACCTGAAATGCATCTCTGTTGGCATCATCACAGTGCTACATTCATCACATTTGTCTTAAACTTTTAACCCAGAGGAGCCATTTCTTCAAACTTGGGGTTTTGACTCGAGCCTCTCCCGCCTGTTTTCCAGCATTTTCCTGTGTTTTGTGTTTGAGCTCTGGAGCGCTCCATTTTCTGTCTGGGAACATGCATCCTCCTCAGCTTGCGTGACCCTGTCCGCCCCCTCCACCCCCACCCATGGGTGGGCTGTGACCCTGCTTGCCTGCAGCCACTACAGGTTACAAACTCTCACCCTGCAATGCTTGTAATCCTAGGGATGTACTTCAGTGTGCTTAGTGCTCTTTGCCCCTTTCTAGAATTCAGTAGGAGCCCAACAGGTCACAGGTCAGCGTACCAAACAGAAGCTGCAGATAAAAATAGCCACTGATACATAGGTCATCTAAAAATACTAGCTCCTGTCCGTTCTTATTTACGGAATACTTTGTTTTGCAGGGAAACATTTGGGAACTTTTGACATTTTCCGCCGGCCAACGTCTGCAGAAATAGGAGTGAGAGGCTGTTTTGTTCGGACAAAAAGCGGGCTTGATGATGCAGATGTCTTTTTCTTGTATGTAACCTCATACTGCTGAGAAAATGTCAGTGCAGGCGAAAGAGTATGTGGACATCAGATTCTCCGGGACCTTAAGGGGCCCCATGCACTGACAAATAGAGCACTCTGTCCTTATCTCGACAAAGTAAGAATTCCACCTCTGCTGCTGGAGACGGCAGCGTCTGAAGCCAGAGTTTATGAACAATAAAAAGCATATTAGGAAAGCTCTAAAATTAGCCACGGTTGAAATAAAATTAGTCTTTATTGCAACTGTGTTTGACTTTGTATTGCCTCAATTTATAGTGGCTGCGCTATGTTTGACAGCAAACAGTGGATAGTTTAATAGGAAGGGTTGATAAAAGGTGATTGACACCAAAGTGCACAGTGTTCCAAATTTACCACGCCATGACAAATCTATAAATACAAGCCTGATGTTCTTTCAGGAAACGAGTTAGCCTCTTTTTCTAAGAATGAACAAACTAATCAAGACAGCATTCTAGTCCTTTATTGACTTACTCATGCATTACAAGTGTGGAAAAAATGCTTTTTTATTGCACTTTCACAAGATGACACCTGGCAGAACTGATGTAGGTGAGCAGAGTGTGCTCTGTCTTGGGGATCTGGGGTTTCCCACTGCAGCTCCATGCAGGAACAAGCACCAGAGCAACGGAAAGGAGGAAATTATATATCTTGACTGCCAAATACCTACACTTTTAACTTAGGTGGTAGTCATTTGTGAGGTGGCTAGTGCAGTCATGCTAATCAGTAAGTGACCAGAGAGTAGTGATGCTTGGTGTATGAAAAACGGGAAAAAAAATACAATATACAACTTCTTACTAAGGTGTTGGTCCACAATGTGCTGCCAGGTGTCATGTAATTAATATATCCTTAGTGCTTATTTTCTTATTATATTGTTTTATGTACTTTAATAATGAAGGTTTGTAAAGCAAAGCCACTTTTGACTCATAAACTAAGTGCTCAGCCAGACTGAAAAACAGGAAGTTAGTGTAGAGCTATACAAGTATATTAATAAATACAGGAAGCCAGACAGAAAAGAGAAACTTGTACCATATAAGGAGTGTTTGTATCGAAACTGTGTGACGTGTAAAGTACCAAAATAACACCTATATGTGAGACGTTTTTAAATTCTAATGTTAGAGTTTCTGCAACTGGCTTTTGGGTCTGTGCAGGGCTCTCTCTTCTGGAAGATGATTGAATAAAAAGAATTATAAATGTTTTTGACCACTATGAGTCGGGTTTTCTCTGTTCTATCATGGGGATCAAAGAATCGGGTTTTTAATACAGGTTAGCTTCAGTCTCTCATAAAGCGGTCAGGAGGGTTGAGATATGATGACCACAAAGATCATAACATTTGATTGATATCATACTCATTTAACAATTCAGTGATCTATCGTGCCTTAAAATCGAAGGGACCACTCTCATCAGATTTCTGTTTCATTGGGGTATAAAGGTGAACTCTGGTGGGCGTACAGCGTGCCAGTAAAACTGTGCACACAGCAGAGCCCCTCGCTGTAGGTGTCGGATGTTCCTGGTGTGTGTGACAAATGGACCAGGCCGTGTGTTGGTTATATGATGCTTGTGAGTTTTTCACCACTGTACAGTCAACTGTCCATTCTTTATAATTAGGTGTGTAAACAGTGAAATCCTGGCTGATGAACTGTTCTTTGTGACATTCTGATCATATTCTGATTTTTAGGACTTGTTCAGTTTATCCTTTCATACAATCCACGAGGACCATAATTCCAAATCATCCAACTCTAACTCACTGACTCTTTGTGACTGAAGCAGCTTGAATCTGTGCACTGAAGTTAAACTGCCCCAAGATCGGCTAGCAGGCTGGTTAGCCCAACTAGCCTGGCTATTTATGATGTGTAATCAAACATTTACTGGAACCTGATGTAAATATGGCCAATCTCAAACTCACATCAGCTTTTCCAGCATGTCCAGTTGGTCTTCAGTATAGTAATCAGCTGTGTCTTCGGCTGCGAGTGAGGGGTTTTAGTTGGAGAATCCACAGTTTCCAAAGCTCAAGGTTGTGGATCAGGTGAGGAGTGAGTACAGATTTCTAGAGGAGACCCTAAAATGGTCCAGAGGTGTATGAGAAGATGTGCCCAGAAACCCTTTAAATCATTGTTTGTAGATTTATAGAGCAAAAGCTGCGGCTAGCTTGACTAGTAGCCAAGCTAGCAGCAGCGCATTACATTTACAGTGTTATTTGGCACCATCATCAGGTCTGTTTATGACCACAATCATTCGCTTGACTGGGACTTTCTGTTTAGTGCCATTTGCAAACATTAGCATGCCGCTATTCTAAACTAATGACACATTTATCCAAATTGTCTTTCTGAGCATGTTAGCAGGAGTTAGCTAGTTAGTTAGCTTAAATCTTCAGTTTTTCTGATTAATTTTTGACATCTTAGGATTTGCAGGGCTTTCTTGTGTCAATGCTGTTAACTCTCCTGACTACTTCAAGCTCCACTGTCACTCCCGTTACAGTCTCCCTGACTCTGTGTGTGTTATACATATCTGGTGACATCTGGGAACATTATCATAGCACACTCTGAAGGCCTGAGAGCGGCGACACAATGTACTGCGAGGGGATCAGTGCTTTCTAACATCAAAGCTGCTACGCTTGTTCTACGTCACAATCAGAGATTCTCCGGCACTGATAAATAAGCATTAGTTTGCCTCTCCCAGTGTTTATTTTTGGTGGTGACATTTTCTTCTCGAGTCCCATCGCCCCCATCCTCAAACATACCCTCTGAAAGCTTGAGGAACTTTTAAGAGATGAGCACGCTATCTCCTCTTGAGAAGTGTTGCGTGAGACCATGTGTGTGTAGTTTATCAGAGCTTTTCTTTGTCTCTTTTCATCCAGCTCCCTATTTCTAAGTTCTTCATAAAACACAGCTGCCTCCTCTTGAGACTAGACTTATCTGTCATTCAGGCTCCCTCCTCTTTTTTCACTGTGGTCTAAATGCGTGGACCACCAACCTCTCATCTTCCCTGAGGAGTAAAGGCAGGGCGATGTGATGGAACAGATGAAATTCTGCTCAGAGCTACGGGACCTGGTGGTACTTTGTCTAGCCCATCTAGATCACTCTGATAAGGTGCCACGATAAGTAACATGAAAGTACCCTGTCATCAGCTTTTTCTTCTCTTCTTTTCTGCCCACAACATCACAGCGAGGCAAATAGACAATACTTGTGCATGTCACTGGCTTTCAGAAGTAAAAGATGGCATGAAAGAGTTCTCAGGCCTCGTCTCATAATTATCTACTTCATTGGGTCTCTTGCTGTCCTCTCCATTAGAACCACATTCTTCAGGTTCAGCTCAGAACCCGAAGCTAACAGTGATGTTTTATTACTGATCTGATACTCTGTGAGACTACATCTGACTTCACAAGGCCCTGACTTTTGTGTTGGACTGAAGTCCTGAGCTGCAGTGCCAGGACAGCAGATTTATGCTCACTATTTTCCACCCTTAGCAAAAGCATTTCATTTAAATTATGCTAACTTTATCTGCTGAAAGCAGTAATAGTTTTCTGTTGCAGTAATTTTTTTTAGCATCAATAGTATCATTTTCACATTAGTATCTCTCAGCACCTTTCTTTTTTGGAGATATAAATACTTTTGCTTGGACCAGTTTGTTTCAAAAACATATTTTTTTTACCATAACTGGTTAGATGTGGGCTACCTCCCTAATACGGTGTCGCCATTTTCCCCCCATTGGAATCTTTTGCAAATGCCAAATGCTATTTTTTGCATTTGATTTCAATTTTTTTTTAAAAGGATGTGTTGCTGAAATGTTTCCAATTTACAGAATGACAAGCCCAGTGCCAAACCTGAACAAATTAATTATGTCAGCCACTCTGCAGACATTCAAGCATACTTCAATCAGCTCTGTTCTGATCTCGCGCAGCATCCTTGTGGGTCAGACCAAAGGAATAAGGTGGTCTCTGTGAAAATAAACATTAACTGTGAGATGTATTACACCCGATTGCAAAACATCCACCAATGACAACATAAACCCTTACCTGTCTTCCTTCAGGGCCCGGGATTGTAACTGCGACTGTGATTGGTCGCTCTGGGTGAGGCATGTTGGGGAAATAGCATGCCTTTCTCTTCACAAGAAAACTGTCTTTGTTTGAATCTGACAGGGGGAATGTGTGGCTAAGCATCTATGTGGCACTTTGAGCGCTTGAAATGAGTCCCCAGTATTTTCCTGATGTGCGCAAGGAAGCACTTTGATCCTGGGTATCAACTCACTGGAAGATAGTGCTTTTCCTGGTTTGTTTCTTTTAGAGAGAAACTGAGTTATTTTTCAACTAATCTAAACCAAGACTGAGAAAGAAAAGTGTCAAATTCTACCTTTGAATACTCAAATATGACAAAAATTAGCTTTCTTTAATAATGAAACCAGGTATTGTTTTTCTTTTGCCCAACAATTTCTTTTTGCATTTCAATAATACAGAGTGGTTGACCTGCCTAGCTGGCAGCAGGTTTTTGATCACCTCACTGATAACTCTGAATCCAATAAAAACACACCTGGGTTATTGAAAGACCAGAGCCAACCAGACAGACTAATGTGAGCTGGACCAGCCTATTAGTGCAAGCACAGTAAGCTTTATAGGGAAATGGCAAGGAAATAAATGGCTCCCCTCTCTAACACTGGAACATTTGAACAACTCCCCAAACTGTTCTGCTGAGTCCCAAAGCTTTGAAGTCTAATGTCTGCCTACTGAAGCAGACACTGTTCATATCTCCTTGGTTGAGGCATGGGAAATGAACCCGAGAAGCACAAGTGAAGGTCTACAAAGCTTAAATATGATATTTCCTGTGTGTTCGGTCGCTCTGTTCTTGGCCAGATCTGTATGGTGATTAGTTACTGGGACGTGGAGAGGTATGCATGCCTTATGAGCAGGAGGACAAGGAAGAAGAACCTCATCAAAACCACTCCCTGTCCAGCTACTGCTAATCTTTGTATTCTACTTATAGCGGTCACTGATCTGTGAAGGCTTTTCTAACTAGTCCTGGGTGTTATTAGAGACTAAACCACGTATGTCCACATTATTAGATCTCTTAAAAATCTGCATGAATTTTCCTGTAATGTCACTTTGAGTTTGACATCTGGGGTTTAGGGTTTGGAAAGGTCTACAATAAAACTGATGGCCACATCCAGTTTCTGATTTGGCCAATACTTCTTGAGCACGTACCTGGAAAACAAATGGCATCTACGTTAGCCTGATTTTGCGTTTAGTGTTCATATCCACATGTTAGCATGATACAATGCTCAAACTGAGCTCAGCGTTAGCTCAATGGAACCATGGAGTCAAGATCAGCCAACATTCTCAGCAGATCAGCAAAGTCCCGCATTAAAGTACCCTTCAGCCTGAATATAGTTACCACTGCCCCTGCAAGCTACTTTGCAACCCACCCAATTTTTCATGTTATTTGCACCATTTCGGAATTATATATCATCTCAGTTGTCCTTGATGTCCGCTCTGTTCTGCGATTCACATTCTGCACTCTCTCCACCTTTTCAAGTGTAGTTTAAGGTCACACCATTGGTTGTTGCATGCTTTGACTATGATGTCACCACATTTCCTCAACCATTTACATCTAGTTTTTGCTTGCCACTGTTGCCGTCACAAATTGCTTTATGTTAGGTTACCATAAACTAAGCTTGACAAAAATCAAGAGGTGCAAATCCAACTCAAATGACAGTAGAGCATTTCAACACCAGTAGTTGTCACTATTGGCATGTGCTACAATTCATGAGGACCATAAACTGGGCACTGGTTTTCAATATCTACATCACAGAACAGAGCCAGACTACAAAAAGTGGTCCTGATAGAACTATGAATATGAACTATGAAGAGTTATATACTGAACTATGTTTGCCTCTTAAACTGTATCTTTGCTTTTAACTGAAAGCATTAATGTGTCTCAGAGTTTCTAGCATGGCTCAGCTGCATGTTGTAAAAATAGAATAGCAACCTCCTTATAATTAGTAAAAATATCAGTGGTTGCAGCAACCAACTTTTGATTGCAAGGCGATTGCACAGGTCACCTGTGACAACTTATCGCCAACTGCACTTACTCTCAGACAGTTTTTCACATAACTGCTCAGACAGATTGCCCGTACACTGCAATCAGTTTGAGTCAGTCTGGACTGATTTCTGAAGTTCTGTTTCAAATCTATGAGGTTCTGGCTGAATGTAAGTAAGTAGTTAATGTGAATTTCTGTGTATGTACAAAGCACGAAATTGGAGATTTTTTGCCAATTTATCGTAAAGATATTGCATTTACTGGCCAACCTGAACACGTTTAATTGACACTGATAGCAGGCTGGCTCCATCTTTTTGCCACTTTATCGCTGTCTTGATGCGCCAACGTCAGTTTGAAGACAGCAATTAACTGTAACTGTTACAAATTTGCAAGGTGACTGCATAGTGAGTCAATTAGTCTCCAATTACTGTGTATGCTTCATACATGACGAAAAGAGATGCCCACAACCCAATTTTCAGCCACAAAGAGGAGGATATGTTTTCAGTGGCAACGGTACCAATGCTAGCTGGCTTGCAGACAGCATCAGATTTTTATGAGGCCTTTAACGTGCACGAGTTGTGATGTTGTTTGTTGTGCATATGTGTGATATTTTCATCTTCAGCGAAGAAGAATTTGGTATTCTTCTAAGGGACAGTTGGTGATGTTGCATTCGTTATATTTGTTGAACACGCAACTTGCCAATTCACACCTCAGGTATTACACCATGTATGCAACATGCTCACCGAACTAGAATTGTTCTAAAAAAAAGTCAAAATCTCAATCTTTGAACGGCGCGTCCTCTTCTTTCAGTCTCTTTTAACTCTTGTGGTTTATCACCTGTTGCGGTTCTTTCGTGGTTTTTCATGTTGCCTCTGATACTGGAACAAATGCAGGCTTTGGGAAAATAAAAGCTCGCTCCAGGCTTTGCTGATTAAACACTGAATCTGTGATAAGCAGGAGATATCAGCAGTTGTGAGCAGCACGCTGGGATGGATTTTGATTGATATGGGTCCATTAGAAAGTCTTCTAAAGATACTGTCACAGGAGTTTTCATCACACATGCTGGCTGGGAAATAATCATGTTATAATTCCATTTGAGAGTTTTTAAAGTCATTTTCATTGTCATTCATCCAGTTTTCTCATCTGTTTATACTAGAAGAAGATCCAAATTCTGTTACTTTGTAAAAGGTTTCCTAATCTGAAGAAAGGTCTATAAGACTAGATCCACATATTGTTGAATGGTCTGCACACTGTGAAGCTCCCTGAGATAGACTTAGTCTGGTTTTAGATTGTATAAATACAGACCTGATATGAGTTAATGCTATCTTATCCAATAAACCCATAAGAAGGCTCCCCCCCCCCTATTTTACAAAAACAAAATGGCCTTCAGTTTTACAGTTGGTGGTGTCTGGGATGTGCAGAAGTTTGTGTCCAAGTTAACCGAGGTTTAGCACCGTCCACTAGTCTTGTGTGTTGTGGTTTAAAGGTGGAGTCAGTGAGTTGGCTGTGTTAAACCGCCCGTCTCGTTGCCTCTGTAGTGGAGTGATGTGTCTTTCCTGGCCAGGGGATTTCCTTCTTCCAGAAGCACTCAAAGTTATTACTGTGGAGGAGGATCTGAGCTCTGCTGCAACGCCTGTTTGAAGTTCGCCACAACGTTTTGCACCGCTAACACTCCCAGAGATCACAGCGAAGAGCAGCCGCAGCAGCAGGGAGCACACACACGCAGACGCACACACCGCTGTCTGGTTTCATTTTAATGTGATCCGAGGTTACAGCCGTGATAACAGTTGTGCAAATCCACTTTCACCCAGCTTTTATATCATACACACTTAACACTATGCATAAGTGATGTAATTAGGGATCGTAGCATTTATAATGCAGCAGATTACAGGTCTATTGATTCACATTGATTTCTCTGAAGTGGTTTCTGTGTTGGCTCACACTCCTTTCTATTCTCCAAAACAACAAGCGACTCAAGCGGCACCCTCAGAGCCTAGTGACTCGCCGGGGCTTGTTCATGTTTAGCCCTGTGATTTATACAATGCAACTATGTAAGAGCTACAGATTATTGTACTGTATGGCAAAGCCCTGTTTACTCTATCTGTAGAGCAGTCTTGTCATAGGAGATAAGCTGTTCACAATCACTAAACACACTCTCCTAGAAGGGAAATGAAAATGAATTTTAATTGTTTAACTTAAGGATTACTTGACAAGAACTGATCTAAGTGCAAAAGAAGTTTCACACTTTAGAGTGAAGCTATGCAAATCCCTACAAACTCTTCTCTCCAGGTTTCTTCTGCAGCCCATTTGTCTTTGTACTTCTGGCAGCGTGATCTCCAGATAACGTCATGTTTAGAATATGAGTTTCTAAGTTCAAAGAGTGCTACACAAATATTAGGCTGCTGTGGTTTTAAATACTTAATATGGAGAGCAATTATTGACCTTTCTTTGTTAGATGGTAGTTGTTTTTCAAACGTCTTTTAAGAGTAGTCAAATAGCTTTCGGGTTTCAGGGAAATTTTTGCATGCCCGGTCGGATGTTCCAGTCAAATCAACGTTTAAATTTCATGTAATACTCTCATAAACCTAGAGATGTGGTTTGTATTCAGTGTTAGCATTTGCTTAGTGTTATGCAAACTAAGATGGCAAACGTGCTGTAAGACTAGCATGTCAACATGGTAAAAATCTTAGCATGTTCATGTTAGCATCACTTCGCTAACTGCTGGTATGACCATAGCGTTGTTGACACTGAGATTTTAGAGTAAATCTTGAGTCTTTGCATTGCGTGATTGTTAGAAAGTACTTTAGCTAAGCAGCTAATTCTGTTTCAATCTATCAATACTGCAAGATGACAGCTCCCATATCCAGGCTAAATGTATGTATATCGTGAGGAATAGGAGCATTTTTGTCCACTTTTTTACAGTCACTGGTCGCCATCTTGATTTCGAAAATATGAATGGGATGAGAAAGGGCGGGTCTAACTGTGAAAAACCACTTGCTCCACAGCAACAAGTTGTTAGCCAAAGAGCTTAATAGATAATCCTCAATTTTGTATGACCAAGATTTACAAAACAGACTTTACTTTTATATTCACTGTGACCCGAGATGGATGACAGAGCCCATAAACACATCTGGAAAGAGTTAACAGGGGTCAAAACAGAAAGCTGTTTTCCCACAGACTTCTATAGGATCACGTCTTTTTTCAACCACAGCTATCGCCATCTGGTGGCCTTTAGAGAGAATGCATTAAGAATGGTCTAAGGCAATTTTGCAATGGCTTCATTTTTCTGACCCGGAAACTACTCCCATGTTTTATACTGACCATGAGTAAAAAGCAATAAAAACAAAAACCTCTCTGAAATAATGATGCTTTGAAAACGTGAGATGAAAATATTTGAAACTGAGCCCAGTGCCTAAATGTATTGGATAAATGTGTTGCAAGAAAAAAGGCAACAGAGTTCAGGGAAATAGAAAGACGTGAAAAAAAGAAGGTTAAATGCAATAATGTCTCACAGGCTGATATTTAAAGCTAGAATATTTGCTTTCTTCACTTTCCTTTCACAAGGTGAAAAACATGCAAGATGTCTTTCTGATTTCCTGGAAACAACAGCAGATGTTAAAGATCACAGATATAGTTACGACTTTTAAAGTTGATATCAAATAATACAAATATTTTTAAAATGTGTGATCCTCTCTCATCTTTTACCTGTTGTCCATGCTCGTCATTTAAAGCATAATCACTTTTTTTAAAGGCACATATCAACCTGATTCTGTTTTTACTTTAGACTGCTGCAGCTCAGAGCCTCTGTGTGGACGAAACAGTCAAGCAGTGGAAAAGTTTTAAGTGTTGCTGTTGTTCTGTCAGCTCAAGCAGTTGCTGTCCTCAATGAGAGGCAAACAAAAAACAAAGAATGTTCTGTTGTCACACGCAGGAATAATTAGTGGTATTCTCCGGATTTGGATGTTGGCCAAAGCACGGCATTTCATCTGCCACTGTGAGCTGAACATATATTGGGTTCAAATGAGCTGAAATGGCCAATAGACGTGCAGGGTTTCACGGTGAATTCTTCTCGCGTATCGTTTTTCTCTTCCCCCGTCTTTATGTGGCTCGCTTTAAGCCCTCTTTTCTCTCCTTCTCCCCTTGTTTTGTTATTTTACCTGGAGGTGCAGGTGTGAAAGGGTGAGGCCGTGGAAAAACATTCGATTCCGTAAGCTTGTCATGAAGGAACCCATTGACTGACCTCTGCATCTTGGCACACAATGACAAATGGGTTTGCAATTTTCCGCCTGACTGAGGGGCAACAAAGCACATTTCCACTTTCACCGGTAGGCAGCGAGAGTACAGTCTCCCTCTATCTCACTTGCTCTTTAACCAGGCGGTAAGCGTTACACATAGCTGGACTCTTTACTTTGGCGCCTTCTACCCATACGGTCAAAACAGACAGTCCCACTCGGTGTGATGTATCAAGGCAAACATAGTTAAGTGAAAGCCTGACTTCACGCAGTGAGGTAATCTGTTGATGAAGACAAGAAAGGCTTGTTTTTCTTGCATCACATTTTAAGACTACTGCTCTTTTTTCTGCTCACAGTCACTGTCACAAAAGCTCAGATCGTCTCAAACTGGTTTCTTCACCATGACAGTGATTTCACTGTACTCACCAGATCTCAGTCGAGTGGTGCAGCTTTGCGATGTGGTGGAACGCCACATTCACGTCATGAACGTGCAGCTACTGTGTGATGCTGTCATCTCATCTAAACCAAACTAGCATGTGTGTCTTCGGTGGACTTTTGCACTGGTTAAAGCAGCTGCACAAATGTCAAATAACTTTTAATAAAGTCATTATTTGTTGTTGTAGCTGCCTGCAATCTTCCCAAATTACCAGATTAGAAGAAAGACAATGCTCCAAGTGAATGTGAAGTCTGTTATATCTAATATGTTCCAGCATTTCCAAGCTACACAAGCTCTTATATTTTATTTCTCTGTGTGTTATTTTGTTTATGCGTGTCTGTAAATGCTAGCTGGTGTTCCTTTTTTCTTTCAATTGCTTCCAAAGTGTCCAAGAATGTTAAAAGTGGAAGCTATGGAAATGAACCAATTGACCTTTTTTCTGACCCTAGAGATCTCCACGCCCTGCGGGAGCACAAACTGTCAGACTGCAGCAGAGTTGGGAAATCAAAGAGATCTGTGCTGTTATTTAGTGCGGCGGCACCTTCAGACCTGCTGCCACTCCCCCAGCATGGATTCCACACTTTTTTTTGCCACACTGCTTTCAGTTCAAAGAGATAATTTGGTGTTAATGAGAATGGCAACTGTTTAGGAACCACAGCGGCTGGTTTTATTGCTTATCTTGGCATGATTGCACAAAAAACAAATCCACTAGTGATCCAGACATATTTGCATATTTGCAGGGTTATTGTGTGTGTGGGTGTTTTGCATCTGCCCTGGTGGGACAGTCCAGCCAAGGAGCCCGGAGTGGCGATTATGTCCTGTAGGGATAACCTGCCATGGTGCTGAGAGCCTAATTGATGCCTCATGCTTTTTGGGAGGCAATTATAGCATCGAAATGTCAAGACCTAATTTGTGACTCTGTAATGTGGACACGCAGGCCAGAGGAAACGGTGACACGGCTGCTCCGGAGGGACAAACCACACACTGGTTTGGTCAGCAGATGTGAGGGGCCTCTTTTGAGCGAGCTGGTCTAAAGTGAGGGGACTTAATAAAAAGATGCAATTTTTATTCTGTAAAACAGTTAAATTTCATGCCTTCAGAGTATAAAACAGGCACAAACATTTAATCAGAAATGTGCACTCAAGTGTGAAATGTGAGCTTACCCATTATCCCAATGATAAATTAGCACACAGTACTGTCATATAATACTCGATCAATCAACGCTGCATTAGCACATATTTTATATTAACAACTGATGAAATTCCTGTTTGTAATATCAAAGCTTCAGCTCTGCGTACTGTTTTAATGCCTTTTAGCGCTTTGTTTTGGCCACAGCCGGACTGTTTTGCTTCACTCCCAATGCTTTTCTTAACTTTGCTCCAAGTGCCGAGCAGATGGTTATTTCCAGTGACAAAAGGCTCAGCTGCACTCTGCCAAACAGGAGACAGAGCTGTTGACTGGATGTTGGCATAGTGGAGCATTTAGCATCTGTGTTACAGTTGAAGGTGGAGCTGTAATTATCAACAAATCCGGACATAAAGATGATTATTGACTCCATAAAAAAATAATAATTAAATTTGCAAACTGATTAGAAAGTGTGAAAAAGTTTTATATTGTCTTTTACATTCTCTTAAACCCTGTTATCTGCGTGTGATTGGTGATTAGAGTGCATCATGTGTGGTATATACTTTTATTGACACCCTGCTGATCCCTGTGTGCTGTTTTTGCTCTGTTAGATGTTAAAAATGGCAGCTGCGCATTTGTTATGCCAGCTCAGATTCCTCAGCCTCCACCAGGTTCTGTGTGTTCACGTCCCTTTAGTCGAACAAAGCACCGTCAGTCACCGGCACCGTTTCATGCCTTGTTAACCGAGACTCTAAACTCTGCAGAAATGTGCCCCGGCTTCTTCTCCTTTCTGTACCGCACAACACCTAAACATGGCTGTTTTCTACTAATGTCTCCATGGAGATGCAAACAGAGGAGCATATTTTCCACTGGAGCTGACAGCTCGCGATGTGGAGTGTCAGTAAATCAGGTATGCCGGTCTAATTGCCGCGTGCGAAGTGCAAAACCACAAAATCCTCTTAGCTATGACACTAAAAATAATTGAACTCTAACAAAGTACAATGCAGGACGTGTAAAAGACGCTATTTTTCTTTTTCAGGGCACAAAACATGAATGAAGACTGGAAGCTTGGATCAAGGGATGATATTTGGGAAGGCTGGATGTAGATTTTTCCGGAATGCCTCTCTCTCCCTCTTTCTCTGTGTCTCTCCATAGACTAGAATAAAAGCCTAAAAGTATCAAGTGGATAACGCTATACTTACACTTCTGCTGTAATGCCCATAAACACACATGCAGCTAATAATTTGTGCGCACAGCAATTTACTAAGGAATAAACAAACAACAAAGAGCCTGAAATCAATAGTTGCAGGATTGCAATGACACAAAGCTGCAGGCACCATCCCTGTGCAAACACAGTCTTAGAAGTGGCCACAGCTTTAAAGCAACAGGTGAACTTCTCGGCACCTCCCCTGTCTTCCCCAATGCAGCCTTCTAAATATAGAAATTATGCTCTCTGATAATTGGGGGCAGACAACAAAGCTGGCTATATTTCCACCCTCCTCCTCCTCCTTCTGCTGCTGCTGCTGCTAAGTCATGTCCCCAGCTGACAAACAGCAGGCCTGAGATCAGAGTGTGAGAGCTTGAGTGCTCAGGGAACACCTGCGCTGCCTGACTGGACTGTGAAGATAGACAAGGAAGATCACTGACTTCCACACCTGCCAGTGGACTCATGCCATACCCACACATTCACACAAACTTGATTTGCTTTTCCCTCCCGAGGGCTCTTTAAGGCCGCCGCTGAGGACGTGATGAAAGTCGGCGGAGCATCCATTAAGCATGGCAGACGGCCCTCCAGAGTGGGTGTGGACGAAGGGGTTTAAGTGTTTTCAGCAAGGAGTCGTGGACCACCTGGAGGAGGAGGAGGAGGAGGAACGGGGGAACAAAAGCATCTGTCTAAAGGGGCCAAGTTGACTCCAAAAAAACCCACCAGTTTAACAAGTGCCAAAGAGCACTTCTGGGCATCAGGTATCACAAGTCAGGATTTCCAGCATGTTTAAAGAGATGACCTTCAAAATGTGAAAAGGGGGGACTTACGCGCTTAGATTGGACAAAGTCTGCTTTTCGTGCCTACAAAGGCAATGGCGACAAAGCCTGCACTGAAACATTAGTATTGTTGGAGGTGTTGGGAACAACAACAGCAAAAAGCTCCAGGTCAAAGTCACGGACAAACTCTGGAAAATATGGAACAAGACAGGAACAAAGCCCTGTTTGAAAACTGAGTGTCTAAAGAAAGACATGCTGGAATAGGCCTGCATGCGTTTACTGGATGGACAGGGGGATGTCCACGTGCGTGCAGGATATATAATCCACTCCTGGATGCTGTCATTAATCGACAGCAGTTGATGTTCAAGGTGTGCAGGTGGGAAAGTCCCACAGTATCACTCTGTAGACAGGAGAGAGTTGGCAGCAGGGTTGACTATCCATATCAAGACAACCCCACTGGCTCACACACTCACACACACGCTCAGTTCACAGACTGATCTTTCATGCTTCAACACAGATTTGATCCCAACCATGGAGGAAACTGTGTACAGATAAGAGATACTGCAATGTAGTTTTATTTTGATGTTCATGTGCAATTAATATTTTGAACATAAAGACATATTGAGAAAAAAAAGAGAGAAAGAGAGACTACAATTTCTTAAAGATGTCTTGGCCACCTGGACATTCTTTAATAGGACATGACAACAAGGCTACAAATCTCAAATGGTGAACAGGACTTTCTTAATCCTTATCGCCCTGACCTCTTCTTTTTATGCAGCTGCTAAAGTGGCAGGACCCGAGCTAAAGGTCAGATTTTATTTGGCTCCGATCATGTCCTTTACGTTTGGAGCGTTCGGGAGGGAAGCTTTGAAGTTTTATGCATCCATCAGGTCTATGATTCGTCTCCGGGCGTAATGGCATCCATAAAGAAAGACAACATTGATCTCATAAGCAGGTTTAAACTGTTGAGAGGCAAAGTTAACCAGTAAAACTTTTTTTTTTTTTTTTTTTAAATACCCCCGTGTCAGTTGCCGTGTCAAAAAAAAAAAAAAAAATTCACAGTAATCACATTATGATAAAATGCATGCCAGATGTGGGAATCTTTTCAAAGAAATTGCTATTGTTTTTCATAATTTTTTAGTCATTAGTACTAGCTGAATAAACGACAGTTCAGTTCAGTGTGTCAGTTTTTCTATAGTACAGTTTCTAGTGGGCTTTTGTTTTCTATATTATCGTTACAATTCTAGCTGTAAAAATATATTCTCAAATAAATAAATATATAACATAAATATGTGTATCTAAAATGAATAAATAAGCTTTTACACTTTGTTTTTTTAAACAGGTCTAAAGACAGGTGAGATTAAAAAAAATCTGTATTCCTTCAAAGTCCTTCTGATCAAGCTACGTCTCTCTGAGTGACACTGTAGTACCATCTTGTAATGTCACAGATTCCCACAGACTCCACACCAGCTGGCATCTCTGTCCAACTGAGGAGATACTCCACAACCGTTCAGCCCTGCTTCTTATTTGTCTCCTAATCCACGCAGGTACTTTTGTGGAAACAAATGACGCCCTCATGCAGAGCGTGCAGACATTCTAGCCTGTCTTCCTGGCTGCTGAGAGATGATGGCCCGTGCATTCCTACAAGAGGCCCCCCACCCCCTTCTCCGATGCCTTTATCCCCGCTGGTCGGGCTGCTGTTCGCCAGCCTGCGACCGGTCACATCCCCGCCTGCATCCCTCCTTCTTCCTTTCTGCTCCCAGGACTGCCTGCCAAGGCTTTTTAAGCATCTATTCCTGATCTGGACCAGGCCTCCAGCTCTCAGCTGTGTCCCAGGATATCCCTGTACAGCTCTGGCACGCGCTCAGGGTCCACAGGCCTGGGCAAGAAGTGTGTAAATTTCTGGTGCCGCCTGGATTTAGTCCCATCCCTTGGTGTCCCATCTTTATTTAATGCCACAAAGTAACGCGTCCCTTTGTCTCCGTGCTTGTAGCGGTTGGATGAATACGTGTTGTACCAGTTCTCCTCAAACTGCTCCCTGAAGACACAATCAGCCGTGAGCTCCTTCTGCAACATGATGTGGGGGAAAACAGAAACACACATCCCAGTTATTCATTAGGATTATTAATTATAGAGGAATGAAAAAGTCTTTCGCAGGGGAAAAAATTGAGAAATAAAGATTTGGGCAACAGGAACAAGAGAAATGATACTTACAGAGCCATACAGCTCTCCTTTGTTGTTCATCCCCAGATAGAGTCCACTGTCCACCCCTTTAATGCTTATCAATCCAACAGCCAGGCTTATGAATTCCAAAATACCTGCAGGAGAATAACACAGTTGTTCTGTAAAGCCTGGCAGAGATAAAAGAATACGATCAAAGAAACTCAGTTCATTACCACAATTAATATTTGTAAATAATCAGAATCAGATCGAAACCTGTCTGTTCTAATACCATTGTTGGCGCGTTTTCTTTCTGCCTCTCATTTGTTTAATCTCAACTACTTTTCTGCAGGTGGAATTATATTTTGAAAAAAATGATCTTAGTATTTACCAAAACGGCTGTGGTCCTTCCTCGTGCCTTGCACTGTGCCATCCGGAAGTATTTCCAGATGAAATCCAGTTCTGCAGTACAACTGCCTCCTCCTGAGAATTCCTTTGAGGTGCGTTAAATCCGAGAATCTGTCCCCAGGTACGAGGTGCTCTTCCAGCCGCGTCTGGCTCTCCGTGAGGAAGAAATGAGAGCCGACTTGTGCGACACCGTCGATGCCGTGCCAGACGCCTCCAACTTCTCCCAGAGTGGCAGCACCACCACCAGCAGCAGCCATCGCGTCCGAGCTCAGCGGGTAAAGTTCAGAGAGGAGGTCCGGAGGGAGCGCTCTTGCGTAGTAGGCTACCTGGGTGCCACTTATTGCATGTTTACGTCCCTTCTCCTCCTGTGTTACTTAGCACATGTCCCCGTGTGGCAGTCACAGCCTCGGGTTCGTTTCCCCTGACATCAAACACTCAGAAAATCTCAGCTACTGGCTGCACAGACTTCTCCGGGTTGTTGTTGGGGTTTTTTTTTTTAAGGTGCGCCTTCTTCATCAGTTGGAGGTGGGCTGCAGTTGCTGGTCAGACAGCCCGCATGTTGCATACCTGTCCACAGTAGATGCTCGCGCCTCTGTTGTGCCGTGGCGGAGGTTTCAGTAAGTAAGGGGCTCGTTGAACGCTGCAGTGCAGGTAAAAGGAGCTCCTGGAGGTTTTGTGCTCAGAGGCAGGTGCAAAACCACAGGACTCGTAGTGGGCGGGGCTGTCAGATTAGACGTGCCCTTACAGGGCCTTTTCCCCCCCTCTTATCTCAGTAAGAGAGAAAGAGAGTTGTTGGTGGGCTGGTGGCTTAAACTGAGCGCGCGCATCACTTAAAATAAAACCAAAAATAGCAAAGATAAACTATAAACCACTTTACATCACCTTTTACACGAGATATAACTCTACGTGTAGTTTTTTCCCCCAGCAGTTCTTTCACTCCTACAAATTTGACGTTCTTTAATCCCTGAGCTACTTGAAATACCCACGGCATTTCTCGCGAGCTCGCGAGTAGCAGACGGCTCGAGCTCCCCTGCTCTCCCTCTCTCTGTCTGTGTGTGCGCGTGATATCGGTTACGACACCATAGTGTAAACAGCCATGGCTGCACTGCGCAGGCTTATCGTTTCATTCAGCTCCAAAGCAGAGACGTTCACGGCGCGGAAACCGCCTCAAACACCCTCAAAGGCGACTAAAGCGCAGAAACTTATCGCAGCGGGAGCGAGCATCACAGCCGGCGCCGCTTATTATTACTATTACTATTATTACTCCTGCCGCTCGCACGTCGGTAGGCGCCCCGGACTGAAGAGCCACGTCGAGGCTCGACTCGTGCATCTGGCGCTGCCATCAGTTTCCGCCACCGATAAGGTACGATAAAGTAAGCAGCGGCTGCTGTATGGCGACAACATTCAGCTCACTCCAATACACACACACACACACACACACACACACACACACACACACACACACACACACAGGAAAGAAATTAAAAATACTCCCAGTTTATCTTCAATGAACAGCAGCAACCTGAACCCCAGCACGTGATCACCAAGACAGCCTCGTGCACGTGAAGTGACAGTTATAATTATATGTCGTTACCATAAGGAGCTATCCGCGACCTTTGGTGCTGAAATGGCAAAAAAAAAAAAAAAGTGGTCAAAAGGCGTCCCAGATCGTGTGGCCAAGTGGCCACCATGACTGAAGGTTTTGCCTGATTGGCTTACAGCCTATGGGCCATGACTGAACATTTAATGTTGTGTACGCGCTGCTGTGTAGATTTAAGTGGTGGACAACATAAGAGGAACACCTGGCTGCATTTGTAACCAGATACTGTGCTGCATTGTATTTGTTAATATCAGAATTTGTTCTGTGTGGTGTTTTCTAAAATACATTTCTATAATTTACTATTTTAGCATTTTGTAAGTGCTCTAAATGACTTGTAGTATGACGATATATACTGCAGTATACTTCCTCTATCTATACTCTCACGGATCAGTTTGTCAGATGCACCGTCCTATTACCAGGTTTCACTCTTTTGCCTTCACAGCTGCTTTAATTCTTCGGTTCATAAATGCAACAAGGTGGTGGAAACACTCTTCTGAGGTTCTGGTCAATGTTAACTTGACAGCATCACACAGTTGCTGCTGATGTGTCGGCTTCACTTCCACGATAGGAGTCTCCTGTATCAGCACATCCCAAAGGTGCTCTGTTTGGCTGAGATCTGGTGACTGTGAAGGCCATTTGAGTGCAGTGACTCACTGTCATGTTCAAGAGGTCAAGACTGTGATAATAAGGGGATGAGTATAATCGATACAATACTCAGGTAGGCTATAGTGTTTAAATGATACTTAGTTGTTACTAACAAGCCCCAAGTGTGCCAAGAAAATATGCCCTGCACCATCACACACCACCACCAGCCTAAACTGTCGATACAAGGCAGGATGGATCATGCTTTCATGTTGTTTCTGCCAAATTGTGGCCCTACTATCCAAATGTCTCTTGAGAAATTGAGACTCATTAGACTAGGAGTCTTTTTCCCCAACCTTCTCTTGTTCAGTTTTGGTGAGCTGGTGTAAATTATAGCCTCTGTTCTTCTGCTGCTGTAGCCCATCTGTTTCAAACTTAGACGTGTTGTGCATTCAGAGATGCTCTTCAGCATACCGTACCTTGGTTGTGTTGAGTTACTGTTGCCTTCCTATCAGCCTGAAGCAATCTGGCCATTCTCCTCTGACCTCTGGCATCAACATGGCATTTTTGCCCAGAGAAGTGCTGCTCACTGGATATTTTCTCTTTTTCAGATCACTCGCTGTAAACCCTAGAGACGGCTGTGTGGGAAAATCCCAATCTGGCATTAAAAACCATGCCATGTTCAAAGTCACTTAAAAAAATCACATTTCTTCCCCATTCTGGTGGTCAGTTTCGACTCCATCAGGTTTTCTTCACTGCAATTATGTGCTTAAATGCATTGAGTTGCTTCCATGTGATTGGCTGATAAGATATTTGTGTTTAAAAGAACTTGAACAGGTGTATCTAATAAAGTGGCCAGTAAGTGATCATCTTATCTAAACAGGACTGGATGTTACAATCTTTTTTAAATATTATGTTTTCTTTGTAAATGAAACCTTTGTGGTGATTTTGCTTTTCAGGCGCAACGTTGCCTTCTTTCAAAAAGCAAGGACAATTCATGGCATCTGAGCAGCTGTAAACCAGAACAACACACAAAGGAGTCATTTTAATTCTTTAAAGCTTCTTTTAAACATGAAGTAATTGCCAGAAAATTAAATCCTTTTTGTGAACCTTCTGATAAAAAAATGAAATATTAATTTGCATATATGAGTTTTAATTTGTGTCATATTTGCTACATCAGGGGAATCACACTGATGATGTAGAAATCTAAAACCCCCCAAATTCATGTATCAAATATTGGCTTTAAAGGATTAAAGCACACTGGAAAGTATATTTAGTAGCATTTAGACAAAGAGGACAAGTGCAAAAAATAAATAAATAGATAAATTAAAATCCAAAGAAACAAGTAATTGCTGTCACTTCAGCAGATTTTCAAATGTTTCTGATTCAGGTCTCCCCCTGTTTATACCTATTCTTCTCAGCACCAATTATAAGCTTCATACACAGACTTTTGCAGCCTGGTTCTAATTGTTTAACCTGCGTGCATTGTGTCCTGTTACACAGCACCGCAGAAATGTGTCGACAATGCTAACAAGATTTTTACAGATCATTGGGGGATGTAAACAAACTCGTAAACCATGTGTGATGTGCTCGCTTGGCTCCACGCAGTGAAAAGATTGCTTCTTTGATATCTGTGGCTAGGAGGGAGGTAAGCTCAACTGGTGTCCACATAAAGGGGGGATCCAGGGACACAGGAAACTGGACACCAGAGTTTGGCGGACATGCTGATATTTGATGAGAGGCGGGGGTGGTTAGAGGGGGTTTAATGGTTAAGCAGAGGGGGGCACGCATTCCCCGGGTGTTTGCTCTGTGCCCAGTGGACCTGGCGGTGTGCCACCTGACAGAGAGATCCACTCTGTCTTCACCAGTCCGGCCTTCTGATCTGCCTGGGTTTGAGCAGTTGTAGGGACATTATCTGCTGTGCAGGGATGAAAAATAAGGCTGACATAACATGCGCCCCATTACCGAATTAAAGCATGGGCTTCTTTGTTGTGCCATGTGAGCGAGGCTTTTCGTGACAGAAAAAGCTTCCATGGATTTCATAAGAAGCATCTTTCAGACACTGTAATCACTGATATGATTTGCAGTATTTCATGGCGCATGTGTGTCTGTGTGTGCTTGCAGACAAGGACCTACGGTCTGGATGATGGAGATGCCTACATGTCCTCCTATGAAAACAGATTTCGTCTGTTCAGTTCGGTGGAGTACGAGGAACAGCTCTACATGACTCCGCTGAACTTCATTGAGTCGGTCACTCTGAGCGAACCAAAGAGTGAGTCAGCTCCTGACAGCCAGCTCACAACACAGTGCCACATGTCCTTTGAAAGGAATGAAGGAATGAGTGTTGGTGCTCGGGTCAAATGGTTAGCCAGTCAATTAATCTCTTACTTATTCTACTTTATAAAATGCCAGGATTAGCTTGAAGATTTCACTGTGGCCTTTGGGGCTATAAAGAGTGTGTTTTCCTCCTTTTTTTCACTACACGGTCAAACAATTCATAAACTGCTTTTAAATCTTTGCCCTTTATTGAGCCAATAGGACCTTTGGAGACCTTAGAACAAGAAACTGACAGTAAAAAACCTTTTTTCAGTTCACCTACGTGTATTGCTTTAGCACATTGAAATAAATGGTAAAATTGAGTTTTGGTTCTTTTCTTACAGCTCAGTAAATAAAGCCACAATGTAAAATTCAATTCAGTTTATTTTATCTATATAAAATCAATTAAACCTCTTTATATTTTAAGGTAAAGACCCTAAAATAAAACAAAGGAAACAGAGAAAACCCCAACAATCACATGACCCCCTGTGAGCAAGCACTTTGGTGACAGTGGGAAGGAAAAACTCCCTTTTAACAGGAAGAAACCTTCAGCAGAACCAGGCTCAGGGAGGGGCGGGGCCATCTGCTGTGCCTTGTTTATTATAAACAAGCATTTTTTAAAATAATCAGACATACCAGGTTCAAATCTAGGGGGCGGGTGCTCATTCCATGGAAGAATCAGCTGTTTTTCTTTTTCTTCTTTTGTAAAATAACTTTAGTATACTTAACAAAGCCACACGAAATTGTACCTTCCTGTTATGAAAACTGTTCACGGTTACAGGCCCTTGAAGCACATATAAGTTGGCTGAAATATTTTAGTTTTTTAATTCACGTTATTCAGCCAACATTTTTGAGTCCTCAGAGCCTCTTGAATACACATCCAGGAGAGCATGATGGACAGCAAGAAATGGTGTATCCTCCCAAGCCAACCCGGCATGCTTCCACCCACACCTCATCAGGTGTTTAATTAAGCCCATGCAACACCCAAACAGTCCACCATCATCAGTGCGAGGACAGTTCAGGCTGCAGAGGGACGTAACACTTTACTTGACTGTCGTCTCTTTATCTCACGGTTTTGCGTTCCACCTTTATCAATAATCTTGTTAATTATTTTCATACTAATATAGCTTTTAGTGGCAACTGACTGCTACCTGGAGCCTCAGGTTAGGGTTGGACCAACATTTAGCACCTGTAACTATGCTGTATTGTGTCTCGCAGGGGTTCATATCGGAAAGTGCCATTCCAGAAATCAGACTTTTCAGGAGTCAGGAACTTCGGCAAAGGAATCTCATTTAGTTTCTCTGGTTAAGACTGCAGGATGTGTGTAAAATATGGAGTTTTGAATACAGCATCTTTTTTTTCTCCTTGGCTGATCACAAAGACAGGGTGGGGACAAGTCCTTATCATTTACTGGGATGCTAATTTTACAGTGAAAAGCAGGCTCTTGAGTTCAGTGGCATCCTAAAAGCAGGTGATAATGCTTCTGGTGAGATTACATTTGTTGTATTAAAGATTTATCTGACTTTGATTTATTTAAAGATGTCTCTGTCATCCGTGCACGAGGACCTGGTCTACCATTTACTTCACAAACACAGCAGATGCCGCATGGCCTCCGTGAGCTTTGTTGTTCTGCGAATGAATTAACTGCTTTTGTCAGCTGCCATTTGCTTAATTACATGTCCGTCATGTTACCAGATAAATCTCCACTCCTTCATCCGATTGTTTTCAGTTACGCAATGATTTAATAGCAGTTTTAAAAAAAGCAACAACAAAAAAACCCCAGGGTGTTGTTTTCCGGAATATCCTTGTTGCTGAGGGCCTGCGAAGTATCATCGGACAATTAGACACAGCTCTAAGTGCTTTCAGTCATAACACCTGCATAAAGATAGACATCTTTACCAGCAACCTTACTTTTATGGCTCATTTATGTGGTAACAAAGTCACAGGGACCCACAGAGACCAAACAACTTAGCACGGATACCATAAATGTAATGATAAGGCAGTCTTGACTTACTGTGATTGATTGTAACATC
Source organism: Simochromis diagramma (assembly GCF_900408965.1). Classification (NCBI taxonomy): domain Eukaryota; kingdom Metazoa; phylum Chordata; class Actinopteri; order Cichliformes; family Cichlidae; genus Simochromis; species Simochromis diagramma. Next base: position 3,462,260 of record NW_024387477.1, read on the forward strand.
AGGTGTGTGGCCTCTATCGCTGCATCTAATGATGAAGGTAAACAGGAGGCAGAAAGGTAGTGGCACGCTATTTGTTATTGTTGTGAAGCTGCTTAGTGTTAATTGTGTGGCTGTAATAAAGCCATGCTTTTCTGTTCAGTGCTGCCATACATAAGATCTGCAGGATCGTTATTCCAGACAGAGGCTTTAAAATGTGTCGGTGGAGGGTTAATGTCAATGTTATCGACACAGTTTCCCAGCCAGGTGTTTTTATGATGTGTTCTGCTTATCTTCTGCTTTATTGGCCCCTGGAATGTGCTCATGGAAACACACAGTGTATATTTCTGTCCCTGTAAACACTTGTTTTCACTCGTGCTTCCCAGTCCTGTACTCCTGACTCAACTAACTGTTGGCCTTGTTTCGTTTAGGTAGGAGAGTCTGCAAGTCCCTTACGAAAAAGGTGAGTTTTCCCGTCATTTGTAGCCCTTGATGCTGCTTCACAGAGCCTCCTCCTTATCTGTGTAAAATCCTCTCAAATTACTGTAACACCAGCAAATACATCACACTGAAGGGCTAAGAAATGAATGTGAGATCAGGGATTTGCTTCTGTTCTCGCAGGAATTAGACAAGATGCTGGCTGATACCCCACCTGTTTGGAAAGGATCATCTAATTTGTTTAGAAATCTCCGTGAACGAGGTAAAGAACCCCCTCTCTGTGTTCCTGCTGTACACATAAATCCTTTGTGAGATTTTATTTTTTAAGGCCCTCCCATGTCTCGTTCAGTGCGTGCTCTGTTGTCCATGTGCCAATCTGGAGCAGAAAGCGTGGGTCGTAGTTTCTATCTTATCTTTCCATCAGTCTGCTAACATGTCATAGATATATTTTTAGATAACCTTTTCATGAAGGAATGGCTCATTGATGGTACAGTACACACAACAAGGCTTGTTTGTGTCTGTAGTAAAATGCTTCAAAGGTGAAGTTATTGGAAGCTCATAAATTACATAATTATGACTGTAAGCAGCCTGTGACAAGGATCCTTGAAAAAAAAAAAGCACTTAAAAATGCTACAAATGTTAGGAAAAGATTCATAAATCTGGCGACATAGAAGAGACATAAACTAGACTAAAACTCAAGTCAAACTAATATAATACTAGAACTTCACGTTATCTCAATATATAAGCAAAGAAAATACAAAATAACAGAAAAATGCTGGGTCACAGACCCAGCCTCCAAAAAACACAAGTACATAAATTATTTGTTTGGTTCAATTTAATTCAGTTTTATTTATACAGCACCAAATCACAACAACGGTCACTCCAAGGCGCTTTGTATTGTAAGGTAGACTCTACAATAATACATACAGAGGAGAAACCCAACAATTGTTTGACTCCCTATGAGCAAGCACTTAGGCGACAGTGGGAAGGAAAAACTCTTTTAACAGGAAGAAACCTCCAACAGAACCAGGCTCAGGGAGGGGCGGGGCCATCTGCTGTGATTGGTTGGGGTGAGAGAAAGAAAACAGGATATAAAACATGCTGTGGAAGTGAGCCAGAGATTAACAACATGATTCAATGCAGAGAGGTCATGTATATATAAGGTTTTATATATATACAAGTAAATATACAGTACTTTGCCAAAGTCTTGATCCACAGGTTATTTCTTTATATTTTGCTTCCAAGGAGCCAGACTTTCTTCTCATTTTTTTTTTTTTACAGTGGTCATGAGCAACAGTTCTCTTTCGTGTTTTTCTTTGGACACTGCATCTGACCCTTTAGCTGATCCATCTACTGTTCACTGAAACCTCATCAGAAATGGTCTCAGTGGATGGATGGCTGTCAAGAAGCCGTTCTTAAGGAAGGGAAACAGGGACAAAAGGCTGACGTACGTATGCCGAATGACACAAGAACTGGACTGATTTGAATGTTTTGGAGAGAGAGAGGTACAACAGTAAGTGTCTACAGCCAACTGTAAAACACGGTGGAGGCTCTGTCATGGTTTGAGGTGCTTTCAGCCAGTGGTGTTGGGAATCTTGTCAAAACAACCTATGATGGCATATCAGCAAGCACTTGGTGACAGTGGGAAGGAAAAACTCCCTTTTAACTCCAGCAGAACCAGACTCAGGGAGGGGCAGCCATCTGCTGACTGGTTGGATGTGAGGGGAGTAAGACAGGACAAAAGACAGACTGGGGATACTCCCAACACAGTAAAACCATACCTGGATAGACAAACACACTATCAGTGACGGACTGGCCTCCCCGGAGCCCAGACCGCAACATTATTGAAGCAGTGTGGGACCATCTTTACAGAGACTGGAACAGAAGGTAGCCGACATCCAAAGAAGAGCTTTGAATGTTTCAGAGCTCTTCCTGAAGACTACTTAAAGAAATGAAAAGAAAGCTGCCTAAGAGAGTTCAGTCTACATTGAAGAATAAAGGTGATCATACAAATATTCACTTTTAAGCTCGTTAGAATTGTACAAACTCTCTTTTCGCCTTTTATACTATATTTCCCTGTATGTTTGCACGTTTCAATAAATATTCCCATTTTGCTCATAAAATATAAAGAAAGGACAGGTTGCTGAAGACTGTATTGCATTTCAGACAGAGCGTCACAAATATGAAGGAGAAAAGGCAACCAAGACAGATTTTCCCTAAGTTTTGGTAAATGGCCTGTATTTGTATAGCGCTTTTACTAGTCCCCTAGGGACCCCAAAGCACTCTACGCATCCAGTCATCCACACACACATTCACACACTGGTGGAGGCAAGCTACAGTTGTAGCCACAGCTGCCCTGGGGCAGACTGACAGAAGCGAGGCTGCCATATCGCGCCATCGGCCCTTCTGGCCAACACCAGTAGGCGGTGAAGTGTTTTGCCCAAGGACACAACGACTGAGCCGGGGCTCGAACCGGCAACCTTCCGATTACAAGGCGAACTCCCAACACTTGAGCCATGATCGCCCTCTACTTTTAATTACAGTATGCAAAACACACAGTGGGATCCTTCACTTGTAAACCACTACACTATGAGCCACTATGCTCATTATACCATGCACAATTAAAAAGCTAAAACATGAAGAAGGTTAGACCTTTTAAAATGTTCTGGTGTCACCTACTCAAGTGTAGTGATTTCTTGTTGGTGGCATAAATTATCGAATTTATGTGCTAAGTTTTTACATTGACAGCTCAACTGAAATCTGCCACTTTGCACTCGGCAACATTGTGACTTCCCAGTCTTCACCGTGTGCACCGTGCAGGCTCCTGAGGCTTGTAAACCGTACACATGAACACTGCACTCTGCACGTCTTTAGCCTATATGTGCTGAAAACAGCAGACTGTGAAACTGCCGCAAACCTGAGGTCTTCGTGAGATCACACGAAGCCCAACTGAAGTTGTCGGTGTGACTCAAAGTCCCCTTTTAATGTTCCCACCTGGGCCTTCAAACTCTGAGCGCAGCAGGTCAGACGTGGCAGTGGAGCATCAGATCTCACTGTTCTGCTCTCCTCCTGTGTTGCTTTAGCTAAGTGCCAATGCTGGGATTTGGAGCTTTTAATCCTGCTGTTAAACGTTGCAGCTTTGTCAGTGAAAAAAGGACTAGATTGATCTGTGAACAAAGCGTTGCTTTTGAGAATGAGGGAGCTGTTTGAAACCAGCTGTGTCGAGACATGTCCCACTGGCCACCCCCCTGATCACCACGGACATGATGAAGCCTAAGAATGGCATTGGATTACATCTCCGGGACTGCCACTCTGTATGAAGTGTTTTTGTGGAATTCTTTGTATTGTCTAACAACATCTACTTGAGCTCAGAGGCTGAGCTTGAAGGGAGAAGGGGGGTCTCCCTCCACGAGTGAAGGTGTGTGGTATTGGTGAGACATGGCAGGAATCTTAAAAGTTTTTTTTCCCTGTCTTCAAGCTGTTTAAGCTTTAAAAGCTTTGAAGGTAGAGATCTGTTGTCATTATAAGGTCATACCTGCCAAACTGAGAGAGCTGGGTGCTTTGTTTTAGAATATTTTTCGATGATTTTATGGCTGATCCCATGCACGACTGATGATCTTCTCCCACCTTAGTTTGTGCATTTGCAAAATGATTCCAGCTCCAAGGAGAAGTATAAGACGGTAATAACTAAATCTTTCCTGACTAGTTGGGTTTTATTCCTCGAGTGTTCCTCTTTCTGAAGATATCTCCCTGCAGCAAACCTCGTACCTGAATTCTTTTCCCATAACATCCAGAGCAGTCACCCAGAACTATCTTAGCTCGATTCTCTATCTTCCTGAGCAAACAAAAGCTTGGGAATGCTTTCAGAGGCAGGAGGGAGAAGCCTCCTTAGTTGGTTGAGATGTCTCCTGACACTTACTCTTCTCTTTACCGTGTCACACAACAAAGGGGGCTGAAGGATGCGACACAAAGCCCAAATCGGCTATTCTCAATCAGTGACAGATCACTCGAGAATGTATTACACCTTGTTACCCAAACACGATCAGAAAGCCACGGGCCTTAAATTTGTTTGGGTTTGTGTCCAGATAGGTCAGCTCAGTTGTAAAGTTGGTGTTTGTGTGAGGGGAACACCAAGCATGAAGTAAAAGGCACCTTTTAAGATGTTATCGCCAAGCACGAGGAGATTACCTGTGTCTGAAGGCGTGCTCTGTTTCTTTGGATGGATTGTTCATCTCGGCAGCATGACTTTGAACATCTGCAAACACCTTGAGCTACCTGGTTAAGTCATTTGATGCCATTTTGAGGGTGAAAAGGAACATTTAGGTTTTTGTTTCTTGTTTTGACTCTTTTCTTTTTTTTGTCTTTGTTCTAGGTGTCATCAGTTATACAGAGTACCTCTTCCTGCTCTGCATTTTAACAAGTCAGCATACCTTTGAACTGATTTACTCTGTTATCTTTAAAATTTATATTTTAAAAAAGCAATATAAAGGCGCCTGTCTGACGTAAATCCATTGTGTTTGCTTCTAGAGCCCCATGCAGGCTTCAGGATTGCTTTCAACATGTTTGACGCAGATGGAAATGAAATGGTGGACAAAAGGGAGTTCTTGGTGGTATGGAAATCACCATTATTTATCAGATTTAATCACATGGATTTGATGTTTAATATATGGTATGTTCTATCCTAGCTGGAAGAAATTTTCCGTAAGAAGAAGGACAGAAAAGACATTACTGAAGATATGCAAAGACAGGACCAGCAAGTATGAGCTTAAATCCTTTTTTTAGTGGCTCTAATGGTTTTTTTCACCAGCCTGGATTTACCAGAAAAGGCCTGAAAAGCATGCTGCATGCCGTCTGCACAAGCAACACTGTGACAAAGTTTGCAACTTATCATATAGGAACTATTGGAGGTCTGGATCTGTTTTTTTATGCGCTTATCAGAAAAGCAATGAGGCTTGCTGTGGGGTTAATTTAACACCTTTTCCTGTCTCTGTGCACACGCTGGACACAGTCTATTGATATCTTGCAAATCATCAGCCCAGATGGCAGCCCCGCCCTGAGTGTGTTTCCGACTGAGGTTTCTTCCTGTTAAAAGGGAGTTTTTCCTTCCCGCTGTCACAGAATACTTACTCATGTTGGTGGTTGGGGTAGTAATCTGATTGTTGCAGTTTTTTCTCTATTAATGTAGTGTCTTTACCTTACAATATAAAGGGCCTTGAGGTGCTAGTGAACTAAACTAATTGCTCAGTATTCAAGATGTGCTCATTTCTGGCTCCACACTGAAGCCCACTTTGAAGGACTTAGCAAGTGGGTGAAGTCACATTTTTGACATCTCTCTCTGACATACAATCTATGGCAACAACATGCAACAAGGTGGTAATTCAGTGTGTCACAAAAGCTGTTCTGAGGAAACGATAGATGCCACCACTAATTTGCCTCAAGCTAAGCTATTTTTATTTAAACTGAACATGATAATGAGCTGGAGAGTTATACGCTAACGGTAGAGATAAAACTGAATGCCAAACAAGTATAGCAACAAACAGCAGCCACCGGTTTGAGTTGCAACACTAGAAAAGTGTTGCTAGCATTACTTAAGTTGGCCATTTTAACAGGGAGTTTACTATTAATGACCTCATATGGCCGTTGAGGAACTGCAGTTTTCATCCCTTCATTATTCAGTGCATTTTCGCGCTTTGACCACAAACTGGGAATTGGTGTGAACTGACAAAGCTGAAACAAAACATAATTTTTATATATTTAGCTATTTTTTATGGGCTACAACAGTTTCTTTTTAACTGTTTCCAACTAAGAAAAAAAGATCTTTTAGAAATCCAACGAACGCTGCCCCCTTAGAGCAGAACATAGTTTGCAGCTAAAGAGCCATATTGTCCCTGAGGAGTTGGTGGAGGCCAAAATCAGAGCTGAAAGGAGAATGAATGATTGATTTACATTCAGAAACCTCCAATGAAATGTTGTCAGTCTTCTTCTCATATGAACTTAATAAGCTGGTGAGACGGCGTGTTTACTGCCTGCTCTGTTTCCCGCATTAGTGCCAAAAAAGAAAAGAAGTAATGCAGATTTAAAGACATCAGTCTGAATCTCAACATTGAGGTCAGATCAGACTGTGTGGGTCCGTGCTCGCTTGAGACACTTGCAGTAATCCTAGAGAGAAAACTCGCTGCACAGAGGTGACGGTGGTCATACAGGGTAAAACATGCCTAAGGCTTTCATCTTTTTGGAGTTGTCTTACACTGCATGCAGGTGGATGTAAACAGGGCGAGCTCAATAGAGCGATAAGAGCGACTCTTTGAGGTCTTATCTCATAAGAACGCAGCATAGAGGAGCTTATTCTGCTGGGACAAACGTTAGCATCTCTGGACGGCCTTGAATTAAAATTGCGCCCGTATAACTATCAAAAAGATCATTAGAATGGATTCTCTAGATCAGGATGGGCTGGCTGTGCATGCGTTTATAAGGCTTAACAGTAATTTGGGACCATTGTCAGATACGCTGTCTCGACTTGATGTCTTTTCCAGCTGTCTTCCTGTTTTAAAATACATTGTGAATTATAAGCTCTGCACTAATTCACCTGTCGTCTTTTTTCTTTTGCATTTCAGAGCCTGCAGCTTTACGGAAATCACAAATCCCAGGCTCGCAGCGTATGTAGCCTGTAAACGGTGCCTCTTCTTGCACGCTTTCTGGAATGTGGTCTCCTTAACCTGAGTTATCATAGGAAATATACATGTTTCTGAGGGGCTGACACCACCCGTATTTGTCCGAGATAACCTCACTTCACATTCAGTGAAATCCGAAATACCTTACTCTGTGCTTTAGAATTATCTCATATTTGTGTGTGTGGCAAAAGCAGGAGGGGTGCAGCTCAGATGATTTATGTACTTGCCTTTTGTCAGTGTTGGGCAAGAGATTTCACTTCAAAAAGCTCTTACCTGAAGACTGACACCGCTTTTGCTCGGACCCACATGTTTTATTTTTACAGTTTCTTGAGGAGTGGTATTTAGGCTCAGGTTACCTTTAGAGATGGGTTTGACCATGAAGATGCCAGTCAGACAGGAGCAGCAGAAGCACTGTGAAAGCCGCTCTGCAAACACGTAGGAGAGCCTGCAGCTAACACAGAGCGCTGTTTGAACACTTTACCTGTAGGTGTGTCTTCTTCTTCTTTCTTTTTTGTGTGTTTTGATTCCCTCTGCTTTACTGTAGGTGTCTTTCCTGCACAGAGTTCAAAAGTCAAACCTTTTCAATAAGACATAACAGGCACGTCTTGAGTGCTGCGGTTGGGCTTTCCCCAGCATATTCTAATTACAAGTGTTTCAGAGTCTTTTCATGGGATGAGATGGGAACAGTGGCGAGCATTAAAGAGCTGTTCCGTAATTAGCTGCGGGATCATGCCGTACATCTCCCTCTCTGCTAAGAAGCACTGAGGCGTAGAGGAAGAGCTGTTTTATCAGCTGTCTCGCTTTCTCCCTCGGGCCTGAGAGATGAAAAAAAGAACTGAATAAGATAAATAAATATTATGAAATGAAGCAAGGCACACTTAAGAACACGTGTCAGCAGCAGCTGGCTGCTTCTGGTTGGTTTTTGCAATACTTTTGTTTTTCAGGGGAGGTGATGTCGGGACTTGAGAGGCCTTGAGGCTCAAGAAATGATGGGTTGAAATAATAAACAATGAGAATGAGAGGGGACCAACATCTTTTGTTTCATAAGTGGGAGTTACATTTGTTTTTCTTCACTAAACGGAAGACTGGTTTCCTGTGATCTTTTTTTTATTTATTTTTTTATTGCACATCAGTAAGGAGAAAATGTTTTCTGGAGCAGCTGTAGTAGCTCCGCGGCAGCTGGGAGGGCTAAGGAAGAAGTGTAAACTGTAATAATGGTAATTATCCGTTAATCAAAGATCTAAGCCGCCCGAGCTCATTGAGAAAAATACAGCAGAGTGGCTTCCAGCAAGCATCGAGCAGTGGATGTGACGTGGGGCAAAAAAACACTACAGTTCTGGAGATGGAAGGTGTTTGATTGCCTGCATTTACTTTGCAGTGTAGCATCAAACGATGACATATTGTCGGATTCAGTTTCAGCGCTGACCCGGCATGAATCCTCCTCCAGGTCTTACACCTCGCATGCTTTGGACATGTGTTAGCCACGTTGGCTCGACATCCCTGCCAAGAGGCTGCATGCATCGCTGCAGCGCAGGCTCATGTCAGGGCCGATCAGCCTCTCGGATACGCAGGTGTCAGCCCCGCGCTGTTTCTGCATGTGTCTGTCCCCGTTGTCTCTGTGGGTATTCAGCTCACCTGTCTGTCTGTCTTTTTTTTTGTATGCCTGCCCAGTTCTCCATCTCGCTCTGTTTCCTCGATCCTCCCGCCTGTAACGCCGTGTACCGTCTGAGTCTGTTCATCCACCTTCCATTCCCCTTCTCTTGGTGACACGAACCAGATGTGTTATGTCTTCTAACAGCTGTGCTTCGATTGCTACCACAGGTTCTAAAAAAAGACGGTCAGCATGTGGCTGCCCGAGGCATGTGGGATGTTCTCAGACGTGGCACGAGTCAAGTTCTGTTTTCTGATCTCACTGAGGTAGCTGGGCACTTTTTTAAGCTGTTTTGCTAAATAATCACAAAAACGATGCTGTGCATCATCTCAGTTTCCTGATGCTTCTGCTGGAATCTGACAATAATGTGTTAGGGAGCGCAGCGCTCTCAACTTACGCATCTGTCTAATCAGTGGTGTGAATTTTTTAAATGGCGCGTCGACAGGAAGAAGCGTGGCATGGCTGATGGTTCTGTTGCATGGCACACGTTTGTTAAAAAGGAGAATTAATCAATTCTGAGTCGAGCTGAATCTGGAACATTCAAAAGCTGAACCTGACAGCTGGATGGGAAGTTTTGTTGAAACTTTGTTTCTTCTTTAATGGTTGCAGTAATCAGTGGGATTTGTTGCATTGTGTGGTTTTTCAGTCTGTAGCTAAATCTGTGTGTTAATGCTGTGAACTTTTGTTCCCTCTCATAGAACGTGGACTTAAAATCGGAGACCACACTCTTGGTGCATTTCTTTGGGAAAAAAGGCAAAGCTGAGTTGAAATTTGAGGATTTTTACAAGTGAGTTGAGAAACCCGTTGCTTGCTCGGTGATTAATGACGATGTCCCTGGAAAAAAAAATCATTATCTGATGCTATTATACGGCCATTAATCATTTTCATACCGTACCGTACTAACCCACCGACAGTTAGTGGTTTTGTTATTGACTATGTTAAGTATTCCTTTGTACCAAGCTTCTGGCGATGGCGTTTCCTGTCAGCAGCTGCCGTCTGTCTCCCTCCTTCAGGTTCATGGACAACCTGCAGACAGAGGTGCTTGAGATAGAGTTCCTCTCCTACTCCAAAGGCATGCCCACCATCGGCGAGGAAGATTTTGCTCAGGTCCTCCTTCGCTACACCAATGTCGAGGATGTTAGCGGGTATCTGGAGAACATGCGTCGCAGTATACCAGATGAAAAGGTGCGCTTTTACCTTCAATTTCCCTTTGTCAACATTACTCAAAGAACGAGGTTTAACCTACAGTATAATATAATCCAATACCACCAGTATACTCGCAAAGTATCCCCCTACTTCCTAACAATGAATTTAAGAAGTACATCTGAATTTTCATCATAGCCTGTATGAATGAAAACTCTAATGTCACCCGAAGTTTAAAGTATTGCACCTTTAAAAAATAAAATAAAATAAAATACCATATTCATGTGTCCATGCCCTTCATCATACAGCATGATGAAGGCCGTGGTCTTATTCATGCTGTCACAAAACCTTTAACCTTCATTTAGTTGGAAGAGTTGAGTTATATGCATGTCATAGTCAGTACAATTGTTATGAAGGGGTAAATATACGGTGACCCTGAGAGGTCAAACGCACTGCAGCCCGAGAAAACACCAGTAAAAGCACTGAAAAGCCAACAAAACACCGAAACCAAAACATTGTGTTTTGTGTGCTTTTGCAGCATTTTGTCTATTTGCTTGTGTTTTCTTAAATTGCCTGGCTGCTCTAGATTTAGCTATAGTGACCAAATAATTTTTGCAGCAGGTTGTATACATTGTCCCCCCGATGCCCATGAGTCGGCTTGCTTTTGGAGCCTCAAGTGGCCACACAGGGAAGTGCAGTTTTTGGCAACTGTGCATTGACTTTGTTTTTCTGCAGCAGCAGCCGCAGCTCAGAATTTCTGCATTTCACTGTAATTAGCTGCTGAGTATAAGAAAAGAGGGTTGACATTTGTTTGTGCTAAACTTTAGCTTGAAGATGGTTAGTTTAATTCAACTCAGTTTGCACTTAAATATGCATGGGAATGATATCGCCCCTATAGTCCAGTATACTCTCTATCCTAAATGGAAGATATGTGTTGCTGCTAATTGGCAAACTACTACATCAGACAAGATAAGACCTTGTGAAGCCACAAAATATTGTGGCCGTCCTGTTAAATTCCCAAAATGAAAGAATTCCCACTTCTGTGTGGCCCGAATAAAACACAAAGCTTCAAAATTGCTAAACCCCAATAAAAACAACTGCAAAAGTCATAACACTGCATCAGTCCAGCAGTCGGAGGGGATTTCCAAAAGCTATGCAGACTTTTCACCAGATGCTCTGTAGAATCACGATTCTTCTACAAAGACAAAGTTTGGATCCTCGCGTGGTGATGTAGGGCTTTAATCCCGAAGTAGTCTGTGAAGATATTGGTTTACATGAACATGGAAGCATTTCACCCATCTCTTCCTTTTAATGCCGCTCTGTGAATTAGCTGTTGAGTGAAACAGCCTCATTTTGGCTTGAATTTGTTTTTCCTCTTGGCACGCTGACCCGCATGAGAAGGTGCCAGCAGCTCCTCAGCCAACTGGAGTAGCCTGTTGCTAGATTTCCATTGAGAATCAAGTGGGTCTCGTCATTACGCTGAGAGATATTTTATGGCTCTCACATTGTTAAAACAGCAAAGCATCACAGATTAGTCATTACTCCATTTGTTCGGCTGTGTGTGTTGTCTGTTTGGCTGGGCCCCCGGCGAGAGAAGCAGCTAGTAGCTGAAGGATGGTTGAGTGGACATCAATGGGCTCAGTGTTATAGTCATCAGCCAAGCCTGAGATGTTTGGGGATTCATCACTTTTGTTTTTGTTTATTCAAGTATCAGGTTAATCTGCTTTAGAAAAGTCTGCAAACGGCCTGACCTCTTCCCAAAAGCGACGATCCTCCCCCCCTTCCTCACCCACTGCTGACAGCTCAGCGTGTCCATACCGCACAGGGAAAATCCAGCAATGTATACTTTGTCTGTTTGGGTGTGTTATCTATCTGATGACTCCAAGGTCCCACACACACTAAAGGATTCCCCACCAGATGAAAGAAAGCAGATTACGCATTGTGTGAATTTTAGCACACGGTGCCGGAGTGTTGACACATGTGTCTTGTTTGCTTTACGTGTCTCGGCGGTATCGTGTCCGTGAATAAAAGCTTTGCTTTTTTTATTTGGTTATTATTCCTGTGCAGGGAATCACTTTTGAGGAGTTTCGGTCCTTCTTCCAATTCCTTAACAACCTGGAGGATTTTACCATCGCCATGCAAATGTACAACTTTGCCAACCGCTCAACTGGGCAAGGTAATGTCTCACATTGTGGATGCATGGACAGAAGGTGCTTTTAAAGTGATTTTAGTTTTATTTTGTGTCTCTGACTTCTTGTTGTCTGTCTCTGACTCATGGGGGAAAACCAAAAACACAACTTCTAAACTTCTATAGAAAGGACCAACCATTTGGTAGTCTACCTGGACTAATTATAAAGAGTTTTAAGTCGAGAAAAATCCATCCATCCATTTTCTTCCGCTTAACCCTTTTCAGGCTTGCGGGAGGACTGAAGCCTATCCCAGCTGTCTCAGGGCGAGAGGCAGGGTACACCCTGGACAGGTCACCAGTCTGTCGCATGACGTCGAAATCTGTGATATAACTACAGTTTATGATCATTCCAACTCTAATGTTCAATTTCTTTATGTTTGTAAAAAGAGACAAAAAGTGCAGAGTTTAAACGTCTCCTTAGCATCATTACCGTTAACAGATCCAAAAAAAATGGTACCATCATCTAGCTAGAGCCAGAAAAAGTAAATCCACACCTGAACACTGAATCTACATGTGAGTGTATTAACAGATTACAACTGCTCAAGCAGCCTCCAGTGCAGCAGGTTACCTGCCTGCAGGGATTTGCTCCCATGCAGCTACAGGCAGTTTTGTGAGGCTGGTCAGAGATGATGGTGACCTTTGACTCATAGGTGACTTTGACTGAAGTGTTCAGCCTGCGCTTTAGCTGCTCCTGTTTAAAATGTGATTCGATGCTTTGTGTAGAACTCGAGTCTTAAATCCATTCGATTAAAATAGAAGTATATTCATTTGTTGCACAGAGTGTCGTAAATTCCTCCACCAGTCTGAGTTGTGCTCTTCATGAATAAATTAACCGCTCTGACTTTCATTTAAAAGTTGAGAGAGCTTTAATATTTATAATATTGCTCCTTTGACCAACCACAGCATTAGATTCACCAACCTAATATGGTGATGGTGCCACCAAAACAGCTTGGAGCCACTCAGGGCATAAATAAGGCCTTCTGAGGGTGCCTCGTGTCCTTGGTCTGACATATCGCACAGATGCTTAGTTGGACGGAGATCCGGGGAATCATGGAGCGTGGCAGGATTGCAGCAATGTTTAGGTGGATGGTATCAAAGTACGATCCACATAATTGCGAGGATCCAAAGCTTGATACTGATGTTTGATACTGTTAACATTGGTAATACACATGTGATAATGTGTCATCTGCAGAGGAATTTGCCAGAGCGGTGTACGTGGCCACCGGCATCAAACTGACCCCCCACTTGGTCAGCACTGTCTTCAGGATCTTCGACGAGGACCACGACAATAAACTCAGCCACAGGGAGTTTGTTGGCGTCATGAAGGACCGGCTGCACCGCCGTGCTGGGGTAGGACAGCTGAGGGCTTTTATGCATTATTGATCTATTTTCTGCTTTTTTTTTCTTTAACTCTCTCTGTCCGTGCAAATGGGCTCAAAGGTGAGCACATAAATCAGAGTCAAACAGGAAAATACGGTTTAATTAAGAACTCAAATATGCATGTTTGCATTCAGCGGTACTAATTTCCTCTACTTGATCAGCTTCTAGTAACAAAATCGTCATGTGTTCTGCTTAATTTTGACTTTAATTAAAGGCTGATTTTGTGCCATTTTTCTTTAGCTTGCAGTATCCTTAGATACACCACATAGTCATGTTTAAATTACACTCCTGCTGCATTTTGTCACTGAAACACAACTCAAAGAGTTGAGCTTTATATGGCACTATACTGCCATCTAGTGGCTTCTCTTCAAATCAAACTGACTTTCTTTCTCTTTCTTTCCCCTTTCTCACATAATTCACAGGGCGTCCGAGTGGAGGAAAAGTTTGTATCTTTCAAATCCTGCATGAAGAAGGAGCTTTCAGGCAAATAGGTAAAAGCTTTTTGCACGGTGTCAGCGTTCACTGACGAATGGGACAAAATACAAAGAATTAAAAACTGCACTACAGCAGCACACAGTCTTTGGAGATGTGTTTGAAGCCCACGCTGTCCTCGTCGGCAGCATTAAGTTTCACTGTAATATTAACGCCTGAACAACTGCCACCAGATACCGGCTTAGGCCTGCATACATGAGCAGTGAGCAGTGCAGTTTAAAGCTGTATACATGTTTCAAAGGAACCTCGCAGGAGAGGGCATAATAATCTGATCTCTGATTAAAAAAAAAAAAGGAAGGAAGAAAAGGAGGGAAGAAACTAAAGGAAGGAAGGAACAGTGGTGAACCGCTGGCAGGGTCATGGACAGGCAAAGCTGACTGATGCAAACGGGGAGTGAAGGCAGGCCCGCATGATCCGATCCAACAGGCGAGCTCATGTAGCTCAAACTGCTGGAAACTTAATGCTGGTTCTGACAGAAAGGTGTCAGAATACACAGAGCATCACAGTTTGTTGGGTATGGAAATGCTTCTATAGGAATAAGGTGAGCTGGTGAAGGCACTGTTAGGTTGTGGGTAATGTCTGCTGGAATGGTTTGAGGAGCACAACAATGAGTTTGAGGTGTTGACTTGGCATCCAAATTCCCCACATCTCAACTTACAGGACTGAAAGGATCTGTTGCTAACATCCTGGTGCCAGATACCACAGCACACCTTCAGGGGTCTAGTGGAGCCCGTGCCTCGATGGGTCAGGGCTGTTTTGGCAGCAAAAGGGGCACAAACACGATATTAGGCAGCTGGGCACAGTGTTGTGCTCAATAGGTGTACAGAGCCTGTGCTAAAAATTTACTCTACTAAACTTACATCATACTTCAAAAGACCTTGATTTTTTTCTTCTCTACATACTTGCAGGACTGCTGCTTCACTGAGCTCCATGACCTTTTTTAAGAGAAGGTTTTTGTTCCTCAGAGGGAAATACTGAATTGTCTTAATGCTCCCTTAATGCGATTTGGTTTCATGGTTACTTTTTTCTCTTCTCTCTGTTTTGTCAGCAGGTGCAGGTCCCAGCACCAGTGCATGTCTTACAGTGTGGATCAGCAGCGTCTCCTCTCTGCGACGACAGAAGGGTTAATGCACACTGCAGCACATTATTGCTCTATCTTAGAAGCTTTGAAATAAACAGGATGTGGCACGAAGAGGATGTGGTCAGCCAAATGGAAGAGGCGTTGTAAGCGGTCAAATGAACACAGTGACCTGCTACTTAACACCCAGCGTTACAGGACTCTGCAAGTCTAACTATATGCTTTTGCTATTTATTGTTGCTGACTTTTATTTATTTATTTAAAAAAGAAAAATCAGGGTTTTCTTATTAATGCTTAAGTATTTTTTTTGGTCACTCGATCTGTCCTGACTGAGCCTGATATGCCTGCATACTTGGTCCTTTTGTGGTCTCTGCAGCCCCCCTGAACAGATCAGCTTCCCCTCCTCCTCTCGCTCGCCCCCAAAGCTCTGCAGCTAAAACCCTCCAGGATCCTCCAGAGAGGCAGCAGGCCCGAACACACTCACTGTGGCTTTCCCCCCGTTTGACTACAGGCAGCTAACAGTGTTAATCATTTCTTGGCTGGTGCAGAGAAGTGCTTTCACACCACTTGCAGGGATGACCTCTGTATAAACGTATGCAAAATGCTAAAGCCATATGTTTGTTTCACTCCTGAGCTTTAATATAAATGGAGTTACCGAAACTAAATGTACTGTTCCTTTAACTTCCACTTATTGTAATGAGTTCTTAAGCAATGTCATGCTTTGGGTAGAGCTGTGCTGAGGGAAAAAAAGTTACATGCTTTAATATTAACCAGACTAATGTGTTTGCATTTCAGACTACTCTCTGTTTAAATATTGGAATAGCTGAGCTGCCTCTTTATTTCAGATCAGGCTTTGACTGTTACACCGACATGCACGTCACCCACGTGATCACTGTTTTCACGCCTGTAAGCGAATAAACCGCTCTCGGCCGAGCGTCTTCTCAACAAACTGCTGTTGCTTTCTCCTCTCTGTGATTACAGTGGACTGGTGGCAGCACCACACTAGATAAAATTAGCTGTTTTAATCTCAACCTGAAGGCAAATCATTAACAGTATTAATCATTGGGAACTTGGGGCTGTGTGGGTGTTCAAGACTCTAATCAGGGGCTTTTTTTAATCTTTGAATGATTAATTCAGCTCTAATCCTGCACTTACTGAAGTTACATGAAAGGTAGTGTCATTTCAGTGATCACACATTCATTCTTAGCTATTCAACTGTACTTTGCATTCCAGCCTGTTTTGATGAGGGCTTCACTTTTCCTTCACTTTCATGTGAGCAATCAAGTTCATATAAACAGATATTGTGCCATCTGAAAATGTCTGTTTAGTGGTGCTTCAGCAACTTCAAAGAACTGCACCAAGTTGGGAGACTATAAACATTAAAGAAAGAATCCCACTAACTGAAACAACACATGTTTAAGACTTAAAGACACTGAATCCCGGGTCTCAAGCACAACCCCCCCCCCCCTTATCATCTCAGATTTTAAAAAGGCTCGTCTGAGCCGCTGGAACCATCACACGACTGTTTCCACAGGCTGAGGAACATCACTTATCCAAGTGTATTAGTCTGAATCCATGTGAAAATGTAACCGACGCCTGCTGTTGTGTCACGTTGTGGCTTCACTGAAAGCTTCAGGTCATCTGCGCTGCCCTCCAGCGCCATCTCTTCAATCAGTTTAATTTCCCTCCATTTAACAGGGCTGTACTTCCCAAAGTAACACACATTCATAAGGATATTTTCACTTTATCGTCAGATAAAACCTTACATCAGCTATTCTCATGTAAACTCACGTATTCATGATCACAATTAATTAAGCTTTGCACAACAGGGCTCTCAATAATGTACGTAGCAAATAATAATAATAATACACATGTGTAATATATTCCATCCATCCATTCGCTTCCGCTTATCCTTTTCAGGGTCGCGGGGGGCGCTGGAGCCTATCCCAGCTGTCATAGGGCGAGAGGCAGGGTACACCCTGGACAGGTCGCCAGTCTGTCGCAGGGCCAACACACAAGGACAGACAACCATTCACACTCACATTCATTCGCACATTCACACCTAGTGGCAATTTGTATTATCCAATTAACCTATCCCCACAAGCTGCATGTCTTTGGACGGTGGGAGGAAGCCGGAGTATCTGGAGAGAACCCACGCAAACACGGGGAGAACATGCAAACTCCACACAGAAAGACCCCGGCCTGATGGTGGAATTGAACTCAGGACCTTCTTGCTGTGAGGCAACAGTGCTAACCACCGTGCCACCGTGTAATATATTAATTAGTAAAATAAATACTTTTGAAAACTGGTCAAAAAGTGAGCCATAATGATCTGGATTGATTGACTTGATTGATTTTGGTCCGTGTACCCAAACACTGTGAGGCACACGAGGGGAGAGTCCATAGAATGAGCACAAGACCTGTAAGTGCTTCTTGTTCTATTATTTATTCTATTATAGTTATATTTATAATTATGATTCATTTGTGGCACACATTAAGTGTAGGTTGAAGTCCTTTCTGAAGAAATTTGAATACATTTTCTGTGCTTTGGTACATTTTACACGCATCAATTTGCAACGTTTGTAAAGTTCAACACATAAATTAGGGGATAACCAGCTTATACTGGAATATAATACAGCGAAGCTCCCAGTGATTCTGTGGTGCTTTCAAATAATTATCTTCATTGTTTATCATACTGTGTTATCTTTGCTGAGTCTTTTGCACTGTCCTTTTTTCTGTTTGCTAACTTCCTCTTCTTATCTTACATTACTCTATGAGTGCAGGCTGTATTATAGAGCATCCTGACTGGGTATGCCGTTGGGATGCAGGATGTTACTGTGCGGAGTTTTGGCGTGCTCTCTCTCAGTCTTCACTCCGAAGATTAAGAAGCTTTAGACCTGCAAAGGTTTGTGGTGTCATGCCCTAGCCCTAACCATGCAACATCAACTTTTGAAAAGACATGGCTGCACAACTTTGCACGTGCCTTCGGGGTTGCCCTTTTTGAATGAAGGAGAAAAAATGTCACAATAACAGCCTGCATCTCAAAGGCACACTGTGTCAGGGTACTCTAAAACAGCCTGCTCCTCTATACTAATGTTTCTTTCAATGTAAGAAGGGGAGCGTTAGGATTCTCTACAACACAGTCTGAAGGGGAAAAATATACGTACTCCCTTCTAAATAAGAGGCCATGTTAACGCTGTAGCCTACACAACTGGAGCATGTGTTGATATGAAATGAGAAAAGGAGGTTAGAATACAGCTCGCACCCAGGAATGAGTAAATGTAAGGGCAAACACTACATACTATTACATATTAATACTAATATTTATAATCTAATGTGTGCCTAGTCCCTTTTAAAATACTCAGAAGGTGCTCTTTACTTACATTTTTATGGGATATTTGTTTCTGTTTCCCTTTGAACCTCCAGTTCTTTGCTTTTTAAAAAATCATAAATCACTGTGCAAAATATGGCACACGCTATAGTGTGCAGTCTGCCTGTACAAAGCATTCTGCGGTAGGACTGCGAGAATATTTTGCAGGTGGAGATGCAGTAGAAGCAGCTGGATTGTGCAGACCTCCGCCTCCACTGTCAAGCAATGATTAAACACAAAGGTAGGACGGAGAGAGAGGGACAGAAGAGCGAACAAACAAACAAGAACGCAGAGAGCAGGATGAGTGTGTGAGGAAGGAGCTGAATCACATCACTCACTCCATCTGAACAAAAAATAAAACAGACCAGAGAGGTACAACTGACCTCACAGTCTTGTGTAGACTGGACCTATATTTGTAGTCGGCGCGCGCGCACGAGTCCGTCTGAACTTGCTGAACCCATTTTCTGCGCGCGCTGAAAAATGTGCCAGGCTTGCAGCATCCCGCGGACGTCATGGCAACCTGTGGGGAAGCAGGCGAGCGCGGACTCGTAGTGAATGTGTGCTTGAGCTCGTGCACAGGTGTGCGTGAGCCGTCTGATGTGTTGTTGTAGTCTGTACTAGTAGTCGAGCAGGACGATCAGAGGGGAGAGCGGTGCAAGCAGCACCACCACCACCACCAGCAGCGGAGGAGGAGGAGGAAGCAGGGCGGGAGGCTGGTTTAGGATGTTGCGTCTGAGCTGTCGATTAGGCTGATCAGAGCCGGAGCTACGATGCAGTGACAGTCTACGGGAAGACACGCACACACACGCAGCGGGGGAGAAGAGGGGAGAGCACCACGCGAATGCGCACGGGAAATGATCCGCTCCTAGACTATGGCACCGTCGGGCTCGCGTAGTATCAAGCGGGGCTGTCAGAGAGTTTTGTACTGGATCCCGGTCCTGTTCATCGCTCTGATAGTGGCGTGGTCATACTACGCGTATGTTTTGCAGCTTTGCATAGGTAAGAATGAGCTGTCTCGGTAGTAAGGGGGGGTGATGTGTGTGTGTAAGAGAGAGAGTGTGTGTGAGGAAAGGGGAAATGCCCCTAATTGGGTGTGTGTGGATTTTTTGAGATTGGGTGGAAACACATTTCTCTTTCAGCAGTTTGTGAATCAGGCTTGTTATTTATTTATTTTATTTTGGCATTCACAAGAATGTCTTTATTGTTTACGCAATGTGTGTGTGTGTGTGTGTGTGTGTGTGTGTGTGTGTGTGTGTGTGGACAGTCACATGACAACAACACTTCAGCCAGTTGTCAGCATATTGTTGCAGGCAAGTGAGAAATGTGTATTTTCACAGTGCAACTGGAGGACTGTGCAGCCTGCTTTTATTATGAAGTATGTAGCACAGGGTGTGAGATTGGGATTGGACCATCTGTCTCAGATTATCTGATTCTAACACCTCTATCAGCACCATCTTAAAGTCTTACTGTAATAGCTTCAGGTTCAGTTTGCAGTAGCTTCATCGTGTGACAAACACTGCAGGCATTATCCTATAGCAATAAAAGTCTCTTATGGCTTTAGTCAGGCATCCTTCCTTCACTTCCCCTCCTGCAGCTGATCATTGGGTGGCGCGGTTACAGACGGCGAGCCTCCTCGGTGAACAGTGAGCACAAAGTTGACCTGGATAGTGAGTAATGGTTTCTAGGATGTCTCAGAGGAGTCTCGGCAGCCTACTCTTGTGCTCCATTTGGCACATTGTCAGACCACAAGGAAAGAAAATCTGCTCTGTCACAAAAAAGGGAGAGAAAAAAAGAAGGGGGGGGCACAATAATGGAGAACATCTAATGAGACCAAACAGAAGCAGTTTGATGTTCTGGCCGATTGATCCTTTATCTGATCTTCTCCAAATTTAGACAGACACCAGAGCTTAGAGTGTGCAGGAGTCATAGTGTCATGACACAGCAGCTAGATCCTGTCCCACGATGAACCTCTTCTAGAATTACAGGTCACCACGTGTCTGCCGCCACCCACAAGACTTCTTTCATTACTTCAGGGGAATAGAAAAATAGCCTTTTCTTTATAAAACTGCACTGTTTTGCTGAACAACGGGGAAACAACAGCGATGCTCTCGGGTCACATGGAATGGGCTGATGAAAACAGCAGCAGCAGGCCAGGAAAGTGGCCGCTCGGGGCCAGCGTGCTCTCCGCAACCATACACAGAGTCAGTTGTGTGAAAGCATCATCAGCTGATACAGCTCGCTCATCAGCTCATGTTAATCCCATTGTCTGGCTTACATAATTCACCCCCAAGCAATCTCAGGTTGACCCACTTTCCCGCAACCCCCCCCCCCACACACACACACACACACACTCACCCACACACACACACACTCACCCACAACATCAGCCTTTTGAACAATCGATCTTTTAAAGATTGTTAAAGAAGTGAAGTCAGATGATGTTTAGCTTCTTGTCCATTTTTGGAGACACTTTTTTTATCAGGAATGCAAACACGATTAGGGAGCGCTGATCCATGCACATGTCCTTAATCAAACACACACACCGTCAGACTCTGGAGTTTTTATGCTGGCATGGCAACACGCACACAGTTTTTGACTGTGTGCCACGATTCAGCTCCTTGGCTCACCTATTCTGAGTGTCTGTGTGTGTGTGCACGCTGCGTTACTGCCTGATTGCCAAAGATAGATGATTCCGTATGCTTAACTAATCATTGCTTTGAGGTAAATGTAAAAAACACCAACAGGAAATTTCCCAACAGGTCTTAACCTCTGCCTTTTTAATGTTTGAGTCCAGCGCTGAAGGTGTGTGTGTGTCCGTGTGTGTGTGTGCAGGTCTTTTTGGGATGCTCATCAAGGTGCTCCTGTCAGCCTCCAGCTTCACCTGGTCCCTTCTGTGGGAATTCACACACTCAGACACAGACACACTCGCTGTGCAGGATGCTCCTTTCTTTTTCACTACCTGTACTCAATGCTCAGCTATGGAGGAACAATGAGTCAAACTGTTTGACAGGGAGCGTGTTGCATATTGATTTTGTGACTGGTGTGGGACCCGACGTTGGGACGGAGGCTCTACAGAGTCAGCGTTTCTCCGTTTTGCTGATTTCAATTCAGGCGCTGACTGATGGCCGAGCATATTGACAGTCACAATGAGAACCACCCCACACGTGGGTCATCCCCAAGTTAAGGAAGAAATGTATATGTGAAAAATCTGTTTCTGGTAGTCTGACTGTGTCTTTTCACTGTTTCCCTTTCCATTCTTCAGAGTCCATTGAAGACACAGGAGAAAAGGGTAAGTGCTTTATAATGGCGTTTATCATCCTGAGCTCCATGAGGCAGCTGTTCTCTGTTAGGTGTTGAGCTGAGTGGCCTTTTAGTCTTTGCAAAGGTAAGCCCTCCAGCTGGAAATGTGCCATTGGGTTTTGTCATTAAACTGTATGTTTAAAGGTTTTTATTTAGTGTGCATTTCACAATATGGAGGTAAGTTCAAAGACACCAAATGAAGACAGGAGTGGTTTGTTTTCAGCAGTCTTTTTAAGGAGGGAAGTTGGATGGAGTTAAATATTCAGACTCTCCAAAGGATAAATCCTGATAACTAGTAGCATTTAATGTCACTGACAGGTTAGATTCCACCTATTTTTTAAAAAAGAAACATGGCTAAATAATGTTAAAATGCATGGGAATATAAATTAATTGCTTTGTCAGAAGACCTATTAAGCTGTTACGCTGTAAACTTCATTGTTATAGTTGGAAAATTCCAGTTACATGAAACTGATCTCAGTTCAGTTCAATTTTAATTATATTGCGTCTTTGTCTCTCTTCGGCCGCTCCCTTTAGGGGTCTCCATAGCAGATCATCTGCCTCCATCTTACCCCGCCTCCAGCGTCCTCCTCTGTCACACCAGCCCTCTGCATGTCCTCCTTCTCTACATCCTTCTTTGAGGTCTTCCTGTTTTCCTCCTGCCTGGCAGCTCCATCTTCAACCTCCTTTTTCCTGCTCTGCACACGTTCAAACCATCTCAGCCTTGCCTCTTTAGCTTTAGTCTCCAACCTGAGCTGTTTTTGTCCATTCTGGTCACTCCCAATGAAAAACTTTGCATCCTCAACTCTGACACCTCCAAGTCCGCCTCCTGTCTTATAGTTTATTACAATTTATAACCTCACTACCATCTTGTAAACCCTCCCTTTGTTTCTTGATGCTATCCTTCTGTCACAAACCCCCTGATGCTCATCTCCACCTGCTCCACCCTGCCCACACTCTCTTCTTCACCTCTCTTATGCATTGTCTGTTGCTTTGGATGACGCCAGGCATTTAAGCTCATCCACCTTCACTACCTCCTTGCATCTCCACTGTTATACCTCCCCTATTCACGCAGATGCATTCTGTCTTGCTTCTACTATAGATTTTCATTCTTCTTCTCTCCAGAGCATACCTCCACCTCCAGACTCTCTTTCACATGCTTCCTACCAAGTTTCATGAAATTCAGCTCAGTTGTTTTTGCTGACAAACAGCAATGGCACACTTCCACCCTGGCGCTCGCTTTAGCAGAGGAAATAATCAAAGAGACTCTCTGCAAATGGATTCTGTGCCTGCAATAAAATTCCCATCAGCACACACTTAAGGCATCTTAAAAGTAATTAAGCTGCATACTGAAGCCATGATTGGCTCAATGCTGAGTTTATACAACTTGTTCATTGAGCCTGATTTCTCCTTCACTTTGATTTACACCGTCCCAGTGTTTGGCACAACAACAAATAATAATTACCGCAGGCTGATTTTAATACTCTACCGATTTTCCAATGAAAAAGGTGAAACTGAATCACCAACATCGTTCTTGTTCAATGGAGTGTACGCGCACCGCTGAAAATTGACGATGGTATTCTTCTTTCTTGTTTTTGCTTGCAGTCGTATACTTGCTGGTGTACCATGTCGTTTTCATCATGTTTGTGTGGGCGTACTGGCAAACCATCTTCACCAAGCCCATGAACCCCCTGAAGGAGGTGAGTGTGTCCGACCGTGACGCAGCGTGCATGTCGCAGTGTGAAGGGAAGCTGTAGGTTAGCGCTTCCCCGTGTGATTGAATGCTGCATTTAGACTAATAATACTCTCCAGTGGAAGTGCCTGGATCTGCACTCTTAATGGCTCTGATCCTGGCCACAGCACTTAAGCCCCGCGGGGTGAACGCATGCATACATCTTAAGAGAAAAGCCACGGTTGCAATTTCCACAGAGGCGAACCGCAGACACGCAGGCAGCAATCATTGGAATAAAAGTCCAGACTCACATGTGCTGTGCTGTTTGTTATGGTTATTTGTTTCCAGTGTTCGGTTATAAATTGTCCCGGTGGCTGTGAGGGCTGGAGAAAGCCCCTCCCTCCAAAAAAAAAAAAAAAAAAAAAAACACCAAAAGAAAACCCAGAAACAAATGGAAGAAACTGCCCTGCTAAGTTGGCTTTCACAGTAGTAGAAATTCCCGCATTACTGATTCTCACACAGCATGGGGCTTGTCTGGCAGAATAATTCAATCGGTTTTAACAAATGCAAAGGGGCGGTGAGCAGCAGTGATGGGAGATTGGTCTGCTGATAAATCACAGGTGTTGTTTGCCTTTCCCTCCGTGCTCTGCCCTCCATAGTTTCACCTGTCCCACTCTGACAAGGAGCTGCTGGAGCGTGAAGATCGGGGAGAGTCTCAGCAGGAAATCCTGAGGAGGATAGCCAAGGATCTGCCCATCTACACCCGCACCAACTCCGGAGGTACAGTAACGGCACGCGGTGCCGCTGATGCAGAACAGCTGGAACAGTCTAGACTGACGCGCAGCTCTCAGAGCTCATTTCAGCGCCTGTCACCTTGCTAGTCTGTGGTCAGGAGTTAGGAGAGGCTGCTGCTACTGCTGCTGACGGCTGTGTGATTGAATTGGCTGTGTCTCCTCAGCAATCCGTTTCTGTGACCGCTGCCAGCTGCTGAAGCCTGATCGATGTCACCATTGTTCAGTCTGTGATAAGTACGGCTCCTCGCTCATGCACCTTTAGAGAACAGACCGCACTATTCGCCGCACGCAGGTGCACAGAGAGTTACTCACAGTTTCACTGACGTCTCACCCTGCTGTGTTACAGATGCATCCTGAAGATGGATCACCACTGCCCCTGGTATGGAGTGACTGTCTTTTATTTAACACACAGTATTGGATTATTGACACTGCATTAGTGCACCGCTGTACTCACGTGCACTTATGCTCTTTAGCGATATAAATTCCCTTTCAGTAAAGCCCCACAGCAATAGAGTTTCACTGCAATCCATCATACTGAGATTGCACCACATTGCCAGAGCATTCAAGATAACTAGCAAACAGGCCTCGTTTAGACCACACAGCCCAGCCCACTCTGTCCTTAACAGTTTCATAATGGAAGTGTTGCATATCAGGCTAGTGGAAAAAAAATATAGACTAATTTTTTGGTGGAATTTTCATTTCTGCTTCCAATAATTTCATCATCACCTCTGAGCAAATTTCGATTCGGTGTTCCAGCTTTCATTTTTATCTAAGTCAGTAAAGCCTTCTGGAAAAACAGAAAAAGTTTCCCACCCCTGACGTAGATGCACAAACAGCTTGATTTGATACTCTAAGCTACCAGCTGGTTCTGGCAGCAGAGGGAGACAAGACAAATCCGATCCTAGTGTGTCTAATTTTTGGTAAACACGATCAGCTTGTTGGCTCTCTTGTGAATAATGCACCATATCTGGTGTTCAGGGGAAAAACAGGAGAATCAGTAGGAACTGTGTATATAGTTTATACTGGGACACGAAGCAATAAAATCTGAGATTTCTAGTTATTTATTTAATTAGCTGGTTTTATTTGGGAGTGAAACCACACACACCTGTGCTGACCTCTGATTGGTTAAAAGGACTAATTGCTGGTTGATGATTTTTCCAGCTAAAAAACCCAAACAAATTCACAAACACCTGATAGAAACACTACATTTCTGTCACTTTGCTGCCTGGCAGACTGTATCTTCCCCTTTTGTTGACTGAGCTATGCGTTTTTATTATAAAAATCCCTTAAAAAAGCTGAAATAATAGACACAAATGTAACAGCTGCTTTCTGTCGGCTTAGTTTCATTATCTAACATTAAAAAAGGTCCCTCCCCCTAGCCCATCCCTGCTGCTCTGCACAGCGATGTAAAGGGTGTCCGAATTGTCTCAGGAATATTGAAGTGTGCATACAATCGTTTCCATCAGCAGCCTGCGTCCTTTCATCCATTCGTTATTTTGCAGGGTGAACAACTGTGTGGGATTCGCCAACTACAAGTTTTTCATGCTGTTTTTGTTGTACTCGCTACTCTACTGCCTTTTTATAACTGCTACGGATCTTCAGTACTTCATCAAGTTTTGGACTGTAAGTACGAAGCGATCATGGTGTAATATGTCCGTGTGTGAATGTGTTGTTGTTGTTTTTAAACAACTTGTTTAATCACAGATGAATATTTATGTTTTACCCTTTTTCACAAGGCTGGAGGTAGAGCACATTTCCGCCTAAAAGAATACCTGGTATGAACCAACCAGCTACTAAATTAGAGACTGCTTCCCTTAAAACAACTAGTTGAAGTCTCTCCAGTTAGAGAACACCCGCTGATGAGATTTAGTTTATTCTTGTGTCAGCTTTGTGCCGGTGTAGCTCTGTTAAAGTGTGTGTGTGTGTGTGTGTGTGTGTGTGTGTGTGTGTGTGTGTGTGTGTGTGTGTGTGTGTGTTTTTCCCTTCTCAGAACGGCCTCCCAGACACTCAGGCAAAGTTCCACATCCTCTTCCTCTTCTTCTCGGCCTCCATGTTTTCCGTGAGCCTGGCTTCGCTTTTCATCTATCACTGCTGGCTCGTCTGCAAGAACAGATCCACTCTCGGTAGGTGGCGTCCTCCGCGCCCGCATGCATGCCTCTGTGTGTTTTGAGTTTTGACGCAGTGTTTGCAAAGCCTCAGCTGGACACCAGCGCTCTGTTTTCTAGGAATCTGCCTCCTCTGTTTGCACAGCATCGTCTTTGCACTAATGATGAAGGATGCTGTATGCCTTTTTTCCCCCCTACTCCATCTGTCACCATTCTCATCAGCACGCTGCCTTGATGAGCCTCTTTGGGCTGCTGTCAGACAGAGGAGTTTCCCATTATGCGTGCACAGTGGCACACTTTGTCCCTGTGCGTGGAGGAGAGTGGATTATCCAGAGGAGTATGTTACAGTGTAATGCAAAGACACAAGGCTGGGAGCAGTAAGCAGCTTAGTAAGAGACACTGATACGGTGTTCAGAGGGAGAAGTCACACCTGGCGAAACAGCCTGAGATCTAGTTTTTCCTGCACAACAAAGACACTTTGATTCCGAGTTGTTTTCTCGATGCCACAGTTCAGCCTGAGCGGCTCCCGCGATGATCCGCTGTTTGATCGAGCTCCAGTTTAAAATTAGCAGATTGTGCAGAGGCTGAGGAGGGAGTGCTGTGTTTCTAATTCTTCTTCTTCTTCTCCTCATCTGCTGTTACAGAGGCGGTGCGTTCTCCTGTGTTTCGTCACGGCACGGATAAGAACGGCTTCAGTCTGGGCTTCAGCAAGAACTTCCGCCAGGTGTTTGGCGATGAAGTCAAATACTGGCCAATCCCCGTCTTCTCCAGGTGAGCTCATCGAAAGCAGCTTGAAAACCACTTCTCAAATACCAGACAAAGCATTTGAACCAGTCATAAATGATTAACACCAGCCTACAGAGGGTTATTTTACAGTTTATAAACCCCGATGACCACTAAAATTTCAATCTAGCCTGAAGAGCAATCAGGTCAGAGACTCGAGGAGCTGCTTCAGGATACAATAATGTGATCAGTAGAATTATAATCATCCCACACCTGCTGAGAGGCTAATATGTGACTGAAAAATGTCCAAGCATGATATCAGAACATTCTTTTATGTTTTTTTCCCCCTGGTATCTCAAGTAAAGTCATACAAACAGCCTATTCAGAATGTTATATTATTAGATCACAACCAGCTCTGAATAATGCCGGCATAAACATTTACACTTCGGTGAGTCATGTGGGGAATTCACATTTATCTTCTTCATAATTATGTCCTTCAGGCAATGTTGAAAAAAAACAGAAGCAGTTTAGTGAATTATTTTAGCATATTTAAACACAACGTTGTCAAAGCAGCCGTGAATGAATGAAGTCAGCAGTGAGCTCAGGGATTGCTGAGCATCGCCACTTAGTTTTAAACAAAATGGTTCAAAAGAGACAGAAAGTCCCAGAAGAGACAGCAGCAGAGCATTAGATCTCAGGAAACAGCAACATCACCGCTGTGAGTTGATGCTGATGCTCCAGTTTTGCAGCTTAAATACTATTTTGTGACTATACAGCAATTTGGCAGTGACAGCTATATGAACTGCAAAGTAACAAGAATCTGACCTGCGATAAAAATGGAACATGGACTTCCTGGATGTCACGTTACAATTAACTACACGCTAAGCTATGCTGTTATTTAAATGTAAATATCTGATGTTTTAAAGAGAAAAGCTGTAACCGTGCTTATTTGTGCTGTAAAGTTGGATTTTTTTTTAACACTGTAGTCGATGGGGTTTGACGGAATGTTGGTGGCGGGCTCAAGTGGCCACTAGAGGAACTGCAGCTTTTAGCATTTCACAGCGGTTGGTATGAATAGCAGTTTTTGGTGGCTAGTGTTACTTAACAACACTGCATTGCATAACTAACTTTGCAGAGTAGTTTTCCTGCCTTGATTATCCATACATGCTTTAATGTTTAGCTTTTTTTAATCCTATAATTTCAAGGGACTCATATTCAGTAAAAACATACACAGGTTTGCTTTAACAGAATCTGCTTAAACTTAAATATGCATCCATAACATAGAACACTTACAATCTGCAGTAACTGGATCATGACAACTGTGCTTCTTCTTGTCTGGTGGCCTTACAGTTTAGGCGATGGCTGTTCGTTCCCAACCTGCCTGGTGAATCTGGATCCGGAGCAGCCCTCCTCACCAACTGGCTCCAACCCAGCCAACAAGAGGTGAGTAAAAAATAACACCATCCAATTAATATGTGAACTCGAGTACTTTACAGAAACAGAGTCTGCACAGCTGCATATTAGCCTATAGGGGTTTTATCAATTGTGCAGATTTAATTATGCAAGAAAATAGATCACCTGTTAGCAGCTCCATTATCAGTGATGGGTCTCCAGGTTTAGATTACAGGAACATTTTGCATTGATTTTCACCCCCGGTTCTGTTTGTGGAATCTTAGTGCAGCAGAGGGCCGTCAGTTCCCCTCCAAACCACTCAGAGAAAGCCAGAGTCGTCTGCTCACCAGCACCCCCTCCTGGTCAGAGAATGAAACTGCAACGGACAAGGACAGAAAGGGTAAGATGATGCTCCTTCTGTAGGGTTCTCCGCAGCTGCTTGATGATAAAACAGCAGCACTGTACCAAGGTCTTGAGCCACTCATTTTCAGAGGAATGGTTTTTTTTTAGTAGCTATTGATCAAAGGCTGAGGTATGCCAAATCACACGAACCAGACTGAAAATCAGGCCTCATGGGGTGATGAATGCAAATTTGAAAATTTTGGCTCAAAACATTGTTAGTATGTGCGAAGGAGGTCAGGAGTACGGTGGTCCTGAGAGGCCAAACACACTGCAACTTAAGAAAACACCAGCAATAAGAAACACGTTGCAAAGCACACAAAACAAAGGGGGAAAACGAAAACAGAAATAGGAAAAAACAGATTTCCAAAAGCAAGGGAAGTGTTTTTGGGGAGACAATAACTCGACGGACCAGTTACAGGAACCAAAATATGCTAAGAATTGCTCTGGGAGACACTTAAAAGAAGTGGAGGATCTATCGGTTTTATGAGGAAAGAAAAGATGAGAGGTAAGTGTGTTAGCCTAACTATTAGCCTAAAAATTCGTCATCAGTATTATATGAATCATCAGATTAACACACACCTAGCATATTTTGGTTCCTGCAACTGGTCCGTCGAGTTATTGTCTCCCCAAAAACACTTCCCTTGCTTTTGGAAATCTGTTTTTTCCTATTTGTTTTCGTTTTTTCTATTTCTTTTTTCCTATTTCCGTTGTGTTTTGTGTGCTTTTGCAGCGTTTTTCTTATTGCTGGTGTTTTCTTAAGTTGCAGTCTGTTTTTGTCCACTCAGGGCCACCGTACAGGAGAGACGGTTGTGTCGACAGCCATCAGTAAAACACGATGGAGGCTCTGTAATGGTTTGGGCTGCATTCCCCTCGGTCGTGTTTGGGATGTTGTCATAATTTATGGAATTATTATTCTTTTTTGCATGGCAAAAATCCCAAACACGCAGTGCAGTGAAATATATGTGTGTGTGTGTCGAGCACCATCAGTCATGGATTGCTGCACCTATTTCCCATTTTCCAGTTAAAATGTAAAAAAGTGAGTGCGAGCTCAGGAGTTTTGCACCGTACTGCACTCCAAGATGTTGAGTAATGTTCCACCTGTGTGTTTGATTCAGGTGCCAGTAACCCAGGGATGACCATAGAGAACGAGGCGTAACCACGTTTGACACTACAAACCAGAAAAGTATGTTTACGCTCACGCACACCTTACCTGCAGAATGAGATTCAGGATTATATTTTTAAAATTCACGTTTCCTTGTTTTGTCTCGCAGGTCTATGCTGCCCCCTCCTCTGTGTCCGTGCCTATCAGAACGTGACGTGGTGGTGACATCATATTTGTCGTTTTCCATTAGTGCACCATGCTTATGAGAGACTGACTTCGCTAACAAACCGGAGGAAAACATAATAATCGTCATTTACTTCTCTTATTGTTCTGCTGCTGCCTGAAAGTTGGAACAAGTCGACCGTATTTGAAACTGCATTCCAATTATCCCGTTTTCTTTTTTCTATACAGACAAGCACAGAGCAGCAACAGAAGAGCGGACTTTTTGCACTTTGAACTATAAGTGAGCTGCTTTTGTACGTCCCAGTTCAAAAGTCTGCAAGTCTGTTCGTTTTCAGTCGTTCTCACAGCGTAGCGCTCGAGTAGATGCAGTTTGCCAAATGTTTGCTCTGAGTATAGATTAGTAGTGATGTTAATGTGCTATATAACTGACATTCCTTCAGACATTTTTCTTTTTCTGTTTCTTTTCTTGTCGTTTGAGGGGCTTGGGGCAGGTTTCTCCACCCGCTGTGTTGAGTATTGTGCAAGTTGATGAAATGATGCATGCTCTCATCTCAGGATGTCAACGCAAACACACCTTGTGAAGTGAACGTGTCCCCCGCCCACCACAGAAAAGAGTAGTTAGTAGTAATTAAATTCCAATAAGGGCTCTGCTAGATCTTTATAGCATATATGAGGATGTTGCCGTCACACCTAAAAGCTGGTGGTGCTCTGTGCGTATGACAGCGCCCCTCCCCCAATCCCCCCCTCCTGCCAAATATGTCCTACAGTCTGACGTCAAACTGCTGGCCAAAAAGCTTCCCGACTGTTCTGTCTATGAAGGGCCCGCCAGCAAAAACAAGCCTTTGTGCGATGCTGCTGCAGATTCTGTTGAGTGTTTTAATATCTCACATGTTGTGGATGTACTGCAGAGCAAATAAAAGAAAAAAAATCTGCTCCGGTCGCTTCGTGTGGTCCACTTTGACCTTCTGAGGCTGGAAACGATTAAAAGCATCACTGAAAATTAAAGAATGTACGCTCTTCTCAAAACAAAAAGCTTCATAGTGACAGTCAATGTTCGATCTCTATTTTTCTATTCTTCTGTGTATGACTTAAAGACTATATGGATGTGAGAGGCAATGTACTGTACAGTTGTGATGCCTTACAAGAATAAAATGAGCTCATCTTCGGTCTCACTCGATTCTTTAATGGAAGAACGCGAAGCCACTGAAAGATACGATGGTAGAAAAATTTCAAGCCTTTATTTACAAAATCATCTAAAAACATTCCTCTTTTTTATTGCATATTCTTCTTCGACTCGGTTACAGTGAGAGAAAGACGTACTGCAGAAAGAGGGAAGTGCTTCAGCTGTCGAGTTTCTGTCACCGAGGGAGGTTAATAAGCCGCGAGCCTACGCTTTAACACGCACCTATGCAAGTTCAGGATACTATTCAACAACAGCGTTTATTCTTCTTATTGTTTTTGTTTCTTTTGTACATGCGGCAGTTTTATGCGGCATGAATGAACTGGAAAAGCAACACTTGAAGGGAACCAAAAAGCACAAAAAGTCTAATTCAAAGGTCAGAACTACAAATGAACTCCCGCTTGTTAAAAAAGCACCTTCACTTCGAGTAAAACTTTCCTCTTCTTTTATTTCAACACTAAAACTATAAATTAAAACAAAAACTGACTCTCTGGTGGTTACTCAGTGGTTACCTCAGCACTTCCTACAGCTTTCATTCTGTTTTTCTTCCCAACACATTTTTGTTGGTTGGCTGAGGTGATGTGTATCCATGATGTTTACACGCACATCAGTGTGCATCCATTCTGACCAACTGATAATAAAGAAATGGCATCCACTTGCTTTATGGTCTGCACCGCTTTAAAAGGCTTATTACAGTGGACTTAGCTCTTACTCGGGTCGTTATAAACTTAACATTAACGGGACCGATTAGAAAAATCCTCAAGATTCAAGCGCATGTAAACACACCCCAACTATCAGAGAGGAAATCTGTGTGGACTTAGTGTTGAAATGGGGGCAACTAGTCCATGCCAATAAATTAAAAAGTTAAAAGATAAGAATGCAGTTATTATTAAGGCTGAGCGTGGTGAGAGTTGTGATCGTACAGCTTTACATGTTCACAATGTGAAATGGGAACATAGAGAAGGCAACAAAGAGGCCAGAGAGACACACAAACACACCGGAAACATTTTCAGCTTTCCTTATAAAATCAGGTTAGAGCTTTAAAGTGCAAAACATTTCTACAGAACACTTTAGGAAAACTAAAATCCCACCTTTTTAAGCATGTTAAATTGAACTGAACCGACCACACGCCGTCTACGCTGCCTCTTAGGAATAAAAGACTAAACTCAAACATGCAGTTGTTTGCATGTGTGAGGACAGCGGTGATTCTTTTTTTTTTTGGACCATCATATTCATTGGTCTAAAGTGAGCAGAGCCTATGAGAAACTTGAGAAACAGCTTGCTAAACGATGCACGTGTAGGTTATTTTCTTCTTCCATTATTATTGTCACTCTGGAGCTTGGCGTCAGAGCCGCACTGATTTTGGGTGTGAAGTGCAGGATGGGAAGAGTTTCGGAGCGATGTCACGACTGCTGCTTGTTAGCCTCTTCTTCATAGGCGTTTCCGGTTCCGTTCTGGACATAGGCGGAGCCTGAGCCGAGCCCGTACAAGTGACCACAGTACTTTGCATCGTCGATATGATCCTCAAAGAACATCTATGGGAAGGATTACAAAAAAACCCCACACAATAATACAATCGATTAGTGGTTAGGATAACACACAGTCAAAGTGTGAAAAAAAGATCACATCAAAGTGTACCAAGTAAATAAAGGGCCAAAATTACCGATATCAGTTATTGGTATTGGTGATATTGATATCATAGTGGTATAACTTTCCAGAATAATTATTTAAGACAATAAAACAAACCTTCCAACACACATTACTGTTTGTAATGCTTTCATTCAAGGTCAACACTATGCTTTCTCAAGCATTCAAGTCACATGACTTCAGAACAACTAAACACAGCAGAGCAGGGAGGAGGGGGCGGAGCCTGTGTGAAAGAAGCGCTGTTTGCACTGCCATGTCTACTTTCTGATGATTGGGAGTAACGCACTGAACCTAGAGAAGAAAAACAAAGTGAAGTATCAATTCTTTCATGCTGGTATCGATCCAATACAAGTACCAGCGTTAGTATCGATACTTGCGATATTTGAATCGATCTGCCCACCTCTATCAAAGTGCAAAAAACCTGTATTATTAGGTTTGGCCAGCACGGTGGGGACTTTTCTGGTTGCTATGGGAAAACCAGCCTACTGCTTACTTCAATCCAGAATTACATTCAAAGTCCGGCTGCTCACATACAACGGCTTAAATAATCAGGCCCCATCTTATCTTAATGACCTTGTAGTACCATATCACCCTATTAGAGCACTTCGCTCTCGCACTGCAGGCCTACTTGTTGTTCCTAGAGTATTTAAAAGTAGAATGGGAGGGAGAGCCTTCAGTTTTCAGGCCCCTCTTCTGTGGAACCAGATTCCAGGTTGGATTCGGGAAACAGACACTATCTCTACTTTTAAGATTAGGCTTCAAACTTTCCTTTTTGCTAAAACATATAGTTCAGGCTGGACCAGGTGACCCTGAATCCTCCCTTAGTGATGCTGTAATAGGCGGAGGGATTCCCATGATGCATTCAGTATTTCTTCTTCAGTCACCTTTCTCACTCACTATGTGTTAATAGACCTCTCTGCACTGAATCATATCTGTTATTAATCTCTGGCTCTCGTCCACAGCATGTCTTTATCCTGTTTTCCTTCACTTACTCCAACCAATCACAGCAGATGGCCCCGCCCCTCCCTGAGCCTGCTTCTGCCAGAGGTTTCTTCCTGTTAAAAGGGAGTTTTTCCTTCCCATGGTCACCAAGGTGCTTGTTCATAGGGGGTCATATGATTGTTGGGTTTTTCTCTGTATGTATTATTGAGGTGACAGTGGTTGTGATTTGGTACTGTATTAATTGAATTGACTTGAATATTATTTATGACATTAAACACTTTACTGTTGAGTTTATGGTCAGATCAGTCGTCAAACAATCAGGATGTGAGTGAAGTGCAGACTTTAAATCACAGAGTTTTACAAAAGTACTCCATTAACAGTTTAGGACTTGAAGCCATTTTTACAGTGTCCCCAACTCTATGTTCATGTTGACCCTACTCTCAGCCTTTCTCAGAGACTGAAGTTTTTAAACGGATTACATGTATTAAACACGTCTGAGTTTTGGGTTGACAACGTGTTAACCTGTATTATAAACTGGGTCCTCATTCTGATCCTCTCCACTCTCGAACACGGGGTACGTACCTCTCTCATCTTGAAGAAAGCCATGCCTGTGAGCAAAGAGTCCGAGCCAGCCTGATGTTGTGGTCCAATCCTCTCCAGCTCTAGTTGCTCAGCTACTTCCTGAAGCCCACCCTGAAAGCAACACACTTGAGATCAGTGCATGCAGTCAAAGTAAAACCTGAGGGATTGCATCAGAAATCAAGGTGATTAAATTAATAAAGCAGGAGATGCTGCGTGCATGCTGCTGGAATATTTATAGAAGCACCTTCAGGTTTTTACAGCTCTTCATGAGGTACTTGACATCGTAAATGACTGGGAAGTACAGGCGAAGAATCTCAAAGAAGTCCACCTCCTCCTCAGGAAGGTTAGCGTTGGACAGAATCTTAATCAGGTATCCAAAGTCATAGCCACTGTAAAACACACACAGCACACACTTTAACAAAGTTGCTTAGGAGCACAGCAGCTGGTGTCAAATACTATATCACTTTCAGTCTCCAAGGAAACAAAGATAACTAAGAGTTTCATATCAAAGAAACATTGAAATAAAAATACACTGTAGTTATAAATTCCATTGTGGCAACTGAGAAAACTAGACGAAAATAAAAGTGACATCAGTGACCTTCAAACCCAATCTTTGTTTTTTTTTGTCCCATTTTTTTTCTCTTTGGTATTTTTTCATACATAAAAATGAGAACAAATGATGTGTTTTTGTGAAAATCTGCTAGTAACAAAGTAGTTAAGTTAGTAGTTAAAACCAGTTCTTTGCAAAGTAGTGTGTTACATGTGGCTACAACACTGGTTCATCTCTTGAGTTAGGTGCATTTAATGCTAGGACGATTCAGAGGTCAGTGTTAAATGGCTTCACAAACAAACAGAAAAGAAAAAACATTCCTCTGAATATTTTCAGGTACAAACACTTGAAAAAAATCAGTGAAAAAGTCGTCAGTGTTCAGAGAAAAAGTTTGAAGGAGCTTTAGAAAGCCTGACAGCAAGTCTGGCTGCTTGGAAGCAACATGCAAAGAAAAGACGGCAGTCTTTTCTTTGCACACAGTGCTGTGTTTTTGGTGTTAACACGTTTGTGGCTAAATAATCTTGGTGCTCTGTAACATTTCTTATTAAAAAGACGAGACAAGACAAAACTGTTTTACAGGTTAACAAATATAATTTCAAATTGAAACTAAACAGCATGTCTGAACAGCTCAGCAGACATGTAATTTGGTTCAAACACTCATATATCAAGAGCTTTTACAAAGGTAATATATAATATTCAAACTCGGTGATAGTGTACCAAAGGTAAAACGCTGTGTTTCTAATAAGTGCTTTGTTATTAAAGAGTAAAAAATTGTGGAAATCTGCCTTTGCTGCCATGTGTGTATAAAATAGCTATAAGCCAGTTTCTGGATGTGAAGCAGCAGGTAAACACAAGTGTTACTAATGACACTGCAAAGTTTAAGTCAGAGCAGAATACCTGTGAAAAGACAGCCACTTGACTCCGTCGCAGAGCACCACACCTGATGTCATCAGCAACTCTGCAAAGTAAAGCGTCTCAATGCCTTCGTCCTCGTGCTTCTTGAACTGAATCCCTGAAGTGGTCAGGAGCTCAATGGAGTCCTGTGCATACATATCTTCTCTAAAGGGGAAGAAAGTCACAAACAACAAAAGGACAGTCAACTAGGTAACAGGTCAGTAATCAGTTTAAGTTTAGGGATTATAATGTTGCTCTTGAATGACAAATAAACTGGCCGTACGAAATTTTACAACATTAGACAATCAACTCATGTTTAATTTGGACAGCTTTTTTCTGGGGGACAAAAAAAAAAAAGTGTAATAAATTAAAATGCCAAGTCTCAGGATTCATTTGAGTAGGTTTAGATGAATATTACAAAAATGTAAGGGAGATCAAACCCTTTAACACACTGTACCTAAACTGCAAACAGTGAAGAAAAAGAAAGCCACAAAACTAAACAGAAATGTACTAGAAGAATATCCTCCGTTCAAATAAAAACTAAAACTAAAAGAAAACGTTGATTGCCAAAATCAGCTGGTTGGGTCTTTTGTGGATCCGCAGAAAAAATATATAGATGGTAGCAACAAACTATGAATGCACTTCAGGATGCAGCGTACATGTTTTTCCTTCAAGAAACGACTCCCTGTCCATGACTTCAGAGGTCTCACCACTGACAGGCTGCAGTTTGCAAAAAATGTACAAAAAGAAATAAAGTAGTGTTTTGGAACCATGTTCTGTTTGATCAAACCAAAATTTACCTCTATTAAAATGATTAAACGTCTCTAGGAAGGGAAAAGCTTGGAACATAAAATGCCACATCATCTAACATCGAAGGGCTTCTGTTAGGATTCGTGCACGTAACCCTGCCAAACACCCTGGCTCACTGGTGTTGATGATTTCACTGCTGGCAGAAGCCGTACGTTGAATGCAGAGTTGTGCTTACATTCAGCCAATTGCATCAGAACCGGTTGGATGTTTCATTATTCAGCAGGACAACAATCCTCTACATAAAACCAAAAGGCTTACAAGAGTAAAAAGAAGGAAAATTCTCGACTGGCCGAGTCAGCCCTCTGATTGAGCGCCATTCCAAAAGGTGGCGGTAGCTGCCACAAGCAGCAAAGAGCTGAAAACGTGAGCAGTTGAGGACTGGGAGATCATCAGCAGGGAGGTTACAAAGCATCTGCAACTGTCTTTAAGTCAAAAACTCAAAGCAGTTGCTTACAAAACTGCAAACACAATGATTTTGTGTGTACCTGAATAACTTTTGAGCACCAAAACTCTGGGCCCCTGTCTCACACACTTCTCTCTATAGTTTTAATGCAATACTCAAAATTAAAGCTGAGACTTGGCAGTGTAGTGTAGTATTAATTGTTTTATTTCAAACTTAGTGTCATATTGAAACAGTGCGTAGACCAAAAGCTGTCCAAATATTTACAGTCGGGCCTGCATGTAGAAATGATTCATGTCCCGTTAAAGCTGGAGTGGAGACTTTTACACAGAAAGAAACAAACTTATTTTACATCCAAGTCCTTCGTCAAATGCATTCACACAAAGCGGATCAAGCCCATCAGATAAATCTCTCAACACTTTGTATTGACAGATGGATACAGTGCCACACTACAGTAGTGAGTAAAGGCATGGCACGGTTTTCTTACTGTCAGAAGGGGCAGACAGCAACAGCATGTCCACACTGCAGAGTTAACTGCAAATCTGGACACATCTAAATTGAATATGAGAAAAATAAAGTCTGATCAGTAGAAGGATTTTGGGGGGACTTTGTATTGCTGGTTTCTAGGGAGTCAAAACCCCAGTAGTGTGTGCAGTTACAGTATTTCACAAGCAAGACAGCATCTCTGTCTTTCCAGCAGCAGTGAACGCTGTCTGTTTATTATACTTAAGAACGAGCCAGGAGTACTGTAAACAATGGAGCATCTTCGTATGTATAACATGTAGTTTAAAAAAAAAGTCAAGAAAGGATTTACTATTTGCACGCACTGATGGGCCGTTATCAGCTGATCACTCCATCTATGGGGCTCCAGCAGGAATACAACAGACAGACAGACCGGATTGCAATCTTACGTGAGGTTAAACTTAAAATTGAACTGCCACGTTGACGTCCCGGGTGGGTAGTCCCCCTGCTCGTTCATAAATGTGAGGCCCAGCTGTATTATCTTGAGCAAATCCACATTGCAGCGCAGCAATTGGTACTGATAGTCAGCGTTGCTTCTGAACTCTCCGATCGGTCTGGCTACAACACCTGGAAACTCCGTGTCCTGCAAGCAGACGAGTCACGATGAACAACGGAAATGTGGGCACGGAGAGGCTCGGCGACTGTGGCACCACTCACCATAGCAATGTAGTTGTACTTTCGAATGACATGTCGTATCCTCTTCAGCTCCTCCTCCAGGTTGTTGGCCCAAACCTCACATATTCTTTGGCTGTGATCCACAGTAGCTGCGGGCATAGTGCCACTTCACCATGCAAGGAGACAAAGAATTGTACTTGAATATAAACACAACATCTGCAACGTGATGCATAAGTGTACTGTCATAGGTCAGCATATTACATTAAAGGGGGCTGAACAAGTGCACTTTAACACCTAAACCAAAGGCACAGAAGGATTCCTGACACAGCACTTGACTGAAAACAAATGAGGCTTCTATATTGGGCACAGGAAATAACTTTAGCCTGCTTGTGGTACACTGGGGAAGCTAACTTTACTCGCAGTTAGTGTTTCTATTCTAGTATAATGTATGCTAACTGTTGTTACATAAAGGGAACCAGTGGGAGGAGCAGCTATCTCCTCATGATGAGCAGGACGGGCTTAGCCGACTGCTCTTCGCATTAGCTCGGGTTTTCGGCAGCACTTCGGCTAGCTAGGTTACCTGCAACAGTTAGCAGGCTGCAGAGCTAGCATTAGTTAACACGGGCAGGAGGAATAGGAGCTCTGTAATGAGACAAAGCAGCTCCTGCAAGTGGACAGCTAGCTCACAGATAACTGAGACTGTGTGCAGAACATGAAAGAGACTGGTGCAAGCACACACACACAGACACACACTCGGCGCCACTTTGATACAGCAAAGGTGAACGTAGCTTCGTTAACTTACCGTTCCCCAAACCGGGCGGGTGTGTGTTTTAAGCGTGTACTATCAGAAAACTGTTAGTTTGTTCCACGTTATAGTGTCGGGGGAGTTTCCGCTAACTTTTAAATACTTTATATTCAGTATCGTATTGATGTCAACCTACGGCTGCCATCATAGCTGAGCCTACAACTGGACGTCATCACGTAACACAGCAACGTCATACGCGTATATACGTGTGTAAGTATAGCTTAAGCACAGAGCCCTTGAAAACTGTACTAATTTTTTTTTTACTATATTAGATATGCACTAGTGCTCCAGTCAGTATAATGAAAATGAATACATGAATAAAAGTCATTTCAGTAAATAAAAACACAACAACAACAACAATAATAATGTTGTTGTTATTATTATTATTATTTACTTTTGTCAACAAAGTATGAACACCAAAATAAGACCAACCCAGCAGCAACGTTTATTCTAGAAAACGATTAGAAGAAAGTTCGGTTTCTACCACAAAAGAAAGTTAAAGAATCACAATCAAAACTAATTTGGTTATGATTGTGACAAATATATTGCAGCATTTTATTCTCCACATTCATACATTTAAGAATACTTTAACCTTAACCTTAACCAACTAAGTTCTAGTCTTGTGGAATACTCCCAAGTTTTTTTATTGATCCGAAACCAAGTAAATACAGGCTCCGTATTACATTAATTTGAATCTATACCAGCAGCTTATGGACGGTAGAGCAGTGTGTCATGATTTAGAAAATGAATTATCATCAGTTTGCAAATTTTGAACACATTTTAATGGTCACTAAATCGTCACAAAACAAAAAACACCATTCAGCTTTTGTTGTATTTGAAACTGCATTTTATTGTTGACCTGGAAGGTAAATATGTCTGTCTTTGAAGCACTGTAGGTCAGCTTCTGTTGTTTAAATGTGATGTAGGTGATAAATAAAACAGACATGACAGTCAACACAAAAACATTCAGGCATCTTTCATAGTGCATGTTTGATATATATATATATAAACATGTTTTTTAAATAATTGCATATATAGTATTTATATATTGCATAATATATATGCAATTCAGTGGGCTACATACTGAACTTAGGGGATAGAAACAAAGCCTCGATCCTATCATGCTAGTATTAATCTGATACCAGCACCAGCGCTGATATAGATACTATCAGTATTTGGATTGATCCGCCCACCTCTACTATTCCCTTTCCTTTTATAAACCATGTAAACAAATATGCATT
Source organism: Simochromis diagramma (assembly GCF_900408965.1). Classification (NCBI taxonomy): domain Eukaryota; kingdom Metazoa; phylum Chordata; class Actinopteri; order Cichliformes; family Cichlidae; genus Simochromis; species Simochromis diagramma. The sequence continues at coordinate 3,502,505 of NW_024387477.1, forward strand.
ACTATTCCTATTATAATTTCTTAAAACTTTCTTTGCGCAACATCTCTAAAATTAGAAATATCCTGTCTCAGAGTGACGCTGAAAAACTAGTTCATGCATTTATTACTTCCAGGCTGGACTACTGCAATTCATTATTATCAGGATGTCCAAAAAACTCACTGAAAAGCCTTCAGTTAATCCAAAATGCTGCAGCAAGAGTCCTGACAGGGACTAGAAAGAGAGAGCATATTTCTCCTGTATTGGCTTCCCTTCATTGGCTTCCTGTTAAATCCAGAATTGAATTCAAAATCCTGCTCCTCACATACAAGATCTTAAATAATCAGGCCCCATCTTATCTTAATGACCTTGTAGTACCATATCACCCTATTAGAGCACTTCGCTCTCACACTGCAGGCTTACTTGTTGTTCCTAGAGTATTTAAAAGTAGAATGGGAGGGAGAGCCTTCAGTTTTCAGGCCCCTCTTCTGTGGAACCAGCTTCCAGTTTGGATTCGGGAGACAGACACTATCTCTACTTTTAAGATTAGGCTTAAAACTTTCCTTTTTGCTAAAGCATATAGTTAGGGCTGGACCAGGTGACCCTGAATCCTCCCTTAGTGATGCTGTAATAGACGTAGGCTGCCGGGGATTCCCATGATGCATTGAGTTTTTCCTTTCCAGTCACCTTTCTCACTCACTATGTATTAGACCTCTCTGCATTGAATCATATCTGTTATTAATCTCTGTCTCTCTTCCACAGCATGTCTTTTATCCTGTCTTCCTTCTCTCACCCCAACCGGTCGCAGCAGATGGCCCCGCCCCTCCCTGAGCCTGGTTCTGCCGGGGGTTTCTTCCTGTTAAAAGTGAGTTTTTCCTTCCCACTGTCGCCAAAGTGCTTGCTCATAGGGGGTCATATGATTGTTGGGTTTTTCTCTGTATCTATGAAGCGCCTTGAGGCGACTTTTGTTGTGATTTGGCGCTATATAAATAAAATTGAAATGAATTGAATTGAATTTGTTTTGCTTTGTTTAAACATAAAAAGATAATGATAATTAGGAAAACGCCAAAACAAAACTGGAAGCTATCTAAGACTAAAAAATAGATACATAAACATATAAACAGTCCTAAGCCTGCAGTGTGAACCAAATCTGTCTCTTTTAGTAATTAAAATTACTTATGTCCTTCCTTCACTTTATATGTCAACCATTTGTCCCAGTCTTTTAAAACGTGTTCTTTTCATGTTCAGTCTGTAGTTTGAGTTTTTCCAGCAGCAGGATCTCCTCAACAACAGTCAACTGCAGTCTTTACCTCCTGTCTTCAGGAGTTGTTGTTGTTTTAAAAAAAAACAACAACTAAAAACTCATGTTTTTGGAATTGTGTTTGGTTAACTTTTTGTCTGTTTTTTTAAATGCCCCGGTATTTTTTGTGAAGCACTTTGTGATCTTTGTCTTGAAAGGTGCTATATAAATAAAATTTGACTTACTTTACTTACTTAGCCAACTGTCTGTTCAGTTTTTAGTAGAGGTTTGGTTTAATCTGTACATTTTGTAAAGACTACAATGACAAACCAAAAACTCACACCCATAATAAATAAAAACAGCTGAATTAGCCATGGAGCAGGACTGCTGGTGGTGGCAGCGCTTCGGGGTCTGGCTCCCCGCCAGCACAGCTGTGCAGATGTTCAGCAACAACAAGGACATTGAAGTCTTCATCATTCATCCCTAAAATGAGGGGCAGTCTTTGCTGCCATTTACTTTACCTGCCTGATGATGTAATGCAAATCTGTTTTATGGTGATTAAGTCCAAATATCAAATAAATTGTTGTTTTCAGATGAAGGATTTGAGCCTTACTGCTTTGTGTAAATAATGTCAGACTGTGCATTTATGAGGCAGCTGCTCGAATATCTGACTAGAGAAGCAAAATTAGATCAGGAGAACGGGTGACCTGAATACGCAAATGGCACAATAACAGCACACTTTAGCAAAGACTCTCATTTTGTGCAGTGGCTGAGTTTACTTACACTGTTCTCCATTTATGAATGTGATATTGTAATCTGACTCTATTCCCACTTAAATAAAACAAGAAAAAAGTAAGTATATGGCAGAAAACTGGCTTAAATTTACATAAGATTGCCTTTCGAGCACTTTTGCAAACTTATCGTGATCCAACTGAACAAATGAGGGCAGCATCAGAACGCTTTAAGGCTTTTTTCTGGTATTTTTTTTAATACAAGGACAGAATTTGGTATGACTCAGACATTTTAGACACTGAAAAAACAACAACAAAACAAACATTTAAAGCGAGGTCAGAGGAGACAAAAATAGGTTATAGTACAAAAATATTTTCACATGCTTTGCCCGGTAATCTTTGCACTGTTCTTTAGCAGGAGTTCACCAAAACAATAATGGGTACTGCACTACTATAGCAAGCAGCTTTACTGCCAGTTGGACAGCTGAGATAACACAAACACTAAAGGAGTCTCTGTTGGTCATCTGCTGCCCTAAGCAGCACCATGTTTGTGTGTTCACATGCTCCGGTAGTTCAGTCATGCACTGATGTCGAAACACGCTGCACAGACGTTTATTAAATCACTTTGTCTTTTCAAAAGCTTCCTTTTACGTCCCTTGGCAGTAAAACCCCGTGAAATCCTATAATATGCTGAAATATTCAGGAGTGGACCGCAAGGTGCTGAAAACAAACCACTGACCGCTGGTTATTAGAGTGTAATGACTCCCAGCCCCAGCTGAGGTCACTGTGGCCTGCAGAGTGAGTTCACCTCAGTCATAAATATAGTCCTTTGGGGTTGAAGTGCTGCTACATTTGGGCATATCAGAATCACTGCCACTCTTTCAGCATTAAATATTAACTAATACCATGTATTACTGGCCTATGTTCAGAGCACACGTCATGTCATTTTACACTGTTAAGGTGTTTACATTTTAAAGCCAAATATCTACTGAATAGAAGCACTTAAATGGCTTATCATTAGAAATACAGTAAACTGCAGAGAGTCAGTCTTGCTCCTACTTTCTGTTGAATATGGATTAAAATGTCCAAAAATGTAAGCTTTCTTTGGACTCTTTAACTGAGACAAGGTTAAATGCAGTCAGCTACAGGAAACAACTATGAACACGAAGGAATGCAGGAACATGGAAAGTCCACCATGCATGCAAACAAAAGTGTAAGCAAATCGTGCAACCCCAATAAAACCCGCACTGAAATTGGCCAATAGTCGGGTCACACGATCAACGTAATGGTAGTGTTTGTTCAGTGTCGCTCAGGTGACGTCTGGCTAGCATTGCGCCTCCCAGCCAATGCTACACGTCCTCAGGCAGCCGAGTAGGCTGCCTCATCGGAGTCCGGATCCCTGGTGCTGTCCTCGCTGAGAGGTGAACGGCAGCTCAGGTCCGCGATCCCAGACTCCTGGTCGCTGCCGTTGGAGAAGCTGGCGTCAGATATTTGGTTTGTGCTCTTTGGCAGGAGGATGCTGTCTGGTCCTTTAGGCTGACAGGGGCTGCCGGTGATGAAGCCGCCGGTGTAGTCCTGAGGAGTGTTGGCTAGACCGAGGTTGTTACCAGGAGCCCAAACCGTGGGGCTCTTATCAAAGGCGGCTGCTTTGCAGGAATCACTGCACTCCTGCTCCTGCTCCAGCTGAGAAATCTTCTATTGATAATGTAAGAAATGAAGACAACAGTCATTTTCTATAATCACAAAAACATCCAGGTGGAATTTTCTTTTTTTCCTTTGACTTGTAGTATGAATGCACGGTGATCAGCCACAATATTAAAATCACCTCCCTAATATAGTGCAGCCCCTCCTCCCGTGCTGTCAAAACAGTTGCGACCCATCCAGAGACAGGCTCCAGAACCTTTGGCATCACATTAGCATGGAATAATATTTATGTCAGAAGTTATAAAAAGGCTCCAAAACTTTTCCTAGAATATCCGATTTGAAAGATTTCTTCAGCTTTAAAGTAATCCTGTGCCAGTTTTTAGTATATCCACTGCTACACAGCAAACGATATCCTTTGAGAGTTAATTCGGCAAACTTCATTTTCCAAATTTTAAACAAAAAACTTTTAAAACAGCGCTAATTTTGCTGTAACTCAATTTAACACAGTTGTCTGCTGCAGTGCTCGCAAAGCAGACACGGTCGCACGCGTGATGGCTTCTTTGTGCACAGGTTGTTAAATTTACTCACAAGGAATTAGGTTTTTTTCAGCATGCTGCACATACTGGAGAATTTGGGAAGGTCTGGGGAATTTGCTGAGCTGCATTATCCTGCTGGAAGAGGGAATATAACTGCCCTGTTGGGGTGAATGTGACATGCAGCGAAGTTTAGGTCACTGTTTGCCAAAGTAACCAGTGACCTTTGAGCATCACACCACCTCAGCTAGTTTGTCTTCCTCCCACGGGTCACGCTGATGTTATCTCCTTCTCAGGTAAACAAAACATATGTCAGTGTAAAAGAAAAAATGTGATCAGACAAGTCCTCCTTCTTTCGTTACTTTGCACATGCATACCACAGTTTGTAGGACCACAGGAATCAACATGGGAATTCTGACTACTCTGCTGCTACATAGCAAGCTCCAAAACATTGTTTTATTATAGCCAGCATCAGGTTTTCAGCAATTTCTGTTACACCTATGGCCTTTTTTAAATGGCTTTAAGCTTGTGGCAGATCAGCATAGCCCTGTCCTACCTGTGTGTGTGAAGAAAGCTGCTCCTCCAGCTGCTGTGTCTCCTCCTGGATGGCCCGTAGATAATCCTCTACGGACTGCCGAGGATGCATCCCATGGTCAAAACGGTTGTACAGCCCTTTCCAAAATCTCCATAAAAAAAGAGAAATGCATCAGCAGAATAAAATTTCAATGAATGTCTTTACCTTTCACATAATGATTATCTTCCTGATTACAGTGCACATAGCAGGGTTCAAGTGATGCTGTGTGAGCTGGTGCGGTTGGAGAGAACTTACTTAAAACTGTAGGGGGAAGTTGATGCACGGAGGAGCCCTTGAGTCTGGCTGTGGTTTGGCCTATACAGGGGGTTGGTGTAGTCTGTACGGTTCGCCCATAGATAACTCCACAAAGAATGAGTCCTCTCATGAACTCTATGTGAAGTCCAAATGGAAGACAGGGAAATAAATATGAGAATAAGGTCAGGGGAAAGACAAAAAGACAATCTTCTCCCAACATGGTGTCTGCAGGTTTAAATGTCACCTCAGCTCTATCCTCTCCCTCTGGTTGTTTCCAATGAAGTTGCCAAACTGGCAGGAGTAGATGTGATTGTGTATAGTGATTAGAAACCTCTCGTTAAACTCAAAGGCACAGGGGAACTGCTCCATCAGCTGCCACACGCACTCCAGCAACTGATCGATGATGGGAGACACCTCTTTGGGGTCTCCAACCACGTGTTTGCATCTGGAAAAGAGATGCATGGAATGAAATCAGAAGATTTAAACCACATCCAGCAGATGCCATGAAAGTCACGTTTCAGAGGCAGACCTGTGGGAGAACTTGTGTCCAAATGAGACCCAGTCTTTTTCTATGAGAACCTAAATGCAGAAAGAAAAGTGTTAAAACACAAGCAAGATGACTTTGAGTCATGGGAAGAACGACTGAACCTCCACACCCACTTTGTGGGGTAATTTCCCCCCCGACTCCAGGGGGATTTCTCAAAAGTAGGCTTCTGTGTTTTATTTATTTTTCTGGTGTATTTCACGTTAGCCAGTAAAGATAGCTTTGGATTAAACAAACAAGCAGCGTGAGCCTAGTATGACCCCCTTTGATGTAAAGCCAGAATGCATTTGGATATATTAACATGATACCACTGAGCTGTAACCCTGCTCTGTATCTTAAATTAAAAAAGCTCCAGTATGTACCATGAATCCTCTGAGGGTCCTGTAGTAGGGGTCCAGCAGCACACAGGCCACTGAACACACCTGAGAAGTACGGTCCCACCCATCTGAACAGTGAACAAGGACGCTGACCCCCTCCTCTGCAACAGCCTACACACACACACACACACACACAGAAAGACAAATAAAACGTCCAAAATTAGATGTGATGATTTTCCACTTGTGCACTATACGTACCTCTGCTTTGCACACAGACGCTATTTTACAGCAGCTGTGAGAAGAAAACCAGCCAGTCATCAGATAAGTTTTAATCACAGGAACCCCGTACCCCATACTGACCTTTTACTAATTTTAGCTGTATTACCTCAAACCTGAGAGACGTGTTATTAAAAAAGTACAATCATGATGTTTTAATTAGAAGACCCACACAATTTCTTTAATGACACTCCTTTCTCCCTTGGATAATTTGGAACATTATTAAAAAGCCACAGCAGCGCAGACGGCATCAGTTTCGCTGTGTGTGTCTTTCTGTGTACATTCGTGATGGTATCATAACAAAATGTGGTCGAGGAGTAATCTGCTGCAGCTAAAAACACCACAAAGGTGGTTTTGAGGTGCAGACAGTATAAAACATGGAGGAAGTTGTGGATCTGAAGTGTGAAGCCAACACTGAAATGTCTTAAACCTGCATTCTTTATAATGGCCAGCAGGGGGCAACAATGTTGGCTTTCCAAAACACTCGTGGTTGTATAGGAGTCTATGGGAAAACGGTCCTCGGCTCGCTGTCTCGTTGACCCCAGTGAACATCTTCCTGTTAAATTTATAGGTTCAGTAATAAGTTTCAGGTAATATTGAATAAGACATAAAGTTAATTTTATTGACACTGATCATTCGATGGATATGCTTGGTGCCAATCACACGCTGTTAGCCAATGAGCATACAGTTTTGCTGTCGGGCCCATCTCTTAGTTAAAACATGCAAAACAAACCCACTCTGCTCTGAAGTGCTGTACTGTATGTTTGTAAGTTTTCTCCCATACAAACACAACAATGTCGATGAAACGTTTTGCACCATCAAAGACACCTGCAGTAGCACCCAGAAGGCAGAGAAAGATGCTAACCATCGCACAAAATGTTGGACTTCTGGACATGCTAAAGGAAGGTAGATGCTACGGATTATAAGGCGCATTAAGTGAAACAAAACAGTCAGATAAGTCAAACTTTCCTCAACTCATTCTTCTTGCTTCCTCCACTTCTGTACCATTGATTGAATTCTCTCACAGCTGCTCTATTCCCGTGTTCTGGACCTGAAAACAGGGTTTGATCTTTGGTTTCATTCTATGATACTGGACTTATTTTTCTACAAAGGTTTGAACTTTGAGAGTGTTTAAACTAGAGAGAAAAGTGTATAAATTGTGTAGTGAGGGGTTTTACAGCCTTAAAACATCTATAATAATTGTAAAGAATAAAGTTGGCTACTTTGTGGATTTCACCTATCGCCGGTTATTTTTAAAGTGTAACTCCCATGATAAAAGAGGGACCGCTGTACATTGTAATGAGATGATAAATATGATAACCACTTCATCTGTCAGTGGTTGTGGCTCATTCGTGTAAATCTGGGGGAAAGCCTCAAGGGCTTCTCGTATCGTCCCTGCAAAGATGGATGATGTTGGTTTCACACAGACACACAGAAGATACAAAACACAAACAAACCCACACCTAAACCAATATTGAGGGCAACAGTGAGGCAGACAGTGAGGATTAGCCTCCAGACTGACCTTGGCGATGAAGATGCCTGCATCCAAAACAGCTTTGATGTGCTTCAGCCAGCCTGAGCTCTCCAGACCCTCCAGGAAGTCAGACATGGAGGGGGAACGCAGCTCACACACTGTAACCACAACACAGCTGTCTCACTGTCAGGAAACACGGAGCATACCTGATCGCAGGACTTTATTAAAACCTCACAGAACACTGACAGCAGCAGAGACAAGTTTACAGGGAATCTGTGCACGCTGAGACAACATATGGGTCACCCGAGCATATTTTGCTTTTTTAAAGCAGATTCTGTTTATCTTCTCATGTTATTTGTTCCCACTGGCGATGGCTTTGTTCACACCAGCGACAGCCACTTGGGGATGAGCAATATAAAACCACTTCAGTTCACTTATACAACTGCCATCAATTTGCCCAGACAGTAATGGTTCCCCAGAGGATGAATCCTTTTCATTTTAATGATGCACTAACTTTTCCCTCTAGTGCCAACGGCTGCAGGCTCACTGTGTCGTTGCATTGTAAAATGTATTTAAATTATTTTCCAAACATTTTCCATCGTCAGGTTCACTCACAGGCAGCGTGACACGAACTCAATCGAACTCAGCTGATGAGACTATATTACACTAATGGTCATAAATCACCTTTAGAAAACTGTAACCCTCAGATTACTCACTGAGGTGTGGACAAAGTGGGTTTTATGTTGATACTACATCAGTTTGCTGACCTGTAAGAGCTGATAACAGAGAAGCAGGTGAACGGGTTCATTTTAGCCTCTAAGGTTTTGTAACACTTCGCACAGTGGACTTGCACTAAGAAGAGATGTTTGAGGCTTTGCTGTCAGGCGGGAGGGGGGTCTTCTTAATCTTATTGAAGTGTGCAACCGGGCAGAGAGAGGAAGGCAGAGGGCAGACGTGAAAGGGCAAGGCACTGTCTCCAGCATTTAAAGACTTCCCTTGTGCTGCTAGTGGGCAAAGAGTTATCACAACTGAGAGCAGCTATAACTTTTCAGGCTTGAAATCGCATCATTCTCACGCCCTCTGTCTCTCTTTGGGGGATAATGTTCGGGGTTTTGTCCGCTCCGGGAAACCAAAATAGCTCTGAAATAAAACCCAGATGGATTCAAAGTCTTCCTAGGAGCACCCCTGCACAATACCCAGAAATTCTCCTGTGGGCTCATTTGAGGCTTGATTCCAGCACAGTTCACTCTGCGTGACTGCATATGAAAAAACCCCACGGGGGACCCGCTCTGCTTTAGTAATGTGACGACGCGGCCAATTTAAACAGACAATGCCAGAACATTTGTGTAAAATATGATGTGGTGAAACATTTTTGACAGCCTTGACAGCAAATAAAAAACCAGCTCAAGCTGTCATTATAGCTAAATGATAATTACATAGTAAATACCTTCCAGCATTTTCTGCTGGCTGTTCCTCATGACATGGATGTTCTCGATCCCAACGAACTGGAATTTGATGTTGGAGTAGTTGTCTTCGTTTTCATACCCTTTTCCTGCAGCTCGGTTTGCGATCGCATTCAGCTAGAAAAAAAAATTCTGTCAGTTTTTTTATCCAGCTGTCATTCAAGAATCCCGACAATCTGTAATCTCAGAAAGAGGCTGGTTTTACAACTTATAGTAGCAATACTGGACTATAGTAACATAGTGTATCTAAAACTTATTTCCCTCCTCCCATTATACTATAAAGGAAGAATCAGACTATAGGATCAAGTTGATTAAACTTCTGGGATATTGATCCTGTCAGTTGGGTAGCAGAAGGTACTGTTATTCAATGAATTGACAACAGGTACACTAGAGGGGCAACAATGAGAAACCCCCCCACATCAGGAATGATTTTACAGATGGGAGCCACAGACATTTTCATTCATTATTTTTTCACAATTTATGCATTTAGTTAGATGCACTGCATCTAACACGAGGAGTCCAACTCTTCCACGATGGCACATCAATCAGATGATTTGCTGTGTCTCGCAGCCAAGTCTGAAGAGCATGGAGGAGATTCCAGAGCTGGACAGGGCCATAGAAGGTCCTTAACCCATCAGCAGGACGAGACATCAGATATCACGAGGAAGGCCAGAGGGCCCGACATCCTTTAGCGGGCTCTGTGCTCACTGTCCAGACCATGGAGCTCAATTGGCATTTGCCATAGAATACCAGAATTGGTAGATATACCACTCACGATAAGAGGATGCTGCAGGTATTAAAGGTGCTGTGCTGTAGTAGTTTGAAACACATCTATCTAATAGACTTTAATTTGTTAATTTAAATGAAGAGTCCTCCTCACACACTAAGGTCAGTTTTGGAGTTCCACAGGGTTCTGTGCTGAGACCAATTCTGTTTCCATTATACATGCTTCCCTTAGGCAGTATCATTAGAGGGCGTAGCATACATTTGCACTGCTATGCAGATGACACAGAACTTTATTTATCTATGAAGCCAGATAACACACACTAATTAGTTACCTGAAGGAATGTCTTCAAGACATAGAGACTTTGATGACCTCTAATTTTCTGCTTCTTTATTTAAGATAAAACTGAGGTTATTGTACTCGGCCCTAAAAATCTTAGAAATATGGTATCAACCAGATGCTTACTCTGAATGGCATTACCTTAGCCTCCAGTAACAATGTGAGGAACCTTGGGAGTCGTTTTTCACCACGATATGTCGCTCAAAATGCATATTAAACAAATAGAGGGCAAATGGAGAGACAATAATAGATCGAGACAAATGTAGGACTGATCCTGTAGATGCAATGTGCAGGTGAGGCTGTGCTTTTGTACATATAATCACAGTCACATTTTAAAATCCTCTGTGTTGGCATAAAGAATAAAGAGTCAATGAAAATATATTTCTTGGGGTAATAACAGATGAGAGACTTAATCGGAGAGCACACGTAAGATATTTTCATTCCAAAGTATCAAGAAGCATTGCAATACTAAACAAGGCAAAGCAGGCATTAGACTGTACATCTCCCCATATTACCATACCGTTCGCTGGTTTCCCTTTACTTAAGCTGTTGTGCAGAAGTCTGGAATCAGAGAATTATACAAACTCACTATTCTTACAGTTTGAAATACTGAAATTTGCAGATCTAATGGAATTCCAAATAGCACAATTTCTGTTCAAAGCATAAAGTAATGAACTACCAGGTGGTTTTGTGAATGTGTGTACTACCAGGAAAAGTTTTTGTGTTTCTGTGCGTGGAGTGAAACTGTGGAATGGTCTGAGTACGGAGTTGAAGCAGTGTCCAAACATAAAGCAGTTCATACTCTTCCACTTATCCTTGTCAAGGGTTGGAGCCTATCCCAGCTAACATAGGGCGAGAAGCAGGGTACACCCTGGACAGGGCGCCAGGGATAACACAGAGAGACAGTACGTGGAGAGAATCCACGCAAACATGGGGGCAAACATGCAAACTCCACACAGAAAGAGCCCGGCCAGGTGGTGGAATCAAATTCAGGACCTTCTTTTTGTGAGGCAACTGTGCTAATCACTGCGTCACTGTGCTGCCCATGGTTCAAAAAGAGTTATAGAGACGTGATCTTCATAAGATATAAAGAAAGGGAAAATGATGAATTTCAGTGGATGTCTCTGTTTAGGGAGTTGTTATTTCATGCTCATTGGCTTTGCTGTGTAGAGGCAAAGTTATGGTGATCTAGAAGCACAGCAAACTACTGAGTTCAAACACTTTCAGAGGCCAAATTACATAAAACGCATATGTTGCAGAAACATTGCCATCAATACTGATCATATAACACCTAGCAGAGATCTGGGATGTTTTCAAAGCGTTTGCTGTGAGATCTTCAGCCGGCAGCGCACAGTCTGGAAAAATAAATCCCACCTGAATATACAGTTGATGCTTTAAACACTTGCAGGCCTTTCCTTTAGATACAAAGGGCTCACCTTAGGCCTGGTATCCACCACATACATGAAGTCACTGCAGGGATTGGACCTCAAGATGGCCTCAAGCATCTGTTCATCCTCCAGGCAGCGAGCGCTGAAACCTGACAGGGGCTGGCTGCTGCGGCAGATGGCAGCCTGCGAGGAAGCAAGAGGAGCTAGGCTTCATACAGGGACTCATCCTCATCAGTTCACAACATTCAGTGCACACGCACAATAACCAGTCTAATATATGAGAATTAGGACGAGTTGAAATTCACAGTACTTTTCCTTCCCCTGCATGTTCAATTTAAATTATTCAACCACACAGTTTCTCATATCTCCACATTTAATAGCAACATGGGAAATAGCCAGAGATCACTGTGTGGCTCTCCCCTTGGGCACATGAACTAAAGTGGAGCTTTTTGTATGCGCTGAACTCCACAAGCAGGACCCTGAACCCTGGGAAGCTGACCTCACACACATAAAGCACTCCTAAACGTCGAATTATGGATTAATAAGATAAATTATGAGCACTTTGGCTTTTTCTTGTGTCAGATATACAACTTTCACAAATATGAAGCCAAGATCAGGGAGACAGTAATGATTCATGTTGTTATTTAATGACCAAATGGACGTCTGTCTTGCTTTCTTTTTTACAGCCTTGTAACACAAGGCTGTAAAAAAGAAGTTGAAGAAGAGGAACAGTATTTAGCAGGGTCATATCTTACCCCTGCTAAAAAACATTTATTAAGAATGTATTTATTAAGAAGGCAAAATACATTATCAACCATCTTGACCACATTTTGTCAGGAAGTTGCTCTCAGGTCGCCACTATTGCTTTTTTGGGATTAATTAAGATATTTGAATCTGAATACATGACCTCAGACAAATACAGAATCTGGTGCTGTTTCTTTACCGGCCAATCATCATGAAGATGCTGCTTTCACGTGGAAATGGGAAAAGATTTCCTGACAGCAGAGACTCATGTTCATCTTAAGAACAGACCAACTTTTCTCACTTTTGTGGCAAAAACGGTCCAAGTGAAGCATTCAAAACTTATTTTATATACCTGTAAATAATCTCTTACCTCAGCTCCTGCAAAATTTTTCGTTGTGCAGGACTGGAGATTTTAGCTCTGTTAGCATCACTTCATATCCCTTGTACTACTATGGGGCAGATTGGAAGTGTATGGGAAATAAAAAGAGAAATACTCTGTAATAAACTTACATGATTGTCTTTGCAGTAGTATGACAGGGCAGGAAATCTGCCCCTGCTTCTGAATTTGGAGCTCCCCACTATGACCGGTGGTGTGGCACTCTCGGGTACAAACAGGTCAGCAGGGTAAGTGTCACTCACCTTTAGAAAAAAAGACCAAACAAACCTTTAGGCATAGCTGTCCATATTAGGATGAATGTGCATCTAAGGCCAGCTCAGTGACCTTGTAGTGTTGGTTAACTGGGGAGAGTTTCCACAGAGAGCTTGGGAGTCCCATTCTGCTGTAATCAGCCTTGAGGTCCAAGAAGTCCCATTCCTGTCGTCTCTCCTTCTCATCAACATTTGGCTTATAGGAGAAGCAGTACAGCTCGTCATAACTCTCTGAAAGACAAAACAGGGACTGACAGCTAAAGGCTGATGAGCACAACCTTCAACTTGTTTCAGTCCAAAAGGCCAAAGTGTTGCAAAAGCAGAGGAGATGAAAACTAGACCAAATGAGCAGATATTTACAGGATATTTAGGATATTTACAGTGATACAGAAATGCTGGCATAAAGAAAAAAGAAGATAATCAAAGAGGAATCCAGTCCAAGCCTTTGCTGACATAATGACAGAGCTCACCTGGCTGGGAGAGCCGCTGCAGGGACAGATGAATATCGTGGCATTCCTGCTCTTTAGAAATGATAAAATGAAGAACCTGGAAGTTCTTGCAGTGAATAAGCAGAGGGCATCCTGAAGGAGTTGCAGCCAGTTTGTCCACACTGCACACCAAACTGTGAAGTACCTGAGCAAAGGTTAAAAAAAAACAAATTTACTGAAGTGTGCTTTGGAGGATTGCAAAATGTTAGTCTTGCAGCCTGCTGGTGACGCACGCTTAACATTTTTTTCTCTTCAAACAGACTGCTTATCACGGGCTGTGATCCCTACCCATGTTTCATTGCGCACTCCGGCCTCGCTCTCCACAAAGATGGTGTGTGTGGCAGTCAGGTACAGGGTGCCCACCCGCCTCCTTCTGTGGGAGATTCTGTCAAGCAGCTTGACATTCTCCACCTGGAAGGGGGAGGAGGAAGGACAGCATCAAAACAGCCTCATCCTCTGCACATCTCACGCGTGTTTGACACAGCTGCACATATGTGTGAGATGACAGAGAAACACATCCTCAAAGCAGTGACTTTACTGCCAACGTGGCGAACACAGCAGCACGCGTCCTTTGGATTGAGACAGATGTTTGTCTTATTTATTTGACTTTAGATTTGATCTTAGAGTGCGCATGACGCTTTGCTGCTGGAGCGCCAGTGGCGGTACAGTGCGGAAATGTAGCAAATCACTGCAGCCAGACCCGCGGTTACCTTTGGCAGTCGGATGTGCTCCATCGGCAGCTAAGCTTCCAGCCACGGCTAAACTACCAGCACTAGAACATGTGCACAACAGTGTTATAAAAGGCGTTAAATTGGCTCATAAGGTTGGAGCTGTCCGTCAGTAGCTCTCAGGTTAAGCAGCCATAATATTGCTATTGCCTGAGCTGACTTCAGCGCATGGTCCTAAAGCCCGCTCTGTGTCGTGCTGTTACCGTCACGGTTGTGAACATAGACAGTAGATAAAAGATGGAAACAGCTTTGTGTCTGAAAAGTGAACCCAACACAGACGAGCCCTGAACATCATTCATTTTAGAGGCCAACAGAGGGCGACAACCTCAGTGAATGCTGACCTGATGACTTTAAAAACTCAGGCGCTGGTTTCAGGACATACTGAATAGTCTAAGGAGCTTGGAAAGAAAAGCGTCTGGACTTCCTTAACTTGCTTGAAGCTTCTCATCCAAGAAGCTTCTTGGATGAGAGGTGAAACATCTTCAAGCAAGAAGAAGCAGAAGTCCAGAACATTTTCTTTCCAAGCTCTTTGCAAAGCTTGGACTGGATGACTGAGAACCTTCACAGACATAAGTCGTACTGAATAGTACAAATACATAGTTTGTGGAAAAGGCTCCAAACCCTATAAAATAAGTTCTGCTAAACTCGCCCCAAGACCACAATTTAGAATTTTTAGAATAAAAATTCTCCTAAATGGCCAACAGGGGGAACAAAAATGCAGCCAACACAGAAGTGTCACAAACTGCAGTTCCTCTAATGACCACTTGGTGTGTAGTTCAAAATGAAAGTCAATTCCCACAAACCCATGTTATAATGCCCAATTTTCATCCATTAAAAACATGCTCACATGGCCACTCTGATTGGCAGGTCTCTGCGCAGAGTCAGTTGTAGCCAGTAGCTGACTGATAGGCCTCATCTCCACTAATCAGAGTCACTAAACTCCACACCAGTTTGTGCCGTTAGGCCCTTTTGGAGCATTTTTACTGGAATTATCTGACAGATATGTATTTATGTGTGGTGAAAACCACCATTTATCACTAACTACAAAGTATACATGTCTGTGAGGTACACTGGTGCAGTTTATAGATGCTGCTTGCTAACCAAGCTTGCTAGCCTAACACGTGAATTATACATCTACGTAATCTTAACTTACGCCGTAACTGGAAATGATTTTAACTCAATGCCGCAACCTTTATGTAACATGATGTGTACCTGTCAGGAATTTAACTACACTTTGGGTCAATACATACTTTACGACTTGAATGTTGTGGAAGTTTGCGGCGTAGGGATAAACAGAGTTCATGGTTACTACATAAATTAGGACACAGATTTCCTGCAAAAGCCTAAATCAAGCTTTTGCATTTCACCTTCTGGCTTCAAAAATGCAACATGGCTGCACCCAGAATGTTAATGTTGAGGCTTCAAAGAACACAGTTCAAAACAAATAGATGATATCGCTGTAAGTGTGTCCATCTTTTATGTACAGTTCATGAAGACTCCCTAAACATCCCCTCACATGTGAAAAACTCATTTTTCTTAATGTTTCCTGAAGGTGACAGTTCTTGTAACACTTGTTAGAACTATATAGCAATTTTCTCTGAAGGATATTTAACTTTTAGAGAACCTTTAAGCAACATTCTCAGGAAATGTTTAGGAAATGTTCCCTGCAGGAACAAAAAAAAGATTTTGCAAAAATACTCCTCAGAAAATGATACTGTCATGAACTGGCTGTGTGGAGGCAGAAGAGGACCCAAACGCAAAACTCACGGAGACAAAAAGCTGAACTCAAAATCACTGCTTTATTGCAGGCTTCACAAAGAAAGAGAACTAAACTGGGAATGCTAACAGAAGACCGAGGGAACACAGAAAGACACACAGGTTCAGGGAGGAGACACTGACGACGCAACACTGAACTGAGGGAGACATGCACATAAATACACAGAGGGTTAACGAGGGAAGTGGGAGCACACGGGGAACACAGCTGACACAGATAATCATAACGAGACAGGGCAGGAGTGACCACAACATGACGCATACTGACGAGAGACTGTCAAAGTAAAACAGGAAGTACACAGAGATTCAGACAGGAGGAGAGAGAGCACAGACATAACGGGCTGGGGAAAACATTAAATGAAACACGAGGGGAAACGAGGGCTCACAGATACACAGGGGGTAATCAAATAAGGAACATTTTTAACAGAACCTAGGAACCACGGCATACGGAACAAAATACAAAAATACAAGAAAACTAAGAATGCTGGGCCAACATGGCCCAGGACCATGACAGATCCTGCATTTTTAAAGGTTTGTAACTGTCATTTTCTGGGAACTTTAAGGGAACAATAACTAAAGGTCAAGGAAATGACATTTACCAGTTTCAGTTTATTTAAAAGGAAAATGTGCACATTTTGATCGGATTGATCGTTTATGTTGTAAATTGGTCGTCATGAATTTAAGAGAGGATTTACACTCGGCCTGTCCAGTTGATCCAGTCAGTTTGCTGGTGTGGACAGACCACGCACTGCTTAAACTGGTTTGAATTTCTCTTGTTTGTCGAGTGTTTTAAGTGATTCTGGTGGATTAGACCTACTGAAGTATATGTGAAGCTCTGTTGCCACAGACACTTTGGCATGTCAAGACTGCATTCCACTGATGTGAACCAGTTCCAGTGAGCCAGCTGGTATTGTGTGTGAAATCTTTGCACGAGGTTGGAAAAATAAATGACAAAGTATTGCGATAACAAAAAGGACCAGGGCAGAGAGGAACTGAGGAGAACATGTCTAATCAGGCACAGTTGCATCCTGGGGCTTTGATATTTGTAGGTTTATTAGATACTCTAATCATTATGACTAGTCATCAATAGCTCTGATATGCAAGTTTCTTTTTTACCTTTGTTCTACATTATGAAGATGTTTTAATTACTACACAGAGACAATAGATACTTGATTTGGAAATATTGTGCACTAAATTCTGTCCTCTCTCTTTGTTCAAACATCACTGTAATTTGCTTGACACCGGCCTGAAATCAAAACAAAAGCTGATGTAATTTGTGCAAAATAAGGATGATTAGAAGACAGGATATGTTGAATATGCACAGATTGCTAGTTAATGTTAAAGCTATTATGAGTACAAATACAGATGGGCCCCACATGATTTGAAACTGGACGCTATATGAGCCTCCACTCCCATTTCACTTTATCAAGCTCTGCAGACATCTTTATAGTTTTGGCAACTCAAACCAAAACTCAAGCATTTCTGTATTTTTATCATCTGCAGCCCTGCGTACACCAGTGAGAAGCAGCGCCCATCTGTTGCCGGGCAATAACCAGAAAAGAAAATAGAATAAAAGCAGTAAAACTAACTAGGAGGGATTTGTGACTTAGTGACTCCTGATGCATTCATGCATGAGAAATTCTCCCTGAAAACAAAACAAAACAAAACTTTATTGTGAAATTAGTATAAAGAAAACAGTTCATTTTTAATGTCACACTTCAGCAGAGACGAGCCAGCACATATAATGAAAAGAATCCAACAAGTTATGTGTTTTATTATCGATGTGTGTCCAGTGGTAGTAATTGCCAAACACCCAATATGTATTTAATGTTGCGAAATTCCCTATGAAGACCATCCAGCTTTGTGGGTACACTTTTTTGGAAGTCATTTTCACTCGAGGGTCTCAAACATGATACTTGAAAAGTGCTGATCACGCTTAAAAGAATCTGCTGCGATTGCCAAATATGCTGCAAGAAATATCTGATGGCTTGAGTCCTTGTATCATGACCCACATTCAACACTTAATGCGTGGACGTTTGTGATTTTTGACATTTTCTGCAGGAGTGTGACTCACTAAAACAACCGTCTACACTGCACAGTGACCCAGATACAGACAGGAAATCACTTTCAGTAGAGCTCCGAGTGACTTTTCCTTCAGCAGTGGTCTTTGTAGCTCATAAAAACAGCATTATGTCAAACTAAGAACAGGTAATGTCTTTGGGCTCGAGTCCCCAGACTGTTCTTGAAAAGCAATATAAAGAGGCTTTACGCCATTCCATGAAATTCGGCATCTAAACCACTCTGGCCTTCTAAGCAAATGCCTAACCTGAGTTTCTCCTTTGACTTTACAGTGAGCTACACGATGATGCTGGTTCAGCTCAGTATGTCTGATCTACAGCAGCAGCAGCATTTTAACACACTGGTTTGCCACCCTGAACTTTTCTTTGCTCATTTTGCTGTTTTCTTATTTGACATAAAAAATGATGTCTTGTTTTTCATTACTTGAAGTTATCAGTGGTATCCTCCAACCCTGTAACTTTGGCATTTTCACATAAATGTGTCCTCCTGTTCCAGACATTTATGTTTAAATCTGGGCATCTCTGTCATTGCAGCCTGGCTTATCAATAATTGTTCACTCTAACATTTCCTGGTGACAGTAGTGTTAACTGGACCGTGTTAACGAGTCCTGCTATCTGCAAGACAAACACCACTCAATCTGTTGACCATATTCACGTTTTTGGAGCTGGTTCACTCAGCCATCAGGGCATCCAATTGGCTTCACACAATTAGCACATGTCAACAATGAAATACAGCGAGCTCGGTGGGTCCTTTCCATCCTTTCCATGGTTACAGTGTAAACGGTATGTGAGGAAAGCTCGTCCATTCCTAAAAGCACCAAACAGCACAGTTTAAAAAAGAAAAAAGAAAAATTGCTTTAACCCTCATTTCAGTCCATATGAATGTGAAGAGCATGAGCATTAAATGCTGTGTCTCCTGTTAGCGCACTACTAAGGAAAACTTTGCTTTCCCATCAGCATGCCGGTCAGCTAATCCGCTCCTGCAGCCAGGCTCGGTGGGCAATCGCCCATGATATTTGGCTGCTTGGCTGGATGGCCAAACTGAGAGAGAGTTTGTTGTTGTCATGCTGTCGAATCTCTGGTCTGTGGATTGGACGTGTTTCTAGGGCCCAGCTGCCACCTTCCCACTGAGGTTTTAAGCTGGTTTGAGCTGGTCCTGGCAGAAAAAATAAAACGCAGTCTCCGCTGCAAACTCGACCTTTAGTTGTAATTTGCAGGTCGTGTTTGATGGAAAAATGGGACTTTGTTTTTCCCTCCAGGAGCTGGAGCTCATAAGTGAAGCTCCTGTGGAGATGCCAGGCGTTTCTGGAGGCGTACCATGGCGAGCTGTTATTGATTTTGTAGTCATGGGTCATGGCTCAGGGTACATTGAGCAATATCTGTCTTCCATTAGGAGGATTTGCACTACTTCTACACCCTTCATTGACCAATCAGGGCTTTTAGCAGCGCTTCTGTGGGCTGCACTGGGTAAACAGTACTTGTGTTTATCAGAGAAAGTTGCCCAATCATGTTGCCCAGTGGTCAGTAAGCGCGTGGACAGCTGGGAATTTTTAGCCTGAGTATGTATTAGAAATGACAAAAATATAAAAAATCCTTTCCCCATTACTGTAAAACCTCATTTTTTCTGTGTTATCTTGTGAAGGGAGCTTATTGTGCAGTTCCTCCACAGAATCTTACTCCCACAAACCAAAAGCATGGAAGTGCCCCCCTCTCTTCCACCCATTCCCCAACCCCACTTTAATTCCCTTGGGTCCCCTCCTTTTGCGTCCCTCCTCTAGGGACGTCAGTTTAGGGGTAAGGCAGGGGCAAATCCTATGAAGAAACACTGAGCCACTGAGGGGAGGAGTGAAAACTGCTGCTCTGTATAGTTTATGTGACAGCACAGTGAATGAGCGCTCAGCACACTGGAGAGATTTGAGGCTCCAGCGCAGATCTGTAGGTGTAGTCTCACTTTTACCTGAGCTTCACTGTGCAGCTGATCTCTCAAGGTTCTCGGCAGAAGCAAGGCAGAAGAAAATAACTGAGACTTCTAGCAGCTAATTTTGGTTCTGTGTCTCAGCGTGAACCCCTCAGTTTCCTACTCATCTGTTCTAAGGTAGGTCCGCATGTCTAATGAAGTAGAAACGTGTTCAAACATTTGAACGTTTTTTGTTTTTGCAAACTAACAGTTTCGCTGTGAGGACTCTGGTGAGCCTCACTTTAAGATCCGTACCACATGTTGCATGCAGTCATGGCACAATCTAAAAACACACACGACGTCTTTCCCAGCAAACTACAACTTCTACTTCACTATACTTTAAGCAAAGCTGGACTTTTACTTGCCAAAATCTTATTTTGCTCTCTGCTATCTTCACTTTCCATCCACTGTATTTATGGAGATTCTGTGATGCAGCCCTCATTTTAATATTAATGAGCCATCACATTGAAAATTAATATCTCCTGATATTAAATAGAAACAAATACAAATCTGCATTGCAAAAGACATCAATGTAGATTTGGACGGTTGTCATTGCTATTTTATGGTCACGATGATCAAAGTTTAAGTTTGAAGAAAGAGTTCTAACGCCAAAGAGAATGAGCAGGAATTCATGATGGAGCGGGAGTATTCATGCCTATTTAACATATTGTATTCATGCAAATATTTTTAGACAGCTTCCCCATCGATCTCATAAATGGAACAAGAGACATTTGAATGAACACAAAGGAGGCTGTACAGTCTTTTAATGTTCTTTATATGCAATTAGTACAGAAGGCTGCAGGAATGTCTTTCATGAATGCAGCTCTTTGAGTAGTTAGAGCTGCACGATAATCCTGAACAATGCATTCTGATAGGAGTCTTTACTGTATGGACCTTTTGCCAGCAACAGCATTTGGCAGCATTCCTAGAATTCATAGTTTGCAGGGTTAACGTTTCTTTTGACCCCCCACCTTTTGGTTAATCTCACAGGTTGTGCAACCTGTGATTTGTCAGCAGAGAACAAGCTGTAAGTTCAAACTGCAGAGCAGGTGCAGCTAACTCAGACTGCACTTGCACACTGCCCTTTTGGTTTCGCAGTTCTGGAGCCCTGTAGGGAATTTTTAAGACGTGATTTTCTTTCTCTTGGTTGCACTGTGATTTTGACAGGTTGGTCTCAAGTATTAATATTAAAACTATTAAATCATCAACTCATGCCCCACAACATGTGAGCAGACTGGTTTATTCAACATTTTTCTTCGCTCTCTGATTTCAGGTGTCAACATGCTGAAGCAGGTTCTGTCATTCAGCCGCTCCTTGGTGCGAAGGAAAGTGGTCGACCTAAACAGCCTGGAAGACTCCAAGCTCTGCCGCTGCTTGGGAACCCTTGACCTTATTGCTCTGGGAGTGGGCAGCACTCTGGGGGCTGGTGTGTACGTACTGGCTGGAGAGGTGGCCAAGGGAGACTCCGGTCCCAGCATCGTCATCTCCTTCCTAATCGCCGCCATGGCCTCTGTCATGGCCGGCCTGTGCTATGCCGAGTTTGGCGCCCGAGTCCCTAAGACCGGCTCCGCTTACCTTTACAGCTATGTCACTGTAGGCGAGATTTGGGCCTTCATCACTGGTTGGAATCTAATCCTTTCTTATGTGATCGGTGAGTTAGGGGCAATGCTCAAATTTGTTTTTATGTAAAGAAGACACCGGCTCTCCAATGGCGTATTTTCTTTGTTTCCTCACAGGCACCTCCTCAGTTGCCAGAGCATGGAGCGGCACATTCGATGAAATGATAGGAGGACACATAGAGATATTCTGTAAAACCCACTTCAGCATGAATTCTCCCGGTTTGGCCCAGTACCCTGACTTCTTTGCGGTCTGCCTGATTCTGCTGCTCTCTGGTAAGGCAGCAAAACAAAAGCTGAAAATCACAAGTTTCAAGTCAAACCGTTGACACACAGGCTGCAGCGAATAAATGAAATTTAGAATTGGCTGCATCTTGAGCAAAAACAAGCTTATGAGCCACGGCTGACATAATATAACATAATCTAAAACAGGAAAGCAGGGGACTCTTGTGTTAAAGAGGGCGAGGGATCCCAGAGGGCTGTGTGAGTCTGTTAGGTGCACACATGCACCCTATTTTTGCAGCTCCTACAGATTTTGATCACTTAAGTCAAAGCACAAGTTGTGTCTTGCTCACATACAGTGATTTGGAGAATTTTGCACAGTTGCACTAGTTTTTGTTACGTTCAACCCTTTAACCCTCAAACAATTTAATCATGGTTTTTGCTCTCGGCCTGCCAATACGATGATTACATTAAGTCAGTGGGACTCAGTAACAGTCCACCAGTGTTTGGTTGTTTTTGTGAGGATGGCAGATACACTAGCTGTGCAAATATAAGATAATCCATAACAAAATCTGAGTCGGGTCGTGTCCTAAAACACAGCAAATAATTTTCTGCCTTCATTCTCTGCATTTGTTGCACGCACTGCTGTTAGTTTCATTTGAGGATTTGTACAGATATCCATGTAGTCCTGAGGAAAAGCTGTGATAAGTTTGATAATCCTCCTTCACGACAGAAACCAGTACAGACATAACCTTTTACCCAGGATGCTAATATAGCATGCTAAACAAAGCAGGTGACTTTTTTTTATAATCAGTTGGCTCAATTGTGACAATTTGCAATCAGTGACAGCTAGACTTGGATCCTTGCAGGGTTAGATTGAGAGACAGAGATAAGAGTTGTGCAGGCATTTTAAATATTCTACAGCAAGCATCTGAGCTCCCTGTTTTCTATCTACACATTCAGGACTTCTGTCCTTTGGAGTGAAGGAGTCAGCCTGGGTCAATAAAGTCTTCACATCGATCAATGTGCTCGTGCTCTTGTTCGTTATCATCTCTGGCTTTGTCAAAGGAGACGCATACAACTGGAAGATAACCGAAGACTCCCTTATAAATGTCACCATAGCTACAAGGTAATTGATTTATTTGCAAAGGCAATCCTAGACGGGGCAAAGACGCCTACCCTTTAATACATCAGTTAATATGAAACAACGTGCAGAGCATTGTAAGCAGCATTGCTTCCAGTCACGAGTGTACATGTTACAGGAACCTGTCCGTGACAGCCAATGTGAGCAGCGATTATGGCGTTGGAGGATTCATGCCCTATGGTTTCAGTGGGACCTTAGCAGGAGCTGCCACCTGCTTTTATGCTTTTGTTGGCTTTGACTGCATTGCAACAACAGGTGAGTCACGGTCGGGTTGAGTTTTAATGTGAGTTTTACGAAAGCAGAGCTTCATGTTTTCATGCGTCTGTGTCTGATAGGTGAGGAGGTCAAAAACCCTCAGAGGGCCATTCCCACTGGCATCGTGGTGTCACTGACCGTGTGCTTCTTGGCATACTTTGGCGTGTCAGCTGCCCTCACGCTGATGATGCCCTACTACCTACTGGACGAAAAAAGTCCCCTGCCTATGGCATTTGAATATGTGGGTTGGGGCCCTGCGAAGTATGTGGTGGCTGTGGGTTCACTATGCGCCCTATCCACAAGGTAACCGCTGGATTTGTTTTAACAAATCAAGCTGCATGCATTAGAAAACGAACACGTGTTGCTACAGAAAACCTTTAGATGTAATGCTACATTTGTGATCGCTGTGGACGGATAAATGGGGCTGAGATTTGGTTGAAAGTTTTGACCACATATCTCCAGGTGTGTCTTGTTAATGGATTGATTCTTCCTTCTAATCTGGGGTGTGGCGGGTGCAATATGTAATTGTGTCTGTTTTGAGACACCTGCATGACTCTGTGATGTCATTTTGACATTTAAAGCCTCTTCATTTAATGAGAAAGTTGGAGAGTGTCTCCAAACTATCTAATGGTGCAGTTTCTATTCTGTCTTTCTTCCCGGAGGGTCTATAAATCGGTTTACAATCAAGAAACCTTGTCAATCCATCTCATGGTCACATTCAGGTGAAGATTATCTGATTGGACTCAAAGCAATTACATTTTGTATTTTTGCCAGTGCCTGTAATTTATATATGCTGTTATTGTACTGACTGGCATTTTTATCCTTATGCAAGAAAAGTGCAATCCCTTTTAAAACATAATGGGATTGCACACCGCTGCTAAACTTGAAAAAATTATGATATTACCTTCAGGAAAGAAAGACGTTCAGTGTGTGTTTCAGCCCTATGTGTGTGTGATTTACTGTCCTGGTTTGGGGCTTTTGACTAATGTGTTGGTCTTGCATGTCTCTGCTATCTCATGCAGTCTGCTGGGCTCCATTTTCCCTATGCCTCGTGTAATCTATGCTATGGCAGAGGATGGGGTGCTTTTCAAAGCCTTAGCCCGAATCAATCCTAAGACGAAGACCCCACTTATTGCCACTATGAGCTCCGGTGTAGTTGCAGGTGAGAGCCAGGGAGAATCCAAGTGGGATCACTCTAAGCTAATCTTTCTCCTCACCGATCAACTGTGAAAGACACAGCGCAGTCAATGTTGGTTCTGAATCAAATTGGGCCATTACGCTTTCTGATATTAATTATCTAGCGTGTAAGGACCTTGTCATACGTCTGTATACACCTGTTGTTCTTTCACAGTTGTGCAGGTGTCATGTTTTCTTTCCCAGAAAGCCCTCAACTTAACCATCAACCCTCTTCTCCCTAGCCTATTGGGCTCCATGTTCCCTCTACCACGCATTCTCTTTGCCATGGCACGAGATGGTATTCTATTCAAATTTATGTCCAAAGTGAGTAAGCGCCAGTCGCCTGTGGCTGCCACCATGGCGGCAGGTACCACTGCGGGTAAGCTGCCAGATCTATCATGGGGTTGTGTCGTGGTGTTTTTCTTTTTCTTTTAAAACAATCTCTCTACAGATAATTGTTTGGTGACGGTGACTGCATGATAAACTGGGTGATGGTGTTTCCACAAGCATGTGACAAAACCAACAACCCAGTTCAGAGAGTTTCCATCTCCAAGGATATTGTCTGATTTTAAAAATGTTCACCACATGTCCACAAATCCAGCTGGCTACTTTTTGAAAAAGAAGCTAGAAAGTAACTAAATACAAGTGCTGGCAATAATAATAATAATAATAATAATAATAATAATAATAATAATAATGGAAGAGTTTTAAACAGGCATGGTTAGGAAGATACACAGAGACACAGATATCTGCTAAGTAAATAACACAAGTACTGGCAGTTGATGGTATTTGTTAAATAATTCAATTAAAATGCTCCAAAAGGGAACAACACCACAACCATGATGGAGAGCTCCAGTTAGTGCAGAGGGAAGGTAGCAGGAATAAAATATTTTCTTTGCTCCAGGCTGTACACGTTTCCTCATGCTGGTTATCCATTTGGACATGGAAGTAAACTGGAAGCAGCTTCAAGTGGCCATTTGGGCAACTGCAGCTGGCTTATTCAGCTCTGGAGGTGTTGCATTAGCTTCAGCTGTACTTTGTGTTTGGGCACAAACAGCAAAGACAAGTGTTCAGCATGCTAAACTATTTTGGTGGACATGCTAAACAGAATCAGTCAAGTTGTCATGTACGCTAATATTAGCCCAAAGCACAGCAGCTGCTCCTGGCATCAGACTTTTAGCAGAGCAGAGAAGAGCTGAGGTGAGGTTTTCAACACAGCCGCGTAAACCTAGGCATAGGACTCACACACACACACACACACACACACACACACACACACACACACACACACACACACACACACACACACACACGCTTATCTACTTTACTGATAGTGGAGCATCACTGTGCATTCCTTCTGAAAAAAGTAAAAAAGTATTTCTTTTATAATCTAAGTATTTGAAAAAAGTTTGAATAAAATAGGATGTATTAGTTTCAAGTAGTCTGGCCTTTGTGTGTCAATGTGGTGCACATACCAGTGTTAATTTTGGATTCAGATTCAGTTTAATCGTAGTCTCTTGACTAAAACATAATTCAGTTTTAGTCATAATTAAGTCATCCAAATTATTTAAATGTAGTCTTAGTTGGATAAATGTCTAAACTAAACAGCTGAATTTAAAGTTGATTCAGTTGACTCAAATTAGATTATTTCTTGACAAAAGCGTTGATACATTTCATCATAGTTTTTGTCCTTGTGTATTTGTTTTTATTTAGTTAGCGTCTTGTTGTTGTTAGAAAACAAAGGATCGTAGGCAAAACCTATGATGAAAATGACTGTGAGACAGAATTAACACTGGCTCTCGCAGTATTTTAAAGCTCTCCTGCTGTGGATCGCACTCATCCAGCTTAGACTTGCAGTTTTGTGAAGTGGCTGGCAGATGTGAACCCTGGGAGAGACCCAGCACACCTGCACCACCACCACAGGCTATGTACTGAGCACCTGACGGTACCAAGCAGGGGAGCTTTCTTTGATATTTTTGCTTTAATATAATGTTGTGAGAAGCAGCGGACATACCACTGCTCTGTGTCTGAACCATGCTGCTGAGAAAACTTCCATACTGAGTCTGGTGCTGAGATACAAGACAAGCAACACCGCAGTATATCTCACATCAAATGACTCAATATGGAGATGAATACAGCTGTTGTGCTCTAGTGAAAACACATCTGCATGAAATTTGATTTGCATCTGGTGACTGTCACGTTCAATTAGAAGGAAATGTCTTTTCCATGTTACTGTATGTGTGTGTAAAGGGTCGTGTTCTGTGACTGTGAAAGGAATCAGTAATGATCCTACCTGTTGAAATTAAGTGTTAAGGGTGAAAGTGTTTGTGTTCATTTCTCTCCTTCTTCTTTTATTGCTTACTTTAGCCATCATGGCTTTCCTGTTTGACCTCAAAGCCCTGGTGGACATGATGTCCATTGGAACTCTGCTGGCCTATTCGCTGGTTGCTGTGTGTGTACTGCTTCTCAGGTTGGTACATTTTTAAATAACTCAAAAGTTTAACTGGAGCAGAATCATCTTTGTGTAATATCCTGCAGGGGTGTCTGTAATAGCTTTTCCAGATACCCACAGGAATGATTGCCTTGCTTGTTATTGCATCACACTGGTGATGTAAGGGCTGTGAATGGTCTGACTGTACACTGCTCAGTGGCTGCTTGAGTAAATAAAGATGTTTACTTGCTAAACTGAACTTGCTGCACACCTCTGTTGCCTGCACCACAAATATCAGTAAACACGGACACACTTTGCTTGTTCAGTCAAACTGAATCATTTAAATTAAAAAAGTCTAGCGCTTTTGTGAAAGACATACAGTAGTTGATAGATGTGCAGAAGACTGAGACTGCATCAGAACATAACACCGCCTTACAGCAGAGCAATCTGGAGTTTAAACCTCAGTAAAAACCAACATTTCTCTTTCTTCCAGGTATCAGCCAGATGGAGCTCTGGAGCGGCAGGCAAGTAAAGGTGAGAGGGATTGCCTCGCGTCTGAAGAGGGCGAGTCAGACTTGACAGAGTCAGAGTCCCACCTCAACATGCTAAAGGGAGGCAGCTCCACACTGCAGACTATTCTACACCCTCCCGAGACACCTTCCGAGCGTTCGTCCAGTGTTGTCAACATGTCCACTGGCGTTCTAGGTAAGTTCACAGTTTACGTTCTCAGTGAGGATTTTTTCTCCTGATTGACTTCAGTCTGTTTTTAAGGTTTCTGTGTCACAATTAATTGTGTGAATGTCATCAATCCACAGTGTTGGTGGTGTGTGTGATCAGCTATCTCACCACATACCACATCAACTCCGTTTTGGGTTTGGAAGTGTGGATCCTGGCCTCGCTGTCCGTGTGTCTGCTCGTCTTCAGCAGCTGCATCTTTATGGTCATCAGGCAGCCTCAGACTAAGAAGAAGGTCTCCTTCATGGTACGCACCAGCTCTGTAACTCTGGTTTTAACACTAGGTCTTTTGTTATGAGATAACAGCATCTAAAACTGATTATTTTGGTGTGATTTTTCCTTTCTAGGTACCTCTTCTGCCTTTTCTGCCAATCTTAAGCATATTTGTCAACATTTACCTGATGGTTCAGCTGAGTGGAGACACCTGGATACGTTTCTCTGTGTGGATGGCTGCTGGTGAGTGCCTTTAGCCATGAGCCAATACAAATTTTTAAGGAAGTATATTTGGGTCATATTAATAATAATAATAATAATAATAATAATAATAATGGATTGCATTTATATAGCGCTTTTCGGGGCCCTCAAAGCGCTTTACAATACCACTATTCATTCACTCTCACATTCACACACTGGTGGAGGCAGCTACAGTTGTAGCAGACTGACAGAAGCGAGGCTGCCATATCGCGCCATCGGCCCCTCTGGCCAACACCAGTGGGCGGTAGGTGAAGTGTCTTGCCCAAGGACACAACAACCGAGACCGTCCGAGCCGGGGCTCGAACCGGCCAACTCTTCAGCCACAATCACCCTGATCGTGGCTCAAGTGAAATAAATATTTAATCTGCTTTGCAAATTTCAGTCATATTATGTTAAAAGGAGGGTTACCTAATTACTTGTCAATCACATGTTGTTGACCAATGAGCAAATGGTTTCGCAGTCATACTCATCCCTCCTTGTCATATCTGTTTATTTGATCAAAGTTTCAAAATGAGATTTCAGAAACCAACGCTAAATAACCTTGATTAGTGTCTATGCTAACAATCAATAAACTTTTCTTTGTCTTTTTAAACATCAGCATGTAAAGTTGTTTACTTCTGCTGTGGATTTATACATTTTACCATGAGAGGATATGCAGGGAATAACTCTTCAAAACAGCCTCAAATGGCAATTTGAGGGGCTGCAGTTCAATTTTAGTTTATTTTTTGAAGCTTCCCTTAAGGTTTCCCTTTGGAAATTAATCTGTAAGGGTAAAGTGAGTAAGCAATGAAGATATAATAGAGCTTTAGATATGCTGGTAGATTACTTTGGTTACCTTTGAACAGAGTCAAGCTGTTCCCTGTAAGCTCTTTTCCACATCTCCCCCTGTCTCATCACCACTTTTCTCAGGCTTCCTGATCTACTTTGGGTATGGCGTGTGGCACAGTGTAGAGCGTCAGCGTCAGCTCCAGCTTCAAAGTGGCACGGCACAGGAAAACACCAGGAGCAACCAGGAGAAGCGTGACAATGTGGATGCAGAAGGAAAGGAACAGGAGTCTTTCATCTGCTCAGAAAAGACCAGCCAGTGTTAAAGGCTGCCGGCTCCTTCACAGACTGTGTGAGGGAACAGATGCATAAAAGCACACAGCAGCTATTCCTGGATGTGCCTGTATATACAGCTTCACCGTGTGTGCTTCACAAGCACATTCAGTCTGCAAAGGCAGCATCAGTATTACGTATCAGTGGCACATGATGAGGAATCGCTCTATGACTGGGATGGGACCACATCCCATGAGTCACATTTGTGAACAAGCATGGAGGGAGAATGGACAGGTAACACACTGGAGAGTGATTTTCATTTATTTTAGCGTTGAAACAGTCAGTGCAAGGCTGCAGAGAAGCTTTTCCATACACTGACAGGTTTGTACAGGTAAGGTATCAATGTAAAGTTCAATGTAGAGTTTGATACACCAGTAGCTTGGTGCAGCATTTGGTTGTTAGCCCTTTCGGATGATCATTACACATATAATTCTACTAGCTGTGTATAAATCATAATCACAAGACTTTCAGAGAAATGTACAATGTGTGAAATAGTTTTGTAGACACATAACATGTCCTGACGTGACTCACCTGAAAGCACGCCAATTGTTTGTGGTAGTTTTCAGCCATGTGTAGGTATTATGTAACAACCCATAGAAACCTCTGTTATAAGTAGTGAGATCTCTGTAACTGTTGCTGTGGTCTTATTTAACAGGTTCCCCCTGGAGTTTGTTGAACTTGTTACTAGATAAATAAAAAGATAGTTATTTGATGCAGAGCTCTCACTCTATCACATATATTTTCCTGTTTGTCTGATATTTTGCGATATTTTGATGTAGACATGCTGTTAATATAAGCTTCATGAAAATGTCCTCTGTCATCGCTGCCTAACAAAGTATTCCTGTATATAAAGTAAGCTCCTCATTCCTCATGTATATATGTATTTTTTAAACGGTTTGTAACTGGTTGCAAGAGATTTTGTGTGGTTGTATTCATTCCTCTTGGCTTTTAAGGACTGCTGGTGTTTTCCTTGGAGTGCATTTTTCCATAGAGCATTGAAGCTGTGGTTCATCGATGTGCTCCGTGGTCTAAAAACTGTGAAACAAATTCAGCAGGTGTTAGTAAGGTGTTCTGCTACAAAGAAGCTCTACACTGACGTGCAGGGGACTGCAATGAGGGTACAGGATGAAGAACGTACTGCAGAAGATGCTGTAATGGATTGTCACACCAACTGCACAAATACAATAAAATAAAATGTATTTTCCGGTAATACAGTGTCAGATGTGTCTTATCGCTTGTAATTTCCACAGGAAGACGAACTTTTTAGTTTGTATTTTTTCCTCAGAAACTTCTCAAAAACAGGAGTGTCCATAAACACACACTCTCCACTTGGGGGCGCTGCTCAAAAATTGTTCAAGAACGAAAACTCATTATTAAAAGTTAGCTCACTTTCACATCTAAACTCTATGCAAAGAGAAATACTTACATTTGTAGTTGTAATCTATGCTTTTTAATCTCATTTCAAAGAAAGTAATCCTCTTCAGGATTTGTCTCTGCAAAAACACAAGAATCAGAGAAAGAAGCAATGTGACGGCTGCAGATGTGCTTCAGTCTCATGAAAACATTGACAATGACATCAATGAAGTTCCCACTAAAAGTCTAAAGTCCTTGTTCTATGACACAAAAATAAAAAGGTATAATTAGAAAACTAAGTCAAAAAAGACCCTCCAGCTCTCTCTGGATTCCCAATGAGCTGCTCACATTTTTTCAGGTTACATGCTGGTACATATATCTAGCTATTCATAATGAGGCACTATTAATATTTCACTTTCCTTCGATATACGTATGGGCATGTGCCTTGACTTTTCTTGTCTAAAAGAAGGCCAGTTCATACTGAGGGCCAGCAGAGGGCTTCCAACTACAAGTTTCTGCTCTTCAGATCAGAGAAATGGGAGTAAACAGAGGAGCTCTGAAGTTATTTTCCCTCTTCCGTTCAGTCTGTGAGGAGGATGGAGCTGGAAATCTAAATAGGGCAACTGGAGCCTGCAAATTTCCAGCCAAGCTCCAAGCCGGACTTTCTTTACCCGCCTCACCCCTTCATAAAACCCCCCGATCTCTCTCCAGTACTTGCAGATTCCTCGACCCTCTGACCATGAACCTCTGGGCTGTGCTTTGCTTGACTCTGCTCGTGGTAGAGCTCCAAAATGGTAAGTCTCCATTTCCACATCTGTCATGTCAATTTGTTAGTGAAGAAAGATGGCTGTTAACGTAATCACGACAGCTTTGGCTGTAACAATGCAGAAGAGGGAGAATGAGACAATCTGAGGATGCATCAGGACTGGCTGGGGGCATCGGCCTATGTGGTGGGCGTAGAATGGGAGGTGCAATCACGCAGTAGATCTCACTCACAAACTGCAAAGTTTAAATTCTGTTTACACTCCCTCTGAGGTCTGCAGCCACTGACTTTAAAAAAAATCTTTGCATTTTATGTATGCAAAGTGTAAAAGCATGCAAAGGATTTGAGTTTTTGAAAGGTTTTCCCAAAGTGCTCCTGCAGAGCGACTCAAACCAGCTGGATCTAAGGTATGCAGCAGGCGTTTTTAATTATCTGGCCTGTACTACTGACCTCTCTCTGAGTTTCCATTAATGCAGCTCTGAGGAATAAAACAACAAATTCTGAAAGTCTACACTTCAGGCTGATTTTTCTTGTATTTAACAGTTTGTGTGTTTCACAGAGAACAAGAGAGCAAAAGGAGAGGAACAGCTATGGTCATACTGTGCCAGTAACTTGGACTTTTTACACACCCTGTTTTAATGTTACCACAGCTGGAGAAAGAGCAGCTAACCTAAATGGACAGAGCTGCAGTGTTATTGTGACATTGTCATTGTAACCCTAACAATCATTTTAGATCATTTTAGGGTTTTTATTTTTTATTTATATCATGGTATAAATGAGTTTATTTTTTGGTCATTTTAAAATGAAAGTCTTTGGGGACTAACTTGAGCCACCCCCAAGTGGCCATCGTAGGAACTGCAGTTTTTCTTTTGCACTTTCCCTGTTGGCTTCTTTATCAGACTTGGAAGTTATAGATATATAAGTTATATCTATCATATCTATCTATTGATCTATTTATTATTAGTTTCTCCCCTCTGCCCTCTATGGCTCTGTGTTTGCAGGTGCCTGCCAGCAGGTCAAGCGAAGAAAAGACATCGGAGAGAACCGCATCCGGCCAGGTGGGAAACGGGTAAAGGTGTGGCCTACGCTGAAAGACGGACGAGGCAGAAGCCATTCACTCCTAACGCAGGTGTTGGATAAAGGCCGCTTCCTCCGCCTGGGCCAGAGCACCATTTTGACTCCTGGGAAAAACATGGAGCTGCGCTGCAAAGGCAGCAAAATCGGATGGTCTTACCCGACTTACCTGGATACTTTCAATAACTCACGCCTCAGGTGCTGGAAGGAAACACGAGCTACTTCATGCAGTGAATCATTAAATCCGAGCATCTTATATTTTGGTTCTCGCCTGCAGCATCAAGCAAAGCGACAAGTACAGTCAGCTGATCCTGACGTCGCCCTCTGCTGCCGACACGGGGGCTTACAGCTGCTGGGTGATAGTATGTGATGGCACAGAGTGTGAGAAGGACCACGATCGCGCCTACGTCTCATACATCTATTTCAAAGGTAATTTTAAAAATTCTTTATATTTTTCTTCCAAGGAGCCAGACTTTCTTCTAACCTTTTAAAGTGGTCTTGAGCAATAATTTTCCAGGCTTTCTGAAGGTCTTCTCAAAGTTTTTCTTTGGATCTTGACTGCTTTTTAACTTGTGGTATTTTCCGCACTATAAGGCACATTTAAAATCAATTAATTTTCTTGAAAATCGACAGTGCGCCTTATGTATAAATTCTGGTTGTGCTTACTGACCTCGAACGGATTTTATGTGGTACACGGTGCTCAAAAACTTTGTCAAAAAATGTTTTAGTACAACTTTGGTAAGCTACGAAGAATCGTAGCATAAGGGAATCACTCAGGACTCACTCACCCCCTCCCTTCCTGTGCTGAATCGTAGCGTAAACGAATCACTCACTTACTCACCCCCTCCCTCCTGGCTCACAGCTTCTTCTTCTTCTTGGCTGGCAACCAATGTTAAGGAGCATTACTGCCCCCTGGCACACAGCTCAGTGGACATTTAGATGAGAATATATATATTTGACACATTTGAGGAAAATACTAATAAAATAAAATAAAAATAAATAAAATTAATGTTCCCTTTAGAAATCTTTTTTTGCTCTTTTTTGCTCTATAAAAATGGTTGTTTTTTTTTCAATCACTCATCTTAGCAGTAGGATTTACATGAAAAGAGAAACAAATTAAGTTTGAGTGAAAATGTACATTTTTTTGCACTCTCTGGTCAACTGACTCAGTGACTCAAGTGACTCAAAAAACTCGACTTGACTTTGATGAGTTACTCATTCAAACTCAAGGACACAACGACAGAGACTGTCCAATAAATTGGCCATAGGTGTTAATGTAACAACATCTGTATCTCTGTGTTAGCTCTGGATCAGATTGGCGATCTGACCAGAGTATAGCTAGCCTCTCGCCCTATGGTAGCTGGGATGGGCAAGTTCTTAACAAAAATATCAATAACTTTTTCTCCAAACAGACAAAGACAACCTCTTCGTTCCATCCACCATGCACTTTGAGATTGTGTATCTACGCCCAGACCAGCCTGCCGTGGTTCCCTGCCGTGTGACCGAGCCACAGGCTAAGACATCCCTGCACAGAGAGGTCCCCCCGGTGGAAATCACAGCAAATATGACCCAGATGGCATATGATCCCACCAAGGGCTTCATCCTGCAAAACCCTAGGCCAGAGCACCAGGGAGTCTTCTACTGCAAGGCTGAGACCATGGACACCCCTCAGATCTCCACAAAGTACCAGCTGCTTTATGTGGAGGGTGAGCACAAATCAATCACATGACACCTCATGAATAAATACAGTAATGGAAGATATAAACATGCTGCATGTAGAAACACTAACTATTGTTCTGTGGAACTAACTGCTACGCATAACCATTTATCTTACTGACTCTAAGTGGC
Organism: Simochromis diagramma; assembly: GCF_900408965.1. NCBI lineage: Eukaryota > Metazoa > Chordata > Actinopteri > Cichliformes > Cichlidae > Simochromis > Simochromis diagramma. The sequence continues at coordinate 3,536,588 of NW_024387477.1, forward strand.
GACAATCAACTTTTTGCAATGTTATGAATCAAGCGCTGGTTACTTCTACGACGTCTACTTTTTAAATCGGCTTCCAGGAAAGGGTTGTATTTCAAAAATGTCAAGAGCCTCTTTAATCCTCACTGCTGTGCTTGGTTAATGTGGACGCCTGCCAACTAAAGTGGAAACAGTCTGGATTTTGCAAAAGGGGGACAGATTTATGCAATGGAACTATTGTGCGGTTTAGATACAGTTAAGCTGCTGTGGCACGGTCGACTGGCAGGTGGAGAAAAATCCAGATTCAAGTATGGTTCAACAGTTTGAATACCATCAAATATTTATATATATTTATGTTGTTTTTTTTTAAATGACTTTAATACTTTAAGGAGATGGAACTTATCTTTCTCTCGATGACAGTTCCCAGTGGACCACCGTTTGTGAGCCTTGAAGCCTCTCCAGACTCTGTGAGAGGAGGCGACAACGTCAATGTAACCTGCACAGTGCTGGGAGAGCCAGATGTGGACGTGAGCTTCACTTGGACTTATCCTGGTCAGGTAAGAGAAATCCTGGACTAAAAGTCAGACCCGATTACAGGTATTAAAAATGAAAAAGATCATCGTAGTCCTTAAATGGGTAAAGTTAGCTTTTAAGAATGAATCAACCTGTTTTTAAAATGCCCTTAAAATGTACTTTTTATAATAATTATAATAATAATAATAATAATAATAATAATAATTCTGTCTAACTTTTTACTATTTAGAAAAACAACAAAGGAGTCTACAGGACAGAGCTGAGGTTGAAATTTAGACTTCATATATTTAGTTTTTTTTTTTAGTTTAATAATGCAGCATGGTGGTTAGCACTGTTGCTGCACAGCAAGAAGGTCCTGAGTTCAATTCCACCATTAGGTGGAGTTTGCATGTTCTCCCCGTGTTTGCGTGGGTTCCCTCCGGGTACTCTGGCTTCCTCCCACAGTCCAAAGACATGCAGCTTGTGGGGATAGGTTCTTTGGATAATCCAAATTGCCACTAGGTGTGAATGTGCGAGTGAATGTGAGTGCGAATGGTTGTCCGTCCATGTGTGTTGGCCCTGCGACAGACTGGCGACCTGTCCAGGGTGTACCCCGCCTCTCGCCCTATGACAGCTGGGATAGGTTCCAGCGCCCCTGCGACCCTGAAAAGGATAAGTGGAAGCGAATGGATGGATAGTTTAATAATGGTTTTAAAAGAGAAGGTATTATTTAGTTGCGTGTTTTTATGATTCATTAGCCTTGTTGTCATAAAAGTTACTCACTGCATTTGAGTATTTTCGCAGATGCCCTAAAAAACAAAAACAAAACCAATTGTGGTATACGTGATGTTCTACTTAAAAGCTGAAGGTTAGGAGTAAAAGATTCTGTTGCCACCTTTAAAAATGGATTTTTCTATTTTCTTTTGATAAAAGTAAAATGAGTTTGTTACAATTATGCTCTTTATTGTTGCTGATAACTGTCACAGTGGGAGGAAATCATGTGTTCATGTTGTGTAGGGCTCCCGACCCGTTCACATCCAGACTTCCTGGAGGCTGGTTAACAGAGGTATGGGCTACACCACGCGCGTCACCCAGAGCATCCTGATGGTAGAGGACATGGAAACCATCGACTTTGGAGAATACATGTGTAAAGCCAAGAGCCAGCATGGCGAGACAATCGTGGGGACCACCATCTCCAAATAGCCCCAAACAACCTGACCTGCTGGCTCCATCTGATATTCAAGAGTTTTTGACACATTGGTGTGTCTTTTTTTTTTTTTTAAATCTATGAAATACATGAAATCAGCATGTATATAAATAAAAATACATGTTTGCCAAGTTGAAGAGTTCATGTCATTAAAAGCAAGCTATGGACGACAGTCATTCACATACATCTATTAAAACAAATATTTAGAGGTTTCATTTTGCAGCACAACAGGGAGTCTAAGCATGCAAACACCTGAAGTCCAAAGAACAGTAAAGAGCCAATCAGCACACTCCAAACTACTCAAGATCTCAGGAACATCAGATAAAAGAAAAGTTGTTTCATAACATGCATCATGTGATCCCAGAAGTCACCAAAACTGGAAAACACAATTTTCTTAACTGTAGAATAACATAAATGAAGGTAATAGCACAAGCTCTGGGGGGAGGAGTCCTAATCATTTGGGGCTGTCATGACGACACCACATGGCTGCTGTCACTTCTGGCAGAGGGCTGTGTTGGACACCAAATCAAACATCCCTGACTAATCAGAGTTGGGCTTCATTTAAACAGAGTAATGAAGCTGTAAGAAAAAACAGAAAGGAGAGTGGCAGGAGTCAGAGTCCCGCTCTGTCTGAAGAGGAGCTGTGTGCCAGGCGGGCGTCTTAATGTGCTCCGTATGTGGAATGTGATCTGAGGCCTGCAGCTTATTTTGATCCAGTGCAACACTTGCTGATATTTCCACTTTGCTGAAAAGTTACTGGTGGTTAGGATTTTGAAATATACTTTGGATTAGGATTATGAATGAATGCTTGTGGTTTATAAAAGCATTAACAGGTTGGACCCAGTATATACACTGTATAGCATTTCAGTCAACTAGAGTGAGGGAAATTTGGCATTTAAACTTCAATATCTCCTTAGAAAAGCTCACGAGTAGAGCTTCATCATAAAATGTGGGTACCACTTTTACCAGTTTTGACTGACAATCCATTTCACAGCTTCAGTTTAATACAAGACTTTATTAATAGATTATTTCAAACAGGATCAGCACATCTATTATATAAATTCCAAACAAAAATACTCAGACATTTCCAAGATACAGTCTCTGACACAGATGAGCAAAGCTGCTTCTGGTCAGCTCTTTGCACAGACGCTGACTTTAAAGCTGTGTTAGGAGGCTTCGGTACGGGCTACACATGCAAAGAGACTTGGACTGGTCCCTCGGTCAAATAAACATTGAAACAAAACCGTACAAGGCCACAAATGATCCAGAACCCAACTATTACCAAAAAAAAAAAAAAAAAAAAAGAGCCTTTAAAAATAACATAACCAAGGAAATTCTGAACATACTTATTAGTTTTATAGAAAGAAAATAATAGTAATTAAAAAAAAAGAAAAAGAAAAAAAAAAAATCGGCATAAGAAGTTTAATGTTTTTTTTCGTCTTTTTCCTGCAAATGTACACATGCATGTATTTTACTGCATGTACTGTGTGTGTATGCCGAGCTTCAGCAAAGATAAGCCTCTACAAATAACAAAGTGTTTCATTACATAGAAGTCCTGAGATTTCCTCTTTCCTCCATCCAAAGAATCAAATTCTAAAGGCAAACATCGTGGCCTTCTTTATTAAGTGCTTCTGTGCAGTGTCAGAGTTCATCTCATTCTGAATGAGCCAAGGTCAGGCTGATGTTTTGCTAAATGCAAAGGAAACAAAGATGGCTCTTAAGTCCAGAGGGATAACTCAAATGCAGTGTTCTGCTTCCTGGAAGCAGGAGCCGTTGTTATCTGGGTGACAGGGGAGGGCTGGAGAAGCAGCCAGAGCTGCGAGGTGATTGGAAGTTGAAGGAGTGGGAGGGAGAGGTGGAGGTGGGAGACACCTTGCGTGGGCTACTCAAGTCTCCATTATGGAGCTTCCACAGCAGCTCCTCGTTCTCCATAGACAGACGCTTGTTCACCTTGGACTCCTTATGAAGCGACTCCTGCAGCATGGCCTGCTCTGTCGACAGCTGCCTGCGGTGCATCAACACAGAGTCAGAGACGAGCCGAGGCCTGAACAAAGCATTTCATCGTATACAGTTTTTTTTAAACTGGGGTGTACTGTGACAGTCACTTATGCTGCAAGGCTAACCTGCTCCAGATATGCAGGTACCACGTATGAAAACAACACCTACTGGCCAATCAGTTCTCTGGAAATGGGGTCAGCATTCCGGACAGATTCCCTTGACCTCCGTATGCTGAGAGGAGGAGGATCTAAAATTCTTCAGCAGTGTCTCGTGTCTTTGTGTTTCTCTGACAAGTTTCATTAATATACACATTCTTACACTTGATTCCTTCCAATTTTACAGTTTTAGGTTAATATATTAATGTTTCTAAGACATCCTCGGACATCTGCGCTGCACTTTATATCACAACTGACTTTATGTCAAATTTGGACACAGACTAAAGGCCTTTACACACCAGAAGCACAAAATCTGTATAAATATTTTATGTTTCAATAATATTATTTTGGACACCTATTATTATTTTTTCCAAACCAAGCTTGATTTTTCAGATTTTCTGGATCCAAATCAACAGATGTGACCAATCAGATCACTGTACTTGGCAGCAAAGTGCATTCACAACTCAAATATGCAACGATAGGAAAATAGTAGATGCACAGATAGATGCTGTCTGGGTCAGTCGACTCTATAAAATAAAGTCTCTGCTTACTCGGATGTGCCCCCAGCTCTGAAAACAAGAGCTCAAACTGACATCCTGAAATATGTACGCGAGCAGGCGTGATGCAGCTTCATCTCCTGGATGAAACCATGAAATTATCACTGCTGCCTTCTTCTGAGAATTACTTTATTAATTTAGCAGGCCTCTTCCAGTGTTAATGACCGAAGTGCACACTTTAATTTAACACACACACACACACACACACACACACACACACACACACACACACACACACTTCAGGTGTGTGTGTTTTCTATATTTGGATGAGTTTGAATCTCAGTAACTTCCACCTGAAGGCATAAAGGTCAGTTTTGCAGCCCTATTTGACAAAACGTTGGGACGCTGTGGAGGCCCTGTGAGTTGCGTTCACAGACAGTCATTTCTAGACATGCTCGTGAGCCAATGCAGCGATTTCCATCACAGAATCAGGCCTGTTTTTAATGCTGTGCTCACCGACGGCCTCAGCCATACAATATTCCTTTTTGGCATTTTCCTTTGCGCGGCAACAAAGATAAGACAAAGCATCCCAAATTTTATTTGGAATTAGGGTCGTAAAAGCAATTCCAAAAAAAAAACAGTTCTACAACCGCACTGACCTCCTCAGATGGAAAAGGGAATATGAGTCACTTTTCAATACATATTTGGAATCTTTGTGAGTAGCTGCGGCACCAGGATGGTGGCGTGATCGATAGTTTTTGGAATAAAGTGGAGGTGCATTAGAGGTTAGGAATTATATTGGCACACAGAAAAAAGCTTGGTGTTCATTACACTTAATGAATGCAGTCATTTAAAATGAGTCTGAGCTGAGGCAGCTGTTCAGGTGCTTCACTCTGTGGAATTAATCACTATGAACCCATATGGTGGACTCTTACCTTGAAAGAGCAGCGTGTTTTTCCATGCGGGCTTTGAGGTCTTCGTTCTCTTGCTGGACTTTTTTAAGGCTCTCGTCTAACTTTACATTTTTCTCTGTCTGGAAAAAAAAAAATGAATGAAAAGAGCGAGTTTAAAAGGGAAAGTCTCAGCAGCAGTGCTGAACTTTAAGTTTCTTTATCGTCTGACCAGTTTGTCTATCTCCATGAGCTTCTTCTCCTGTTGGTGGACCTGTGTGTTTTTGATATCCAGCACCACTTTGAGACTTTGTAGCTCCTGCTCCAGATACAGAGTGTGAGGGTCCTTCTGTGAGTGAAAAAAAGTAGAGGGAAATTGCTTAGGATCCTTTATGAAGATAAATAAATAAATAAATAAATAATAGACCATATATGGGTGGGGCGGTGGTTAATGAAGCACTCCATTACTGATCATGTGTCGTTTTATTAAACTGCTGCTCGTGCCATTTTTTTCTGAATAAGTGTATTAATAACAAATATGGAGTGACAGGTAATGTGAGGTAGTTAGCCTAAATAACTATGCTGGGGGACAATACAGAGTACAGTTCGAGCCACTTTACATTAATGAGGAGTGGCGGCCTTACTGTACAACAGCACTGCAGGAAAATTAACTCTGGGCGGGGGAATCTAGTGCATATGTAGCAGAAATTAACTCATTTCAATTCATACCTATTCATACAGTAGAGAAGAGTTAATGAGGGTTAATTACTGAACAAACAAATCATTGCAGACTCGAGAATGAAATCCTCTAAGAAAATATGAAGACATTTTTGCATCTGTTCCCATTTTATCTTAAATCTATGCTGCACCTTTCATGCTCAGGGGGAAACGACACTAGAGTCACAAGATGCTTCTGTATCAGATCTGAGCTATAATAAGCACAGAGTACCTGACTGTTTTCAGCCAGCTCTTTCCTCTTCCTCTCCTCAGCAGTTAGCCTCTCATTTAGAGCACTATTCTCCAAGGTCAGCTCCTCAATTTGACTCTGTGGATGTACAGCACAACAAAGTCTGAGCAAACCATTACCAAGTAAGCTACAGTCCTGTTGTAAGATGACTTAAAAAAAGCAGAAGAGGAAGCTCACAGAGAGAGAGGCTTCAGCATCTTTTAAGGTTTTGTCCAAAGCCTCCAGCTCCTGGTTGTGGACTTTCCTGAGCTCTGAAAGGTTTGCAGATTCCAGTATCACAAAATGAAATGAACCCAATGAAAATGCATGGAATAAAAACAAAGATAAATGTTCCAATATTTAATGCCTGCATTATGCAGGTGATGAATATATTTGGATTGTTCTCTCACCTTCCAGTGACATCTCATACTGCTGTTTAACACACTGCAGCTGTTCTTCATGGCTTTTCTCAAGGTCCAACTTCATGGCTTCATGATTTGCTTTAAGCTCTTCAATCTTTAAACAGAACATAAAAGTCAGTTAATTTTCCCCACAGGATTAAATAAAATTGACTACTAGACTAGGCTGTAAATCATCTTAAAATTTCCCAAAATAAGAATCAGAAGGTGCTGTAGAGACAAACCTGCTGCTGCATGACAGTTTTGGACTTGTCTGCCTCTTTCTGGTAGGCACAGTGAACTTTGTCCCTCTCAGCCTGGTAGTAGGCCTGCAGCCTCTGCTCCAGCTCAACCAGGTCATTACGGTGCTGTTCCTGCAGTTTGTGCAGTGCATCCTCCAGAGCAACATGCAACTCTTCATTCTCCTTCTCTAGACGCTCAGATGAATGAACAGAGGAAACTGGAAGGATAAAGTTTTATCTTGGTGAAAGCTGACAGCTTGCATTGTATTCAGCTACTCTGTTTATTAAATATCAGTCTGTACAGCTGCAAAGTCAGAGGAAAATTTTCATTAGTAACTGTAAGAAATCTGATGTGTCCTCTAATAAAAGCCTTTTTAGCAAAGTCCTCGTTGATGCGAACATGTGTCACCAAATGCTCTCCAAAAAGGAATGGAAAAACTGACTTTCAAGGGGAGGTGCCTGCACACTTGAGTGCTGATGCCAGCTACACTGCATGTCATTTCCAGACACAAGAAATAGAAATGAGTCCAAATTCTTTCACAACATCTCAAGGCAGATTTTTTTAAACCATTTCCAAGATGATCATTGGCCATTTTATCCTTTATTTGCCATTGATGGCTTTTGTTTTCCATCTCCAAATCAGCCTGACAAGTTCCAAACTGTTTCCACTGACAAGTGTTTATATCTGGGCTGAAGTGGGTGAGAGAAGCAAACTCCATAAACTGTCTGCAGCTCAAGTGTCTGTGCACAAACAGTGCAAATATCTGTCAGCTGGCAGGTCAGTCAGTGCACTACAGAGAGACTGTGATAGTGTTAAGACAGTTATGAAGAACAAAAACTTCTTCCATGTCAAACAGGCTGTGCTCCTCTAAAATCAGAATACTTTAATAGTTCCTAAGGAAATTATGTGGGTTACAGTTGATCCAAAACAAGAGTAACAGACTGAACCAAATAATACAATAATGTATTATTTATTGTACAATTAACACTAATAAGAATGACAAAAAAAACCCCTCAAACATTCAGGACTTGCAACTATGTGCACCTGCAGCAGTGGCTGTCAAATGCTGAATCCAGATGTTGCTCTGTAGTGACACATGTGTGGCAGGTACAATTTGATGTTCTCAGGGTGTCACTGCACAGTGAATGTTTGTAGATCATTTCCAAACAAAAGGTAATCTCCCAAACCAAATGAAAAAAATAAATAGAAAAATAGAAAAAGGAAAGTCAAGGAATTACATTTCATTGCCTGAGAATGAGGAGCCGCCTTATTCAGAGTGGAATAATGGCAGCAGATCCAGGAACAGATGACAAGCAAACGAAGGGACAATCTATCAGGCTTTGGCACGTATAGTTCAACAAAGAGGAGCAAAGCATTTTGCAGTCATGTGACCTTAATGTCCAAACCCCTCCACATAAAACACCTTGTGGCTCAGAGTTTGGGTGAGATGGGGTTTGGAAGCAATGCAAAAATACCATCAACAAATTGCTCCTTGGATAAGTAGAGAATCTGTAAAGTACACATACAAGGAAATTAACTAAAAGAGAGACGATATTCCTAAAATAATTCCAACGACTTCACACATCCAAACAAGTTTACAAAAAGTCTGCCTGAGGTGAATGTAGCTTCCCAGAGATGAAGAATGTGTTTCAGTGCAAATACAACAGCGCTCAGCATATAAGAGCAGTCATGTGGAAGTCCCGCGGCTGTGAGGGAGGGGCCACAGTACTACTGCTGGTAAAAGAGATAAAAGGCTGGTGTGTGAGCTATGTTTGAGTGTGCTCGGGCCTGTTTGACAGCACTTAAGCTGGACATAAAACATGGATCACTCTCTCCAAGAATTCACAAGGCCTCATGTGGTGTGGCATTCCACCAGCCCCTCCTGTGTGGGTTCAGAGGTCAGACTGCCACGCTGTGGGAAATGGAAATCACTAACAAAAAAAACTAAACGTAACCAACTACTTGCCTTGGCAACTGATTTTCAGTGGACAAAACAGTTAAGTAAAGAAAGTGCTGCATGGACAGTCTGTGTGGTCAAAGCTTTATCTGCATCTGGAAATGATCATCTTTAGTCATGAAACACATATAAAAGTTAACCCGTGACCGCAAACAGGGCATGGCATTAAAGATAAAGTCAAATCACCCTTAAAGATTTCCTTAATTTCTACCAACCTGAACAAAAATCTAAACCTAAGGGATTAAAAATAAAAATCCAGACAAAGTAACTAGATGCAAACCCTGCACCAGCAGAGTTTCTTTACACAGCTAAACACTGCAAACACTTAACATGAAGCCAAGGTGACCCAACTTACCCAGCTCTTCTCTAAGATTGACCAGCTCCTGGGACAGCTCCCTGCACTGCTGCGTGGCTTCATCACGCTGCAGGCAAGAAAAAGGTAAACAGTCACACACACACACACACACACATACTCGTGCATTTATTTCTGCAGCTTTATTCCAGCACAGTAACAAGACTAAATTGTGACAGTCAAGATTACAAAAGGGGAAATGCAAGTAATGCAATCATCCAATTACTGCAGTTTTCCTACTAAAATACTGCATTTGAAATACACACAAAAACCACCAAGAGCAGCAGCAGCCACAACAACAACCACCACCACCAGCAAACGCAGCTAACAAGAAAAAGCCAGAACAAGTGATACTGAGAGGAACTGAAAAAAGAAAAAGAAAAGAGAGAAGAAACTCCCTTACTTCTCTCTTTCTGAGTCAGTTTTGCAGTGGAAAGGCTGTGCTGTAGCTGCAGTGCTCCTGCTAGACTTCAAACTGACGCATAGATGATCCAAAAACTGTTTATCTCCCGTCTATTACGTTTCACTTACTGTCCCGATTCACATCAACAACCTGACACTGTGCACAGCACACCGAATACCTGGCATTATTTAATTATGGATATGAGAAAAATCAGGCAAGTAAGACAAGCCAAACATCACCTCACTGATCAGTTTACATTAGCAAATATGTGTTCACCCTGTCCTGCATCTATTCCTCACTGCAGAGTGGAACAATGTAGAAGCTAGTTACCCTCTCTGCAGCGCAGGGAGCACTAAGGCATGCTTTGCTGCCAGAACAGCCCATTGTCCAGCCTCAGCCAGAGGCTTGGGTGCTGGAGTCCCCCCCCCTGCGTACTCCAGGACAGACAGTGGTCCAGGTGGGCGCGCCACCTCCTCCCAGACTGCTCTGACTACATCTGAGGCAGGACTGAAAAAGCCGCTTCCCCTGGCTGTGGTGAGTGACTGCAGAGTGCATTACCGTATTCCATCTAAAATAACAGAAGGGGCAGGCTACAGTGTGCATGAGAACAGCCTCCTCAGTGAGGTGAGGTCACTTTAAGACAGCAGTAAAGGCAGCCAGAGTGGAGCAAACAGATAAATTCTTCAGAGCTGTCTGACATCAGGCTGCTGGAGCAGGACTTGTGCTGTGCAGTGACCTACCCATGGGATACACGGAGAGGCTTCATTACCACCATCCCCCACTACTCATCCAAACAGATTAAATCACCCCTCTGCACAATTATATTACATCCTGCTGTAGAGCTACAGGCTGCACAGGCACTGTCTTCCTATAAGGTGATGATACAATGCTGTGACAGAGGAAATTTCCAGCTTCTGTGTGAGCAACACGATTTATGTTCACTGACTGTAAATCGTGTTGCTCACCAGCATTCAAATATTATTTGTTCACTAGCTGGCAGTATAGAAAATGTCTACAGTTCAACTTGTTTTCCTCTTTGAATTCAGTTCACATCAACTACAATGCAGCAGTGCCCTTTTATTCTTCTTTATTCACATGATTTTCACCCAGAAATTGAACAACAAAAACCCCCAACTTGCTACCATGCAGCCCTACAGTGTAAGCAAAAAATCTCCTTCATTATCCAAAATACAGATTGTTTTGTTAGGCAGTGGATGCTTTCGCTAATTTAATTTGATATCATTACTCAGCACAAGCCTCTGCACTGCACAACTCTTATAGCCTAATCCAGAGAGGAGAAATGTCCCTCGTGTATACAACTATGATCCATGTCAGGTGTAGGATGACATGAAGCTCAACTGAGACCATGACTGATGTAGATCACGTTCCCGTCTCCTGGAAATATTGAGACTTAACAAGCAAACATATAAATAGCTAAATAAATAAAGATCGTATTTTTGATTTTTTTTGTAATGTGCTTCCATTTCTGTGCTAAGAGGAAACCAGTCTTATAGCATTTCTTTTTCACCCTGTCAAAACAACAGTCTGGTGGGGAAAGTGTTAAGAGAAGGCATGGCAAACACCCCATCCAAACAGATGATAAGAAACAGTCCTCGCTTAGCATTTGGCTGCTGTTCATAACCATATCAAGTCAACAGCTGGGGCATTCTCACAGTGTCAGGGCCAGGGCCAGCTAGCTATTCTTGGTATGATCAGTAACCACCAGATTTCAAAGCGTAACACATCTGAACATTAATACACCCAACATCCAAAAATCACTTGATCTGTATCTCACAACCTCAGTGACTTCAGATTACATATAAAAGGCAAGTCCCTGCGTCTGATATACAGCAAGCATTAGCATTAAATAGTATCATCCTATAGGGGTCGCAAAAAGAAGCAGGACATGCAATAGTTAAAACTGACTCAGTGGGAGGAGACTTTTGTATTCTAGAGGAACGAGCGTGTTTTTAATACTTGTTGATGCATTCAGTTTCACAACCCAGCCGTCCAAACAGAGGGGAATGAGGCAAAGATCAGTGACACAACATCACACACTGTGCCTCATACCAGCTGTCACATTACATCACATGACACGAGCAGCGACTTAAACGTATTCTGCTCCAAATGTCTTCCTCATGACTGCACTGAGACCACATGGAAAAAAAAATCTGTTATGTTTTCATGTAAACAAAAAAACTAAGTTTTGATTTAAAAAATATTCACAAGCTACTAAAATAAATAAATATAAATCATTTTGAAGCCAATTTCTAGTGCTCATCACCAGGTGGACCACATCCATTGTCAGGGTTAAAATTCTGGCTAGACTGAGGCTGTCCAATGAATCAGCTTCTCAGATACAAACTAATAATAAATAAATAATGATCACTTAAATTTAATCTTTATAACTTATCTGTGCTACTGGACACCGGCCTTTCAAACTAAGTGAACCGAAAGAGTTTTAGCCATTTTGTGGGAGCATGGGGTAAGTAGGGAGAAAGAAATGGTGAGAGTTGGACACCTGCACCAAACTGACTCCACCCCGAATAAGGAAAGGCATGACTCCATACTTCAGGAACATGCTCCACCTTCTGGCTTTTATTTCTGTGGGGAAGAATTCATACTGCAGATCAGTAAGAACTAGAAGATGTTTCCACAAACTAGCAGATAAACTTCAGACATTATCCAAAGTAATGAAAAATTAATTCAGGGGGAAATAATGTGCAGTAAACCACACAAGCTTTTAAAGAAGTTATTGCTGTTTTTTTGATTGGTTAGAATGATGAATCATGTTAAATGGAGACAAAAATGTTCCCTAGACTCGAGTCCTCTGAGGTTTCTCTTGGCCAAATATGAACTCTGTCGTAACTACAGTAATGATAAATTAGTCTGGTGTCAAAATCTGGAGTAAGGCAGAAGTAAAAGCAGTTGCTGACATTAAGGCCAAAGGAGAAAAAACTTCAAAGGTGACTGCATGCATTACAGCTGAGAGAAGCAGTGGCTTCGTTTTCTGAAAATACTGTTAGCTGCAGAGCGCCCTAACTACACCACAACAAACTGAGCTTACAGCACCGGGATGCTAAATGAAGATTTACAGACACGAACATATCAGCGTCTGACCACTGCAAAACACAAAGTGACCAGGAGAGAACAATCCTACCACACCAGACTTTTTGCCACTGATGCATAACATATGATGTAATCAAACAAGGGCATTACTGAATCAACCCAGAGAGCTGAAACACTGTGTCCTGCACATGGATTCAAACAAAGAAACAATTTCACTCACATTATCTACATAGTTTTGCTCTGACAACTAAATAAGGCAGTTTGATGGTTGGGTGGAGTACGACTATTAGGATAGATGCGCAAAACAGTAATGCCATTAAGTTTCCCCTCTGTCAGAACGCACGATGTGATGTTACAACACTTGTAGTTATGATTCAAGCACAATGGACTCGTGTATGTGTAGAAAAATTATTAGCTTAATATAAAGAGCAATATTTTTTATGTGTTTTACTGGAACGTCAAACTCACTGCTCGACAACATTAGTTTCTACTCTAAACAGATGATCATAAGAAACTACTGTGAGCTGAACTCACTGAACTTGGTTAATGATTGCCATGTCTCAAAACTAACCAAATGTGAGTCATAAAATATACTTTAAACTGCAAATGAAAGTGTTTCTATGAAATAAATCAATTCTTACCCCAGTCAATGTTTGCTGCAAGACTATGGAGAGTGCTTCAAATCTACAGTTACTGGCTCTCAGGAGTCCTTTGAGCTGCTGGACGTTCTGGTTTATTCTGTCAACTTCTGTAAGACTCGCTGGCACTGCATCCTGAGGCCTGTTGCTCTGCTTCTGTTGTGATGCTTGCTGTTGAGGGCGTTGTTGGTGGGAGCCAGCTTTGGATTTGTTCTTGTCCACTGTGGGAAAAAAATACAATAAAATAAGGACTTTAGTGTCGTGACAACCCCGATCATCAACAAACTCCCCTCCATAACCACTGCAGGTGAACTGACAATACAGTACAAATCACGACACTCATGTCAGGCGCACATTTGCAACAAGGCCCGAGTCAAAGCACTTATGCATGCATCTGTCCAATCAGGCAGTCTGATGAATCCCAGCGCTGCTCCTCTGATGGCCCCGAAGGGAAAAATGGAAAAAAGAAAAAATAGATTCACTGAATACAATTAGATTTTAGTCTAGTGCTCTGCAGGCACTGGTCTCCAAGGACAGCTTATTTTAGCAAGGCCAGCGTTGATTTACATCAGCCTTATACATACATCACTGATATGCAACAGCTACCATCAGTTCACATCGTTTACTCTACTATAACAGAGGATCACCTGACTGAAAATTTCACTACACATGCTGTTTTGGGGGAGGAAAAAAAAAAAAAAAGAAAGAATAGTTCCAACATCAATTACAATGATACTAATGGACATGTTTATATATCATGCTAGCTCTTAAGAGACAGTTTCATAACATAGTACTGAAAATAGCCTGGGACATATCAGGAATCCCAGCTTTAATGACTGGAATATACTGCTACTACATGCAGCTGCCTGTGGGACTCATTACTCTGGGACTAATTATCACCTTTCAGGGGTAAGCCTCCCTCAGGTTGATGTTTAGACATTGAACAATAATCATGAAAGTCAGTAAAGTTGACCTTTTGGATATACATTTTTGAATTAAGTCACATTGATCTTGAACTTGTATGTAAGAGTGTCATTTTTGAGTCAAATTAAACATTGTGATAGCAACTCATTCATTAATCAAATTTTGGAGGGATGAAATCGATGCAATCTTGCTTTGAGAAACTAGAGTTATATAAAAACAGATTCATCATTCTGCAGCCATAAAATATTGGCATCATACAGACAGACTTGAGTTTTCAAAGCTCTGTATCCGGATGTGCAGCTTACTTTACGGCTGCCAGAGTAAACTGTTCAGCACGAGCGTTGGGCACAGCCTTTAAGACAAACAAAACGCCTGTCTTGTTCTGCAACAACTACATGTGTTACAACTGTTAAGACATACTGCACCATGGGCGCTGATTTAGCTCAGTGCGTTAAGCGGGCGACCACATGCCATACGGCTGAGAGCGGTCGGCCCGGGTTTGAGTCCGACCTGCGGCCTTTTGCTGCATGTCTTTGCCTCTCTCTCTCTCTCTGCCCCCGCTTTCCTGTCCTTTCTTCACTGAGGCTATCAAATAGCCAAAAAAAGGACATACTGCATCATTCACGGAAAGATTCTAAATATTTAGATGTTTGGTTAGTAATTGTCACCATGGTGTAGCTGGAACCACAAGACTTGTGATCCTGACTAAGTTATGTTTATAAAAGACTGATGTTTGGGACTCAGATGATTCAAGACCATTCAAACATTTTTCCTGAAATAATAGAAATATGTAGTCAAAAAACCCCAACACGTTTTTAAATTTCCAAGCTTTTGTTTTCAGTTTTAACGTCTTACAAACATTCTGGCCATTTGAATTACATGTAACAGACTTCAATGTCTACACTCTCTTTTTTGTAAACAAAGCTAAAACATGAAACACTTTTTGGCCAAGTATTTCAATATGGATTTTGTTCATAGTTCTGATATTTTTTTTAATGTTGTACTAAATTGAATTGGAACTCTAAAAGTGTTTTGCATGTTTTGAACAAACCTAGCAGAGGTTTGTTTGAATTACATCGCCCTCTGCTGGCTGGAAACTAGAACAAATAGAGAACATCTCAACTTCACCAACATGTTATATAAACGTGCTTGTATAGAAGGGAAAGAAAAAAGATTATCTACTGTATCATATGCTTCATACATTTACACATTTCAGGCTGTAAAACTATGTTTCAGTGAAGCATTCACTTTTCTCCTGTGATGACGACCCAGTGTAACACTAATACAAACTCAAAACATTAATGAAATATTCAAATATTAACAAACGTATTGTCAGGGAGTCACTATTAAACCTTTCTATAATGCTTTAAAAGCATCGTGTCACTTTTGCTTCACATAAACACACAAATCTGCACCCACATGACATTTAATTTCCTTTACATAAGCACATAATCGCCTTCTTTGTCTACTGCTCCATAGCAACACAGAAGACTTACAGCTATTCTCATCCAAGTGTCTAAATACAAAATAATGACAAGCTTCTCATTTCACTTCAGACTCAAAGAAGAATAACTGTACCACTCTAACTTCTATACTTAAACAGAGAGATTTAATGACTCCACAGCATTGTGCTCTGCTGGTGTGAGGAGATATCACATCATAGCACAAAGCATGATGGATGATGAGACCCCTCACAATCAGGGGCTTGTTACAGTTCTTGGCTGATACAGTAAGGGGCACAACTCTAATCGTATGATAATGAATGAAAATAAGAAAAATGCACAAGTTTTAATACTTGTGAATCAGTGATACAGTAGCAGATTAGAACTTAAAAAAAAAAAAATGATACTATTTAATTACTAGAAGGATACAAAATGCTTCCGAAATTGCTTCATAAAACAAATTTACCACATTTGAGAAAAACAAACAAACAAACAAAAAATGTACAAAAGCTTTAAGCAAACATGCAGTTCTACAATTACAACAAGACTGCCATGGAGTCACTTAGACATAAAGAACCAAAATAACCCCGGCACATTTGACTGAAACAAGAGTCATAGAAATCCCAGGAAGCATGGAAGGGAAGTGGGACATTTGGATACATCATCAATGCTTGAAGATAATATAAACAAACACTGAATGTCAAAGACTATTACAGTTTTTGGTTAAATTATTCTTCAATTTTTCCACTCCTAGCATACTTCAGCCCAGGGTCACATGCTTTGGAGCCATCTGTATTGCCAATTAGTATATAGCTAAAAATGGATTTCATAAACTGACACCACAGATCTACTTGAAAGGCAAACTGATTGGCTTAAATACAACAGCACAGAAACTGCTCAAAATGTCATAATAACACTGACAACAATATTTAACACCAAAACAACTGACAGACCTGCTTGGAAAACCACAGTGTTCTTCCTGCATCCTGAGAGCAGCTGAATATTTCGGAGTAAACCTTTGGCTGTCAGACGCACGTGGATGTTGGACAAGGAGAGCTTCGGCGACCATAACATCTCAAAAACAATGCAAAAGAACCAAAGTCTTCAGCTAACAGTTTGATTTAAAAATCAAAAACCCAGTTTCACGATTCAGATGGTTGGTGCTAGCTAAGGACCATGAGCTGTGGTGCCTCTCAGTGCATCATGCCTCAGGTAACAGCAGCACTGATGAGGTCTGATGGAAAATTACTAAATAAATCAATAAAAAGCAGTAGTAACAGCTACTCCACTGAGATGGCCTTGAAAAAAGTGAGGGCACCCAGTTCGGCATGGCAAAAGTCCCAACTCAAAATCTAATTCCCAGCTGTGAACAGTACAGGGTCAAAGCCTGGCCATTGGTCGTGGCACAGTCTGAAAGACGTGATAAAGGCAGAATGGGGGGGGAAGCAAAAATCTCTTAATCCTCTGTAAAGTCAGCCGTCAGCTTTTCACAAAAATGCACAAATCTCCCAAAGTAAAGCAGCATCTCCAAGCTGGATGATGGCGGTGCTGTAGCACTGCCAGGATGCCAGGGGAGAGAGTAGAGGGGGTGGGGCTAGGGAGCAGAAAAACGGGTGGGAGGAGCAAGCATGAGAACATCAGCCAATGGGAATTTGAAGTTGCTAAGGCATTACTCCATTTCCCTGTGTCCCTGGCAGTGGGATAGTAATAGATAACAGGAAGCTCATGGCAAGGTCAGTATGATGACAAATCAGGTTTAATTTAATGTGTGTTCCAGTTTAGCTTCTGCTCAAAGACACAATCCACTGACACCATAAAAGACAGCAAGAGATGAGAAGCCCTGAAATTTCAAGCACTGCGTATGAATCACAGCGAGCAACTCTCAAGTTCAAAGCTGGGTTGACTAATATGTCACACGTTCCTCGCAGCAGTGGAAATATGAAATTGTTAGTCATTAGTAGACAGCACACTAGCTTGTCTGCACAATCTGTTTGCCTGGTCTACGTTGTATTTATACTTACATATAGATTTCTTTAAATAGCAGCTAGATCAGTCGATAAGGCATGAGTGAGGACTGCTGTCCTAGGGGTGAGGAGGTCAATTATTAGAGAGGGGCTCAGAGTGGAGCTGCTACTGTTTCATATTGTAAGGAGCCAGCTGAGGTGGCTCAGCTATCTGACAAGGACGCCTCTGGGGCATCATGTTCGGGGCATGTACTACTGGGAAAAGGCCCCGGAGTAGAACCAGGGTACCCTGGACAGATATCTCTCTGCTGCCCTGGGAACA
The DNA here is from genome assembly GCF_900408965.1 of Simochromis diagramma. Taxonomy (NCBI): domain Eukaryota; kingdom Metazoa; phylum Chordata; class Actinopteri; order Cichliformes; family Cichlidae; genus Simochromis; species Simochromis diagramma. Next base: position 3,554,482 of record NW_024387477.1, read on the forward strand.
CTTTGGTGTTTCTCCAAATAAGCTGGACGAGGTGGCTGGGAGTGAGGGAGGCGTGCTCCCCCTACGACTCAAACAGAAGCAATTGGATGGATTGATAGTTTAATAGGTCTATACATTTAGAAAATGAAAACTTCATCTGTTGCTGTTATACTTTAATAGTATATAATGCACTGTGTTAGTTTTGGTCCGCCACACTATCAAATGGAACAAAACCTACACCATGCTGATGTTTAGTTTAAACTTAGAAAATACAAACAAGGACTTTAAAAATTCTGTAAAATACAGAGAGAATAAAATGAGTCTTACCAGATCCAACCAGCGTTGATCGAGCAAGTTTTGCAGAAGCTGTCTTTAACAGAGGACCAATTATAGAATTTGATGCTCCTTTTCCAGTGGAAGCAGCAGGCTTGTTTACCGTAGACAAAGCTGTTACAAGCAAAAGATCCAGGAGAGAAAAGAGGCTGGAGTTAATCTGACCCATAATGAAGGTGACACACTGCCTGCTGAGTGAATGACAACTGTGAAACAGAAAACTAGTTTGAGGAGGAGACAATTTAATTTAATCAAGACTAAACAGTGCTTATCAAGCATCGTTACCATACTATACAAACTTTAACAGATTAGGTCACATTTATGAAGGTCATTAAAAGATAGATTTAAAAAAAAGAAAAAAAAAAAAAAAAGAATGTCCTGTTCAAAAAGTGATCAATTGTTATTCAAAGAAGGCTTAAATGTAATCACATTTTACAATGAAAGACTGCGATATGTGTGGCGTGTGGTAGTGTGATCCTACTTGGTCCAGTGTTTTTCCCAGAGGTCGAGATGAGCCTTGCTTTCAGTACCACAGATTTGAATGGGGTTGCTTTGTGTGCAACTCCTCCAGAAACTGTTGGAGGCATTAGAGACATACTGGTTAAATACCACAATGTATGTCATGATGTTCTGGAAATTCACTGGGAATTAGTATAACAACCTTTGGCATCACTGGTAGTTTGTCAGAAAGTCATTTGAAGCCATTTAGAGACAAAGAATATTTTAGTTCTAGCATGTGCAATGTAGAATGTAACAATGTAAATTAAGTATTGGAAGAGTGTATTATAAGACAAATGACAGATGACAAAATGACCAAAACAATAGCAAAAAGAACTGAAGCTACAATTTTTAGCACGCCAAACAAACGGTTAGGTCATCCAAATTGATAAGATCCCAAACAGTAAATAATTCACCATGGCAACCCCACTAATGAGTCAGCTGCCAGCTCAACTTACTTCTCCACAGATTTCTCTCTTTTCCATTAAATGCAGCTAACAAAGGGATGATGCAAAAGCGATAGGATCCAATGAGCAGGCAGGTCAAGAGAGTGAGGTCACAGCTGGATGCTGCACTGCCTTGTGTAAGTAAAGAAGAACTGTTGAAAACATGAGCTGGAAATTCCGTCCAGGTGCAGCTTCGAAGCCCAGTGTAGCCAGCCATTGGTTTTCAATCAAAAAACAGAAGAAACGCTCCTTTGAATCCACCTCAGACGGCATCAGTTGTAGTGTATGTCTGCTCTTTCTCCTCCAGGCAACACTGCGTGTGAACTAGAGTGGAATAGGAGCCGTTGCCATGACAACCAACAAGGGGGTCCCCGACTTAGACAAATATATTCTCTCAGCCAATCAGAGAGCTCTATGCTGTTGAGGATTCGGGAAGCTCACATCAAAACATTGCTCCATCTATTCATGACACATCAGTACATTCTGATTGGCTGTTCAGAACTCCAAAGCAGATAACCCTTACAATGAAGATCATTTTCCCAGTTTCCTGGAGTTCCGTTCATTCATTCAGCTTTATGTTTAACATGTTTCTACATCCTTTCAGAAGAAATCAGAAAAATCTATGTTTAAGATGTCAAGCACCTATAATCATAGCAGAGGTGGAGGATTGCAATCAGAGAAAGACTGCCCAAGGGGAGATTCCAATCCTAGCCAGGGCAAAGTAGGTCATCATCCTAGCCACATGTGTCCTTAAAAACCCTCCAATAAACATCATGGCTAATCCCAGAAACCAGTTCATAACTGTTTTTATACCTTTATATAACAGCATACTGGCACTATTTATAGAAAGAATATCCTATTTCTAAAAGCGACAGAAAATTCTTATTAATCTCACCTTGTGTATTCCCAGAGCTTTGGGATAGCGCATGCTGAACACTGGTTTGAGTAAGGCTCCTAAAAGTCCTGTGTGGTAGTTTACTAACAGGGGTGGACCGAGGACCTATAACAGAGGGCTGAGTGGGAGTCTGAGGAGGTTGTAGTTCATTGACCTGGGGCTCAATGTTGGCTGCTGAGGCAGATCCCAGGGATGGCTCTCCTATTGCCTGTGCTCTCTGACAGCCTGGGGAAGGAAATGAGGTCAGCAGCATGAACCTCTTTATTAAGGATAAGCTCACTAATACATATAAAGAGTCATGTTCTAGGTATTGTTGATGTGTCAGATCCAGATAAAAATAAGGATATTTTTAAAAGTTAAAGCTAAAACCACATTCAATTGCACAGAAACTAGAATGCGAAAGTGTGACTACTTTCAGTTTTAACAGTCACTGAAACATAAGTTTGGGAACTTTGCAATCTTACCAACTCTAAATATTTAAAAATCAAACAATCCTAACAACAATCCATAAACAAAAATGCTGTAGCTCAATTTAAATTTAAAGCTGTGTGTACAGCTGAAAAATGACAATGTCATTGGTCATGACATTTTACTGTGCTAAAGGTCCAACTGGTTTAAATATTGTCCTCCTTTCAAACCATTGCTAACCTCAAAAACTCCCTTTCCTTCCCCTACTTTCCAGTTTGCAGACCGCTTCCCATCAGATGAACAGTCTCTCTCCTTTCCTCAGGATTCATCTAACAATAGCGCCGAGTAAGCTGTCCATTTTTGGCAAACACCTGAATAATTTGTGACAGACTTTGCTCAATGTCACCCTCTAGTGGAAAGGAAATGTCATGACAACCTAATTCTAGTATGAAAGCACATTGAAAAGTAATGAATTTGCAGTCGTTTCTTCTTGAAGTATTGGGTGAATATTATAAATATTTATAGTCCTGCTTTATCAGTTGGACTACATGCCCAACTTCCTGGAAAAAAAGAAAAGAAATTGTGGTGCTTTGAGCCAAAAGGTTAAAAAGGCCTGTTACACAATTCTGTTTACATAACATCGAAAAATCCAGTTAAGAAATCCCTAGGTTCTACTTTTACAAGGCATTGACTGTGGCCTCCTGTCTAGTATTTTAATGCATTTATAGGTGAACTTTGGCTTCCTCAAGACAATAAAGAATAACTTTTAACATTTCTGAACTGTTGCCACAGACCAAGTTCAACATAACAGGTTTAATCAAGCAAACATGACCCATACCTGTAATGCTCGTCTGCTTGGATTGAGGTTTCCCTACAGCTTTAGGGGTCCTGATTTCATTCATCCCCAGGGATCCCTGTCTCTGCCTGGCTGACAAAGTGGTTGGTCTAGGACTGGCAGGTGGAGGTTGTGAAAGTGGTGTTCTCCTAGCAAGTCTAGGGGATGGTCGCCAAGGTACACATCTAGTCTTACCATCATCCAAATGAGCTCTTGCTGACTCTGCCTGAAAAGAGAACAATTCTTCACTTAGTCTGCAGGTCTTGTGCATTTGGCCCAGATGGACTACAACACACAAGAAAAAGCCCCCTGTAGCCCCCCCACCTCTGACACTCATACATATTCACCTTCAAAATCAATGCTCCATCTACTCACCACGAGGCTTATTTTCTTGACCTCTCTGGAGGAGTTTTGAGTAGGGTCCTCAGAGTGTATAGCCTGTTTATTCTGGGAAGAGCAGCTCAGGTTCTTTGCTTTGGTTTGTCTCTGGTGCGTCTCGGCTTTAGTAATGTTAAAACTAGCTGAGAACTTTAGAGTTGTTTGCTTCTCCTTAGGTGTCCTGGACGCTGATGATGAACTGTCAGATGAGCAGCGAGGCCATGTCTTGAAGACAGAAGACTTGTCCTGACCCAAAGATGAGCCTGATCTGGCCACAGCTTTGTTTGACACACCCTTCTTTGGAGTTGGTTTGGGGCCACTTTTACCCGGGGATTTTTCTAGGGATGAGAAGCTGCTCTGGCTGCAAGCTTGCTGTGCTGAGGTTTCGGATACTTGGCTGGAAGAGGGCCCCTCTGTTTGAGAGCTGGGTTTACTGCACTGGCCTGCTGGGGTTTCTCTGCTCTTGCCCTGGCCATCCACAGCAGTATGCTCACATGACTGTGTCACAGTTAATCCCAAATTAGCAGCTCCAGCATCCACTTCTAACTGTCCATCATTAAATATTTTACTGGTGGCAGAATCAGATGTAGTGCTACTTCTTCTCTTGGCAGGAAACATACCATTTGGGGTTCTTCTCAGGGATTCAGTACGTTTATTCCCCAAATTAACTTCTGATTGTTTATGTTGTGGCACAGTACCTGGCACTGAGGTTTGCTGTGGATCTCTTGTTACGACTTTGGATTTTACATGACTGAAGTCAGGTTTGGGAAACCTTTTAATTTCTATTTTCTTAGCTTTTCTTGCTGTAGGTGGCAGTCCTGGGTCTAAACATTGTTTATCAGTGACAGATATTTGCTGCTGTTTAACAGGGTGACGTCCTGGGCTGCTCACATTTCTAATGCATGGAGACGAGGGGAGGCCGTTTATCTTGTTCTCAATGTTTTGCACTGGAGTGGAAGTACAAACACCCTCATCAATTTCCTGCGTATTTGACAGAGTGGACACAAAGGTCTTGCCTTGTTCTGGTGTAAATGCCGCTGAAAAAGGGGGCAAAGGTTCTGCTTCAGCACTGGTACAGTTTGCCTCTTTTCCACAGTCTGGAGAGGTTTCACAGATGAACGTTGTGAAAAGCCCCCGTTCATTCTCATTTGGCAAAGCTACAAAACAATTCGATGTTGCCATTTCATTTTCCTCATCGAGGAGCTCCTTGTTGTCTGCCTGAATGAAAGTCACACCAAGACAAGGATGGCCTGTGTTCTCCTCTGAGACTCTCTCTGCGGGTTTATTGCAGACGCCCAGAATAGTGGTCGACAGCAGGTTCGATACAGCAGGTGATTCTGGTCGACGTACAGCTGGAGAGATGGATGATTCCTCCAGGGAAGAGACTAATAAGAGTGACTGGTCCTCCAGACAGAAACTATTGCTCCTCATTACCATTTCCCCAGAGCTCAGAGAGCAGCAGTCATTCTCATTGGATCCCCTCCAGGATGCCCCACATGAACTCTGAGACATTACAGTATTGTTACTTTCATCCCCTCTGTGCCTAATAAAATCCTCCACGTCTTCATTGCTCATGAGACTCAAGTTTTGTTTCCAGAAATTAATGCCATCATTCACAGGTGTGGCAATGAAGGTTTGATTCAAGTTTGAAGTCACGCCACAGAAGACATCCCCATGTGTTAAGGTGGTATTGTAAAGGTTATCCACAGGGGAGCCCTGACTAAGGCGATGTTCCAGTACGTTAATGTCAGCAGAGCTGCTGGCTCCTCTGACATTCATGTACAAAATACTACTGCTGGAGTCAGGTGACACAGGTGTGGATGGGTGAGTCTCAGATGAAAGGATCAGCTTTATGTCACTGTGAGGTGGAGGCACCATGCTCTCAGGTTGGTCACTGGCCATGTTTAAGAATTCTGATGAGATTTTATTTCTTGTGTATCCTAAGTGCTGAACAGCTTCAGTTATGGGTTCAGCTGGCAGCACTTTAGCCCATTAAAATCTGATGACCAGGGAAGGATTTCTGTAAAAGAGGAGAAAAAGAAACCATTTTGGTGAAGGCAGCACCATAGCCTGTCAATACATTTGTATGTTCAAAGAACAGCATAAAAGCACCAACATACACTGACCAGCCACTTCATTATGTACACCTGTTTAACTCCTCCATAAAGCAAATATCTAATAAACCAAGAAATTTGACAAATATTCTGAATTTCAACCTCAGCATCAGAGTGGGGATGAAAGGCGATGCAAGTGACTTTTAACGGGACATGATTGTTGATGCCAACTGTGGCAACAGTAACCCAAATAACTCATTACAACCAAGATAAGCAGAAGAGCAACTCTGAATACACAACTTATTGAACCTTGAAATAGAAAACAACACACGATGCCACTAATGTCAGCTAAGAGCAGGAAACTGAATCTACAGCTCAGCAAAACTGGTGAGCCTGTGTGAACAACCAACCCAAACAATTTGTAATATTTTCAGCATGATGCATTTTATATTTAAACTGAGAACTGCATGAAAATATCACAGTCAGTGTTGATGTCTCTGTAGAATCATGATTTCAAAAGTGGCTTCAATGCAAGGATGGACCAACTTTTAGGAGGGATGTTTTTACTCTGCCGTGGCTCATGTGAGAGTAAAAACATGAATGAACTGTCTCCACAGCTTTGTTATGCACTGTTGTGTTTATCCAAGCAGGCTGGACAGCAGAGCTCGCCAGCCACAACTACAAAATCCACTGGGGTACAGATGACAGGAAAAGCAGACATTGGGTCACCAACAACTTGAAAATGCACACACAAACAGCTTTTAGCATTGCTACTGCTTTTAAGAACAATTAACACTTGGATGTACACAAAGATAAAGTCATACAGTCTACTAGCTACTTTTAAAAAACATCCTTACTGACTTTTTTTTTTACATTTTGTTTCCATCATTTTCATCCTTTTAATGGGAAAACATTGTTAACTTAAGTGCTCGCCACCCATTGTTGGGAAACAGCCTATAAGCCTTTGGCTTATTTGCATATTTTAGTGCCAAGATATTTTGCAGCATTATGAAAACAATCCAGAAAAATGACCCTTTTCTTTCCCTGTGCAAAGACCTGGCTCTTCTTGAAGTATGACACAACTTGGCAGTCGCGCAGACACCTGCAAATTATACAGATTTTTCTTTTTTTAAATAAAAATATCTCAATCACCTTAAAAAAGGTTCAATGTAGTTACATTTATTATTATTAAATAAAGCACTCTTTGAAATGGGAAATCCTATGATGACACAGGATTGAACCCTCAAGAAGTCAAATCACAGCCTATTTCTTTGAAGAAACATGGTGTTATATCCATATCCTGCCTCACCTTTAATATCACAGTTAAACAAAAACAGTTTCAGTGAATCTTATCAGCACGATCAGTGGTCAAAAACTCGATGAATGTGTTTGTTTAACAGGCAGAGAGAACACACCTTACTGTACATTGCAATCTCTACAATGAAGTATAATATATAGCCATGACAAGCTGAAGTGCACATTGAACTGTGGAAGTGCACCTTCAAGGCCAATGCTGTAAACTCAATAATGACAAAGAGCAGTTGTTTTGGTTGTTACAAATAAGCCTGGGCATGGCGTATTATGTAAGGTGCTGACAATCTGACGATGTTTATGGGTAAATAAAACCAAGAGATTCAAGTTACAAGACACTGAGACAGCGAACAGAAATAAGGAACAGTCAAAGAAGGAAGCACAACTGTGTACAAAGATTTAAGGAGAGGTACTCGGCTACAGTATAAACTAACTTTCAATACCTCCATTTGCATCCTCTGCATCCAGAGATTTACAGTAAGAAAGAAAATATCTTTAGTCAGCTTTTAAGCTTACTGTATTGCACTGGAAAGCACTTTTTGTAGCTCCATTCGCCTCGTTTTAGCCCTTCACAGACAATCCAATTACTACTTTCCTTGCAAAGTCCAAAATCCAGCCAGCTAAGCAGGCAATTGGGTGAGAGTCTATCGCCATCCCGCCGCTCCTCTGTCCTCGTGTTCAGAATCAGCCGTGCATCAGTAACATCACAGTCTGAGTGAGAGTGCCCCCCCATGCAGTTGTTAGCTTCACTTCTTTCACTCCCTGAGGTAACGTGATTTTGTCCTGTAGGCCTGCTGCAGAAGTGGATCATCAATCCATCTAACCAGCTCCTGTCTCAGACAAACTCAGTAACTTAGCTGCACACTGCTCCGCCTGTGCAAGCATGCAAAGGTCCAGCTAGAGGCAGTGCTCACTGCAGAGGTTCATTCCCCAAGTTCACAAAAGGATCAAGTGAGGCAGAGAGCAACACGTTACCTTATCCATGCCGAGGGGAGTGGCCATGGGCTGCCAGACAGACTTGGCATTCACTGTTGCTAAGCAGCCAAAGTCCCTCTTTTATGAGGGAATGGATCAGGCGGCTTTTTTAGCAACGGATAAATGAAAAGTAGAGCAGAATGATGTGAGGCCTAGCAAGAGGAGAAAGTTGCGCTATGAACGTTTTTAACCGTACATCAGTATTGGAATTTGCATTCAAACTCACACAATGATGGCAAAACACAGTTTTCAGTCTGACAACATCATTCTTTGATGGCACAGCCAGCTTGACACCTGATCCTGAAATGACAACAGTGATGTGACACCAGAGACTGAGACCACCAAGACCCAAGCTATTTCTGCTTAATCTATACAAGGCCTGTGACCCGAGACACGGCAGTCCAATCTTGACTTGAGATGTAAATCATGGTATGGAGCACAGTTATTAACCCCGCTCTTGGATTTAAGAGTCCTACAACTTTTAAATCCTGTTGATCTTGACATAAACATGATTGGAGCTTTTTAAAAACAACAAAAAACACTGGTCTTACACAACAATGCAAAAAGTCAAAAGCAGCTTTAAAACACAAACAACGCAATGTGTTTGATTAAGGGATCCATTTAAGTGTCTCTGTTCTCCTTCAGAGCAATGTAGTGCAAGTTACTGCCTGCAAATTAAATTATACATTTAAAAGTTGGAGTGAGAGCAACAGAACAATGCTTTTCTGTTCACGAAGCCCCTCAGGCACGGCATACAATGCCCCAAATGGCCTTTTCCTGGTTGAATGGATCATATCAGTATCACACAGAGAGTGGTTATGAGTAGCAGGACCAGCCATCAAAAGCCCAGTCACTGGACTGTCCAACACTAAAACAGCAAGCTCTGTTCAGGGAAAAAGGCTGGTCAGACAGCCCAGGGGAACAAAGTTAAACCAATGAGCCTGTGCAGTCTGCTCTCTTCAAAGCAATGAGCAAACACCAACTACACAGAGACATGTCCATACTCACAGAAAGCTACGTGTGGCTGAAATTTTAACAACATTAAGTCCTACATTGTGCCAACTGAAAGTTTGTCATAAATTAACTTATTCAGGGGTTATCAGAAATAGAATGAATCCTGCTAGGTGGCGTTTAGAGAAGCACTATAATTCCCTGGCCCTTTCACATGGATGGTCATTAGTACAGCAACTTCTGATCAAAACATCTTCGACCCCTGAACCCGACGGATATCCATTCGTGTGTGAGGCCTCCTCCAGCAGTCACCCAGGTCTAAACATAGGATGTTGCTACAAATAGCAAAGAAAAAGCTCATTGAAGTCGTTTTGGGGTCTGCGATCTGTTAGCAGTTCCCCTCTGACTGTAGTTACAAAATGGTTCAGTATATACAAGGATTAACTTCAACGGCTGGCCAAAATGACCAAATAAAGAACGGTTGACAAACAAGCCGAGGCGTTTAGCGTTAACATTATTTTCTGTTGAAAACAGGTGTAATTTTCGATACCTTTAATTTTCTAATTACATATTTACAAAGAAGAAAAACAAAAACTTTTTTACATTCTCTCCACCTTTTAAATCATACTGTAGGCAAGTGAGTTCATAAAAAGTACTTTCACAGAAATGTCAAAACTCGCTAGCTACCTGTCACAGGGGCGAGCAGCAGCGACGGGAGCGAGCGCTCGAGGTGTCGGTGGGCAATCGGTTCCACGTGCTCGTTTCTCCCCTTTTCACTGTATTTTTGTCGTGGAAAACTTCACGGTGTCACGTGTTTCACCGTGCCAGAGTTCAACTATCAACAGGGAGGAGTGATTGAAGAAGAGTTGTTTACATGAACTTTGACCTCTGGGAGACACCGACGGTGAGTTGGTCATATTTCTCACATAATTAGTTGTAAAATAAAAATAAACGTATTCCGTGCATGTGCTATTTACCTAGGATCAATACACACCGATACATTCAGTTAGCCTTTTTAAAATGAATACATGTCACAACACCCTTTTGTCCTTTCCTGGTTTAGAGGCAAATCACTCAGTTCCATCAGAATGTATTTATTTTAAATGAGGATGTACAATTATTACATAATGATCATCAGCCATATGATGTCAGGAAGCAAATCTATGTACAACATAATATAAAAAAAGTGCAATTTGTTAACAGAAAGAAAACTTGGGCACACTGAACCTCAAAGAGGGAGGTAAAAGGTGAAGGGAAGCCTCAACTCCACAGGCAGAAATCACACTTGCTTTAAAACAACCATTCTTCATCAATCAAATGTACAATATTTATTTTTATGATCATACAGGGTATTTCACAACATTAACCTTAGAAGATACAACTGTGCTAAGTGATAAAACTTATCAGAAAGTCTGTATACTGCATCAGTTTAGTCAACAATGTGTTTAAAGTTCTTCAACAGAGGCCCATACACTACACCCTCGTGATACATTTAAAACATGTTACCCACATACTCTGTTGGCATCCAAGATTAAACAGGACACTCACAAATCAAACTTTGCTACCTTTGTAGTTAAATCTATATGGATTAATTACACAGGCAGGTGCAGGACAGTATAGTAACTGATACATCAGCCAACCGAGTGCATGAGACAAGATGAATGCACCAGACTAACATAAGACAAGACCATTGTTCCACATCAGTTTTAGGCCACGTGGCTGCTGTCCATTAGTGTGGGTATGAGGTGGGACTCCAGGTCCAGAAGGCATATAAATGTGCACTGTCAAAGTCAGGGTGAGAAAGAAGGTGGGAGGAGGAGGAGCAAATAGTTTTCCAGCTCTTCTGAAGCCAAAGGAGTAAAAAGCAAGGGACGTGGTATTTTCTACTGTGTCCACTGGCAAGCAGAGTTAAACAGGCACTTCTCCCCTTTGTCCCTTTTCCTTCATCTCCCTCTCTTCTGTCCCCGCTCTCTTCTCATTGTTTGACACACGTGGGCCAGTTGAGACCTCCACAGGCAGCAGAGACAATAATGTAAATCACCACCTGAAAAAGAGCACAGACAGAGTTCACTTCCTTCACAACTGCTGCACTAAATAAGGCACAGAGAAGCCAAGCTCAATGCACTACTTGTTTTCATCATCTCGGTGTCTGTACTCACAAGGGCAACCAGCACAATGACTAGAGTCAGCTTGAGGTTCTTCATGCACATGGCTCGTGTAAGGTTACGGCTCGTGGTCTTAAATGTGACTGACTGAAGGAGGAGGAGGGAAAAACATGTAATCAGTAACAATATCTGTTGTTTAATAGACTGCAGTTGCAGTATATACTTAATGACAAATGTTATGCATCAGAAAATAAGTAGAAGCAACAGAGCCTAATCAGTTGTAGTTAAACTCACTGCATCAACCAGGTTTTCTGTCTTGTCAATCAGCAGCTCCAGCTTTTCTCCTCTCTGAGCTACCAAGTCTGTAAAAACATGAATGCAAACAGTGAATTTAGTGTGAATACACATAATACAATACATATGAGTAATTCACTAAACACAGCACATCATGCATCGTAAGTGAGGTGGTCGCTCATGATATAACACTTCACTCATTTAAAGTCACACCACACACCAGTCAAACATTACAGGTTTTATCTAACTTGGTTTATTAGAGTTTTAGTCAATGTTTTTCCATCTCAGAGCCTTGTTTATTTATTTATTTATGAATAAATACAAAATGAGGAAATTAAAGAGATGCTCACCTATGTTGCGGACCATGATGCCCTTCAGGTCGTCCACTTGCATCTGAGTCTCAGTGACACGATCGGGTCCACGTGGATCTGAGTGGTGTTTCTGCAAAGAAAAGGAACACGTCACACTTCTTCACGTCTTCTTCCGTTTCTTTTTTTTTTTTTCCTTTTCTTTTAAACCACAGAAATATTAGGACATCACAGTGCAGTAACAGGAAACATTGCTTGGTACATTCAGGCTTTCATCATACACACCATTTGAGCTGCCAGTGTAGAGGAGAACTCGCTGTTCATGGCATAAGGTAGGGCTGTTTGTGCTCGTGAGCCATATGTTGTCTGGAAACGCTTCTTCACTTCACTGAGGAAGGTGAATGCACGTGACCTCTCAAAGTCCTTTAGAAGATGAGAGTCAAATAGGTTCATAAGAAGTTGCATACAATAAATTGTGGCTGCCTCAAAACCCTATCTCATCTTTAGCAACAGCAGTAATGCTAGGTTTTCTACAATAACACAGGACATGTGTCCATTTCTTACAGTGGCTGGGTGGTTTATATTTATTTTTATACTAATTCAGGTTTTTAAAATACATTCATAACATCTACAAATGGTCTACTGCAAATCCAAACCCCGACAAAAATATATGACTGTCAAATATATACTTACGTCGTCCGTGATGCACAGGTATATGATTCTGTCATGGCAGATGTAATGAAACAGATAGCTAAAAATAAAGCAGAAGGGTTAATCGTTAGATGAGAGGTGTTTTATACAGTAGGGCTGTTTTTCCTACAGTTTTTACAAGGAATGAACTCTGTGGTACTTTATCACATGACACCGCCGTAGGCACTGTCACTAACAGGATGTAAACTGCCAACTGGGGATGACACAGGCCGCACACGCCCTTACCTGCCATGGCTGTATGTCAGTTTGTTGTTCTCTGAGGGAATTTTAGCTAAAATCTGCTCAGTAACTTCCAGGAAGTTACCCCCACACCATGCATGCTTGGCAAGAATAGTGGTTCCTCGAGCCACCACAGCAAACAGGATTGCCATGGCAACAGCTGGGTTTTCACCTTTATTACCACCCTGGAGGTAGAAGGACAAGGAAGGCGAGTTGTTACTGCTGAGCTGGGGGAAAAAAAAAAAAACACCCAAACGATAATGATTAGGGAAGAATAATTCTTGTGAAACAGCCAAAAATAGTTACAGATAACAGGAAGAAGGAAATAAAATGACATGTGAACAGGTGTAACTAAGAAATGCAAATACTGCGATTAGAACGCCGTAGGAAAATTCCCAATCATGAACAGGTTGTCATGCTAGAGTAAAATGTCAGCTAAAACTAGATGAACCAAAATTTGCGAAACAACAAGCTAGCTAACACTGTTGTTGACCATTAAACCTATATTAGCGTCAGAAAGGTAGTTAGCCACTTGACGCCATGTCGGTTGTTTTTAGCTACTGAGCTAACGTACGTAATAGTCACATAACATCATATTCAGTACCTGGATGTCTCAACGACGATTAAAGTGGCTCATTTAGCGCAAAATTCCCACATTTAAAGACGTTTCAGTTGCTAGTTGGCTAATCCTTTTCGAGTGACTTCTGCCTGCTTCGCAAATCGTCCAGACAGGAAACACATTCAAGCGCGTACTGGGGAGTGTAGTTCCTACCGCATTTCAGGCTCTATGTGCTTAACGTCGTTGTTTCCCTTTTGGAACTACATTTTTTTTTTTACCCCCAGTTACATATTACGTAGTTCCGTCGTCACGTCTTCGTATAAACAACTTGTTATAGAGGGGGCGCGAATTTCGCCCCTGTTACAGTCTTCCAGGCGACTTGAACGCTAGATAACGCTTTCCCCTGCAGCTAGAGATGTGACAAAACTTACCATTGTTAATTGCTGAACAGGTTAGCTTTTATTAAAATAAATATTTATTAGGTAAGTATTAAAAATAACTATTTGTTTAAGTAAACATGTTATGTTATTAAGCATCCAGGCACAACAATAATATAAAATTTAAGCCATAATCACGCTGCAGAGTAGCCAAACAACGCGTTTGACAAATATTCTACCAACCACAGAGCTGCGTCACTTTAAATGAAAATTATCTGATAATTTGATCATTTATGGCTACAATCATACATATGTTACCAAAACATTGAGGTAAATTCCAGTCGTATTGAACTTTCCTTTGCCTGTCAAACTAGATTCAGGGCTAAAGACCACAGTACTAAACCTTACTCTGTTGACGGATGCAGTGGGAAAGTGAAGCATGGCCGGGGAAGGAGAAAAGAAAGCAGTACTAGAAATGGTAAAAAGCGAAAATCGTGTGTGGTTTGATGGTGTGCGCGGTTGGATGGGTTCGTCTTTATTTTCTCCAGGTCGGATCGATTAACTAAAGAAGCAAATGACAGCGATTTGACCGCCTGTGTGCTCCTCACGTGGGTAGCTACAGTGACTAGCAGTAAATAAACTTAAACGGCGTTAATCTAACCTAAGTATACGCTAAAATCTGTCTTTTTGAAGCATTACCAGCACCGGTTGACAAACAGTAATTTGGAACATGAGGGTACTACCTACTTGTTTAATTTAGATGCGGATTTGTCTCACTCCACGGGTACCTAACAGTATCTCCACTAGGGGGCAGTAGTTAAACAGTGTTCATGTCCTATGAAGATAAACGTCATAAATATTTGGAAAGTGATGCATTTTTCTTAATTTTCCTACCTCAGATGATGTGAAATAAAGATGCCAATTAAAAATGAAATATGAAGCTTCAGGTTTAATTCAAGTGGGGGTTAAAAGTATTGCTTTAACTACCTTGGAAGGGGATAATATGATAAGAGGGGAAGTACCTCATCATCTTTGGTGAAGACAGTGTTGTTGCATGGGCATGTGTGGATGCCGGTATAACTGGATCATTGGTTTTTATTGATGATGTGAGTGCTGATAGAAGGAGCAGGATGTACTGTGAAGCGTACAGGGAGTACTCTGCTCAGATTCAGCCAAAGTGCTTTAGAACTGATAAGACGGTGCTTTCAGTGCACCGTCTTATCCGCAGACGGAAAGGAATCCAAGAGTTTCCTAAAGCAAAGACATGAAATATTCCTGAATGGTCAAATCAGAGCTCAGCCCAGCAGAGCATGGTTTTCAGTTACTGATGAAGACAAAACTGAAAGCAGAGAGAGTCACAAACAAACGGCAGCTAAAGACGGCCGCAGTGAAGGCCTGCATGCCTTCGCTGCTGTAAAAATGTGGGTTGTCGTGTAAAAATGGCTGCAATTCTTTGATGGTTTTCCATAAAGAAAGAAAAAACTTGAAAATAATAAAGTTAGTGTTTGTACACTTAAAAAAAAGACTCTTAAGAGCTAAAAAGTTCCGGCTTACTCTAAACAGCAAACTATTGTTTCTCCTGTTGAGAGTGGATATCCCTAACATGGTCAAGTCAGGCACTTTAAATATGCTCTAGCTGCTCCAGTGCAGATCTTCACTTTGTGAATGGTGGCCAATCAGATGAAGGCTGGCCTAAAAGAAGGAGGAATGGGGTAACATTGTGTGTTTTAGATGTTTGATAAAGTTTATGAGGCCTGAGTTTAAAAATAAGAACATTTACTGTGACCCAAACAAAGAGTCCAATGAGCAAAATGTGGAGCTGGAAATGTGCACAGTAGGTCCACTTTTGTTGTTAAAACACTTGAATTAAAGCTCCAAGTCCTCCAAGTCACATCTTGTTTTTTCTTTTTCTCTTAGATTTCACATCCACTGTGCTGGCGTACAGAGGCAAAAAAATCAAATAAAATCATGTCCTTTCTCAAATACTCTTGGACCCAACTGTGCATGCAATCAGTGTCTGCTTCTATTTGCATCTGTAACTCTGTATGTTTTGAATATTTTGGAAGTGCATAATGAGTGTGAGCGGCTCGCCCACTCACTAATCTCAGAGGAGGAAGCTGGTGTAATGTTTCTCTTCCATGTTGGCTGTGCGATGTTTTAAGAATGGACTTTTTTTGCGTTCTAGGTCCAGGCCGACGGGGCAGATGAGGGCTGTGTGACTTTTGTGCTGCACGACGAGGACCATACGTTAGGGAACTCCCTCAGATACATGATCATGAAGAAGTGAGCGTTTTTGTGTTGGTTTTTTCCCCCTTTGAACTCAGCATGGTCACCGTCATGTTTTCTTTTTTTCTTTTTATATTTCACATCGCTTCCCACACATGTGGCTTATTTGACATTCAAACTGAAGCTTGATGGCTGTTATCTGTAGTAAGACTCCAGCTAGAAGGGACTTTCCTCGCTTTCCAGCTCATAGACAATAATAAGATAATCATTTTATTTTATGACAGTGTTATCAAAAGGAAGCATGTGATTTCTCCCTCTTCCCTGTTTTTGGGGCTCTCTTGTCATCCTGCCAGGAGAGGGTCTGCTAATCTAAAAAAATGTAGTCATTACCAGTCTTTTTTTTTTTTTTAAGCAGAACTCTGAGAATGCTTGCAAACCTCAGCTTCATTTTCCCACTTTTCTCTTTTGCCAGCGCGGATGTGGAGTTTTGCGGCTACACCATCACCCACCCGTCAGAGAGCAAGATCAACTTTCGCATTCAGACACGAGGTGAGAGACGTCTCTGTTAATACACACGGCTCCGTATGGCTGTGTTTATTGGGAATAAAGGTTTTCAGGCAGCGTTGCAAGGTAAAAAAGCTGATCACGATATACTGCAAATAATAACACACGCACCCTAATTTTGAGAGCAATAACCATTTGCAGCGTTGCCAAAAAAAAAAAATCTGTCATCTGCTTTCACAAAAGATAGGAGCAGCCCTGTCACATGAAAGGACTCGGCGAGACTGAGAAAACAGCTTGTTTTTGTTGTTGAACCAAGTTTCTGGTTGCCTGGAGGTTTCTTTTTTTTCTTCACGGCTTCAATACAGCTAGACCCGATTACCTTCGAGGCACAAGGAGAAATAAAAAAAATACTCCCCCTCTTTTTCACTGCGCTTTCGGGCATCAGATCGCCCTTTGAAATGATCTGTATTTATTTTGGTTGTTAAATTTCTCCACCAAGACCGCAATCACAACGCTGGATTGAGGTCATCCATGTCAGTTGAGGGGGCCAGGAGGGCCGCAGCATTCTTTTCGTTTGTTTTTTAATGCCACATCTTTTTTTGGTTAATCACTTAGATTATCAAAACACAATAGTCAAGCGCAGCGACATAAAGAATTGACAGCTTGGTTTCAACAGCAGCCAACAAAAGCATATTCAGTTAACGATCAATGACACAACCCTGAATTGTTTCCTTTTTTTTGTGCACTTGCACAGTCGCTCATGACGAACATTCATTTCCTATATCCCGCTTTTGTGTCGCTGTATATTTAGTTTAGCATAAGAAAAAGGGAAATATTCTTTTAACCAGGCCTCAGTTCAGTTTTTCCTTTGACTTTTTCAATCGGGCGTTCTATTCATGTTTTAATGTGATTTTATGTAAAGCTGTCCACGTATTAGTTCCCACTTTTACTATTTCTATTCCAGATTTTGGCACACGTATACAGGGGGGGGAGTAATTATTAGGTCTCCAGCTGAATATACAAACTTTTTAACAAACAAATAAACTGTCTCTAATTTTATGGCAGCTTTATTTAAATGGAAAGAGACAGAATATCAACCAAACATCCAGAAAAGAATGCATTACATGAAAGTTGTGGGTTGATTTGCTGGTGTTCTGGCTGAGGGAAGGAGGTTCTAGGCCAGAATTTTATGGTACATAGCTTCGCCCACTGGCCACTCATTGCAGTGAAGTCGTCCTGTACCATCCATCCATCAATCTTCATCCGCTGTATCCGAGGCCGGGTCGCGGGGGCAGCAGCCTAAGCAAAGAGGCCCAGACCTCCCTCTCCCCAGCCACCTCCTCCAGCTTATCCGGGGGAACACCAAGGCGTTCCCAGGCCAGCCGAGAGATATAATCTCTCCAGCGTGTCCTGGGTCTGCCCCGGGGCCTCCTCCCGGTGGGACATGCCTGGAACACCTCACCCAGGAGGTGCCCAGGGGGCATCCTTGTCAGATGCCCGAACCACCTCAGCTGGCTCCTTTCGATGTGGAGCAGCAGCGGCTCTACTCTGAGCCCCTCCCGGATGGCCGAACTTCTCTCCCTATCTCTAAGGGAGAGGCCAGCCACCCTTCGGAGGAAGCTCATTTCTGCCGCTTGTATCCGCGATCTCGTTCTTTCGGTCACTACCCACAGCTCGTGGCCATAGGTGAGGGTAGGGACGTAGATCGACCGGTAAATTGAGAGCTTCGCTTTTACACTCATCTCCCTCTTCACCACGACGGACCGGTGCAGCGTCCGCATTACTGCAGCTGCAGCCCCAATCCGTCTGTCGATCTCCGGCTGTGTCGTCCTGTACCTTTACCAGAAAAACAGCCCCAAATCATAGTTTTTCCACCTCCATGCTTGACTGTGCGGATGGTGTTCTTTGGGTCAAACTCAGCATTTCTCTTCTTTTAAAACACATCAGGTAGAGTTGGTGAAGCCAGAGAGTTAGATGTTTGTTTCATCTGAACGCAGGCGTTTCTCCCAAACCTTCTCTGAATCATTTAAATGTTCACTGGCAAACTTAAGACAGGCCTTCTTGAGCAGGGAGAGCTTGTGGGTGCTGCAAGATTTCAATCCGTGACTACATAGTGTGTTACCAGTGGTGTACTTGGGGTTTGTGATCCCAGCTGCCATAAGGTCATTGAGAAGCTTTAGTTTGGGGCTTATCCACCGTCTTTTTTTCCCTCACCCATGAGGTAAGATCTTGCACGGAGATTCAAACTGAGGGCGATTGATGGTCATTTTATATTCTCCATTTGTGAATAACTGCACCTTCTCACCAAGCTTGTTCTTGAGGAGGTTGCAATGGAAAAAATTGAAAATATATGTGTTTTATACATGTATTAAGATCAAGACGTCTGTAATTGATTGCAGCCAGAATTATGGCTGGGTTATACCGAGTCAAATTAGGACTGCAGCTAATGATTATTTTAGTAGCCGAGTATTCCTTTGATTAATCCATTTATTAATCAAAGGAATCAGATAAAAATAAATAAACATTTTTAAATGTTTTCTTTTGTATCTTTGAAGTCACATCCTACACATGTGGCTTATTTGACGTACAAAGGGTATGAGTGAAGCTTGACGGCTGTTATCTGTAGTAAGACTCTAACTGGAAGGGACTTTCCTCGCTTTCCAGCTCATAGATAATAATATGATAAACATTTTATTTTATGACAGTGTCATCAAAAGGAAGCATGTGATTTGTCTCTCTTTAAAACACAGGTGTTTTAATGGTAAATGGCCTGTATTTGTATAGCGCTTTACTAGTCCCTAAGGACCCCAAAGCACTTTACACATCCATTCACACACACATTCACACAGTGGTGATGGCAAGCTACATTGTAGCCACAGCCACCCTGGGGCGCACTGACAGAGGCGAGGCTGCCGAACACTGGCGCCACCGGGCCCTCTGACCACCACCAGTAGGCAACGGGTGAAGTGTCTTGCCCAAGGACACAACGACTGAGACTGTCCGAGCCGGGGCTTGAACCGGCAACCTTCCGATTACAAGGCGAACTCCCAACTCTTGAGCCACGAACTGCTCATTGCTTTTAGTAGTTTAAGTACATGCTATATCTGTCAAAAATTACACACTGGCTCTCGTAGATTAGCAGGAAGAGTTCTGACAGTATTGTATCACCTGGATGAGCTAGATTTAGTTTGTGTGTGTGTGTCTGCATGTTTAAGTGTGCTGGTGAACAAGTGAGTACGTGTGACTGGAATGAGGACACGCGAGCATGTCAGCAGTCTCTGTGACAGCGTTTTAGGGCTTCAACAATTCATCGAGTAACTAGATTCTAAAAAAAAAAAATCCTGTTTTGTTTACTTCAATGCTTCGTTTAATGTGCAATTCTGTAACGATCACATGTCACAGTGTAAACACGAGCGTTTCACCGACTAAAAACAGATGAGCAGTGATAAGAGCGCACATATCAATAAAAACTGTTGCACAAAGTTGTCCCTGTTTATTGTGGCGCCGCAGAAGAACACGGTGAAGAACGAAGAGGCAGAGCTGTTACCTCAGGCGAAGTGAAAGTTGGCTCCTTTTAACGTATAAAACAGAAACGTTTGTTTCCGTGAAGAAAAGGGAACTTTGTAGCTGCTCCCATCCATGTTTTAAACATCAAACATCTACATTAAAGCCACAGAACTTACATTAAAATATGCAGATGAACTGTTAACTTGGTCTGATATGATGTTTAAATCGGGCAGGTTGCTGAAGGCAAGTATAATATACTTTTAGATTAATCTAATTCTACAAAATAATGTTACTAAAGCCCTGAAATAAATATGGTGTAGACTTTAGACTCAATCCTGCTTGTTGCAGGTATTGCTGCCATATAAAATAGGATCGCTGTTGTGTTATCAATCTGTTTGTTGAAAAACTGCTATTTTCTTCACACAGGTGCTCCTATCTCCTACGTTTCTATTTAAGGTCTTTTTTTAATCATAGATGTGGGCGAAACACTCAGAACACCCTAGATCAAAGACTTATTACACAAATCCATTTATAACTTGGCTGTAATGTGTGTCTTCAGTATCTTCATTAAAATGAAACTACGATAAAATTAGAGACTGTTTATTTCTTTGGAAGTGAACAAACGTAATAATCTCAGCAGGTCATCAAATGATTATTTTCTCAACTGTGTGCAACTCTGAAACAAGCCTTTTTTCTTTTTTTTTTAGCTCTTCTTCCTTTAAGGCACACCTACCTTTAGCTTTCTTCTGATTGGCCGGCCATTGCAAACAAAATAATTAAACGAGGAGAGTTTTTTAAGCTCATAGCAAGAGCTGTGCACCTGAGAAAACCTGTCAAAGACTCAAGAGCACAAAACAACTTTTGGCTTACAGCGATTGCTGGTACATACACGGACCTCATTATTTACAACAGGAGTATCCACCACTGTAAAAGTATATATAACAGAAAATAAGGAACAGCACAGTCAGTCCCCCATATGGTAAATATCCTACAAGGATCAGGTCATGTGACTGTGGGGGAAATGTCCAGGATTCCTTGGTTTTCTTTGTCCCTCGAGTAGTTCTCGCAAAGCTTCGAGGCGTGTTTGGGCTCGTTATTTCTGCAGCAGAATGAATCTTTCCCCATCGAGATGCCGACCAGAGCGCGTAGCGTGCCTACAAGCCATCATCGGTGAGGGTGCAGTCAGTTCGTTGGCAGAGTTTCTCTGTAGCGCTCACAATGCATCGCTTGCAGGTGTGGCGTTTGTTTCGACACTTGAAATATCAAATTGGGCAAGACAAAACGATCCCACGTTGCAAATGTGGTTGATGCGTGCTTCTCATCTCTTAACAGCGCTGGTGACCCTTGTCAATAATAAATTTGTGTAGAGCGTCCGCTTTTGTGCTCATCATGGGCGCACGATGACTCACAGCGCTAAATGAAACCCAGAGACGAGTGGCTAACAGAGTGCCTACATCTTCTGCGGTTGCTTTTGTTCTGTTTGTGCTGTCGGTGGTGGTTTTCGTCAGAAGTATCTGCTATCTGCTTCAGGGGGACTTCCAGCTGCAGAGCCGCTGCGGAGAGGCCTGAACGAGCTCAGCGATGTTTGTCAACATGTTCTCAACACATTTCAGGTAAGCATGTGTGACTGTTCTGTACACAACATGTGTCTTACATAGAAAAATGACCCGGGGTGCGTTCCAGAAAACAAGTTTGATAAACTCTGAGAATCACCTTGAACTCTTTACTCTCAGACAGGAAAGTCTGAGTTTGTGGTTTCAGCACAGCTGGTCAGAATTGGTTTAATCAGCTCTAATTTAAGCGTGTGCGTGGGGAATGGGGGGGAAAGCCATCATCAGAGGAGGGCATATAACTTGTTTTCCCTATTGTGATGGCGCAAGTATAAATGCACGGTCCCTTTGGACCACAGCGATTATCTCGTAAAACACAAATGGAGATGTCATTCGACATGATCCAGTCAATCATCATTTACGCATCCTAAATTTCCCTTAATTGATGACAGAGCTGGAATCTTGCAGAAATCCCAGCCTACGGTCATGTCTGCATGTTATCCCCTGATTAACTAAATCAGCCACAGTGCCATGAGAGCAATCTCCTCGCTAACTTTATTAGTCTAGTTTCATTATAAACAGGCATGCACCTGCCTATACTCATATGATTTCTGAAAATAGAACTTCTATCGACTTGTGATTCGAGCACATAAATGACTGAGGAATAAGTGCTTGAGGCCTCGTGTCATGAGCAGTAAATTCCACAGTTATGGAATCATTTCTTTTTTTCCATTTTAATGAGAGAGGAGGCTTCATGTCCAGCTCGGTCTGGGTGGAGCTGCTCCTGCTACTATACACTGAAGCTGTCGCTGAATGTGCCTGCCAGTGATTGGTCAGAACACAGAGACCTAAATTATCCTCCTAGGACCTGGTGTCCACATATGTGGGCATCACATTTTGGGTTATTTAGACCAAAATACTCAATTTTGCTCAACAAGGGCCTGATATCCACTTATGAGGACATTATACTGCTACTGTTCTATCGAAATTTTAAACGAATATCCTCATATATCTCATTTTTTTAGAAACAAAAATCAGGTAAAAAAAAAAAATCTGGCAATTCTTTGTTTTTACATTCATCTGGCCCCAATCAGCCCAAATATCAAAGAGAAATCAAAAATGCATGCCGTGGAAGAGTTCGGGTCTTAGGAGGTTAAACCATTAAAGGTAATTAGAGTGGACAGTACTGGACTGATAGGGCAGCGGTGCAGTGATTAGCGCTGTCCCCTCACAGCAGCGAGGTCCTGGATCTGACCCCGCTGATAGTGAAGCAGCTTTTCTTTGTGGAGTTTGCATGGGTTCCTCCAGAGTCCAAAAACATGCATATTAGGCCACTTAGGGATTCTAAATTTGTCACTGTCAATGTCACTGTAAATTGTTCTTTATGTCTTCGTATTGGCTCTATAATAGCCTGCTAACCTGCCAGAGTCTACCCTACATTTCAGGGTATAGCTGGGATAGGCTCCACTCCCTCCACAACCCTGCATTGGACAAAAGGTTGTGAAAATTGATGGATGGAAGCTGGTTATTGGTTGTTGAGCTGTGGAAGTTTCAGCTTGACCCTTTTGGCTACCTGTTGAAACAAATGCAGCAACACTGTCAACTTCATGCATGCTGAACACCAACTTGTCTGGTTTCCATGAGACTGGACAAGTTGAAGTTCTGAAAACTTGGTTGTTTTTTTTTCTTTCCATTTGTTTTCATATGTTCTTTGTTCCTCCACACAACATAAAAGATTTACTAACACCCACGCAAATTGGTTTTGGCATTAAAAAATGCACTGTGGTATTTACAAAGAGAGCACAGAGGTGGGACCTCAAAGACTTTTATGAATGATCTCTGGGAGTTCCTTTATCACAGTGCAAAATATAGAGAGGAGAATATTCAAACCAAGCGTTAGCAGCTGCCAACAATTTCTTCCTACCGCAGGGTCTCTTCCCATCACAGGAGTCCTGCGGAGAAGCTGACCTGGTGCTCTCATTTCTAAACTGGGGAAAGCAACAAGAAACCAACCTGAATTTCCATGCACGTAACAGGACAGAGAAAGAAACCCTGGGCGTTCTAGCAAACAGTAATTTTAAGTGAAAGGACAGTCAGCTGACTTTAATTAAATGTGACACTCCCACATGCTGCCTGAAATCCACCTCTGACTTGGACGTTCTTTAAATTTGTTCCAGGCAAGAGTTAATGAGTTCAAAGAAAGACTGGAGCAACCCATGGAATGAACGGCGTTTGGCACGAGGGACAGCGAGGGAGTCAGAGACACCAGTTCTGCATCCACACCATGAAAATGAGTTACCTGGACATTTCTACTTTTTTTTTTGTATTATTTAAATATACATACTAGGGAGCAGGAGGAATGGCAAGTTCTCCAATTCCTGAACACAGTCTGTATCGGTTTCAAACATCTGTGCAGCTTTTGTATTTGTAGTATTTTCAAATTGATTAATGATGATAAATGTGAATATGTTTTGTGTTTATCATTCCCTGAATGCTGGAATGATGAGTGAAACAAATATAAAACATTAAACTCTTAAAGACTTTGAGTTTTCCTTTTTTAAGCCATGGATTTCACATTATTATTATTATTTTTTCCTTCATAGGGAGACGGTTTTCACGGATGTCCAGATCTAAATGTTGTTTTTCCCTAGATTGCTCTCATCTGTCCTTTGAAGCTGTGTTTGACGCATGTCCTTATTAGAAGAAGAATGTGGTGTGAAGGACTGCGCCCAGTGCCAAGAATACAGAGGGAAAATATGAGGGGAGTGAAGTGTGAATAACAAGGTTAAAGTTATTTGAGGTTAATCGCATCTCTTCATCAGTCACATGTTCAAGCAAGGCGCGCTCTTCGAGTATGGAAAAGAGTTTGAGGAAAAACAACAACCAGCTGAGAAACAAAGTGTGGAGTAACCCTGTTTCAGGACTGCAGGCATCGTGAGAATGAATTACAATTGTTAGATAATTGCTGTAAATGTCAAAATTTGTCACAAATTTGCCAACATAACCAAAGTACCACAAGTCACCAGAAAAGCATTTGTGAATTTTTGCTAATAAAATCAACTTATGAGAATGTTTTGTGCCATCTTTCTAGAAGTTGCATGACTGCATGAGCCACATTAAGTACCATTGATGTGACCACCAGAGACCACAGTGTCACTGACATTCAGGGGTTTTGAGTATTAATGGGCCAAATCATCACTGGAAAACAAAGTGAGCAGGATCTGAATGAAACTTTTTCCATCTTCAAAGCAGCAATCAAAGTATTTACCAAAGAGTGACAAGGATACCACTGATTGACAGATGAGCAGTTGGTAAGCATGTTAGACCAACGATATCAAACTTATTATACACTGTATGCGTCATACAGCTCAGTTAGAGCTTAAGTGGGACGAGCAAATATAACTTAAAGTTTACGTGCATCTTAAATCCCTGAGATATATAAATATTTAAAAAAGTATTGTAACAGTTGGTCTCAGTTTTTCCTACATGAACAAGAAATGCGGCTGTAATAAAAAAAGAAATAAATGTACAAAATTATAGAAAACTTTAAGTTTTGTACATTTAAAGAGAATGAACCACTGTAAGAAAACAAAACAGAAACGGTGAAAAAGCTTTTCTTTTAATTGTTTACCAATTAATTACTTTAGTGCAGTATGACTGGCAATGAGGGTGGTCTTTCTAAAGTAGGAAAAGGTGAAAAATAAATGAAAATACAATTTAAAGTTGAAACTTTATAGCGTCCTTGACATTTTCCAAAGTTGTTTGGTGGCCCAGCGGCTTTGCTAGGCCGATTCTGGTCCCCAGCCTTATCTTTGGCAACCCTAATTTAAAGGGTTACTTTGGCAGGTAAAACAAGTGAATTTTGTGTGTGGACTTTTCTTTAAAGCTCAAAATTAAGTTGAATCATCCTAGATCAGATGCACCAAAAAAATTTATTTCAGTCTCACCTGCTCACAAAATATTGTTAAAGCAGTATTGTGATTCGTCCATGTGATCTTGAGCAAACTGCGTACGTTCTTCTGGAGAGCAGCGCTCTGTCCTTGAAGCCGTTCCATGCACACGATTGCCGTTCGCCGTTCTCCTGATGGTGGAGTCATCAACACAAACATTAGCCAAGAAAGAGAGAGAGAGGCCTGCGACTGTTCCTTTGTGACCTTGATGACTGTAACATGGTTTGCTGTGAGAATGATCTTTGATTGTCAACCTCTCCTTCATAGTTGAACACCATCTGTCTGACTGATTGGACTTGTGGAGTCCGAATTCTTCTGGGATGGTTTTGTAACCTCTTCCAGCTGCATGAGCATCAACACCAACTACGATCCACTCCCTCAAATGTGTTTTGTAAAGATCAGCCTTTGATAGATCCCTGTTGTTCCAGTCATGTTGTTGTTGTTGTTCACTTAAAAACATCAAAAACCCACCATCCACGCCCGATTTTCATTCAATGGATTGATAACATGTGTCTCCTAATTTTACCTTTAAATTATCCACTAAATCAAGAAATTCTGAAACTTTTGCCCCATCCCATATAGGTGTAATTTTGATTTTTTTCCCCTGAATTTCATGAAAATCTTTTAATCTTCAAGGTCATTTTTATGCAGAAATGTAGAAAGACAAGTGCTCAATAACCACTGTAACGTGGGATGACTAATAGAGAAATAATGCATTGATACCACTGCTGTGGTTTTCAAAATGATTTAATTCGAAATCCCAGTTTAATGTGCCAGTCATGCACAAATGCAAAATACACGAAACTCATATAATGACAGAGAACCACATGAAACATGGTCACAAACTTTAAATACTGTTTACTTGGACATGTGGTTGTTGACAGCAGCACTGGGACACTGAAGCATTGCTAAGAATATATAATTCTCTTAAACAATAATTTTGAGTGTTGATGTGGTTTTGTCAGCGTCACGAAGTTTAGAATTGAATAGAAGCAGGATGAAGTTCCAGCCCATACCACGTTTATGTAAAACATATTGGAACTCTCCAAAGTGTCTGGCGTAGGAGCTCAGAAAGTCCTATAAAGTGAATATTATTTTTCTAATCTTTAAATATTTGCCTTGAAGTCCTTGTAAACGTGCCAATAGAGGATTTTATGCTTAAATTCTTTAATTCAGTTGTTCCAGGAATCCAGTGCAGCGCCGTCTCCGTTTGACCTCAGGACTCAGCTATGTTGTTTTGTGACAACAGCCAGTTTTGTGAGATTAAAGAGATCTGTAATGTGAACAGTTGTTAAAGATCTTTTTCTCACATTCGGTCTACAGTAAATCACCACAAGACCCGCTTCTTGGAATCAGCTTCTCTATTTGTCAGCAGTAAAGTCAAGACGTTTCACAAGTTGCCATTTTATGATCTGTGATATCAAATGCAAACCAAATGCAGCTTCTTCTAAGAAAAAGAAAGCATTATGTTTATAAAATCACATTTAAGCTTCTACAAGCTGTTATTGACAGAGAAGACGGGTTGTTTTGTTCACCGTTTTCTACTTTATGTAACATGTTGTAATGTGTCAATTTTTGATGGCATCTCTACTGACCTGTAATGACTCAAACAAAAACCCTCAAACAACACAAGTGCTATAAAATGATATTTATTACTGCATACTAATATAAATGTGATTTCAGACATAAGGGGATATAAACATTTAACTTGATCGTCCAGGTCAAATTACCGACGTGTCTCAGCTTGTTGGTCCCACTTACAAAGGAAACTTACAAAGTTGTACAATCACTTAGACACAGCTAAAAGCAGGCTCAAAATGGCAAGAAATAGATTTTAATGAGTCACATACTGCATGATCAGCTGACTTGATTGATGTTGTGTCCAGGCGTTAAAATGATAAACATATTTCAGTGTGCTCTATTTCAGTCTTCCAAATGATGGCAAACACGTTGTCTGGATTCTCAGAATACGCACATTTCACGATTACTGAGAACAGTGAAAGCGTTTCTAACCACATCTTAGAAACACTGTACTGAAATTAGCACGCTACATAAAATGGGTTCATCCTGGGCTTGTCTTTATCACTGGACTGAGTGTTATTAATATTGGCACTGTCCCATTTTCTTAAAATGAACTGTAACATGCAATTTTTTCTCCCCAAGTGACAATGTTGTGAATACAGAATAAATGTGTTCCTTCTGATGGGGAGTTTTTATATTAGATTTATATGTGATTATTAAGTGCTTGTATTCACTTTACTTTCAGCTACCTTTATCCTTCTCATTGTGAGATGACGTTAGATTAGATTAGATTTTTCTTCAAAAAGCGTTTTGTTTGTTTCTGTTGGCTGGCATATAAAACAGAGACACAGCCACGGGGTAATTAACATGTAATGCACTTGCACATACACAAATGCTGGCAATGACATTGGTCAGTTACACAGGTGACTTTGCAGGCTCTACAAAGACTCACCACAGAAGTCTAGACAGACAAATTCATGCAGCACGGCCCCTCCCCCCACTAGCAGCTGAACGCATCAACAGACTTGGCAAAGCATCTTAACTTAACTTATATCCTGTCTTTCTGAGGAAGTTTGAGAGGTCAGTAAAACTCCTGTTTCAAACACATTAAGTATTACTTAGTTAACACAAACATTAATCTGACTGGCATAAATGTTAGCATTAGCCATTTAACTGTTAGCAGCTAACCCACGTTAGTTGTCTGTTATCATTAAGCTAGCAGCTATGGCTAATAATGAAATATTAACGGTAATTTTGGAGCTAGGCAGCAGGTTTTATCAGTCCTGCCTGTCTGTAAAGTTAATGGACTGTTAATTTAACATGAAGGCACAGTTGTTTGTGTAAAAAAACTGTTTCATTTCTCACTGGCAGCCTACCTCTTCAACTCTGTTCAGCAACAAAAAAGTGGGACTAAGTCAACAGAAGCACAGAAAATGAACAGGGCTGTGGTTCAATCCTTTGCATGAACCAGCATTGTTCTAATATTTTAAAAGAAGTATGCCTATTTTGTCATTTTTTCATCTGCGGTGTTAGAAATAGCATCAGGTATTGAGTATTTTCCTGAGTGTCGGAATTCTAGTATCGCGAAAACCCTACTCAGGACATTACAGCCCAGCCCTGCTTCGACTGTCTGACCCAGGGAGACTAATTTACTGTTTAAAAAATAGATAATAATGATAATAAGAAGAATATGTGTGCTCCTGGTCACACTCCTCGTTCAAAGCTGCAAGCTCTTCCACTGCAATTTCCCGTTTGGTCTCTGGGTCTGAGCACCCAGCTGTCATTCCTAGTAACGATCCTCAACATAAAAGCTGAGTCTGTTTGAAACAAAAGTCGATGGTTGCTCTCTGCACAAGTTACAGGTCCATGATGCCTCATTTAAGTCATGTTTGACCTCAGCTTTTTATGGGCTGTGTTGTGGAACTTTTTAACCTTCCCTTGTTATGTGAGTTTTAAAATCATTCACTTACATACAGCTTATCCAGCAAATTTCTTTTTCCTTCCAAAAAGCTTTTACATGGCTCAGAAATGTATTACCTAAACAGCTCTCACAAAGCATTTTCAGACTAATTTCCAGCCACAGAAACATTCCTGCTCTCTGATAGAGGTGAAATATTTGGCAATAATAACATGTGGACACCTCACGTCTTTAGGCAACACAAGCTCTTCGTGTGCTTTGTGTTGTTTTCTTAGAAAAATAGAAGCTACATTGTAAAATTACTAAGGGTCACAGTTTCCCTCTAGCTTTCCCCGTGAGGTAATAAAGCTTCAACAGGTAGTGTTTTTCAGTGCTTATTCATAGCTACACAAAGTACTAAGGCTAAATATGATGGTAAGTTTGCACTCTATATGTAAATAATACTGTACATACATTTACATAGTGGTTTGAATAAACATTCTGTATAAATGCATTTTTAGTGTCACCGAGTTGTCCTCTAGAGAGGCCTCAGCGTAGGAATATGAACGTGTTTATGTAGCATCGGTTTCATCAAAGCTTTTGCATTTACTATTACAGCCTGAGGAGGCACACTTCCATTATTTCATCAGCATTTTGGGGTTGATCTTTGAGTCTTTCAGTCTGTGGCGAGTCCTGTAGAAGTGACTCCAGGTTCCCCTTCTGACTCTGATCTGAAGGCCAGTTTGTCGGCACTGAGACTGCTGTTTGTCCCTGATGGGAGCACTGGTGTGTACAGGAGGAGGTGTACAATTAGTGTGTCTGTGTGTTTGCATTTATGAAGAGCTTGTGTATTTCTGACTGGAACGGGAGCTGGAGCGGTCTAGTCCGTTACCGTGGCATGAGCCCTTCCAGCTTCCTCGGTCATCCATATGAGATGTTCTGTAACACCAGCAACACAGGCAAGACTACGAAACAGCAAAAAAAAATATAAGGTTTAGACTTTTGACAAATAGGTTTTCTTGTAAAACCACATTTGTAATTTTATTGCATACCTGGAAACAGTTTTTAAACTTTTGGCTGACAAAGTAGAGGGCAATCGGGTTAATGCAGGAGTTTATGGAGGCCATGTTGATTCCAATGTAATCCATCACTAACAGGAAACTGACAGATAAAAAAGCCAAGGTTTACATGCAAGACTACAGGAAGGTTCAGAATGGAGAACAATGGCACTGGCTATCTACGTGCCTACCTGAGTAGCTCACAGCGGTCGGGGTCATCCTCCTCATAGACTGTTTTCTTCAGAATACGGCTGAGATGAAGGGGCAGCCAGCAGAAAGCAAAAATCAACACCAAGCAGAACACTGTCTTTGCTACTTCCCTCCTCTGCAGCACACACACACACAAAGAAATCAGAGGAACAGTAAGGTGACCATACCCAGCTCTTGATCTAATCACAATTCACAGGTTACTGTAATGTGTGGTGTACAGAAAGAAAGTTTTTGCTGTCATTGGTTAGCTGTATTTCACAAACTAATATAAAGATCCACTGTGCCAGTGAATTTAGTCATTAGTTTGAGTGACTAGTACTCTCTGAGAAGAAGTGATTCTTGTAAATTATAGCAGACATCGCCATTGCATAAGCTAATCAGTGTAATGGTTCCCAGCATGGCTGTCATCTGCATCTCTACCTGCTTCATGTGGTCATTGAGTGCGATGCGCATGCCTTTTTTGCGGCTGAGCATCTCACAGGACATGAGAGTGTAGAAGATTCCCGTGCAGACCAGAGGGAAACAGAAATAGAAGCCAAACAGCCACCAGTCCTTCGCTTCCTTGTAGAACTGGGAAAAAAACAAAACAAGGGTACTGGAAAAAATACATATCTATTTTTCAAGATAATGTCATGTTAAACCTGTAAGAGGCAGGTACAGTGCAACTTTGGTCTAAGTACATAAATACATTTGTATCTCATTTGATCCACAAGTTTCCCAGAACTCTGCGTCATCAACATAATCACTGTTTTCCTGGCCTGTTGTACGTCTTTGGTGGATTAGCTGCGTCTTTGCTAATCTTTGCTTATATGGATAATGTTGATATTGTTGCTGATATTTCAGCTTGAATATTTACTTTGTTAAACCAACAGAAAATTGTGTGTATTATATTTTACAGTACTGTGCAAAAGTCTTGAGCCACCCCTCTTTTTTTTTTTTTTATATTTTCCTAGGAAAAGTGGAAATAGGTGAAAACATACATGGAAATACAGCATACAAGGAAAAATACGAGTTTGTAAAATTGCAACAACCTTGAAAGCCAAAACATGACAGAGCCTCCACGGTGTTTTACAGATGCTGCAGACACTGAACTTTTACATACATGCTGATGATGACTTTCTTATTTCTTAAGGACATAATTTTCAGATACGATTCCTCTGACATAGATAATTGGATACATCTTTTTTTTTAGGCCTGCCACTTCTTTTGCACCAAAACATGTTTTTGGGAAACACCTTGATGGTGCAGAATATTATTTTAATGCAAACATTATTTGGCTTCAAAAACTTTGCTGTGTTTTTCTGTTTTTTTCTTTTTTAATTCAGCTCAAGAAATGAGAACAAATAATGTGGTTTTTATGACAGGCTGCATTTAAAAAAGTGCCTAACGATACAATTTAAACAGTTTTTTTGCCAAGTTGACTGTTATGTGTAGACAACATTTACTCATCCCTCATAGATCAATGTTAAGCAGTTTAACAAATGAAAAAACAAAGGGAAAAAAAGATCCTCTAAAAATGTTTAGGCACAAGGACCGGACTAAAAATGTGTGATGATGCAGGCGATGTCCAAACTAAATAAAATCTTTGAAAGACCTTCAGAAAGCCTGGAGGACTTAAAAAAAAAAAAACAGAAACTCTGGTTTCCTGGAGATTGTAAAGAAATGAGGAGTGGCTTATGACTAATAAACAGTACCTTGATTCATAGCAATAATCAGCTTAAATCTGACTATTGATCAAAGCTGACATTGTAGGTTTATAAGATAATTCAAATCCTGTCACCGATGACGACACATTAAAAGCCAGCTTCCTGCTTTGTTTCCACTGAACTCTGTGGTTCCTTCCTTCAGATTTAAAAGAATCAAAATATCTTTGTGATTTTGATCCTGCTGCGTGGCTTTATCAATGAACTGTGAAAAAGTAATTTGACATGTTTTGCCTGCAGTGTGTTGTATTGCATTTCTTTGCTGTCACTAATAACTTACTGGCAGAGTGATAAAAGGAGCCTGATTAAAGAAACACTCTAATTGTATCATTGCTGTCCAGGCGCTTTACTTTGAAGAGAACCATTCTGTTGACATTTGCACTCGAAAGTAACATCAGGTGCAAGCTGAATAGAATCCAAGGGGTTTATTTCCCCTCAGCCCAATCCTAACAGATCCAAATCAACATGCTGGATAACTTTGACCATGTGTTTGTGGGAAAGTTTAATAATCCCTATCAAACATTTTGAATTGATACATAACTCCTCTCTGCCAAACTGAAGTTGTTTATATCATATATCTCAGAAAGCTGTAAGTATCCAGCTGTTTGGAGTTTTTCCATGTTGCTGGTTTTCATATTTTCTCAGCTAAGGCGGAGGTTCAGACGGCAGACAAATTAAAGGAAAAATCTGAACCTTTGACCCGGCAGCATCAAACATTTTAGTCCTGATGGGAGAGGTCACTTCCTCTCTGATCAGCTGCAGCAGTTTCACCTATCTGCAGAGGGGTCGTCGTGTGATTTGATGAGTTTAAAATTATGTGAATCACCAATGACGAGGCACACTGAAACTGTTCTAGAAGCACATGGTGGCCCATCGCCTAACTTAGATATTGTGTGTTGTTCTTCTTCTTTAAACTGCCACCCTGTCTGTAATTGTTGGCAGGATTATTCAAAGACTAACAAACTCGATTTTATGAAATTCGGTGCAAAAGGACAAAGGACATGGCGGAAAGAAGAAGCTATCTTAGTTTAGCGCAGATCCCGATCGCTTTCTTTAAAAAATTACAAAACAGGACAGTGGATTTTTTTCCACTTTTGGTGTAGACCACTGATGTAAGTGGGAATAATG
This sequence comes from Simochromis diagramma, assembly GCF_900408965.1. Lineage (NCBI taxonomy): Eukaryota > Metazoa > Chordata > Actinopteri > Cichliformes > Cichlidae > Simochromis > Simochromis diagramma. Next base: position 3,587,372 of record NW_024387477.1, read on the forward strand.
TGCAGCTGCAAGTTAATGTAGCCCACGGGAGGCTTTAATAAGCAAACAGGAGTTCTGTGAGGTACATCCACAACGTTTCAAGAAGGTACCTACATCATTTTAAGCTCTTTCTGCTATAAATTAGGTTCAGCCTGGAATCTAACTCTTACCACATTCTTGCCAACAAACATTACACACGACTTCCCTGGGCAAACTGATGTTCTGTGATCAACACATGGAGCTGTGCTGATGCATTTCTTCGATTTACAACAGTTTAGTTTTTCCGTACTGAAGGCAAAATGCCTGAGACATGTTGTTGTTTCTACACTTCGTATTTCTCAGGCTGTTTATCATCTGTTTTGCGAACTGATGGTATAAATTATAATGTTATGACACCCTTAGTTTAGCATATCTCAAATTTATTCTATTTATAGCAAAACACTAATCACCTTTAATTTAATTCAGTTTTATTTATATAGCACCAAATCGCAACAATAGTTGTCTCAAGGCTCCTTATATTGTAAGATAAAGATCCTACAATAATACAGAGAAAACTATCCAACAATCACATGACCTCCTATGAGCAAAGCACTTGGTGACAGTGGGGTGAAAAAACTCCCGTTAACAGGAAGAAACCTCCAGCAGAACCAGGCTCAGGGAGCCATCTGCAGTTACTGGCTGGGGGTGAGGGGAGGAAGAGCTTGTATGTTATTTATTGTGTTAAGTGTCCTGCATTTTAATGAGAATGTCATCATTGCCAGTTGTTAGCCCAGTGTTTAAGTGATTTTTAGAGAATGCTATCAAGCTAACAGCCCAAATTAACATGGTGGACAACGTGATCATGTTGGAGAAATAAGAGTATAGGCCAAAATGTAGTTCTGTATTTACTGTAGAAGAGTTTAACAATATCTTGTTAATTTCTGTGCACAGTGATGGAAATTGGGAAACCGAAGGTAGCAAAGGACACCTTTTTGCAACAACTAACATCTTATGACCTAAATACATTTATATAAAAAGTACTTGTGCAGTTTTTCCCAGAGGTGGGACCAAGTCATTGTTTTGCAAGTCTCAAGTAAGTCTCAAGTCTTTATCCTCAAGTCTCAAGTCAAGTCTCAAGTAATGTCAGGCAAGTCAGAGTCGAGTCTCAAGTCACTGGTGTAAAAGTCCGAGTAAAGTCACAAGTCTGAAATTTTGAATTTCAAGTCCTTTCGAGTCTTTAAAAAAAAAAACGAAAAAAAGCATGTTGCAGTTATATGCTAAATGTAAATATTAGACCATGTAATTTTTAAATCTGTGTTTTTCTCAACACATGACAAAATAGTGAACTTAGAAAATATACACAAATTGTGAAATTGCACCTCTTTAAAATGCAGCTCAATTAAACCTAGCTCCAAGAATAATTTTCACCGACAGTTCTGAGATAAGCTGCATGTTATTCTTGGATGCGGTTGTAGGACCGGTTTTAAAATCGCATGACAAAAACATCATACACATTAAAAAAAAACTGCATCACCAACGTAGCCTGGAAAACATTTGCTAGTTAGATGAAGTCAGCCATCTCATCGTAGCATATTTATATGCATATTTATAATTATACGGTTCTTGGAGTGAGTGCATACACTCGTGAAGTTTAGTAACTTCCGGTCACTGCAACAAGCCCAGGTACAGTTTACCGACGGATGGGTACAGGACCTTGAAATGCACTGTGTAGAAAGTAAAGACCATCGTACATATCATAAGTTTACCAGTCTCACAAATCGTCGTCATAAATACACATTCTTTAACCGTTTATTAATAGGACCTTTGAGCTCAATGGTAATTAATTAGCAGTGGAAATAATTTCTGGTAGCATTACAGAAATGTAGCAGTGACAATAATATTGTATGCTGTAATCGCACTGGGCAATTAGTGATACAAAACAACTGTTTTACCCTGTGAATAAAAGTATATGTTTTTGTCAATGTACCATAATAACAGAAGCGAAACGCAATATTGTGTCAGGACAATTCACTATTTATGCACAATAAACAAAGGAGCATAGCGCGACAATTTCTGTTCAGCGCCAGACTTGCTTGTAACCTATATCACCAGTTATGTTAAGAAAAATGACGCATTAACTACAACAGCAGACTGACCTGTGTGGAAATGCTTGGAGCAGACTAACCTGTGAGCTGGAGTGTTCTGGGACGTTATAATTGGTCTTTGAATGGCTGCAATCCAGTCGCCTCTTTGTTACTTCGGAAACATGGCTGAACAATTTCTCTTCAACGACGTAATCCGATAACAACCGATCTCTTTACCCGTCGGCTTCCCCTGGCTGTCATGCGACCGGCTATTGCAGTTAATAATACAACAGCTTCTTGACATTTTTGTGTTTCTTTTTATCGCTGTGTGACTGATTTCAATTGAAAGCCTGCGTGCGCTAGTACCGCTTGCCACGAGTTCCCAGAATCCTTTGCGGTTCTACCCGTGAATGACGTCACATTTTCAATCTCTATATAATATGCATGTTAAATTTTATATTTGGGGTAAAATATCAAGTCTTTTCAAGTAAACCGGTTCAAGTCCAATTCAAGTCCCAAGTCATTGGTGTAAAAGTCCAAGTCAAGTCACAAGTCTTAGAACATTTTTTCAAGTCAAGTCTAAAGTCATAAAATTAATGACTCGAGTCTGACTCGAGTCCAAGTCATGTGACTCGAGTCCACACCTCTGGTTTTTCCACCTCATACTGGTGACCTCTACATTGTGATGCTGTAAATTTTGACTTGACTGTGACAATCTGGTGGTTACCTTCATAAAGCTTGTAGTCTGTTCTGGATGCAACAGGCAAACCCTCAGCTTGGTGCCTCTGTATGGTATCTCCAACATGTCGAATGCGAGCGCCTCGGGAACTGCCAGCACCACAGCAAGCAGCCAGATCAGTGTCACCTCCACAGCTTTCCACAGTGGGATTCCCATCCCTTTCACCCTGCTCCATGATGTCACTGCATGGTAGCTATAAACAGAGACATCCATTAGCTGCTTTTAATACTAACACTTGTCAGTGTCTATGTATGTGTGTGGAGTAGTGGTGTACTCACCGGTCAATACTGAGTGCGCACAAGCTGAGGACGGTGATTCCCACCGACGCTTTCTGGATGAACGGCATCAGCTTACAGACGTACACGCCAAATGGCCAGTCCTCGGCTAACAGCTGCAGGAAAAAGAGACGGAGAGGAGAGAGTTTTGTAAATGTAAGAAGTTCACCTGTGTAAACATGCGGGCAGACCTCTTTGAGGTCCATTTAGGGGTCCTTCTTTCCTCGTGTCTTCTTTCATTAATACAGCTTCTAATGCCAAAAGCAACAACAGCATGTTCCTCGTGACTGCCAAGTCCATCTCCCAGGGGCAATAAGTTCTGCTCAGGGTCAGGACAGCATGTGTAACAACAAATTATGGCCACACATCTGAATATCAGAAGGGACTTTATATTTTTCAGCTGCTCACAGCAATCTGTACTGTTCGCTAATCTATCAGAGGTTGTAAAGCCTTCGCACTCTAAATGTTTCTTCATTAAATCATGCTGTTGAAATGCATCTTAATACTCCCACAAAAAAGTTTCGAATATTGTTTTTTGGTTTAATAAGCTCTTGCAGGCTGGGATTGTCTGGCTGCACTAAAATCTCTGACCATTGGATAGTGCAAGTGAATAAAGACATTTCTATGAAAATCCTAGCATAACACTTTACATCTGCCTTTTTATGGGTTTGACAATCCCTTGAAGTTTTAGGTAGACAAGTCTGCAACATCAAATCTTACAAAGCAATAAATAAACCTAATTTATTTATCAGGTTTACATTTTAGGCAATGTAAACTGCTTTAGCTTGAAGTAATACTAAATGAGATGCATCCTCAGCTTTGGTAATAAACTGAATCAATATTAAGTTTTCACATATTGTGTAAGTCGGCTAAATTGTTTAATGAAGACTTTGTCATGCGAAACTTTCACTTGTATTAACAGTGAATTGAATTTTATTCAAAGATATAACTGTGTGATTTTAACAGAGCAAACAGTTTCTGAATTAGAGACCTGAGAGACAGAGATCACATTAAAGTGACAAACTCCAAAATGAAGCCACAAAAAACAACAGACAAACAGACTCATAGCTGGCAGAGGGGTAATCCAGCAACCAGTGGGTAATGTAGCTATGTCCATCTTTTATGTACAGTCGATGTTAAACTATGAAAAGAATCATAAAGACACATAGTATAAATCTGGTTACCTTGTACACATTGATGGGGATGGCGATGACAATATATAACAGGTCTCCCAGTGCCAAGCTGCCAATGAGTACATTGGGTCCATTCCTCATACATTTGTTCTTATATATGATCCTGAGCAGTGTTGAGTTGCCAATGATTCCCACGACAAAGATCAGGCAGGATATGATGGTGTTCACATATTTGAAGGCTTGCTTGATCTCCGTGGGTTTTATGCACATGGGGGGGTGCGAGCTCCGTGGTCGGCCCGGCTGCGAGGGTGGAAGAACAACTGATGCGTTGTTGTTGGCGGGTTCTAAAGCTTCAAGCCCACTTTGGGAGTCACGGACGAACCTGGAGGCTGCAGCCTCCGCAACCATCAGAAGACACAGCAGTGTGATGGCCCTCATCTTCACAGAAGCCTCACCCAAAGGTGCACAGAAGTAAGAAAACAAACACTTAAGGCACACACACGCATCCACCCACTGGGCCTTGCTCCACAGCTGGCAACGTCTGAGTCCAAGTTGTCCTGCAGAGAAAATAGTTCAACCATCAAAGCAGAAAACTTGCTGCATGTGTGAAATGAAGACAAACCTTCCAGAATGCATGCTGAGGTGAAAACCAGCAACGATGGTGAGTTCACCGCTTTGGCCTAAAGTATTTCTAACAAATGTTAGATTCTCAGGGCGCATAAAAAGATATTTATGATTTGAAGAGGATGACTTTTGATTCATCTAGAACGCCAAAAGCACGTCTGTGTTTTTGTTTACCCTATAAAATATGTACTTGTTGCTGATCCTGTGATTTTTCCAACTTGGGGTTCACATTTACAGTTCTGTACAAAATAATTATAAAAATAACTACTGAATGGATTATTAAAAAGTTTATTACAGGTAATAATGCCCCTCTGAGCATGACCAACATCACCAGGTGCAAATTTAAATTTCTCCTGTGCTTTGGTTTATGGTGAAAATTCTTTTTTTGAAGAAATTTAAAAAAAGAAACCTGTTTAACAATCTCAGCGACCCCTGCAGTATGTTCATGGATCAACTAAGAGCAAAATCATCCCCACACCAATGAGCCAGCCTATTGTCGCTCGATCCAGTAATTATAAAACAAAGCAAACATTTCAAGCACAATCCTGAGTAAACAATTTGCTCTTGAATTAACAGGCGTCACAATATATTTAACTGAGTACATGTGCACGTATATTAAACACATCATCAAAGCAGCGTTTTTGTGCGATGAAAAAGAAGCTGTAAAATAAAGGCTGGTGAACAAAGGGAGCAGGAGGGATGAAACATTGATGAAAACAGTGTTTGTGTGTCTCGTGCGCTCTAACATTGATTCTTTCTTTCACTCATAGAGGACTCTAACTTGGCTATGAGCCCTCTCAAGAATCATGCCCCCCCACCACACACACACACCCTCAGAATGGCCTGGAGCATGGAGGGATAAATGGGCTGATTGACGAATACAACCGCGTCTATAGAGACATGCTATCGGGGTGAAGACGTACACACACGCTCACACACCACACAGACACACTCACACACACATGGGTACAATCTTCATCTTGGCGCAGATGAGCAAACCTCTTTGACATGATGGTTTGGAAAGGCAACAATTTGCGGCACACAGGGTTACTTTTAAATAATCATGTCAGAATACACTTGCATTTGCAAAATTTAATGCAGTTGCACTAAAAGAAGCAACATACGCTTGAGCGCATGCACACACACACACACTCGCTCAAAGACAACTGCTATTCATAAATGCATTTGACTGAAAAACACTAGTTGGTTCTGTTCTCACCCACAAAGACAGAAAATCACATGGGTCACACACATATCACAAGAAATCAGTTTTGAAAAATGTGGCCATCGTCCAAACGTATGTCTCGGTCATGTGAATGATGCCTTTGTGTTGTGTAACATGGCAGCTCATTAGGCTATGTTAGAGCAGAATTGTCTGATTTAATTGGAAACCTGAGTTTTAACTGGCCCGATCCTCTTAATCTAATAGATTTGGCTTTAGAGACCATCTCCAACCTTTAGCTCTGCTGGCTCCACATCTGAAGAGGTTGAGAGAGAGGGAGGGGGAACGTTGGCAACCAGCTGAGCAGCAGTGGAAGGGATATTGCGGTGGTCAGATAGTGTATGCCTGTGCGTGGGGGCTGAAGGTGGGAGTGCAGAGAAGTGTTGAAAACTGTGTTTTTAAAAACAATGAAATGCAGGAAGACACAAGAGGCCAGGACAGGAGAAAACTGACAACTTGATCTACCGTACAATTTGGAAGGACAATAAAATAGGGAGGAATGCACAGGAAAGGGAGAGCCAGAATGAAGGAGGGGGATATCTGAGCTACAATGAAGGAGAGGGCAGAAGTCATGAGAGTGACCTCAAAGTAAGAGATGGCAGGAAGATTTTAGGAAGCATTTATCCTCAGCATAAATTTCCAGGATGTCCATGATGTGAGGAAATGACATCAAACTGTCTTCATTTTCTTGGATCTTCACATTCTGAATTATCCGAGCAGCACACAATAAATGTGACTGTTGAAAGCAACATGTGGTTTTCATCCCAAGCTGTGGAAAGGAGGTGGCTTCATTTTATCATTAATTTTATAGCGCTGGCTAGATAATTAGTTGGCAATAAAAGTGCAACAATCAGATAAAGCTTCGCATGCCTTTATGACTGAAATGATTCCCTGCGGCAGAATACAGCCGCTGAAAGTTATGCATTTTTTTAAAAGTGAGAACACAGTGCGCATAAACCTGAAAACTGTATTTTTAGACAAAAAGCTTAGGAGCTTGTATATCCGAGCAAACAAATCCCGCATAAGTAAAGTTTATGGGAATATTTGTTGAACATCGTCACGTTGTCACTGCTGTTTAGAAGCGCAATGTCTAAAATTATGTGCACATCATCACAGTGCCGTTTTACATGGCTGTGAGGGGATAAAAACCAATGCTTCCAAATGTTTCCAAATCCACCGAACCTGAATTTAGGTAATAGTTAAACAGCCTCCTTTTAAAAAAAAATCACTATTAAAGTGTTAAATGTTTCTCCGACAGTGCCCTGCAGGATCTCCAGGGTGAAAAGATCCGATAAATCCTGTCTAGCAAGAAGGAAAAGCTCTTCAAAGCTTTACTCTTTTGATGGTGTTGTGATGCATTCATGCCACACATTTTAAAGACAAAGCCTGCGCGCTTGCAGGTTCTGGAAGCGACAAAGGTCGCAGCCTGAGATCAGTTGGTGATGCGGCGCACAAGCCGCTCGTTTTCAGCTCTGCAGCTGTCCGAAAACTACACGATCATGCAGGAGCATCAGAGGACAAGCTGGAAGTAGGTTAAAGCATTCACCAAGTCCGGCACAAAGGACCGAATGGGGTTCAAAGCAGTAAATATAAAACTCTATGACATGGCAACAAAACATATTTGGCATGCAAAGTGCAAACTTCAAAAAGCCCGGAGAATGCAGTAGCAGACGCACAAGAGCAGTTAATAAATACACAAAACTGCAGATAGATAGATAGATAGATAGATAGATAGATAGATAGATAGATAGATAGATAGATAGATAGATAGATAGATTGGAGTCTAGTATAACATAACTTACATTTGTTGTTGCCTCTCCATATTTAAATTGAATCAAATGTTAATTATTAAATTAATACCAGCTTCACTCGACTTACCGGACCGCGCTGTTATGATGTGCTCAAACTTAACGTTTTAGATCAATATTCCTCTGATTGGCCCGATGCTGTTTGTGTGAGTTCCTGGCGTTCAGAGTTCACACCGTGCTTAGCTGTGCGTAAAACCTCCCCTCCCTGCTCCTCCTGCGCTCTGAGCAGCCTCCCGACAAGTCGAGGGGGTTAAATACCCAAGCCGGGAGGTTGCGAAAGCAGCCAATCAGACACAGCCATCCTTTCCATTGTGTTGTCAGGATGAATGCAGGAAGACTTTTGAAATACATCTTTTCAATACTGCAGATGAAAAGCGTATCGGATTGTTCCCGCTGATAACGCACAAATAATAAATGTGTAATATATGACCTTTCCTTTGCTGTTTGCTTGTTTTATGGGAATCTTTTTTGCCTTCAGCCGTTCTCCACTGATGAGCCTCTTCAGAATAATCGACTCCATCTCCAGGGGAAAACTGAGGTGGGTTGCACCAAATATATCTCAGTTATTAAAACACTGATTCACCTGGACCACCTATGGGAAGCCTCATTCATCCATTCACAAACACACTGATACTTTTTTTTAAAGATAACATTCATCCACACACTCACACTCCAATGGTTGTATCAGGGGAAACTTGCCTTTCTTCCACATGCAGGCTAGAGGAACCAGGGACTTAACCACCAACCTTTCGCCACAGCTGCCCCCGTGAAATCTTTTATCATTACTTTAACTGCTGTAATATGATCATTTCCCCCAAAATGGGTCAAATAAAGAACGTATTATTTATCTTACTGCCCACATGACTGAAAGATGATTACACACGAAATGAAAATATTCACATGATTTATTCAAATGGAGGAAGTTAGCGTTGTAACTGAACTCGGCTATTGAGGGTGGGCAGTTGCAACAGTGACACATATGCTGTTATAAAAATGCATCCTATGTTTATGATATGACTGCATGCATGACTCTAATATGGAAACATCTTTACAGGCTGCAGGATCAGAGGGATTCACACCTGCCTTTTGCTGTTACTCTAACCTGCAGGTGTGAACTTAACACTTGTTTTTATTGCATGCATTGTTGTTACTTTGATGACTAAGTGCTGTTTAGGTATTCAAAAGGTGCAACACACGCATTATCAAACAAACACAAACACACTGTGTGCTTTCATTTTTTTTTTAACAATCTTAGAGTTTAACAATTCAAAACATACAATAACAATAAAATCATTTCTCTTTGTAACAAATGCATGCTTGCACACTTACCCTCTGCATGTGTGAATCCTTCACATCACACACACACACACACACACACACACACACACACACACACACACACACACACACGCTCACACAAAACAAAGGACCTTTCTGTGGAGTCTGTTTAATGGCACCCATCCCCTGCTCTATTTTGGGACGCGACTATTCCTGGTGCATCATTATTGTCATTACCACAGCCTCAAATTATTAAACCATTAACAGACATTATCACCATTACACACTCCTTAATGCAGCATTGCTCTGCACCTGTGTGTGCTTGAGGAGACGGAGGAACCGAAGAGAGGATGTGTTGTTGTGCTTCTAGAGAATTTGGCCTTGGCAGATGCACACAGGCACTTTTTAAAGCTCTTCCTTCTTCCTCCTCCTCTACCACAGGAAGCAGCCAAACTCTGAAATTGGAAAGCAGCAAATACGAAAGCTCTTCAAGTTGGAGTCTATTTTGTTTTCTACTCAAAAAAGAACGGAGGTTGCAAAGAGACAATAGAGGAAGACAATGATTGATCTTCATGTGTGAGTTAAGTTTCCATGGCTCCACCTTCAGGCTGATGTCCAGTGGGAGGAACCTGATGTTGGATATGATGTTTCTTGCTGCACAATAAGCCTCCTGGGGCAAAACGCATCCCCAAACTTATTAAGACTCTTTAAAAAAAAACAAAAACAAACCCCTCTCATCATTGCTGAAGTTTTTCTGCCGCTTAATTTCTTTTCACCCATCTGAGCTATTTTTTTCCTGAAGGCACACAAGTGCACAGTTCATTCGTCTTTCTTCAGCTGTAATGTGATAAATCCAATTTCAACACATCATGTTCCGCTTCCAGAAAAAGCACAAAAAGAATCGTTCTTGTATCTTTCATTTATGCCTGCTCAACCTCTTGAACTCTGGAGTTTTTTAAACTTTGAAAATAAAGCCACACTTCTTCATAATGCCACAGCACCATTACTCCATCACTTTGTAAATAAGCTCTTCCCGCAAACTCAGAGATGTTTGACGTCTTTTTGTAATGAGTTATGTTAACTGAAAACAAATATCTGTGGGTTTGAACAATGCTTGGTCACCCAACATTAGTTTTTAACAATTGATATCACCGAGTTCATATGGTTAAAAAACTTAAGGGGTGCTGGATCTAACCTGATGAAACATGACGAGTTTATCCAGCAGACAGGACTGTTTTAACCTGGCACCATCTCTTTTTTTCCCTTTACCGCTTATCCGATCTTGACTGTGGTGGGGCTGGAGCTTATCCCAGTTTATCTTTGGGAAAAGGTGGGGTGCAAATTGGAAAGGTTGCTAGTCAAGGCTTCTGGCACCACCTCAAATAACATCAAAAACTCAAGAACGCTCTGGAGATTCTTTGTGTCAAATTTTGGCTTTGTATCTGATAAAATGAATGATGAGCACTGCAATATGAAATCCTGCACTGGCAGAAAAATGGAATGAACTTGATGACTGATTACATTTTTGTTGATCTGAATATCTGAAAGAGAAGTCTTTCTAGGGTGTAGCTAACCTGACAATTTGCATAATGGGAGAATATGTAAAATTTACTGGTTAACAATACCGGCCAGCACCAGCAGCTCAAATTAATCTCTTCATGTAGGCTCGTCACATGACTTTTGACATAAATCTAGAGAGGCCAAGCAGCACGAGCAGTGAATGCACCGTCTTCTTCTAAATGTGAAGACAAATGGAGGCTAAATGTTTCTTTTCGCTAAACTAAAACTTAATATGTGCTTATGAAAACTTACAATATATTTTATTTTGATCTGATTTTAAAACAGAAAATATGAAGTAAAATCAGGTTTTAGTGGCAATATACATGCATACACCAGCAAGTACTGATAAAATAAAAAGAAACTTCCCAAACCAATACCATCCATCCTCTGCTCAACAGGGAAACATAGCACAACTGTACATAGATATAAGTACAAGTTATTCTGATACGTCAACACTTGATACGTCAACACACAAATGCTGGAAGAACCATCACCTTCAGATGACAGGAAATTGGTTAGGATACTCAGAAACAACACAGGAACCACCATGAAATATGAACTCCTGAAACACCAGTCTCACTGCCCACAGTGAAGCATTGTCAGTAAAACATCGCCAAACACTCAGAGAGGCTGATTAAGAAAGAAGCACCCACTCGAAAATCAACACCTTCAAGCTCAAATGGCTCACATGGACAAGCTATGGTCAGACAAGACAAAGATTAAGCTATCTGGTCACAATGAATGGTTGAGCTGGTTTTTACATAGCATGTCTCTTCTTTACTTGTGTTCACAGTAGTAAAGGTTTTCAAACCTAAGAAACTGTACCAACTATCAAGCATGGTGGTGGTACCATCATGCTCTGGAGCTTTCTTGCAGCCAGTGCTAATGCTGCATTGAACAAGGTGAATGAAATAATGAAGACATTCTTCAACTTCACCTTAAATCAACAGCTAGATGGTTGAAAGTTGGACACAATTATATGTTCCAACAGAACAAGGATCCCAAAATCCCAAATCCACTGCTGGGCTAACACATGGAGACAAATAACATTCACATGGCCAATTTATAACACTTAACCCAGCATGCATGACTCTGAATTATGAGGGGCAGCGTGATCTCCCAAAGGAAACCCACAGGGAGAACATGCAAACCCAACACAAAAAGGCTCCAGTCAACCAGGAGGTTTGGATTAGAAGAAGTCCTGCTGTGAGGTGACAATGCTAACCAAAAAGGCAAACATCTCATTCTGTTTGCATCTTATTGTGACGTTTACACCTTATATACAGTTTTTGCAACCGTGAGCATAGCCTGCAGGACAAAATCATCAGGGGATTGCATGCAGTTTTGCTTTTCCTGTTTCAGCTCACTTGCTACCGTCAGCTTTCACTGATAATAAGAACATAAAGTACTGCCAAATGCCAGAACTGCTTTTTTTACAACATCGAGCCTTCCTCTATTGGTGTGCTGCTGTGATGTGGAACATAGCAACCTTAAAATGCATCCCTCTGGCTCTTGATGTTGTATCATTCAGGTGTTAATGGAGAGATATTTTTTCAGTGGTGAGTATTAAAAGTTCTGTTTTACACGCTAATCATTTTTAAGGAGGGGGTGCCTTTTTGAAGGTAGATTGAAATAAAGAGGAAAGGCTAAGAGGAAAGTTCCTTGAACTAGTGGTCAGACTACACTATGTGCTGTAAGTCAGCGGTGCCCAACCCCCGGGTGAGTCGTTTGGTACTGGGCCGCGAGAGTTGAGGCTCAGGTGTGAAATTTATGGTTTTCGGGGGTTTTATCAGTTTTTATCGTTATTTTTTTATCGTTGTTTATCGTTAAGTCGGTTTTCCCTGGGTCTTTTCCCGTGTGTTATGAATAAACCTTCTGTTTTTTTGGTACCGGTACTGGTTTTATTTTGTTGTATTTATCCGCGACACCTTAAAGGCCAGTCCGTGAAAATACTGTCAGACATAAACGGGTCTGTGGCACAAAAAAGGCTGTAAGTTATAAGGAACAAAGTTATCAGATAAAGTGTCTCATTCCTTTTGTTTCTAGACAAAGTAGCTCAATCTGATGAGTTTTGGCAACTTTTACAGAAAGATCCAATTTCTGTGGTTCTTCTCCTAAGGTCCAGAGATTCCAAAAAATCTATTTTCTTTTCTTGGTATCTTTCACTAAAATGATGCTAAAACCCCAAAACATCTCTGTTCTGCAGAATTTAGCTGTTTGCCACTGGAGTGGTGACAGGAAATGAGGGAGAACATCATGCTCAAAGAATAGTGAATATTTGGATGCATAATACTCTCCATGTTCTCCAAATGTGTGAACAGGGTACAGTTGGTACTGCGTGTCTTTACTATAGTGCTGACAAAATAATGGTTCATTGTTTACTCTATTCAGCCGAGCTAGCTCCGGATGGATTGGATATTTGTGAGGGGAAACAAAGATTTAGAGCACAGCTGAACTCAATCTTTCAGTGACCAGACAGACTTAAATCTCAGGGGACAATAGCCACTTTTGCTTTGGCTTGATGGAACTAGAACTGTATATGAGTGATGAAGTTGAATAGGTGGAGTTTGGACTCCACAGGAAGATTGCCACATTAGGATGCTGGAAATTAAACAGCATTGTTAGGCCTCACACTCATCACTGTTGCTAAAGCTGCAAAGAACTCGTGTTGGTCCACTGTCTCAGGATTGCATATTCCTGCCCTTGGATCAAGTCCAAGTTATCCTTTGTTCAACAGTGCTGTGGTGCAGAAGGACTTGTCTGTTTTATGGAAGTACTGGTTTTCCAATATAAGTACAAATCATCCTTAAGATGGAACAATGGACGCTGTGTACAGAGATGAGTTGGATTTACAGTTACTCTGATTTTGACTGTTTTTAAACATTTTGGTTTGAAAAAAATAAATAAAGGGAGGATCCATTCATATAGGAAATTATCCATGAGTCCCCTTTTAGGGTGGCAGCATAAATCCTAAAGCATTTTTCAGATTTCTTGTAGAACAGACCAATGACAAGAATTGCATCATTTTCCTTATTTTGTCCATCATTTTGACATAATAGTGGACACTACAACAACAAATGGTACATTACCCTCAGAAGACAACATAAATGCAGAGTGGGATTAAAAGGCATGAAGGGAAAATGAGAGAAAAGGTGCTCAGTGCTTTGTGGACTATCTGGAAACACATTGTCTGGTCTGTTTTCAGGGCTTCTGGGGTAGCCAGTTGATATTTGAGCCAACATTTCAGCCTCTGTCTGGAGGTCATCGTTTTTGCTGCTGGTAAATTTAAAAAAGCTAATAATAAACTAAACCATCAATACCATCAAAAGTACTCAATTACAAGCAAAACTATGAAGAGAACCTCTCCTCCCCCCCCAAAAAAAGAAGAACAACAACAATCTGCCATTGAAATTGGCATCAGCTGTTTAAAGATTCTCGATATTTAAATACAGAAACTGTTCTACCTTGGGAAGAGCCAAGGCCTATAGCAGTATAATTCAGCGATGGCGAAGGATGAAGGTGATAAATCCTAAGACAAATTGTGAGATGGATTGACTGATCAGTTTGCCGTTGGACTTAAAGATGAGCTTTGGCTCTGAAATAATCCTAAAAATAATGCTTCAGACTAACAGGATCGGGGGATGAGTTGAGCAGAAGGTGCACATGGTGCTGCCAAAGACAGCACCATTAACACTCTAATAGTTTCTCTTCTGCACGCTGCTGCTTCTGTAGCATGATACCACTTGGCAGGAGAGAGAAGAACAGTAGGGAATATACTAGAGAGAAATCTCTTCATTGAGCTTGGAATTTATTCTTTAATGAAATCCAAACCAGCTCTGTAATTTTGTTTTCTCTCTTACGAATAAAGAAAATACCGCTGGATATCAAATGTACGGAAGACTGAGAAAATTGCAGCATTACTCAATAGGTGATTTTCCCAGGGATACAACCTGAACGATTTGTCATGAATTTCTTAGAGTGTTGGATGATGAGATCTCTGTGCCAAATATTTACCAGAAAATTACGTTTTACGATAACTGCAGTTTTCCGGTAAATATTTGAGTAAGGTTGGAAATTGTCATATAGTTGGTGCAGAGGAAAAGCACATCTGGTAGCAATCTGTTTTGCAGCTCTGTATTACGTTTAGTGTATAGCTGGGCCTAGGCATGTGTGCATTAGCACTGACGAGAGGGTTATCACAGGGCTATTATGAAAATCCCCCCTCCCTGCTCTGTCCACACCCGTCTGCTGTAATTTTCAGAAACGTGTACAAATATGATTGATGATGTGAGAAATCGGAAAAGGTACCTTACACTGTACAAAGTTTCTTCTTCTTTTTTAAATTTTTGAAGCCTTTCCAATTAGTAGCTCAGTGATAACCCCAAAGCCACACTATGCACACATGTTGTAACCCTCCCTCAGCACATGAACAATTCCCACCAGCCCCTGGCTGGTTCTACCCTTGGGAACAGGAACAGTGACTTCCAGATGACATCAACATCTAGGAAACCTGCTGCACGCATCCGATTTATTATTGAATAAGCAACGTTTGCAGTGCTGGCTTCGGGGCAAAGGGTCTATTTAGCAACAACATAACAGTACGAGATAGCTAGTGTCAGAGTCAGGATAGGTGGGTACTTCCTTTCCGCTAAGGCCCTGTGCAGGAAACATCTGATACACAAAGACAGCATCAGGGATGCTGATAACTTCAAGGGCTTGAATGTTTCTTGTTCAGTAGTTCTCAGTTTGGAACAATAGCTTGCAGAATAATTTAAACGCGCATGACAGATTTAGAAGTTCTGTAACTGAAAACCTCAATAAGCTGGCATGTGAACTTAATAAATCTGACCTTCCCTGATAAGCTTGGTTCCCTTATTGGACTAATTTTATAGGAAAGATTTGGGATAGATCTTCTGCAAAAAATCCCCAGCATGTGACTTTTATCCCTGCAAACATGGTTAAAACAGCAACAATGTCTTCCCAGTCAAAACTGGTCAGCTAACACCATTTATTGACAACAGGTTTGGTTACTAAGTAGCTCTGAACCTTGTGAACAATTATTAGCCAAAGTATATTTTTGAGGATTCATTTTTACTATTGATCAAGTACAGTGTTCCGGGTCAATCCAAAATGCTAAAGTCAAACCTGAATGTCTATGAAAGCAAAAGTGAGGTTTTGGCTTTCCTAGAAGAATAGAAGAAGTGAGAGTAATAAAAAAATCCCCAACAGATTCTAAATCTAACCCCACCTCCACCTTGCTGGCATCTGATTTGAGGCGGAGCTCAGTGCATGTTTCTGGTCTAGCCACAGTCCCATCTATCTGGCCCATGAAGAGTCACTCTCATGTCATCAGTCTATAAAACCTTTGAAAAATCTGTTTTCAGCTGTTTCTTGGTCCAGTCTTGATGGTTGGGTTTCAGCCTGCCTTACCTTGGTCGTGTCTCTGAGCACTTTTGCCTTTTCAGAGTTCGTTAAAACTCTTTTTACCTCAGGAAAAGGAACTGCTTGACAATGATGCACATGTTGATATAGGGCGTTGATCTCCTGAGAGCACTCCCTCCCTCATTACACAAATACACATGATATGTTTAAATCCAGTTGAATTTGGAAAACATACATAAACATTTGCAATAATATCCTGCGATGCAAATGCATACATGTTGATCATTTGGTTCATTAGGATTAGAAGTTCACGATGCCTGCACCTTAGAGGCTTTTCTTGGCATTAATGATTTCCTCTCAGCCTACTTCATTGTGTTCTAGTAAAGTAATAATTAAAAAACCAAACAAACATAAAGATAATATGAAACAATTCTTGACCATAAATGCTTCTTTTCTTGGAAAGCTCAACAAGGATTTCAAGGACATGTTGAAGAGATATGTCCAGCAGAAACTGACGTTTAAATTCTTTATGCAAATTGCAGATGGTTGAGCAGAAAAAATGTTTTAATGATTTGAGATTAAGTGACTCAGGTCTCGAAAACAAGAAATATACACATATTTAACAAGATTTTCCGAGTTATAATAAGAGTGCCATCTGGATGTGAAAATATGAGTATATTATATGATAAATGTTTTGTTGTATTAACAGCAAAATCCACTGATATTTTTGTTTCTGTGGGACAACTTCGTCATAGTTGCTCCATCCAACATGAAAGTTAAATGAAAACTGCTATTTTTTCATTTTCATGTTACGACATATTCTACGTGTGTCATTTTGCCGTATTGTGAAATTGAAGTAGATACCATTCAGAATTATTATTAATTGTTTTTTCCAATGTGAAGTTTTTTTATTATTGTGCGCTGAAATATGGGACTTTACAGGACAGCTTGAAGTTGTTTTCATATTTTAACAAGCCAAGTGTCAGACATTTTTTTTATGTATCTGTCCCAATATTACAGGTTCTCCTTCATTTTTTATGGGCCAGTGGAAGTTTCAGGCTTTTGTCTTTAATAGTTTTTGCAGTATTCATGTTAAAACATTATCACAGGTTTCACTGAGCCAAAAATGCCCAGAAAGCGGGTTCATTGACCATTTTTCAATTTCAAGCTAAAATTTCACAGAAATGATTACACATGTTAAAGCTTTATTCCATGAAACTTTTAGTCCAATCGGAGATGCTTGAGCAAAAAATGTGCTAAAAAATTGGCTGATTTGAGATGGTTGGGCCCTAATGTTTGCTTAAAAATGGGCTTCTGTGAAAACTCCACAGCCAATGCAAAGATGAACTGCTAGCTGTCACACATAACAAAATTGTCTTGAGTGGACAAGGCTGTTTTCAAATTACTCAATTAACCCACTGATTCATACCATGGAGCTAAATTGTAGCTGGATGAATGCTCTCTAGGAGCAGCTAATGCTCGATCTCTAATAATATCTTAAAAATATATCTTAAAAACAGCAGTTCATGTCTTAGATTCTTGATTTCACTAACATGCTTTACATGGCCTGCTCCTATGTTTATGTGCAAATGCACGTTTGGGCTGATAATTAGTGTAACTGAATGTTGTTAATTATGTTCAAAATGTCAGGGCTCGATCGTCATTTTGAAGGTTCTACAGTGAATCTGTATAGGTTTATGATGCTAGCATTACTACATTAGCATTACAGTGGTCCCTCGCTATAACGGGGTTTTTGGCAATCATGCAGGCTTTTTTTTTTTTTTACAGCGCATTTTGTTCTGCGTCCTGATTGGCTGTAGACCACTGTCAATCAGTCTTCTCCGTGCCATGTCTCCTGTACAGTGCAGAATGCGTTCAGCTTATCAAATTTACGTAAATCTTCGATGGCTAGCAGTGTGACTCTGAAGTGCTGTACTGTATGTTTGTAAGTTTTCTCCCCAACTTCTGGACATGCTAAAGGAAGGTAGAAGTTACCGTATTTTTCACACCATAAGGTGCACCGGATTATAAGGCGCATTAAGCGAAACAAAACAGTCAGATAAGTCAAACTTTACTCAACTCATTCTTCTTGCTTCCTCTGCGTCCGTAACATTGATTCATTAATGGTGAATTCTCTGGCAGCTGCTCTATTCCCATGTTCTGGACCTGAAAACAAGGTTTGATTTTGGTTTCATTCTATAATACTGGACTACGAAGTTTTGAACTTGAAAAACATGGAAATGTTCATGCCTGTCTGAGAAAAGTGTATAAAGAGGTTGAGAGGTTTTACAACCTTAAAACACCTATAATAATTGTAAAAAATAAAGCTGGCTGCTTCGCAGATTTCACCTATTGCAATTTATTTTTAGAACGTGACTCCCGCAGTAAACGAGGGACCATTGTACTACACCATTACTATGTGAAGGTTGAACCAGTGGCATCTTCCACTCACTTATCGATGCTCAGCTGTTCATGAAGCTTTAATACATCTTTAGTACAATACCTGACTGGTAGATGTCTGAATGATGTTAACTGTCTTCATAAATGGATTGGATTTATATAGCGCTTTTCAAGGCACCCAAAGCGCTTTACAATACCACTATTCATTCACTCTCACATTCACACACTGGTGGAGGCAGCTACAGTTGTAGCCACAGCTGCCCTGGGGCAGACTGACAGAAGCAAGGCTGCCATATCGCGCCATCGGCCCCTCTGGCCAACACCAGTAGGCAAGTAGGGTAAAGTGTCTTGCCCAAGGACACAACGACCAGGACAGAGAGCCAAGGGATCGAACCGGCGACCTTCCGGTTACAGATCATACTGCTAGTTTTGGGGAAATCCTGAGTGAATAGGAGGATATCATCCAGTACCAAGACTAAACAGAAACTGGACAAGACAGTGAACTAACTGCACTATTTGTATGTTGTAAGATTTTCCGCTGTATCCGCTTGAATGAACATTTTATGCTGAGCGACCTCATATGGGGAAGAAAGACAAAAATATAAGGATTTCCCTTTGATGTTAAATGTTTATAAGACTTAAATCTCCCATGCAGCATAATGTTTTCTTGATTGATATTTATGCTGCATGATGCAAAAGGGGCCACATTATCAGTATGAGAGATAAGTTTTAGGAGGCATGCAACACATATAAAACATAATCATTTACTATTTCTCTCCTCCCTAGTTTTCATAGAGGACATCTGTATTGAGGGGAGAAAAAATATCCAGACAGATCATTCTCATGTGGTTTAAATGTGGTTTCCAGCCCCAGTAAAGCTCAAAAACATACCATATGTTCATTGGTTTAGAGCTTCGGTGTACTGCCTGGTTCTCCTCTAACACCTGTCCCCCCCCAAATACAACATAAGCAGGCTGAATGTCACGCTACAGGGAGGCCTTTGCTGTCATCTCTCTTATTTTATCACCCTCTGCTGTGGGTTTCTTGTGGTTTTCAGGAGTTCTGGAAAATCTGACCATAAATAAATCACTGATTTTATTTGTCCCTATGGGGCTGTTAGTCATACTGCAGTGGGATACACCATAACCAGTGGGTAACCCATTTAGCACACATAGACACATGAATGTAACACTAAATCAGGAATTTAGAAGCACACAATATAGAAAGCCATGCATGCACAAAAACAACCTTTTTTTGGTTTTGGGTGGATGGGTTATGCTAACTTATCTAAGTCTGATCAATGTCTCATTTTTGTAGAGTCCATGAGTACAAAAGGAAAAAGAGGACTGACATTTAACTCTGATAGCGAGCTTATGCAATTGCATGTCTGGCTGTGTGGCGCTGAAGTCCCCAAACAATTCTGCATTTTCAGTCGAACTCTTAAGGCGAAGATCCTGAGTCCCTTCTCGGTTCTAGAAGCAAAGCTCACTGCTGTTTTAAATATTTTTTCTCATGATTTTATTAATAAAGAGGTCAAGGCCGTGGGTCTGAAGTCATTCTGAAATTTGGGAAGTTTGGCTTTAGTTCAGGAAGCTATCATGGATTGTTCCCACTGTTTGTGGACCCTGTGCAGTAAAAAGGACAGAGAAAAAATATAAGTGTAAATATAGGGACTGTTGTTCTGCTCAATAGTCAAGCATTTGGGTACTTATATTATGAAGGACAAGACATATTCCCTGCTAGCTCTAAACACAAGTATTTATTTTAAATACAGAGGCTGTAACTGTTACTTTAGCTAGGATCTTATTAACCTTTTATTATTAGCCATTTCACACACATGAAACCAGCTAAACAAACTATAATAAAAGTTCAGAAAGGAATAAAGAACCAGACAGATAGAACTACTTAATATTGTTTTACCCATTCACCTGAAAACAGCTCCCTGGATGCAGATTACAATAAGACAGGCAGTTCTTTACTACCATGTGAATGATGGTAACAACCATTTGGTGCTTCCTTCAGGTCTGGACTGTAAAATAGTGTCTCTCATCACCCTGTGTGTGCAGAGATGCACGTATAACAAGTCTGCTGTTCCATCTGTATGAAACACTGAGTAGTACAGGGCGCTGATTGAAATCTGGGATTGTTATAACATCCTAAAATGGTTTTCATTTGAGTATTTTTTTACAAGTGTAATTCTGGTATGCCAAAACCAAAACAAATCGTGTTACACTCAAGAGATCTAGCATCACATGTACTGAAAACCTGATGGTTTTCTCCAGTGAACATTGATTGAAACTACATAAAATTATCTTTGGAGAGTTTGGAGATAATAAACATCTGAATAGTAATTAAAAATAAAATCTGAAGCACTGTGCAAGTCTTTAGCCACTCCTTATTTCTTTCTATTTGGCGTTCATGGTATCAGACTGTGCCATTTTTAAACGGCATCTTCAGTCCAGTCCTTGTGCCTGACCATTTTCAAATGATTTTTTTCTTTTGCTGTTTTTCTGTTAAACCATTTAACACTGACCAGTGAATTCAAGCACAAAAAGGCACCTAACTCAAAGGAGGACACAATGCTGTGTCTACAGAAAACTTAGTAAAGAACTGAATTTAAAATGTTATCTTTAGGCACTTTGTTACTAACAGCCTGTCACAAAAACACACATTTTGCTTTCATTTCTTTAGCTGAATATATGAAAAAGGCCAAGGATAACACAGTTTGACAGGCATGAAATAATATTTTTACACTTACAAGGTGATTGGCAAAGAGCTATTAGCTGGAAACTTGGCGTGGTGTGCAGTGTGTCCTTTGAGGAAACTGGACTGGTGGAGGAAAAAGGTATAAATGTCAGACCTGAAAACCTATCTACAGCAGATGAGCAGGATCTGAAAGTCATATCCTTAAGAAAAGAACTGACAAAGGAACTGAGAGATGATTCATCTTCTGTTCACCTTATCAGAACTGCTCTCAGTGGAGGGTTGGCTCTCAAGAAGCCATTCTTAAGAAATGAAAACAGGGAGAAAAAACTGATCTATGCCAAATTATACATGAACTAGACTGAAAATCAGCGGCAGTGTTATGGATGGATAAGTCCAAATGTTAAAGCCTTGGTTCAAATAATGATCAGTATGTATGGAGGAGGTCAGGAGATGGGTACAGTAAAACACGGTGGAGGCACTGTCATGTACAGTACAATCTGGAAGGAATCTGATTGACAAGAGCTGCATTTTTCAGCACGACAGTGATCCCAAACACTTTGTAAAAACATACCTGGATAGAAAGACACACTATGGATCACTATCCAAGGCCTGCACAGAGCCCAGATTGCAACATTATTGAAGTAGTGTGGGATCATTTTGATAGAGAACAGAATAACAGACAGCCAACATCCAAAGGAGAACTTTTCAATAAATCACTCCATCTTTTTCCCATTTTCCTAGCAAAATTCCAGACTATTTGCACGGTAGTGTAGTATATTTTTGTCCATTTCTAAATTCCTGAAGTGCTAAGGACTCTACCAAACTGACCTCTGAATTGCACACACTGTCTTAGATGTTTGACGCCATAATTTTATTTTGTAGATTTGATTCCAGATGGTTACTGGGGGAATAACATCCCACATTCCTAAAAAGCAATTGCTGGTTTCTTCACTAAAAAGAAGCATTTTAGAAAAAACATTCTGACAAGTGCTCATCCTGCATTTGCCACCTCCATAGCAGGTTTAGTAAAATGTTTACACTACTCCATCCAATTCTTGGCTTTGTGCTTGGTGATGAAAGGCTCGGCCATGTAAAGCTATGCTGTTAAACTCCTGGTGTGCACTGTTTGTGCTGATGTTAAAACCACAGGAGGTTTGGAACCCTGCAGTTACTGAATCACCAAAGCGCTGGCAACTTTTGAGAACTATGGGCCTCAGCACTCAGTGCCTAGCTCTGTATCTTTATGTGGTTTGCCACTTTGTGGCTTACTTGGTGTGGTTCCTATTTGACTCCATCTTACAGTAGAATCAGTTACATCTGATCGTTCAAGAGGAAAAAGTAGCAGAGACAGAGGTACAGTAAATATAATATGATAATATTTGTTTGCTTTAATTATCTAGCAGAACGTAGTGTTAACCTGCTAATTTGCTGTTGAATGCTAGTAGCCTTTAGCCTAGCATGGTTTGCTAATCAATAAATAGCTAGTTTTAAGATCAGTTAAAGTGCTTTATACTGTGGCCTTGAAAGCCAAACGGACTGCAACTTAAGAAAATACCAGCATTAAGAAAAACGTTGCAAAAGCACAGAAAACACAACGGAAATAGGACAAAAGAAAACGGAAATAAGAAAAAACATATTTCCAAAAGCACAAGGGAAATGTTTCTGGGGAGACAATAACTTGACGGACAAGTTGCAGGATCAAAACATGCTAGGTAAGTGTGTTTTAATCTCATGATTCATATAATACTGATGATGGATTTTTAGGCTAATAGTTAGGCTAACACACTTACCTCTCATCTTTTCTTTCCTCGCAAAACTGATAGATTCTCCACTTCTTGTAAGTGTCTCCCAGCACAATTCTTAGCTTATGGTTTCTGCAACTGGTCCGTCGGGTTATTGTCGCCCCAGAAACATTTCCCTTGTGCTTTTGGAAATATGTTATTTTTTTGTATTTCTGTTTTCTTTTTTCCTGTTTCCGTTGTGTTTTATGTGCTTGCAGCGTTTTTCTTATTGCTGGTGTTTTCTTAAGTTGCAGTCTGTTTGACCTCTCAGGGCCACCGTAGCTTCAGGATTAGGAGTCACCTATAGTATTATAGATTACTTTGTCCACCTTAAACTCCTCAGTGAAATTTTATTTTTTAAAGATTTTATCTATTCAGCAGGTGTTACATTTTCTACATTTTTGTTGCTATCTGGTTATAGTATTAAACTCTAAATCAGTGTTGAAGTGCACACCGTGAATGTTAATACTAAATTTAATCAATAATTCACTGTAATGACAATACATTTGAATCTAAGTAGAAACATTTGCTTATTCAGAACAAAGCACTGTATATAACACATGTACGGTATAGAAAATGTCAAAGACAACGCCATTCAGTTCCTTTCAGGAGTATATGTAAATAGGAAGTGGAATTTACTGCAATGCAAGGGTGGGGGCGCCACCTAAAATCTGGCCTAGGGTGCCAAGTGGTTAGAGCAGGGGCTGTGTCCCGTACAATGCTCAATTCAGTGAGCTGATTAGAATGACCATTGTTTCACCAATGTTTGTAAAATGTGACTTAATTTTATACACCTGTGACAACGGGACTGAAAACTCTTGAATCTAAATATTAAGAGTTGTGGCCCGTCTACTTTGTCCATATAGTGTGTCTCAGTATTTGGTTGCCATTTGCAGTCTGCTTTCAGGGCAGATAGCATTGTTCAATCAGGCTTGTGCAGCCTTTGGCTTCATGCAGGTAAACAATCCTTCTGAAGTGCAGACGAAAGAACGTATTTGCAGAAATTCAAAAACACCGGCTGTTGTCTGATGACAATTTAGCTTTGTATTAGCGTTTTAAAATTCATCAGCTTTTGTGAACAATGACCCGGAAAACAGGAAGTTTTTAGACTTTAGCTACATCGGAAACACTAAAATGTTGCCCAATGTGCCCAGAGGCTACGTCAGCAGACTAGACAAAGGGGTCTCAGATTGCTAACAAACTACCCAACTGTTTGTCAAGTCAAGTCAAGTCAAGTCAACTTTATTTGTCAATTCTGCCACATGTACAGGACATACAGAGAATAGAAATTTCGTTACTCTCAAACCCTAGTGATTAAAAAATGCAAATAAAATAATTAAAAAGTAAAAATTTAAATAAATACAATACAATTTTACGTATAACAACAACAAAAAAAAAGCTATGCAATATACAATATACAATATTCAAGTAAGGAGGCATAGTAGTGCAAATAGGCAAATAGTGCAAATGGAGATTTAGTAGTATGCGGTAAGAGATAGTGTAACAACAAAGTCTTATGAGGTAATGGCAGTCCAATGCTCCACAAGTGACTGGTAACTGGTGCAGGCCAGTGAGTGAGTCAGAGTGAGTGTGTGTGTGTGTGTGTGTGTGTGTGTGTGTGTGTGTGTGTGTGTGTGTGTGTGTGTGACAGAGTTCAGTGAGACTGTGGGGGGGAGAGGGGGCAGAATCGGGAGGGAGTTAAGCTTCCTGACAGCCTGATGGATGAAGCTGTCCTTCAGTCTGCTGGTCCTGGCCTGGAGACTCCGCAGTCTCCTCCCTGATGGCAGCAGCTTGAAGAAGCTTTGCATTGGGTGCGTGGGATCAGCCGCTATGCAAAGGGATTTTTTAGTGAGACGGGTGCTGTAAATGTCCTGGAGGGAGGGGAGAGAGACACCAATGATCCTCTCTGCAGCCCTCACTATGCGTTGGAGGGTTCTATGACAGGACGCATTGCAGGCTCCAAACCACACAGTGATGCAGCTCGACAGGATGCTCTCGATGGTGCCTCTGTAGAAAGTGTACATGATGGGGGCTGGTGCTCCTGCTCTTCTTAGTTTGCGGAGAAAGAAGAGACGCTGCTGTGATTTCTTGGCCAGTGCTGTGGTGTTGTACGTCCAGGAGAGATCCTCTGTGATGTGCACACCCAAGAACTTGGTGCTGCTCACTCTCTCCACAGACGCTCCGTCAATGGTCAGAGGAGCATGTTGGGTGTGCACTCTCCTGAAGTCCACAACAATCTCCTTCGTCTTCTCCACATTCAGAGAGAGATTGTTGTCAGCACACCACATGGCCAGGCGTCTCACCTCACTTCTGTAGTCGGTCTCATCCCTGTTGCTAATGAGACCCACCACCGTTGTGTCGTCCGCAAACTTGATGAAGAGGTTGGAGCTATATGATGGAGTGCAGTCATGGGTCAGCAGAGTGAAGAGGAGGGGGCTCAGTACACATCCCTGCGGGGCCCCCGTGTTTAAAATGATGGTGCTGGATGTATTACTGCCGACCCGTACTGCTTGAGGTCTTCCGGTGAGGAAATCCAACAGCCAGTTGCACAGTGAGGTGTTGAGCCCCAGCTGGACCTGTTTTTGAGTGAGCTGTTGGGGGATTATAGTGTTGAATGCTGAACTGAAATCTATGAACAGCATTCGAACATATGAGTCTTTTTTGTCCAGGTGTGTGAGTGCTGAGTGGAGTGCAGTGGAGATGGCATCATCGGTTGAGCGGTTTGGCCGATACGCAAACTTGGTTAGACAACCATCAACGGTCCTAATAATGTGCAGTGATAACAAGTATGTAACACTTTGTATATATGTAGTATCTACAGAAGAATACTAACTTTGTCCAGCCAGCTTCAGCCTTTTCTTCTGTTTAATTTAGGGAAATTAAACATACTGTATATGTCAGTTGGCTATGTTGCTCATCAGATGATGACATGTCTGTAGTAACTCACAAACAGCATGAGAACGTCAACAACAGGCCGTGCGCTCTGCTATAAAGCACTAGAAGAAGAATCTTTGTTAGTTGGTCTGTCTGTGCCACCATTGTTTGTGTCCGTCATAGTTTGTCCTCACTGTATCTACTGGATAATGGCTCAGGAACAAGGCAGTTGCTCAGGTTGCCAGATAGGCAACTCAGACTGACTGCAATCCCTCTCAGACAGACTGATGGTTTGCAACTAATTACCACCCTAGTTATAAACACCAAATATGAGTAATTGGAATCTATGTGTATGTAGACAACAGCAGATTTGCAGTCTTTGCTGATTCATCAGTTAATTGCATGAGTTTTACATGCAGAGTTTGCATGTAGTTGCCAACTTAACCCCATTCAATCACAAACTGGCAGCAAACCGATGGCAGACAGACACAGTTTTATTGCCACCTTGTCACCATCACATTGCGCCAGAGTATTTGAAGACGGACTGTGAGTGGTGTCAGACCTGGTCCCCATCTTTGAAGCAGCCATTTCAGTTCATGGCACACATTTGCAGCCAGGGCTGGACTGGTACAAAAAATCGGCCCGGGCATTTTGACTAGAGACCGGCCCACCAAAAATGTGACGTCATTCAGGGGTAAAACCGCAAAGGATTCTGGGAACTTGTGGCAAGAGGTACTAGCGCGTGCAGGCTTTCAATTGAACTCAGTTACACAGCTATAAAAAGAAACACAAAAAATGGCAAGAAGCTGTTGTATTATTAACTGCAATAGCCGGTGTTGTGCCAAAAACTGATTGCTCGTATTTAAATTGCTATGAGTAACTTGTTGGGCTATAATATGTGAAACATATGTCAAATGCATCCCTCATGGACGACATAAAGTCATCTCTCCATCTCCATCTCTCTCTGCTGCTCTTCTGTCTCCTCTGTCACAGACTTCTCCACTTTTGATGATAAATCAGCCTGGTGCAACATGTAAGGATTGGCACAATTTGTTAAGATTTTGAGGAGTTTGAGAAACTAACCTTAAGCATAAAATAAAATTTACTATCAGTAACTTCATAGCACCCGCCCAGCAGTATATAAACTCCGTCATGCTAGCTAGTACGCAGTACCAGTTATTCTAAGCGACTGTAAAAAGTCAGCACAACGAAAACAAACTACAACTAAACTTGGTTTATATCTGACACAGATAGACAGCAGGTCATAACTTCTTGCCTGAAGTTCAGTTCCTCTGCCACTATGACCGGCGGCCGCCTCTCCTCCTCTTGCCTCCCCTTTCCCTTATCCACCTGCTGGCCTCCACCACTTGCTGATGTTGCTAAATCTGTGGAAGCTATGCCATAGCTACCGCCAAACAATTCAGTTATTTTTACACATTTGGCAGCGTCTGCCTGAAGGGCTTGTTTCTTTTTGGCCCTAATTTTTTCTGCACCTCCTTTCCTTTTTTTGTTCTCCATTTTCTTTAGTTCGTCTATAAGATTGCTAAACAAGGGGGAGGGTGCATCCGACCTCCTCGGCTGTAATTGGTCCAGCCCAGAGTTGATCATGACCAATTGGCCAATCCAACACCTTTCATTATTTATACCCTTCCAAAAAAAAAAAAAATCGATCGGCCCATAAAAACAAAAAATCGCCAGCGGCCCACCGGGCAAATGCCCGGTATGCCCGATGGCCACTCCAGCTATGTTTGCAGCTATTTTGTTTGTGCTGCAGTTGGACTGTAACACAATCACCATCACACTTACTTTTCTACAGTCGTCATTAGGGCTGCCACAAACGATTATTTTGATAGTCGACTAGTCACCGATTATTTTTGCGATTAGTCGACTAATCAGATCATCCATCCATTGGACGTAAAACGCACAGCTTATTGCACCAGCACACATCTGCTCTTATATAACTATCATTAGCTTACAGCTTGAAGTGTTTAAGGTATGTGCTAACTAAAAATAAAGACAAGATGATAGTTTATTAAATTTAAATGAAATTTGCAGATTGTTTCGGTGAAGTTTAATAAACTCCTTGCTATCTAAAATATAACAGGACACCGGAGTAAATTCTCAAGCATCTCACACTTCTGATAATCAGTTGTCTGCTTGACGTTTATTCAGCTGTGTAAAAACTGTAACTTTAATCTCAGCCAAACCGATTTACTCAGGAACAAATAAAATACTGAAAAAAGCCAAAAAATAAAATTTTTAAGTTATCTAAGTGACTTATATATCATGTTTAACCTGAGTAGTGAAAGATGGCGGTGGGTTTGAAAACGATTTGCCGGGAGTCCGGTATTCTCACGGGCTCTAGTGAGCCTTGCTCCCGGCTTAGCTATCGAGCTAGTGGGTAACAGACATCTTCGAAAACTTCAGAGCGATTTTGAAAATATGTGATGTCTTGATAAACTGAGCAGATATTTGAGGTTTACACAGTTATATACTCTCCTGAAAATATGTTAAACGTTTATTTTGTGACCCAGAAAGAATAGTAAGAGTAATATTAAAACTAACTAGCTGCCGCCATTGTTGTAAACTGAGCAGGGCTGCGCTATGAATTCTGGGACAGAACTACTTCTTCTTCTTCGGGGTTTAACGGCAGCTGGCATCCTTGTACATGCAGTGCTGCCATCTTCTGTTTCAGTCCGTTATTACACTCTTAAATCCTACCACTTATTCCTGCATCTTTTGTGATCTTACAAAGCTTCAAACGACGCGCCGACTATTAAATCAGTCGTCGACGATTCTGATAGTCGACGGAATCGTGACTAGTCGACTAATCGTGGCAGCCCTAGTCGTCATGTGCTTGTGCAAGAGCTGACCCACATGATAAAACACTCTGTTAGGCAGACTGACTAAATTCAAGTCAAAATAACTTGTACACAGCAAAATCTCCAGTGTTAAATTAACACTGGAGAGTGTCTATATGGGTCCACACCTCTGAGTGTTAAATACAACACTGTTGAGTGTTAAATGAACACTTTTGACAGTGTTATATGTTTAAAAGTAACCTAGTCAGTTTTGAAGATTAACAATGGCTAACACTGAGCAGTGCTGATTTTCTAACACTGGAATATTTCTAACATTTTGAGTTATTTTCCAGTGTTAGAAAATCAGCACTGCTCAGTGTTAGCCATTGTTAATCTTCAAAACTGACTAGGTTACTTTTAAACATATAACACTGTCAAAAGTGTTCATTTAACACTCAACAGTGTTGTATTTAACACTCAGAGGTGTGGACCCATATAGACACTCTCCAGTGTTAATTTAACACTGGAGATTTTGCTGTGATATACCACCAGTCCTTTATTTTAAATATGTTATGTGTCATTAAACAGTTAATGTTATGATTAATGAAGAACTGCACAAAATAAAAACATGTAGCAATAAGGTGGCTCTTTTTCAAACCCCTTTTCAGCAGAAGAAGCGAAGCACAGATGCTTCCAGCTCTTTTGTCTTCTGGTTGAATGATGGCAGCACTGAAGGCCAGGCCACCCTGGTGTGTGTAAATGTGTTTGCGGCCACCAGCGAGGAATGTTGAGTCTTTGGCCGCCTCCTGTACTCTTGCATTTGCGGTGTGTTTGTGTACGAATGCAAATCTCGAGGTCACTGACGACAGAGAGGGGCTCACCGCCTTTAATGAAGCTCTCATGCATCCCATTACCGGCTGGCAAACAGCGTAATTGGGGACACAAAGCTGCCAGTTGTTTTTCGGCCCAATAAATGTATGTTGTGAATCTGCAGCAAAGTCCTTTCGCAGTGGCTGATTTTCTTAGACTGCTAAAAACGAGGTCAGTGGACAGAAGAGGACAAGAGAGGAAGTTAGCTGGAAAAAACCTCATACCTGCTCACAGCTGAGGGTGATCCAAATCCTGTTTTACATTATTGCACATTTACCCAGAGGCTACACACAGACACACACACCATTATATTTGCACACTCTGATTCCAAACAGCTCGGGGCTTGTGAAATCTCTTCCATAGCTCCAGCTTTTTTGCATCTGTTTGTGCTGCATGTTTAGGTGCACTGGTCTCAGAGCAGCCTGATGGGATTTTTAGGTCAGCGAAAGCCAGTAGAATAAAAATTTTGAAATCTCTAACCTGTTTTGGCTTCTAGTACAGCATCTCATCAGAATTTATGTTCTTTCCTCAACATGGGTGCTGTGGAGGGGGTTTGGCTGTGCTTACAAACCCGGCTGGACATCTGCTTTACATTTTTTTCTCTTTTCTCTGGTCCACTGACTTGAATTTTCTGAAAACAGCATGAAGCGTCATCGCCATCACCGTGGGTGGAAGAGCAGGAAGACATTAAACCTTTTTTTTAAATTTTAAAGTTTATTACTTCCCTCATGCCTTGAATGTAAGATATAAATTCGTTGAAGAACATGCAAACTTTTCTTCATTTCATGAACAATTCCACGAGTTCCCCCTTGAGCTTGCAGTGGCAACACTAAGCAGAACTAACTTCAAAAACACATCACTGCTCTATGACTTTTATGAAACAGTAAACATGGTAGGTCTTCAAACTTTCAGACTTCCTGTCTCCACAAATATTGACAAATGCTTAACATGAGCATGTGAGCTCCATAAAACCGGGCAAAAGGTTTCTACCAAAGAAAACTGTTTGGTGAAAACAGATTTGTTTTTTTTTTATCATGGCCGCAGTGTCAGGGATCAGGGCGTGCTAGGTACATTGCTAATTACAAGCTTTGCAACAGCCTACGTAAGCCGGTGTCCCATGCAAAAGCAGCAGCAGCTTCAGCTGACTACACATAAACCACTGATTATTCAGATGTGAAATATACGACGGTGAAAACAACAAAATCGCCATGTTCTCATATTTCAGTGGCTTTCAGTGTTAACTGGCCGTAGGATAAGAGGTGCTGTCTTCAGTTAACTGGAGGAAATGGCTGCTGCATCAATAGGCTGCATTGATGAGGTTGCGCCATGAGCAAGTGGCACATGCAGGACCATGCCGACATCATGACTTTGACCCTGAAATCTGCAGGAGAGGCTTCCTGTACACTCACTGGAGATAACAAGCAGCCCATTGTGTGCATCTGAGTGTGTGATTGTGCGTGTGTGTTTTTGTGATGGTAGATGTTGAGGGTCGAGCTCAGCCCTGATGAGGAGACTGTGACCAGGTGCCATGTGATGGGTGGAAGTAAACACAATGGCCACTTGAAAAAGAAAGTAAACAACCTTAACCCTGCATGCTGTCTTCTCCTACTGTAGCAACTGCCTCACCCACCGACAGAGGTACACGTCTGCTCTGTGGATCTGGAGCAGTATAACACGGCACCACTTCAGGCCTGCAGTGCAGACGGCCGCCCCTTCCTCAGCCTGGTCCTGTTAAAAATGGGTTTTTCCTTCCAACTTTAACTAATACTGTAGGGCCTTTAACTTACAGTATAAAGCACCTTGAAGCAACTGTTGCTGTGATTTGATGCCATGTAAATGAGCCTAATTCAGCAGTCCACAACTTTTTTTGTGCCACGGACCGGTTTAATGTCAGACAGTATTTTCATGAACCAGCCTTTAAGGTGTCGCGGATAAATACAACAAAAGAAAATCATACAATCAACACAAAAACTGTGGTATTTTGTAAATATAACAATAAAAGCCAATTTACTGTGTGATTGTGTAACTTTAGCAGCGTCCTGCTGAAATGCGCCAACAACATTGAGAGTAACATCCTCCTCTCTGCCCCTTAATGCTCTCGTCGCTATGGTAACACGTAAATATTTCTTTCAAAATAAGACGCACAACTGCAACACGGGAAAAGGCCCAGGGAAACCCAGTTAACAATAAAAACCCTGAAAACCATCAATTTTACACCAGAGCCTCAACTCTCGCGGCCCGGTACCAAATGACTCTGTGGCCCAGGGGTTGGGGACCGCTGGCCTAATTGAATTGAACTGGAAGTCAGATGAGTCAATTAAGTCCCGCCCACATTCTCATATACCAACAATGACAGTCACGTTTAATGAAATCCAAGAAACCCATTCTAAAATATTTTAGGGTGTCCACAGTCATGCATATGTTTTTTTTTTTCAGTCATGCATATGTGTATATGGTAATTACATCAAGATGATCCAGCCTCACTCAGACTCAACTACCAGGTGTACACTGCAAGTATGTATGCTTTGATACAGCAGAGTACACATGGAGATTACACAAACTATAGCAACTATCTATAAAAGAAAATCTGTGCTGTAAATTATTATTTATTTTTGTCAAAGAATGGACTGAATGTTCTCGTGTGGTTTGTTGTGGTGTTCGTTTGGAATTTCTCTGCATGAAAAGAAACCAAAGTATAGTACAAGTTTACTGGCTCGTCAGCAGATTTCAAGTAGAGTAAATAAGCTGAAGGTGTGAACAAGCTCTTTTGTAGACTCTGGGCTGAGCTCTTTGTGTTACCAGGGGCCAGGGTCTAGTCTCACAGCCTTACAGGCAGATGTAAAACATCTAAATTGGTTCTGTATGGATTGGTGCCCCCCTTTGCAGCCACAACAATTTCCACTCTTCTGGGAAGGCTTGTTACAAGATTTTGGAATGTGTCTGTTGGAATTTTTGCCCATTCATCCAGAAGAGCATGAGGTCAGGGCTTTTTGTGGTTCAGTTCTTTCACACCAAACGCATACAACCCATGCCTTTATGGACCATGCTTTGTGCACTGGTGCACAGTCATGCTGAAATAGAAAGGGCCTTCCTCAAACTGTTCCCGCAAAGCTGGAAACATGCAATTGTCCAAAATGTCTCAGTGAGCTGAAGGATTTCGATTTCCCTTCATTCCCTTCAAGGATTTCCCTGCACAGTGCAGCCAGGCAGGTAATATTCTTGTTAACTCAGACTTGTCCATCATACTTTGCAAACAGAGAAGTGTGTTTGATCACTCAACAGAAGACATTTCCACAGCTCCAGAGTCCAGTGGTGGCTCCAGCCAATGCCTGGCATTGTGCCTGGCCTGCATGCAGCTGCTCGCTCATGGAAAACTATACCATGAAGCTCCTGGCCCACAGTTTTTCCCCAATGTTAATGCCAAAGGAGGACTGGAAGTCTATAATTACTGTTAAACACTATCCAGTATGACTTCTTGTGGTTAAATAAATCATGTAATTTTTTATAGTGTACATGTCATTATTCACAAAGTGCAAATTTTTGCAAATTGCTTGTTGCTTTTTTCCCTAATAGTCTGATTAGTCTGAAAGCATATATATATAAATATAAATTAATGAG
Source organism: Simochromis diagramma (assembly GCF_900408965.1). NCBI lineage: Eukaryota > Metazoa > Chordata > Actinopteri > Cichliformes > Cichlidae > Simochromis > Simochromis diagramma. The sequence goes on from NW_024387477.1 coordinate 3,620,485, forward strand.
AAAATCAATTCATTTAATTAGCCTGCATGTAGATTATTTCCATAGCGACTGCTTTTTAGTTCAAAATTGTATAGACAATGCTTCAGACATGATAAAGTAATTAATAAATACTCCAGTAAAAGTTGAAGACAGTTATTGATTCAGCTTTACTCAAGTAAAAGTAAAAAAGTACTGGCTCTAAAATGTACTCAAAGTAAAACAGTAAAACGCAGCTCTTTGGAGGACGCTACTACCAGCTATTTTAGAGCAAAGCTAACTGAGCCTTGTGTTATATTAATGTAATAATGAAATAGCACGAATAAATGACATTAAAAACTCTACTTCAGTTTAAATGTTAATTCTAATGAAAGTAGTCAGCTTTAATCGGTTAAGTAGAACATGAGAACAGAAAAAGAAGGAATATTTAAAAAAGAGAGGAGAGGTTAAAATCGATTCAACAGGCAGGAGAACCTTTAAATCCAACACAGAACAACAAGCTAACCTGTTTATCCTGCATTAACCTTTTCATGCAACCTTTTGTTGTGTATGACGCTGTGGATAACTGTGAATAACAACAAGTCAAAGAATATAATTTTAAACCAGAATTACACATAACGTGACACCTTTAAATAAAGTCAAGTCAAGTCAACTTTATTTGTCAATTCTGCACATGACAGACATACAGAGAATAGCAATTTCGTTACTCTCAACCTAGTGATTAAAAAATGCAAATAAAAATAATAAAAAAGTAAAAAAAAAAAAGACACAACATTTAAAAAAGCTATACAATATACAGTATTCAAGTAAGGAGGCATAGTAGTGCAATAAAACAGTTACTCTACCTCAGCTTTTTTTCAGCAATATGAAAAAACCTAATGTCGCCTGTACAGTCCCAATATCTGATTTAAAAGCATGAAGACTTACATGTAAGCTTTAAATGAGCAGTCCATCCATCCATCCATCCATCCATCCATCCATGTTCTTCCGCTTATCCGGGCCGGGTCGTAGGGGCAGCAGTCCAAGCAGAGAAGCCCAGACCTCCCTCTCCCCAGCCACCCCCTCCAGCTTATCCGGGGGAACACCGAGGCATTCCCAGGCCAGCCGAGAGATATAATCTCTCCAACATGTCCTGGGTCTGCCCTGGGGCCTCCTCCCTGTAGGACATGCCCGGAACACCTCACCCAGGAGGCATCCTTGTCACCACCTCAGCTGGCTCCTTTCGATGTGGAGGAGCAGCGGCTCTACTCTGAGCCCCTCCTGGATGGCCGAACTTCTCACCCTATCTCTAAGGGAGAGGCCAGCCACCCTTTGGAGGAAGCCCATTTCCACCTCTTGTATCCGTGATCTAGTTCTTTTTGTCGGTACCCACAGCTTCTTCTCTTCTTCGAAACACAACCCACTTTAGCCCCTGACTTTGGCACACAGTTTTGCCTCTTTTATCTCATCTATCTGGTTAACAGGCAACAGGATTTCATGTGTTACTGTTAATGTTTGAATGTTTGCAATGATGTGATATAATAACTCACAGGCTCCTAACTTAAAACTACTCAAGAAAAGTACAGAGACCTGAAAATTCTACTTAAGTACAGTAAAGAAGTGTTGCTACTTTGCGTCCTGTAACATACGAGGCAAAAGCACTCCTCTGTAAACAAACCTGCTGGTTCTGCTCAAGCCAGCAGCTTTTCCTGGGTTCCCCTTTTCCGCCTCTCCCTTCCTGGTTTCTTTGTGTCCTCTGACTCTGCTGATATCTCAGGCTCAGCAGCTGGCTTGTGTTATGTTATTCCTCAGCCTCCTTTAATTATACCCACAATTTTCAGGTTGTTGTGAGTCTCCTCCACATTAGGGCACTTCAGCTACAACTTCAAAAGCAGCTGTTTCCTCTCGCTCACCTCACAGAGGGCTTGGGCCTGTACATGTGAGATAACAGATACATGGAAAATCTCGCAAGATTGTGTGAAAAACAGAAAATTTAGATCTAGTCAAGCTATCCAGTTTAATTGCAATTAGACTCATCGCACGTCATAGTTGTTTAAGTGCGCAGAGCTACTATTTAATTTCATATTTTACAAACACGATCCTGGAAAAGTTGGGACAATAGGTAAAATCTTAATTAAAACGGAGTACAGTGATTTACATATCTCATAATCCTATATTTTTTACTATAAAAAACAAAACTTTTAAAGTGCTATCATCTTCTCTGAGCCAAAGCTCAGTTAAAACGGACCGAGACAAAGTGGAAGACTGTTCTCTGGTCAGACGAATCAAACTTTTACATTGGCGACCGTGGCTCAGGGGGTTGGGAAGCGCATCTGTAAGGTTCGATCCCCGGGCTCTCTGTCCTAGTCGTTTGTGTCCTTGGGCAAGAGACTTTACCCGACCGCCTACTGGTGTTGGCCAGAGGGGCCGATGGAGCGATATGGCTCCTGGTCTACACTAACGTTTTCAATCGTTTCCAAACAGTTGTTCATCCACACTGAAACGACTGAAAACGGTTACGTTCCTGTACTGCGCATACGTGAAATGTAAGACAATTCAACGTGCCTCATTTCTGTCTGCTGTTTATTTACTTTCCAGCTCTTTGAAACGTTGCAGCAAAATGTCGAGGAAAAGCACCGAGTTTTTTAAATGGACTAACAATGAGAGAGAGTTGTTGCTGTGAGTAACACAAAAGTACAAAGTTGCAAAAGCGAGTGAGAGTTAAAGGATTTGAAGAAAAGCTATCTGGAGCATGTACAGACTGATATTAATCTTTAACAGGGTTGTCAAAATGGAGAGCAAACAAAACAACTGCTGTACAATAACCTCCACTATCTTAGTTGAATTGGTTACATGACTGCATCATATGACTAAAATGCCTCATGGTTTTCGAAAGGCTCCATTTATGCAGTCTGCACTGTGACGCGAAAAGCTGCGTTTTCAAATGCATCCGCTTTGGAGAGCGTTTCCAAAAAGCTCAGTTTTCCTTGACTAAAAACGCTGTCTCAGTGTGGACGGGGAGGCCAAAATGAAGAGAAAACGATGTGTTTTCAAATGAAAATGTATTAGTGTGGAGATGACCTAAAGTGGATAGGGACCATCCAGCTTGTTATTAGTGCTCAGTTTAAAAGCCTGTCTATGATGCTAATGGGCTGAATTAGTGCCTATAAAGCTGACAGCTTGCACATCTGGAAAGCCACCATCAATACTGAAAGGTATATAAAGGTTTTAGAACAACATCCATCTAGATGACGTCTTTTTAAACTAAGGTCTTGCATATTTCAGCAACACAATGTTAAACCACGTAGAAGAATTTGAACTGTTCTGCCCGCAGTCCAGACTTTTCATGTGCCAAATCATAAACGAAGGATCCAACCAACAAAGAACCAGCACTGTTGAGAAGCCTGAATCCTGTATCAGACAAGAAAGACACAACATGACTCTCCCAAAGGTCCAGCAGCTGGTCTCCTCAGTCCCCAGATGTTTACAGAGGGTGTTCAAAGATGAGGGAATGCCATACAGCGGTAAAAACGACCCTGTCCTAGTGTTTTTGAGACGTGTTGCTACCATCAAATTCAAAATGACCTTTTAAGTTTAAAGATGAATGTGGTCAGTGGTCAGATAACTCACTTGCTTTGTGGCTGCAGTGATAGTCATAGATGAGAGTGAGTGATGATTCTGTTTTGTGTCATGTCAGCTCATCACGCTGTCGGGTTTTCCTGTGATGTTTCCAGAAAAAGAGAGCAAAAGAAGCCCAGAATGAGGAGAAAATAGTTGGGTTTATTCCAGAAGCCATAAATCCTATCTGTCTTAAACACAGCGGGAATAGTTGCTTTACTGCTTAGCTCATGCACCAGCGTCTTTTGCCAGTCAATTATAATTTATTATTGATGATTTTAACCTGAAAGTATTTCAAGTTCTTATGTGCATGATGTCATTATGTCATACTATATATACGTGGTGGTTTCTTGTCTGCCTTGAGCTGCTCAATAAGCAACGACTGTATTAAATTAAATCGAAGCATGCAGTAGTAGAGGCTTGTTGCCAAAAAATGGCTTGGAAAATGGGAAGTTAGTGCAGTACATAAAACAAGAACATGGTACAATTTTAATGAGCTTAAATGTGAATATTTTTAATGACCACTTTTATTCTTCAGCACAGTCTGAACTCTCTCAGGCAGCTTCTTTGTTATTTCTTTAAATAGTCTTTAAGAGTAGTTCTCCAGGCTTCTTGCAGGGCATTCAAAACTCTTCTTTGGATGTTTCTGCCTTTTGTTCTGTTCTCTGTCAAGATGATCCCACACTGCTTCAACAAAGTTGCAGTTCTTGTGTAATTTGACATACCTCATCCGTTAACTCCTGTTTCCCTTCTTTAAGAATGGCTTCTTGACAGACAACCTTCCACCGAGGCTTCAGTGATGAGTAGAGAGATAAACTGAAGGGCCAGATGCATCTCTCAGGTCCTGTGTCAGGGACATGAAACGCTGTTCAACTGCTTTAGTTAGTGTGGGAAGAGGTGCTTGTGGAGAATGTGATTATGTACTCTTGGTTTCCTATTTTCATTGTAGGTAGAGAGGATTAGAGAGCTATGCTTAAACTTAGGTGATTCTATTTAGATTGCTGAGGTGAGGAAGACCGGAGGCAGGACATTTGAAGGGGGCGGTACAATGGGTGGGACACTGAACCCATAAGATTGTGTTGACTCCCGGTTGTGAGCCAGACCTTGCTAGACATAGCGGAAGTAGGCTAGTTAGCTAGGTTGCATCTGTCTTTTATTGTAAAGCGCAAATAAAGACGTCTGATTTTCGAAGTAAGAGTCTCCGCCTAGTCGCTACCATGAAAAAGAATCCGTGAAGTCGACGTACTTCAACACTAGTTTTTTAGACCTGCCTCTTCTTCTTTTGACCTCCAATTCTCCAGTTTCCTGAAACCTTTTTAATGACAGTGCACACAATACAGAGATATTCTAAGTTTTTAGCCAATATTTCCTTTGAAGTTATCTTGTTGGATGCAAAAATATTGTTTTATGCCTTTTGAACTATATTAGCATTGTCATTTTCTGTACATGAAACAAAAGAAATGGAAACAAATGATGTGTTTTTAACAGATTCCAAGTAAAGTTAAGTTAAGTTTTGTGTTTTGTGTAGACACAACACTGGTGCATTCCTTGAGTTAGGTGCCTTTTTTAACTGAATTATCCACAAGTCAGCGTTAAGTGGTTCAAGAAACAAACAAACAAAGAACATTCCTCTGAAAATGGTCTCTTACAAAGACGGGATTGAAAATGGTGAAAAAGCAGCCAAATGTCTAAAGAAAAGCTGAAAGAACTCCAGAAAGCCTGGAGAACTGTTGCTCAAGAACACTAAAAAACACAAATACAATAAGATCTGTGTCTTTCTAATTAAAATATAAGGAAATTAGGGGTTGTGCTTTTGCCCAGTGTAATCAGCATTAATGAAACCTTCACTGTGAATAACCCAGGCCATGTTCAGTAATGCCCCCCATGGATGTTGCAGTGTGTGCTGATCATTTCTAAAAAGAATTCCGGCTGAATTCCCAACAGTCGTTTCCAGAAGTTGTCCTCCTGCACTTTTCCAGAGTGAGCTGAACTTCCATGAAACATGTTGATGGAATCAAAATCAAAATGAGCATGTTTCACTTTTTCAGATTTGTCATGTTTTCATGCAATGTTTTTTAATGGTTTTTTTTTCAAACTGTTGTATTTTATTTATATTTATATAACACACAAAATCTTCAGTCTTGCTAAATCATTTGAGTTTCTTCCGACACCTCAAAGGACCTGGCAGTTATTTCCAAGTGTCAAAATATTTTGCTATTACGCTCGGTTTTGATTGAAAAAGTCATTCCGATGGCAGGAAACTCGAGATATGATGAATCTAACGTTTTCCTGCATCGATGAGTTTGTAATAAGCCGGATTCAAATTCACATGTTTGCTCTTTATTAAAACAGTTTCTTTTATGCACTTGTGTTATAGAGGACTGCAATTCCTGTGCTTTTGTAGTTCCTTGTAAAGCTAGTCTTTTGTTTCTGATGAAGTTTTCAGTTGAAGAATTAAAACGAGTTAAAAGTCTTCTTGTTGTTTTAAATTGCATGACCTAAGCATTGCATGCTTATAAATGATGATGCCTGATAACTTTTTAGTATTCATAGGGAACAAATTGTGTTTACATTTTTTTATTTGCTCAAGATCTGCTCTGTGAAGTGCTCTCTTTGGTTCAGATGAACTTGTACAGGCTGCTCACAAACTGTCCCAGTATACTCCTAACCAGTTTGTCTTGAAGCTTTCAAACAGGCCAGTATGTGTTGCTAATATTCAGGCAGTGACGTGCATAAGGCACCAAAACAGACGAGGTCTAACTGGGATATCAGCAGGATGACCCAGTTTCACTGCGTCTGGACATGCTGCAGCTTTTCAGTGAATTTTGCATCACGACTGTCTTCTCCTTACCAAAGCTCCAAATCCTCTCTTTCTTCCCTCATTGACTAACAAAGCAGTTTTCCGCCTCAAAGAGTCAAACTGAAATTTTCAAAAGGGACTGCTTCTTTTGACCTCCCCCCGAACAATGAGCTTTCTGTTTGAATAATCCTCCCAAAGTTAAGTTTTCTGCCAAACGTTCATTTGCAGCTTTTGCCATTAAAGTGCTCTCGTAGTGTGGACTCAGCTGTGAAGTTCTGCTCAGACTGATCTGATTCAGATTATGTGAGAATTTCATGGTAGAAGATCAGCAAGTCTGTGACTCATTTGGTCATTGGTGCTCACACAGATTGAACAAGATTTAGGCTTCTTGGAGTTTGAGAATTGGAGAGTTTTAGGAATCTTATTCATTCTGTTTATTGGAGAGGTAAGCTGGCCGGACAGAGAGCAGTGAAACTATGGCTTTTGCCAATTTTAATTAATATGAAATATTGCACAAAGTCATGAGAAACACTGTCAAGATCCTAACTCCTTTAGCACTTCCTACTTCAAGGACTTGATGTCCGACGAGTTCTCGTCAGGTCTATAAGTGCAGGATAAAAACAAGAACGTACACAACACCAACACTGTAACATCCCAACAGTTCCCAATCTATTTTAAAAGCGACCCTCGTTTTCATTTGTTTTGTGGAAAACAAATGCCACAAGGCTTTATGTGATTTAGAGAAGTGATGGGATGATAACATTTTCAAAGTCATGCAGACTGAAGGGGCCTTTCTCTCTGCGTGCGTCACAGTGTGGACAAAAATACACTGCTGGCTAAAAATATTTTCAATACGATACACAATTACTGTCATTGACACTGCTGCACTCTTCACAAGTTTCCTGTTAGAGCAGGTGGGGCCTCGTCTGGAGGGTTAGTACAGCAAATGTGACTGTCTGGGTTTTTTTTTAGTGTAGCGGTCTTCTCTGATTGGAAGAAGTTTGGCTAATTACCTGATATGACTTGAGTCCAGTAGTTATTTAGAGTCAAGGATCTCTTCTCCAAATTCAATTAGTTATTTAAAAACCACAAGGCCAAACATGCTGTATGTAACATATAGATCTATATGTTCCTGAAGCTCGGGTCCTCCTCCAGAGGCGGTTCTTAGGACTGCGCTCTCCTGGTCAGAGATCTGTTGGAACCACTCTTTCAGCTCTTAATGCTCCTGTTACTACTTTAGACTTCGCTAGTTGTGCCTTCAGCATCTGGTACTTTTCTATTTTCTCCTCCTTCCTGATGTTCTGATCTTCCTCTAAGATCCATAAAATGACATGTGGTGTGCCTCAAGGGTCGGTTCTAGGCCCTGTACTTTTTAATTTGTATATGTTGCCTCTCGGCAGTGTCATCAGGAGGCATGGAGTGAACTTCCACAGTTACGCTGATGACACGCAGCTGTACATCTCCGTGTCTCCTGATGACACCAGACCAATGGATGCCCTTTTTAACTGTATCTTGGATATAAGATTTTGGATGGCAGAAAACTTTTTACAGCTTAACCAGGACAAAACTGAAGTTTTAATTGTCAGTCCTGAGGCTCAGAGAGAGAAACTCTTGTCTAAATTAGAGGCATTTTCACTATGTCCTTCGCTACAAGTGAAAAACCTGGGTGTTATTTTTGACTCTGAGCTTGGTTTTATCCCACATGTTAAACATGTAACCAAAATTGGATTTTATCATCTAAAAAATATAGCCAGAGTCCGCCCTATTCTCTCTCGGGCCAACACGGAGATGCTGATGCATGCTTTTATTACCAGTCGCATTGATTACTGTAATGCCCTGCTCTCTGGTCTTCCTAAGAAGAATATTTCAACTTTACAACTCCTGCAAAACTCGGCAGCTCGTGTGCTGACGAAGACCAGAGGGCGGGCCCACATTACACCGGTTTTAGAATCGCTGCATTGGCTCCCCGTGTGTTTCAGGATCGATTTTAAAGTTCTTTTATTGGTTTTTAAATGTCTTAATGGTCTTGGGCCTTCTTATCTCTCAGATCTGCTTTTACCATACGAACCCTCGCGGACCCTGAGGTCCTCTGGTGCTGGCCTTTTGATTGTCCCTAAAGTCAGGACACATACTCACGGAGAGGCAGCTTTTCAGTGGTATGGTCCTCGTCTGTGGAACAGCCTGCCGGAGGAGCTCAGGGCCGCAGAGAACGTACATGTTTTTAAGAACAGGCTCAAGACCCACCTTTTTAATTTAGCTTTTACTTAGCGTTTATTTATTTTTTATGCTTATTTATTCTATCCTGTTATTCTATTATTAATTTAGGATTTACCTAATATTTTTTGATTTTATTCTTATTCATTTTTTAATTTTCTTACTCTATTTATATTTATATTTATATTGTATCCTGTTCTTATTTATTTTATCATTTTACCCTGTATATATCGTATTGCGTCATATCTCCAGTGTTTCCTCGGAGGGCGCTCTCTGCACCGGGGCTGTTATTGACCGTGGCTGCTGGTCTCTGGGGTCCTCTCAGCCTGGTTGGGGGGCTCCTTGGCCTCCCTCCTGCTGTGTGCCCAGCCCGGAGGCTGCGGTCTGTGACCGGCTCCCGGTGCAGACGGCTCTCTGTTATAATGTTTCCTCACTTGGCTCATGCGAGCCCAGCCCAATTTTTACTCTTTAAGTGTGCGCGTGTGTGTATGTGTGTGTGGGTGGGGGTGGGGGGATATATGTGTATTGAGAGTGTGGGGAGTGAGTTGGAGGGTGGGGTGGGCTGCTTTTAACTATGTAAAGCACTTTGTGCTACATTTTTTCTGTATGAAAAGTGCTTTATAAATAAAGATTGATTGATTGATTGATTGATGTTGCTGTCTGCTAGCACTGCCACATCTGTCACTGTCATGGCCTGGGTCTAGGGACCCAGGGCTCATGTATTTTCAGTATATGTTTATGTTTATGTTTTCCGTGTGTTGTTTTGGTTTGCTCTCCATTTCTCCATGTGTCTCCGTGTGAGCTTCCGGAGGTGTGGGTTCGCTGAGGAGACTGCGAACCCGGAAGTGTTTCTGCTCCAGAGACAGCCACACCTGCCGCTCGTCGTCCTCTGCCAGCTGCAGCAGATTACGCTCGTAAAGGGAACGGCATTTAAGACTGCAGCTGAGCTGAGGCTGACGCTGGATCCTTGAGTCAGAACTCGTCAGTACTGCCGTGAGCTTTTGCGTAACCTCCGAGGAAATAGATCCCCTGCTAACCTTCTGTGTTTTGTGTTACCAGGAATCTGGAGCGGAGTGTGCTTCTAAGTCACGGTGTGGGAATTGGAGTTTTTTGGAGTCGCCACCTTTCTCTTTTACGGACATCTGCACTGTGTGGGATTCAGGGAGAATCACCACGGGACCACAGTGCTGGGATTTTGTATATAGTTGTGTGTTGTTCACCTCCTGTAAATAAATCCACTGTCCTTCGCTAAGAGTCTCGCGTTTTGGGCCCTACTTTCACTGCCACTCCTCGGTCTGCCATCGCAGCCCGTGACATTCACAACTGTGGTCTTCTCCCCCTTTTCAACCACCACTATGTCCGGTTGGTTGACCAGCAGCTGCTTGTCTGGAACTTGAAATCCCACGGGACCTTTGCCCTGTTGTTCCCAAACACCACTGGTGGTGTCTCCCATCGGGAGTTGGGGACTTCTAGTCCATATGCGGCACAGATGTTCCTGTGTACTGTCTCAGTCACTTAATTAGCCTCTCAGTGTAGACAGTCCCAACAAATATCCTGCTACTATGTGTTAGATAGTCTCAGGTCATCTTTGTAGAGTCTGCAACTTGGGCCCTGTTAGCTGTGGTAGACTTCTGCCTCTATGGATCTGTTGCTTAGGGCCTGTTCTTGTGCCTCCATGATCAGAACGTCTGTTGTCCTGTAAGCCAGGCTTTTCTAGACACTGGTATGATTTCTTGATGTCAGCCACTTCTTCTAGCTTCCTCTCCGGGGTGCAATCTTCCTGATCTGTTCACAGATGCTCCGTGTTTCTTCCTGGATTGTGTCTCTGGCACTCATTAATCCTCACCCTACCTCTTTCTGTTGCTCATAGAGTCTTGGGGTGATGGACTTTGGATGGAGACCTCAATGCATTGTGAGGAGCTTCTGTGTCTTGACATTTCAATTCAATTCAATTATATTTACTTTATATTTATAGTGTCAAATCACAACAACAGTTCCCTCAAGACCCCACATTAAATGGTAACTGGCCTGTATTTGTATAGTGCTTTACTTAGTCCCTATGGACCCCAAAGCGCTTTACACTACTTTCAGTCATCCACCCATTCACACACAGGTGACGGCAAACTACATTGTAGCCACAGCCATCCTGGGGCGCACTGACAGAGGCGAGGCTGCCGGACACTGGCGCCACCGGGCCCTCTGACCACCACCAGTAGGCAACGGGTGAAGTGTCTTGTCCAAGGACACAACGGCCAGACTGTCGGACTCTGCCAACTCTTGAGCCCTGATTAACACAAAGAAAACAAAGAAAGCCGCAACAATCATATGACCCCCTATGAACAAACACTTTGGCGAGAGTGGGAAGGAAAAACTCCCTTTTAACAGGAAGAAACCTCCAGTAGAACCAGGCTCAGGGAGGGGCGGCTGTCTTCTGCAAACAACTGGGGATCAGTGGATGAAGACAGAACAGAAGACATGCTTGGAAAGAGAGCCAGAGATCAATAATAACAAATAATTAAATGCAAAGAGGTGCATTAACACATAGTGAGTGAAAAAGGTGAGTGAAGAAGAATCACTTAATGCATCATGGGAATCCCTGATCCAGCCTATATAACTATATACTTTATCAAAAAGGAAAGTTTTAAACCTAATGGTAATAGTAGAGAGGGCGTCTGTCTCCTGAATCCAAACTGGGAGCCTCCCATTCGACTTTAAAATATTATAGGAACCACAAGCAAGCCTGCAGTCTGAGAGCAAAGAGCTGTAATGGGGTGATACGGTATTATAAGATCATTAAGATAAGATGGGGCCTGATTATTCAAGACATTATTCAAGTAGCTGATGAGTAGGATACGGATTTAACAGGGAGCCAATGAAGAAGAATTATGCTTTGTTTTCCTAGTCTCTGTCAGGACTCTTGCTGCAGCATTTTGGATCAATTAAAGACTTTTCAAGGAGTTTTAGGACATCCTGATCATCTGTCCAAATCAGTTTTTACAGAACTGTGCAGGAGATTTTTTTAAAATATTTTCTGGCAAAGTCTAGTCTGATCTTCCTGTTGTTGAGTGTAACCCATTGTTTGTACCTTAAACCTTTTATATTTCCATTCGTGAAGGCTTCTCTTGATTGTAGACTTGACTGACACGTCAATCACACCTTGACTGTGGTTGCATACAGAGGCAGCAATACAAAAAATGTGGTGGCCAAGCCAAATCAAGCAGTGAGTGAAAGTGAAAGTAAAAAGTGAGGAAAACAAAGTGTAAACCTCCCACACAGGTCATCAACTGTAATCTTATAGCTGACCAGCTCTTCAAGGCACTCCACCATCACTGCTTCAGCCTGCTGCTACGTTTTTGGTTCCTAAAAAGAGGCTGTTCTCTCCCTGCGTTTAATATCAATGCAGACACTGTCTCAAGGCATGAGAGCCAAAGGATGCCTTGTCTCTGTGACGCAAGCAGGATTTCACAGAATGCCGGGATGTGACTCCCGGGGATAAAAACATATTGCATACGTATGGCCTTTGGCTCTTGATGTGCTTTCTCCAGTCTAAGAAAAATATCGGCTTGTGTTTAGAGAGTTCAAAGTTTCAACAGAAAGCTTTTGTTACACACTAGTTTGACAGATACGACTGTTTACCAGGCAGGAAAGACGCTATGGAAAAACATTTTTCGAAGATTTCAAATCAGCTGACAAAAATTTCAAAAATTATAGCTGCATGTGCAAAGGAAAAGAGTACTCGACTCTAATTTCTGCTAATAATACTTCATTGCAAAGTCCCAGGCATAAAAACAACAGCAACAAAAGGACCGCTCAAAAACTCAGTAACTGATCAATGATGATATAAAATGACAATGCCTGAAAACTTGTTCTACTTCTCCATGTTGAACGCCCATGAATTAGATATTAGTGAATAAATAAATATATGTGGGGTAATTCTGTATCACTTTGGGCCATTCTGTTTTTGATCAGCTCCATAAAAACCCTAAACTCGATCGGCCTCTCAAACACAGAATAATAAAACACCGTGGACAACTACATATTCAAGGCCTGTTCCTCTCGTGGTATTCATCAGTGTGATCTCTTTGTCTAAGGCAAATACAAAAATCCCTCAGAACAATTTTAGCAAGCTTTTCTGATTAGGTTACTTAATTTGAAAATATGACTGAAAGGCTAAATGCCTGACACAGAAACAGCTCTCCCAGGAAGCTCCTCCAAGTGTTTCTCATCTAGCAGAGTGAGTGTTTACACATGTTGTAAAAGTAAGTCTGTTTCCCTTTAAAAAACAAAACACAAACCCCCCAAAACCATTCAGTATAATCTTACAGTGTTGGACATTTACATTTAATATGCGTAAAGTTTTAAGTAATGACTTAAACATGTTTAAAAGTCGCTCCTATGAGCAAAATATCTGAGGAAGACAGTCTGAATGGTTAGTTCAGTTTCAGTAACCACACCCAGGCCTAATTACTTCCAGACCTGATGAATAAGGATATCACTTAAATAGAACCTGTTAGACAAGGTGAAGTCAGTGAAAGTGGATTAGAAAAAAACAAACTAAGTAAACAAATAAAAGCAAATGAAGGTTTTGGAGGTTTTGAGTTTGAAGTCCAAACTCAGACTGGATCGAGATGCTCTCTAATGACCTTAAACAGGCTGTTCATGCTTAAGTTTTCCAGTGTTGCTGAATTAAAACAAGTGTGCAAAGAAGAATGGGACAAGATTCCTCCAAAGTGATGTCAAAGAGCAGTTCTTGCAATTCTTGAATTCAAGAATGGTAACATTTGTTATCGAAACAGACACCCACCTATGGGCAAATCACCCTCAATTAGCCTAACCCCACTAACTGCATAGTGCTAAATGCTGACCACTACGCCACCATATTCTACTTTTATATAAACTTATATAAACATCATGAAAGAAAAGCATTGGTTTCATTACTTTAATGGTTAGCTGACACCTTAAGTATATGTAAACAATAGACAGTATGATTGCTCATGGATATTTACTGCCAGGCTGGAGCTTGAGTTGCAGATGCATCGTGCTCATTGCTGGCTTTGAACGGCCCATTTTCTTCATTAGCTGCGGCATCCATGGTACTTATCCAATAGTAAACATTACTGGTTGGTGGCTTACAGACTTGTAAGGTCTGTTTGTCATTCTTCACCTGGTTCAAGTTATAAATGGCCCAATTTCTCCCACAAATGTTTCACTTGTTGATGGTTAAGTGTTAAAATTCTCTGCAAAAAGTTTAAAATTCCACAGTGTCGCTCTGTAAATGTCCACGAATCTTTAACTGCCTCAACATGTCAGGTCAGTTCATTTCCTGCGTCCTCTGAAATTTAACTTCTGTTGATATATCTGTGTGTTATTGTAGGATCTTTACCTTACAATATAAAGCATGCTGAGGCAACTTTTGCTGTGTTTTAGCATATATAAATAAAACTGAAGAGTCTCTCTACACACTGTGTTTCTGTTCAAAGTTTAAATACAAAATGTGATTGTTCCCGAATGCTCCTGATTTAAATTTTTTTTTTTTACAAAAAGACTAAGAAATTACAAAATATTTAGATATTTTTAGTGTTACATAATAATTAATATTTTAATCATAGAAGTTTAATGAGTTATCTCTAAAGTCATCTTTTAGATTTAGTATATTTTTAATGATCAAAGATGGATGGTTCCACAGGCATTTATTGCTCAAAGTCATCAAATTCGTGTATTTATTAAAAACAAATCTTTAAAATGATCCATGACTTTTCTATTATTGATACTTTTCCAGAATTTTATTATTTTGGTTGAATAACATCTGTAAAATTAGTTTTAAAAAAGTATTTATGGCAAACTATACTTTCCGTTTTTTCTATTTAAAAAATAGCCTTTTCTGATATTATGTTAAATTTGGAATTGTATTTTAATATTATATAATTTTATCTTGGAAAAAAAAATAAAGCTAACTTTATGTTTATTTAAAAGTACAGTTAATTCTATTTTAGGTCTTTATTATTATTAATTTTTGTTCGCTTTTAAAGTAAAAGTCTTAATTTTATTGCAATTTCATGTACTTAAAAATAAGAGGAATATTCTGTTACATTTAACAGATGAAATCTGTCAAGATTTTTTTTTAAGCGTGTCCAACCTGGAAAAATATTAATTATAATTAAAATATTAATAGAAAATCATGTTACTTAGCAGGTTTACAGGTTTCGAACCTTTCCAACAATAAAATAGTTTTTACAAGCCCCAATTTCTGCCCCTCACTGTGCTTCCAGATGCTGGCCAATCATAGACAAGACTGTCTTTAGTAAGGTGGGCCTCAAATAGCCTTAGTTTAATGAATGAAATGATTGTCCCAGAAAAACAATGCAGAGCTAGAAATAAGTATGATACATAAATGAAGCTAAATCAATTAAATAGGAATGAATCTGCAGCATGAATTGAATAAAGCTATGTGAGTGACTTCCTGCAATGAATAGTGCACAATTATCTATACCCTCTTTAGAAGCAAGTAAGAATCAAGCAGGGACTTTCTCTGCTTCCTGTATAGCTAGCATCCTTGCTGTGAGGTACACTAATACTGTTATGGGATAGATAGCTCCTGTTTTCCAGACTGAGACAAACAGCTTTTTGTGCCAATGGCGGGGGGAGCCGATCATGTGCTCGATATTATCTGTGTATGAAGCGGTATTACAGTGGCCTTCTATGTTCTAATCAGCAGGGTCAGCCTCAGCAGTCTCATCTTCTCTCACTGTTTTGTATTTCTAAATTACCCCCGAAGCATAATTCATTTATGGCTGTTGTGGGTTTATGGAAGGATGAAATATGCTCTTAACCTTTACTTACCCTCACAATCACTCCAAAAAAACAAAAAATCCCAACAAAACACACACAAAACCACACAAAAACAACCCAACAACAACAAAACAAACAAACAAGCCACAAAAAAATCAACAAAACAAAAAAACAGAAATGTCGATAAAAGAGGACACAAATCAGATGATCATCCAGCGTCCCACCTATTTTGGGAACTGGGGTTGTATGCTCACATACCATACATATGATCATATGACTTATATGTTTCTCACAAATTCAATTTGTGAAAGACCTCCACAGTTTCTAGACATGAAAACAGTGGCTCATTGTTTTTCTAAAAACATAGTATGGCAAGGGAGACAATGAGCTGTATGCAAGAACTAACAATATTTGTACTGGTGTTGACCCCCAGTGGCCAGAGGGTGTAGCTGCTCCTAAGGGCTCTGGGAATTTAATAGACTTTTATGACAGAATCTTTTATTAATGCAGTTATTATACATGGCTTGAAAATTTGCTTGAATACAGCAACATATTTCCATGTGTTTAAAGGAATAGTTCGACATTTTGGGTAATAAATGTTGCTTATTTTTGCTAATGTCAGGTAGTAAAAAGAGTGGCACCATTCTCATGTTGCTTTGTGAAAGTGAGGTTTAATTCAGCATAAAGCTAAAGCTGTAAACATTAGAGGGATTAAATATGTGCACTGAGTAGTGAGCCTTACAGACACCTGTAGGTGGATGTGTTACCTGTGGAGAGCAACATGCAAGCTATTTAGTCCCTCTTCCAGTCATGTGGCTTCAGTTTCACATGGGTACGTTCTCCCCAATCTCCCAAAATGTCAACTATTGCTTTAGAGGTACCCTCTAAATCCACAAACCTTCCTGTAAAAATGTGAAATATTTATTACTATTCATACATTAAAAAAAAAGAAAAGAAAAATAATGTCTAAAATGTGTAGAAATCTCAGAGTAAACCAAAACACATAAACTAAGACAGGAAATGATGATAACTCGTACTGAAGAAACAGAAATCAAAGTAATGTTTCCACAAAGAAATGTGAAAAATAAAAGCGACAGAATAGAGTAGAATAATTATAAAGGAAAATAAATACCCACAGTCTTTACCACACTGCTCTTTCTACAGTATTCACCATGAGGCAGAGGTTAACCCTTCATATGCAAGTTACAAAGTTCGAACCTTGACCTTCTTGAACCTTCAATAAAAAGTCATAGCCTATTACACCATCATATAAATACATTCATGCAGTGACATAACATATATATTTGCATTTACACCACAACCTTTAGATCATGACAGGCTACATTATACTGAAAATACATAACATCACTTAAATATTTAACAAATACTTTGAGATGATAAATATCAACTTACGTGAGGATGATCCTCTGGAGACATTCTATTTAAATACTTAAAACTGTCAACATTTTTAAACTTCTGTCTTTTGTTGGCGTGAGAGCGCTACTCACTCTAAGCCTGATAAAATGTTCTTGTTGACAACTTGTCTTCATGGTGCCATTTAACCGGTCTTCAGCTGTTGGTTTTCCCCTGACTCTGAAGCTGTGATGGGCTTTCGCCTGTCTGTGCGTTGCATGGTGCTTGCCTTCATGGATTGGCGCAGCGAGGACAGCCGGCTGCGGAAACCCTCCCCAGAGAAGAAGTAAAGCAGCGGATCAAAACAGGAGTTGGCAGCAGCCAGGCACAGCGTCACCACCACCAACTTCTGCATGGAAACGTTCTCGCAGTGGGTAGTGTCCCCCCGAGACAGAAAGTTCAGGTGCACGGTGCGCTGCACGTGGTAAGGCATGAAGCTGACCAGAAAGGTCAGCAGGACAATGACAATCATCCGGATGGCTCTGGTGCCTGTGCCCCGCTGACGGCGGGCAGCGTGGGTGCGGGAAAGCAGGGTTCGGACTATGCCAGCGTAGCAAAGTATGATGACCAGAAAGGGCAGGACAAAGCCCACCATCAGCGACACATAGTTCAGCGCAATTAGTTTTTTCAAGCTTTTCCCAGGTGGAGGTGGCTCGAAGCATTTGGTTTTATTCGTTATCGGATCAAACTTCTGGCCAGATATCAGGAAGGGTGAAGATAAAAGACAGATCACTACCCAGATAGCACCACAAACAAGGCGTGCACGGTTCTCTGTCACCAGCCGCAGGTTCTGCACAGGGAAAACAATAGCCAAGAAACGCGTGAAAGACATAGCTGCCATGAAGTAAATACTACAGTAGAGGTTTACATAGAGGGCGTAAGAGCTGATACGACAGAGGAAGTCCCCCTCGTGCCAGTCTCCCTTTCTGACATAGTAGAGAACTCGCAGCGGCAGCGTCATAACGCACAGCAGATCAGACACAGCCAGGTTCAGCATGTAGACGTGAAAGGGTGAGCTCTGGCGATACGTTCTGATAAGCACCACCAGGGCAAAGCCATTCCCAACCAGGCCTAGAACTGTGATGAGGGAGTATGCTGTTGAGTAGACCTGGTTACGGAAGTCATCGATGGACTCGCACTGACTGGAGTTGTCCTGCAAACCACCTGTCACATTCTCCATTTGTGTAGCTGCTGAGACAGAAGGAAAGCGCATTATGAGCGTGAATAAAAATGTGTAAATGAAAGTGTTTCAGGCCCCCAGAAAATATGCATATGAAAAAGCAAAAACGCAGAGCTGTGTAAAGTGCTGTAACCCCAATGTGGTAGATTGTTTCTCAGATAGTCTGTGAGCCTGTCGTGCAATTCTGGAAGAAACACCGAAAACAGATAAGCACTTTCAACCTCCATCCTGTCACATGGTAAAGCTTCTGTTTTTGGTTTCATAAGCTAATGTCTCTTTTAGATGCAGTTCTTGTGAAATGTTGAGACACTGTTCATTGTGAGCACTTGTCACAGACTCATTATTAACAGATGGATCACATTCTGTCAGACTCCACTTCACTAGAGGGCAAATCGTTTCATTTAGCATTGTGCAGGCGATAAATTATTAAGGAGCGTGCATATGTGTTACATAACTCACCGTGCACCTGAGCGTAACTGTAATGCACATTCACTACTGTGAAGCTAAAAACTCATTGATTCAGTTTCAGTTAACAGACTTTCTGTTGTTCTTTCACTTTTGATTGAAAGACATTCTCAAAGCACTCTTTAAATTAACAAATAGATTATTTGCAGCGCTCAGACAATGAGTGGTAACTTCTAACAATAAGCCTACACGCTGCTGAGCGCTTTCTCTGTCACCCACAGCTGTTAGCAAAAGTATAAACATCACAAAAATAAAACCCACATTCCAGCAAATTCAACTCCAGCTAAGGCATGTTCTCCTTACCGGTGAATTCTTGTTTTCAAAAATGGTATGTCAATCTTCACTCCCACCTGACGTCCGCAATCACAATGCTGCCTCAGACCGACTGCCTGCTTCAGTAATGGAATGATGCTGCGTCTTCAGAGGCTCACTTTGAAAGCAAGTCGAAGTGGGGCTGGTCTTTCCCTTTAACCACGCAGCACAGTCACATCAAACTCAGTGACATCACAAACACTTTAGCTCATGCACAGATGCGGGTGGGGAGAAACCACTGTAAAGGTGATCTTTTTTTACTTCTTCGCTGTAGGCAATATTGTGCTTTCATTTGCCAAAATTTGTTACTAATATTTTTTATACTGCCACTTACTGGTTTAACCTGTAACTGGTTCTGCTGAACACACACCCTAAACCCATATTTTCCACTCACTTCACACTTTCCTGGTGCAATGCAAACACCATCTGTTCTTTATTTATTTTCTCATATTTCCCCCTCAGATGATTGTATTAGCCTGCCTGACCTGTTCGAGTCTGACACCTTGTTGACACAGCAATTTCTAACAACATATTGTGTACATAGTGTCTAATGTCACTGGGCACTGCATGAAAAGTGTTGGGAAATAGAAACATTTAAAGTCTTTGCTTTAGGTGACAGCTTATGTCTAGTCGCTTTGTAATGAACACGTCGTTTACAATGAGGCTGTCGAGTAAACTGGAGAGTTTAGCGCAGCTGTTTTGTCTGAACATGTTGACAACAAGTTGGAACTCGGGTTGACACAGGTGATGATGGCGATTAGCTATAAAGAAAGGAGATGCAGAGATAGTTAGTTAACCCAAAGAAGGAAAACACCATCATCATCAACAGCTGTTGTGCTGCATTTCCTTTGTATATTGCCAATGAGCGTGGTTTACACTAAGTTAATGGAGTGCGGATGCTGCAGTGGAAATGGGCAAACTCATTCTCACAGTTGAAGGGCCTTTGGGATGGAAGGGCAAGATAATTCATCTATAACCTATTTAGTGGTTCAGCACAAGCATAGAAAAACAAAGGCGTCTGTTACATTATGTATTAGCTTGAAAATGCATTAGCGCCAAACGCAGGGAGTAATGACGGGTAGGTGGGGGCAGGTCTTTTGAGACGTTGAAAGATGTTGAGAGGATATTTGTGTGTTTGTTTGTTTTTCTGAGTCATTACATTCCACAAAATACGAGTGCCAGAAACTGAAAAACGTACAAAGTGTTTAGCGTTTACCACATGTAGCCGTTCTTTGTGTGACCTCAATGAGATTTGAGTCTTAATGTTGGCAACAAATGCTTTTCTCCGCCATCGCAAAACTTAATGGCGCATTGAGAAATCTGGATTTGCATCTAGAGCATTAATCAGTACATCAAAGTGCACATATGCAGTGGCAGACTCAAAAACACTTGCTCGACAGATTAGCGTTATCTGTTTGCATCTGTGAGCGTGCACTTGAAAACTGTTAACTGGTGATGAACTCGAGTGCACTTTGTGGATTCTGAACTGTGGTTTCTTTGTGGATCATAATTGTATTGATCTACAAAATGCAATAAAACAATCCAATGTGGGCGGGAAGTGGAGACGCTTAACATGTTGAGTGCATCATCCCAGATTTACCTCATTTACTCAGAATTTTACAAGACTGACTGCTCATTTACACAGAGCTCTTTTGCTGTCTCGCCTCAGCATTTCCAGCTAACTTGTAGCTCTTTGGAAAAGCCAAAAAAGACGAGCCTTGTTTCCCCCAATACCACGGCTGCCACAGCTGTGTAACTGCTAATTGCTATGTTCTTCCTGCGCCTGTGTGCGTTCTCTCCAGGTGTTCTGGCTTGCTACAGTGACCCAAAGACATGTGTAACAGTTTACTTGGTATTTCTAAATTGGCTGTGGGTGTGACCATGACCTGAGTGGCAGGTATTCTGTTTATTACCCATTTTCAGCTGGGATAAGATCAAGCAGTTGTCTGCCTCTCTGTGTTAGCCACCCACCTCTTCTTCTTCCTAGCGTTTGTCCCGCGTGGCAGGGCTTTGCGACAAATCCGTCTCCATTAGCTACCCACCTATGACCCTGAATTGGATAAGCGGAAGAAAATAGGTGGATGGACATGAACAGATGGACATTCACTAGCTAGTTGCTAGGTTTGATGCTTGGTATGTGGCTTACACTGGGTTAGCAATGATTGGGGGAAAAAATAACCCACTAAAAAAGAGAAAGCGCTGACAGAGCTGACTTATCTGTGGGTTAATGCTCACATTTAAAAAAAAAACACACCAAACATAAAAGTGTGTTTAAAGCAGTCGCTGCATTGTAAACTGGAACACAGACCTCTTTTGTGATAACCATTAATGCTAGAAGAATCCATGACTTCTTTTGGAAGTAGTCACAGATTTTGGTATTACTCCTGTCAACTTCTGTTTATTGGATGTAGCCACCCTACATACTTGAAATGGGCCCAACAACACTTCTGACTTCACAGCAGCTCCAATCCTTTCATGGAAATGAGAGCAGCCGCCATTCCTCATCATTAACTAATACACATTAATTTAATTAAATCATTTTAAACCAGTGTTACACTGTTGAGTCTGTCATTATTCACCTCCATAATTTGCAAAATATAGCTGTTATAGATTAAAGAGAGATTTGTTGAGGTTCAAATCACTGTTAAATATATGTGTGATCCCCTGAAACTCAAATCTGTTTCAAATCATATGAGAAAGAACATCTTCATATGATTGATGTGATATCTGACTTTAAAAATGGTCCATTCTGTGGGTTTTTGCAGAGCCGGTGCTATCCTGCAGATGTTTATGTAGGTCACTTTATCTCTGAAATTACCACTTACCTCAGCAATTACCTCTGAGACAGAACCCTGACAGAACACTCATAGGAAACAAACAACATGTAAAGCTTTGTGGTTTTCTAGCCGCTGACATTGTTTGTGCATGTATACAGAGTTCTTGTTAGCTGATCTAGAGATATTATTTCAAACATCCGGGATGCTTTGGGTCAGTGGAAATAGTGACACATCTTTGAATGGTACAGCTTCATTTTACACATCATGATAAAGAATTTAAGCCAGAGTGTATGCTGCACATATGTAAGAATACGGTCCTTTCAGATGACCCCCTGCTAGTCGTTATAGTCCTCATGCAGAGTATGTAGGGTTATATGACACTCAGCATTGTTGTTTCATATTTTTACCACATTTACCACATAACACCTCTCAAACAAAGATGAAACCAGACTAATTTAGTGCATGCAAACAAATGAAAAAGCAAACAAACAGATAAATCTAATAGTATATAAAAAGCAACAAAACTAAAATCATACAAAAGAAATATTCATGGGGAAACTGTTGTTTATCTGAGCTGTTAACATTGTGTAAGCGCTGTTTGTAGCATCCTGCAAAAGCAGAACAACTTACAGGCCACTTTCAGTGGAAGTAAAGATATGAGGACACACTTTGTGTGAAAGTGTATCTAGTCTACATCTATGTCAACATTTTTGCAACCACGATTGTAAAAAACAAAGTTTAAATGTTGTTTAAAATCAAAATACATCAGAATGCACGGATTTACAAATGTAATAACCTTATATTTTATTCACAAGAGAGCACATATCAAGTGTTTCAACTGAGACAATGAACTGTTTTAGGAAAAAAACACAGCTCAGTCATGTTTACCTATGTGTAGCATTCCCTCCTCTTTGACAGCGGTCAGTAAACATCTAGAAACTGAGGACACCAGCTGCTCAAGAGGATTCCAGATGCTCATCAGTCGTGAGAGTCCTTTGTTCTAACATCCTGATGTTTTTAGAATTGTATTAAGTCAAGTGTCCTTTAAATATGTGAGTCTCATCATGAGCATGTTAACCTAAATGGTCATGCAGATTCCAATCAAATCATTGATTAGATCATCACTGATATTATTTATCATATATTTATCAGTCAGATGTAACTACTGTTACACTGTAGACAGCTCATATATCCTGGGTTTCTTCATCTTCACTAACATTTCATTTATTCAAATAAATCAGCCAACCAAGAGGCACATTTTCAACAGTTTTACTAGTAAATCTGCTCATTGTGTGGACTAGCCAAGTGTTCTTTCAGTCCAGTGTTTTGCAGCTTCTACTAACAGATTATCGTAAATTATAAAGTTTGTACGGTGGCCCTGAGAGGCCAAACGGACTGCAACTTCAGAAAACACTTGCAAAAAGAAAAACGCTGCAAAAAGAAAAACACCTGCAAAAAGAAAAACGCTGCAAAAAGAAAAACACCTGCAAAAAGAAAAACGCTGCAAAAAGAAAAACACCTGCAAAAAGAAAAACGCTGCAAAAAGAAAAACACCTGCAAAAAGAAAAACGCTGCAAAAGCACACAAGACACAACAGAAATGTTTCTGGGGAGAAGATAACCCAACGGACCAGTTGCACGAACCAAAACATGCTAACAAGTGCACTGGGACTGGGAGACACTTCAAAGAAGTGGAAGCGGGGCGGCCAAAGAGCAAACTTTCAAAAGTAAGTACTGAATATTATGTCACTTATTTATGTGCAAATGTTTAATAATGAAGAACATTAAAACATTACTGTTGGCCACATGCCGGCAAAGTTATGTGACATTAGCGATGTTTGTACTGTCAGCGTTTACTTGGTTTTAAAGCTTTTACTTTATACACCGTTCAATAGTCGACCTTAATCTTACAGAGAATCTGATGATTTTATGGATAATTAAAGTCAGTCATATATCCACAAACACAACAAGCTGAAAGTCAGTGATGCTGCTCGGTTTGCAGTCCTGAATATCACGGCACAAGCAGGATTCACTGCACTGTTAATGCTAGCTATGCTATATTGCTGCCTCTGTTCGGTGGTGTCGAGCCAAACTGACTTTAACGTGTGTTTGAACGAGCTGACAGTTCACTCGTTAAGCTGTAAGAAAGATGCTTTAATCACAGGAGTCACACATGTGTCCACTGTACCATCTGGGAACTCTTCTTGTTTAGCACTTGTAATAACACAAACACTAAATCCTCCTTCTCTGGTGCTGTTTTGTAGCAGTGTATACACCTGAGACTGTCACCTGTCTGTCTGTCCTGCACTCTCTCTCTGTTTCTTTCTCTCTGATTGTGTAATAAAAGTATGAACATGTATTTATAAGTTACACTTGTGTTTGAATCCTGCAGCTTATCACACATTTGATTTCCATGTGTGACAACTGCAAGTGTCCAGAATGAGGACAGACTGAGGGACCCACTGCTGCACATCATCTGTGAGGCTTTGCACCCCTGATGATCCACCAGGACAAACTCAGCAGTGTGTGAGGAAGAGGAGGAGGAAAAGCCAGCAGCAGCTGACAGATGGAGAGAATAGACAGACTGTTCCCTGTTAGTGAAGGACTGCTAGAAAAGTTTAGAATAACTAATTGTCTGTCCTGAATCAGTCTTATTAGGTAATGTTCAAATAATTTGATCATTCCAGTGTTTTCAGTATGGGAGAAAGTACTCAGGGCCTTCAAGTTACACACTAAGAAAGGCAGCAACAAGTTTAATATTCAGAAACCTAAAGTATGTATCAGCAGCAGCATGGACCTAAAAAGAAATGTTTGTTTCAGTTCTATGAAGCTTTGAGTATTTTGGATTAGTAGTACTGCTGTGTTTGTTGCATCATATTGCTGTAATTGTTTATATGCTTTATATATTCTGAGGTAAGTTGATCTATAGTGTTACATCATATTCTATAAGGATGTTATGTGTTTGGATACTTTCTGCCCAGTTTGACCCATTTAGCAGAAGCCAGCCTGTTTAAGGCTCTGATATCTATTCTGTATGACTTAAAGCAGTTATGACATGGTCTGATTTTCTCACCCAATAAAGGAATATTTAATATATCAGTCTACTCTTCATTCTATCAGAAACAGTTATCACAGCTCGTACATTTTCTTTTTACACATATATGTAAGCATTGAGCCAAATTTAGTAATGCCAACATATTAAAAGAACAATATTTGTCTCATATATAATACATCTATATATACACTGTGAAAGATACTTGTCTTTGAGTGAAGATTTAAGGTGACAGGAAATATAAATAAATGCAACTTGAATCTTTACTGAAGCTCAGTATTTGACACGGAGTTCAAACTCACTGCTGTAATAACTAATAATGATTAATATAATAACTATAATATTGGCCATATTATATTTACCTTACCAAAGTGAGATGAACTTTAGTTCCATGAAACATTGCTAATTGTTATTTACTAGTTAATCTTAATGACTGTTCAATACAGAAATGAGGCCCAACAATCATGTTTTACAGTCCGTGGTCTAGCCTCAGATACTTTAAATACAAAAGCCTGTGAACAAATACAATAAATGAAAGGCCAATGGTGCTAAAATGCGGAGGCTAGACCGTCCCATTTCACAAGCCTACAAGCCTCGCACTTCCGGCCTCAGCGGTCTTTGAGTACGCGGCCCTTGAGGACCGTTAAGGCTGCGTACTTTAAGGCTGCAGACCCTGAATTGGGATACAGCCATACATACATGTTTTGGTCTGTGCAACTGGTCCTTCGGGTTATTGTCTCCCCAGAAACATTTCCGATGTGTTTTGGGTGCTTTTGCAGCGTTTTTCTTTTTGCAGCATTTTTCTTTTTGCTGCGTTTTTCTTTTTGCAGTGTTTTTCTTTTTGCAGGTGTTTTTCTTTTTGCAGGTGTTTTTGTTTTTGCAGCGTTTTTCTTTTTGCAGGTGTTTTTCTTTTTGCAAGTGTTTTTCTTTTTGAAGGTGTTTTTCTTTTTGCAGCATTTTTCTTTTTGCAAGTGTTTTCTGAAGTTGCAGTCCGTTTGGCCTCTCAGGGCCACTGTAAAGTTCGTTTTGAAATGAAGACAGCTAGAAGGACGTGTGTGTGCGATTGCTCAAAATGTGACTGTGCAGAACGTGCAGACTGTGGGTTTCAGACTTTCTCAACAGCCACTCATCCATACAGCATATGTGAGTGACTGATGTCATTTGTCACAGGAAAACAGAGACAGTTAAATTAACTGAAAACATTTTTTGTAGCAAGACCCAGTCTGAAGAGCATTTTAGACCCTTTCAAATAGCTGTTTGAAAACTTGTTTTTAAGAGTGAACTATTCCTGGAGGCTGCTTAAAGAAATTACAAGAAAGAAATGTGGCTCAGTGTACGTGGGCACCCCCAATACCACCACCACCCCACACACACTGGTCATCCTAACAATTTCCAGCTTGGGCCAAAGAGTCACCAACTAGAGGTGGATTAGAAGAACATTTCTCAAAAATAGACAGACTGACAGATGA
This sequence comes from Simochromis diagramma, assembly GCF_900408965.1. Lineage (NCBI taxonomy): Eukaryota > Metazoa > Chordata > Actinopteri > Cichliformes > Cichlidae > Simochromis > Simochromis diagramma. The sequence continues at coordinate 3,646,528 of NW_024387477.1, forward strand.
AGGATCCTTATTCATTTGAGATTATATATAACGGTTTTGATGTGGAACAGAGGGCATTCATTTGGTGAACTGTTTATAACCTATTTTGTCTGAAGTCATTAGCTTTGTCTGGGCCCAAACAGGTCCCAAAGTCAAACGATCACTGCGGCATTACTGAGAGTTGAAAACTATCTAAAGTCTGTCATTTTTAATAAAATGATCAGCGTTGCTGCTCTACCAGGTGTAACAATTAAGTTTAACATCCAGGCATCCATGAAAACAGAATTTATTAAATTTAACAGAGTTAGAAGTTAGCAGGAAGTTAGCTCGCTAGTTTCCATCTAAATATAATATAGCATATTCTGACTGAGAGATTTCTGAAACAAATTAAGACGTGCAGCTCTGCTATCACTTCCAACATAAATGAAGACAGAAAACGAAACAGCAGTGACGTTTGTAGGGTTACTCAAGTTGGGCTAGCTGGTATATAATGATGTGCTACATGATTGCTAGATACACAGCTAAGTTAGCATAACATAAACACAGTGAAGCTGGAGGAGGAACGCTAACTTTTTCCACTCAATAAAAGTTAATGTGAGGGTTCCCGATGGTTAGGGACAAATACAGTCGCATGGCATCATAAGTGAGCTGCCATTATAGGCAACTCTCGCATTTAAGTTCATTTTATTAGATATGTAAGGTTGAAACAATTAGTAGTTGAAATATTAAGAAATAATAAATAAATAAATAGTAATTCATGTTTTGTTCTTTAGATTTATATGTTTAAATGTGTTATTTGTGCTAATTGTGCAATTAGATAGGAACCGTTTCTATAGTTCCGTCTGTTATTGTTAAGAGGGTATTTTTTGGCTGTCACACTCAGCAAGCTAATTGAGAGATGAGCCACAAGGTTTGCACGTCTACAGTAAGATAAATAAAAGACTGCCTTTTTTGGACCTCCCCACGACGTAAGGATTAAAGTTTTATTCCCTTTGAGTGAGGCCAATGAGGTAAATGTTTTCTTTTGTTTATTATTGTTGTATGTAAATACGCTAGTGTTGCGTGATATTCGAGTGCAATTACCGCAGTGTGAGGTGTAATGTGTATTTTATTGATTGTTTTGTTGGAATGTTTTGTTATATAGAATGCTTAAGGGCTTTATTAAGAATATTCATTTAAGTTTGTATTTCTTTTTAGTTCTGACGGCATTGTATCGGCTGTGGTTGGACATCATTACATGTTAAAGCATGTCGAAGAATCCTCCTGTCCGAAATAAATGTCAGTTAAAACGCAAAGAACAAGTTGAGCTTTATTACGACTCGAGGGGAGTAACAATAAGGTTTTAAAAACGAAGCTTTAAAATAAACAGTGGTAATAAAATTGAGAGAGGCCGACAGTGATCACTGACTTTTTTAGGGGCTTGTTCAGATTAAATAGAACAAGATACAAAGCATTAAAACATGTTAAACACACAACAGCTTTAATAAACGCAGAGTAGTTTTGACCCTGAAGCAGGGTTCATATGTCATCACTTAAAGATCGGATTCCTTGCTGATGATAGATAGACGGTTCATGAGCTGGCAGTGTGATGGCATGCTGATATGTCACAATGACAATCATTTTTCATGCTTAGCCTCAGCATGTATTGTAAAATGTTTTCTATATTTGTTTAGGTGACCCTGAATCCTCCCTTAGTTATGCTGCTATAGGTGTAGACTGCTGGGGGATGCCCATGATGCATTGAGTATTTCCTTTTCAGTCACCTTTCTCACTCAACATGTGTTAATAGACCTCTCTGCATTGAATCACACTTGTTAACCCTTTAAGACCTACCATAGAACCAAGTCCGCCAGAGCTTATATTATATTTTTACATGCTGTGGAGCCATTTTTGGGAGCATTTCAAGTTGCTATACATCAATACAACCATTATAGCCCAGATTTTAATAATATGTATTCATTAAGTGCATAGTAATTACATAAATTGCAAAAAAGTGCAATAAACTACAAAAAAATTGAAAATCGTTTTTGCTTTTTTAACATATATTTGTAGTTAGAGAAATTTAAGAGGCTTATCCCTCAAAACTGTAAATACAAAAAAGTTGCACAAAATAGTTTCCTACCACAGGAAATTTATTTTGAGTGTCTTCATAGTTTTATTTTTGAAATACACCAATTTTTATACACTGCAGGAAAAACGAAAATAAATATTATACTGCAAATTTGCAAAAAAGCAGCATCTGCATCAAAATAAACTATTTCCAGCAGTGCAATATGAGTCCTAAGCATCCCAGAAACGACACAAAAAGTCATAAAGTCAAAGATAACTTTTAAAAAGACCAGTATAGGCCCTGATGGTAAAAAAGACTACATTTCCGTGAAAATGACGTCACTTCCGGTTTTGGGCAGGTAATGGCGGAAATGCAAATAGACGCGCTGACGTCTATTCCAACGTAGGAAGTGTTATGAACAGCTGATCGGATCGGCAAAGTGTGTTTCTGGAATATTATGTTTTTGTTCCTGCAAGCGCTTTTTATGCAGTTTTTGCAAAGCTTTATGTGGAAGGAAACCGTGACCTAGGACAAGCTGGTGGCATAAGATGTAAGTACAACTCCTCCGGTTTCATATGCAAAAAAAATTTTTGCGCTAGCTTACGTGGTTGCAGTGCTACCGGGATTTAAAAATAGTTACGCAAAACAGAGCGTGCCCGCTCCGATCGGCTCTAAAGGGTTAATCTCTCTCTCTCTTCCACAGCATGTCTTTATCCTGTCCTTCTTCTCTCACCCCAACCGGTCACAGCAGATGGCCCCGCCCCTCCCTGAGCCTGGTTCTGCCGGAGGTTTCTTCCTGTTAAAAGGGAGTTTTTCCTTCCCACTGTTGCCAAAGTGCTTGCTCATAGGGGGTCATATGATTGTTGGGTTTTTTCTCTGAATGTATTATTGTAGGGTCTGCCTTAAAATATAAAGCGCCTTGAGGCGACTGTTGTTGTGATTTGGCGCTGTAATAAATAAAATTGAATTGAACTGAATATGTTTTGCATCCTGGACAATGAAGCTGACAGAGGAAGTGATGGGAAAAATATTTTTAAATCTTAAATCTTGTGTTTAAATCTTAACACCCAATGTTTTCCTGGATAAATCATGTTAGAGCCATTGTAATATTACTTGCAAAGTATTCGTTCCTTTTTGTTCCTTGTTATTGTTTCATTATTTTCTGAAACATTACTTTCTTTATAACAGGCTAGTTTAGAATCTCATCCCTCCACCTCTTGCCACTACCATAAACCCGTTCTCTTTTCATATAAGCATTGAAACTAATACACATAATTGTGTTAGTTTTGGCAAAGTCATGCGTATGAGAACTCACAAACGAACTGTCATGTCTAGTCTGATACAAACATACTCGTCTGATTTATTCACTGTGTAAACACTGCATGCAAAGTGCACCAGACTAAAAGTAAAAACGGCTGTTTTCAGTCCAGCCAGCAGACAAGTGTTTACCAGCTTAGAGACCGAATAAATTTGCACCTGTTATGAGCGATAAGCACAGCAACAAATACATGAAGCAATTCAATATGCAAAGTTTGTGGCATTTTTGGCAAATATTGCATTATTGCTCCTGTTAGGAGCAATATTGCATTATTGCTCCTGTTAGGGGCGATGCATGCCTCACTTTATGCAATACTGGACAGCCTGGCTTCTCTCGAAAAGAAAGGGACAAATTAGACAAGTTTGCCTTGCTGCTATAATTCTCAATCAGCCTGGATAAATAATTTGTTGCTGTATGAAAAAACACCTTCACAAATCGCAGACTTCTTACTGTTTCTCACTGATAAAAGAAAGAGGAACAACACGAGGTTCCTTTTCTGCAGTAAACCTATTCGCCTTGGAGCTCTTTTACCCAAGAATTCCATCAAACTTTATGTTTTGTTTTGTTTTTCACAATAACAACATTGTAAGCATTCAAGGAAAAAATATTTACGACCTTCAGACAAGTACCTCATTAATTATAGCTACCTTATTGTTTACTGATGTTTATCTAGACAGTTGCCTTCCCATCAGCCTCTGCAAACTCTCTCCAATAACTACTTCATCCAGAGCAGCAACATGCCCCTAGGCACCACGTGCCAAGCCTTATCTAATGTCTCATCTAATCATTGAGCTTTTCCAACCTTTCTCTTATTGAAAACTTCTTCAAATAGTAGCTGTGAAACAACTAACTAAGCTAACTTTGCAAAGGACTTATCTACTTGAGGAAATTTCAGTCCGGATTCAGAGCACAGAAACAGCAGTAGTGAACGTTACTAATGACCTTTTCATGGCCTCTGACCATGGGCTCATCTTTGTGCTTGTCCTGGGAGACTTCAGTGCATCATTTGATACAGTTTGTTACCTTAACCTCCTAAGACCTGAACTCTTTCATGGCATGCATTTTTAACTTCGTTTTGCTACTTGAGCTGATGAATGTAAAATCAAAGAATTATCTTTTTACCTGATTTTTCTCTATAAGGGTCTGATATCCACATATGAGGACATTCGTTTTAAATTTCGATAGACCAGTGGCAGTGTAATGTTCTCGTAAGAGATATTAGATATTAAGAGATATTAGGCCTTTATAGAGCAAAATTAAGTATTGTGTTCTAGACCAGCAGTCCCCAATCCCAGGGAGTTGTTTGGTACTGGGCTGCGAGAGTTGAGGCTCGGGTGTGAAATTTATGGTTTTCAGGGTTTTTATCGTTAACTCGGTTTCCCTGGATCTTTTCCTGTGTGCTATGAATAAATTTTCTTTTTTGTACCGTTACTGGTTTTATTTTGTTGTATTTATCCACAACACCTTAAAGCCGGTCCGTGAAAATATTGTCAGACATAAATCGGTCCTTGGGGACCGCTGGTCTAGACAACCCAGAATGTGATGTCCACATATGTGGACACCAGGTCCTAGGAGGTTAAATAAAATTGGCATTTTCCTTTATTATCTTTAATATTTCCAATAATAGGATTGGTATTAAAGGAAATGTGCAGCAGTGGTTTCAATCACATCTGATAAACTCAGATTTTTGGCTGTAAATGGCTTTTCTTCACATGCAAAAGTTAATCGTGGACTTCAGAGTTCTTTGCTGGGACCAACGCTATTTACATTATACATGTTTCCCCTAGGCAGTATTTTTAGAAAACACAGTATATAATTTTACTGCTTTGCAAATGATACCAAGCTTTATTTATCTGTGAAGCCAGGGGGCACAAATCATCTAGTTAAACTAGGCATGTCTTACTCTGGATGGCAGTACCTTGGTCTCCAGTAACACTGTGGGGAACCCAGGAGTTGTTTTTAAACAGCATATGCCCTTCAATCCACACATTAACAAATATCTAGGACAGCCTTTCATTCATCTGCTCAATATCGCAGAAACATCCCATCTTAGGTTGACGCCAAAAAGCTAGTCTGTGCATTCATTACTTCTAGGCTGGGCTACTGTAATTCATTATTATCAGGCTGTGCAGTTAATCCAAAAAGCTGCAGTGACAGTACTGCAACAGAGCAGAAAGATAGAGCATTTTTCTCCTGTACTAGCTTCTCTTCATTACCTCCTCTTAATCACAGAGTTTAATTTAAAAGCTTTCTCCTCATACAAAAACGTCCTAACAGCCTTCAGCCATTAGACCGTTTGTGTCCATTTGGGCCAGTTAGACACCCTCTCTACTTTTAAGATTAGTCTTTGTGTCGGATGTGGTGACCCTGAACCGTCCCTTAGTTACGCCGCTATAGGCTCAGACTCCCGGACTTTGTGTGATCCGCTGGTTTCTTCTCCAGTCACCTCTTTTTTCTCCCCACTGCTACACGTCCAGTCTTTCCCATCGCCCCCAACCCATAGCTGGTTCTGCCAGAAGTTTCTTCCTCTTACAAGAGTTTTCCCCTCCCACTGCTGCATAGAGTTCATTCATAGGGAATCATCTGATTGTTGGGGTTTTCGTGCGGTTGTTAGCTTGCAGAACAAAGTGACTTTGGGTGGCTGCTGTTGTAACTAGGTGCTGTATAAACAAACTTGAACTGAATACAACTAATGTCAAAGTGAGTCAAGTAATGAGTCATTCTTAGCCGGCAGCAGTTGTTGTAGTGATCACATCCTTGTTGTGGGCATGTCTCTACCTGCCCTACAGCAATACATGACATGTTGACAGCACATGCTGGCTGTTTAGTCAACTCTTCAATCATAGTTCTAAAAAGAAAAAAGACAAAATTATATGAAGTTGTATTAGTTACTGGTTTGATATTAGTCTGTATAAAAGGCTCTTTGAGGAAACTCCTTTTTGTCTCTGTGCCACATTGAAAAACATACAGGTTAGGCTGATGTCCGCTGTTAAAAGATAACTCTTGGGCACAGATCCTCTGCCCTTGTGAGTCAGATCCAGCTTTGCTCACAGACATGACACCACAGAGTGAGAATGAGCCAACTGAGCTGAAGCAACCGGCACTAATAAGGAGAAGAGAGCTGGGGCTCCTCACACTCACTGTTTTCCATTTGCCCACGCCGGCAGCCGGGCTGGGATGAGGGGCTAAAATGTGATTTTTTTTAAAAGAAGAGATCAACGCACAAGAGGTGAAACAGGGCAATGACCTTCAGTCGCGACTTCCTGTCTATACACAGGTGAGTTCCTTAGATATTAGAAGCGATAGACCAAGGTTAACAAAGCTGAGGAAATGATCTAAATCAGGGGTGGGCAACTCCAGGACTTGAGTGCTGGTTTCCTGCAGGTTTTAGATCTCACCCTGGGCCAACACACTTGAATCAAATGATTAGTTTGTTCCCAGGCCTCTGGAGAGCTTCAAGACATGTTGGGGAGGTAATTTAGCCATTTGAATCAGCTGTGATGGATCAAGGACACATCTAAAACCTGCAGGACACCGGCACTCGAGGCCTGGAGTTGCCCACCCCTGATCTAAATGAAGCTAACTTTTATAATTAATAAGAGCAGTTTCAAACGTATCGTTTTCCAGATAGCTTTAGTTAAGGTTTGAATACATACATACTGTGAATCATGAGAGTTTTTATACACATAAACTGGTATATAGCTACTTTGCTTAGGAAATTTTAAAAGTTTGCACGTTATATTTATTTTCCAATTAAAAGCATAACTTACTGCTGTATTTTTTAGTGTAACTTGACTTATAGGCTAAATGAAGTTAACATGAGTCATCTTAAGACTCCTATAAAGCTGAGAAATTTATCAGTGGTTTGTTTGCTTGCCTGGGCTTCTGCCTTCATGAGTAGTACTGCCTACTCATAAAAATAGAGAACAGCATTAAGAAATCTATGTAGACGAGATAAGTCAGCAGTGAGTCTGTGGTGAGGCAGCGACAATTTAGAGAATTATTTAGTGTCTAAACTGTTTTATGTCATTCTGAGCTAACCGCCCCGTGCTGCACTCTCTGCAGGTCGCATCAACTTTTAAAGTCGATCTGGGAGATAAGCTGCCTCTGCCTTCCTGGTTCAGTCACAAAAGGGGTGCACCCGGCCTCCAAAGGATGGCTACGCAGGTTTTTACTGCTGAAGCTGGTGACGGTGCTGCTGTTCCCCCATGGGGTGGGCCTCCCCCTGCTCCTGGGCTGTGTATTCAGCCTGCGTGCTCTGTTGCTCCTGCGCTCCCCTCACATCTCCACCAAGCCCTCCACTGTCCTCCTGAGCCAACTGGCTCACTCAGATAGCCTGGTGCTGCTGCACTGGGCGATTCGGCTGGGAGCGACCCTGGGCAAGTGGATGGAGGAGGCGGGCTGGAAGGCGGAGGTGAGTTTTATGAAGGACGGGAAATTGGTTTGGTGGAGAGAGGCTGCAAAAGTGCTCTGTCATCAGCTGCTTGATGCACATCAGCTGGCCTCTCTGCTGCTGTTGGGTCTGCTGGGACTCGAGGCCACGCTGGTGTCACGCTGGCCTCAGCAGACTCGGAGATTCAGGACTTCTCGCTGGGCGCAGCTCAGCTGCCGTCTGGCCTGGATGCTTGTGCTGCTGGAACTCACGTCTTTGCTACACTGCAAAACATTGCAGGACCCCTCAGCATTTCAGGATGCTCAGATTTCCCCTCCTGGCATCGTGCTTCCCCCCTCCCTGCCTACTTTCTCATGTTATCTGAGGAATATGTTATGGCTGGTGAATTCATGGCTGCATTACACCATCTTCTATGGTCAACCACAGAGGAAAAAGAGTTCTTATCATTAGACCTTTGTAAGAGGAGGAGAAATGGTTGTATTTATACAAAAACAAAATCTTATTTATAAAACTTATTTTACAAGCCAGACTATGTAAGCTTTTCTGCGAATAATCTGTCATACAGACTATTTGATTTTAATTTATAAAACCAATAAAAAAAATATACTAATGTAAAAATGAATGCTTTAAAATGTTAATAAACATGAATTTGACTACAGAAAGCAAAGTAGAAGTTACACTAGGCCTTCTGTTCAGCTGGAACAGGAAATACAAGTGTTTCATACTTACAGTAGTCATAAATAGGCAACTAATCAGTGACTAACCCATCATCTGAATTCCCATTTGCATAGCCACTTAACCAGTTCAGGAGCTTCAGAGTAAAATGAAAGTGATTTTTCAGAAACAGATCATCATTGAGGAAAATTAGCTTTATGAATGATCTGAGGAATTTGCTTTAAAAATTAATAACATTTTAATTTCTATAAATGACCTTTAATTTGATCTTTAATTTGAGTCCACCTCTCGCCCTATGACAGCTGAGGTAGGCTCCAGCTTATCCCAGCAACTCTGATAAGGATACAAGGAAAAGAGAATGGATGGACTTTTAATTTGTATCATATTTGCTTTATCTGGCATTTGGGGAAAAAAGCTGCATTGTGGAGTTTATTCAGGTTTTTCAGTACATTCTTTGTATCATATGTGGTACACTAGGCATCGAGGGGTTAATCTTTGGAATTTTTGTGTTTTATCTGTTACAGGCGGAGCCATGCACTAAAACATTCCCTGCTTTATCTGCATCTGTTTGAGTCTTAATGGGACTATAATTGACAAAATTAATGTAATGTTATATTCAGTAAGAGTTAAAACATGTGACTATAACCATTAACTCATTAGGAAGCTCTTTACTGAGGTCACATATCAAATATGAATTAGTGTAATTTTCTCATAAACTTCTAAACAATTCTTCTTTTCTTTGTATTCAAAGTCGTCACACCCTGCTCGGCACGACGATTCAAAAAGAGTTCACATTTAAGCCGTTTCACTTTTCAGTAACCACATTTAATGCCCATCTTTTATGTACAGTGTTTTATGAACTGAGCAGAGGAACGTCTGACTGTCAGACATAAAACGACTTTTAAATTCTTTTAAATGCAACTTTTCATGTGTAAACACAAACTAAAAGCAAGTTTAGTTTTTTTTAACATTACTTGGAGTAACACCTGAAATTTGCTTGGAGTTTAAAATGATGTATTGACATATATTACTAAAAAAACAAATACTTTTGGTACAACAAAATGTGTTGCAACAGGACAAAACATCCTTTAAATGGGAATCTGAACACACACGCTTTCACACTTGATTTTTGAGAGGCTTATATGACATGATCAGCTTTACGTGCAAATGCGCGCTCACTTGTTGTCTCTCCCTTATTTAAACTGGCAGCCAGCCCAGGAAATGGTGTTAATACCAGAGTGCAACACAATAAAATGTTTGCCGTGGTAAAACCGCACACTAGAGCTCATAACAGTCTTTCCTAAAAGGTTTCCAGTTCACTGCAGCTTTTCATCATTTCTTTTGTGCGGCAAAACGGAAAACAACAACAACAAAAACAACAAACTGGGATGGGTCACAAGGAAGCTCTAATGAATGGAAATGGCCTCAGCGTAATTTCCGTAATGTCTTCTATTGATTTAATTTGTTACTATATGGATAGTACAAATCCGCACACGCTGATTGGAAAATAATTTTCCTAAATGATTTGATGGATGGTTAGTGAAATGTGGGTAACTTTGGGCAGGACCAAAGCCACAAACACTCAGCTTGGCAGGCAGGGCTGTATCAAGACATGATCTAACCAACCACCACAGTCATACCTGAACTCCTCACATTTGTCACAAAGCACATGAGAGATTCAAGATAATGACAGGTGCTTACATCTGGATAGAATCTGCGACATAACCACATCACACACAGCAGTCAGTGCCGAGAAATATGTGCTCTGTCACTGCCATACATGATGAAATTAAGGAAGTTCCAACCACAGAGAGGGGTGAACACATTACATGGTTCAAAGTTAATGTGAGCAGCAGCTTCCACGTACTTGTGACTGAATCCAGAGTTTGTTCTTGCAGTGTGCGGTGTGTCCAGCAGAAGGAAGCACAGAGCTGCTTGCTCTGCTTCTTTACATAATCCACTCCAAGGAGCTCCTGACACAGTGTAAAAGACTGAAGAGGATCGAGGAACTCTGCTTCTATGCTAACCTATTTACTACTGTGTTTGTGTGTATCAGTGTGTAGCTGCAAACTCAAGTGTTCCTGGAAGAAATCAATTAAAGCTGAAAAGCAAGGAACAGCTTAAGAAAGAGGGGCCTCGGTGGCCGCTTCCTTTCCGTGATGTTTGGCAGTGGTCGCCCTACGCAGACTACTTTGGCATCGCAGCTGTCACTCACAGGGGAACAATGTGGGAGGTTACACTTTTAAAAATAACAACATGTCCTGTTTGTTCTCTCGAACGAGTCAAGGTTCATCTGCACTACAGGCTGTAAAGGAGAGACTGTGGTAACTGGGTCATTTCATCTCAAATCAACATGGGCCTTGTGCTCGACCGGTTTGCATCAAAGGTTTACGGACCGAAGTTTGTATGTCTGTAATGAGCCCTCTGACATTTAGACTTCATCTTCTCTCAGCTTTGATCTTTGATGTGTTGTCTTTCAATTTTAAATATAAGGCTGAAATTGAAAATTTTCATACCTTGGGTATTTTCCTTCTCCTGTTCCTGTTTTCTCCCACTGCCTTTATCTGTAATAATAATGCGTCTGCTGTTTTGCCTCCGTGCTTGTGGCCTGGGTTTCACTTCTTCTCTGATCCTGCTAACCATGATTCTCAGGAAGGCTGCCATGCTCCTCGAGTTTATCTACTCTTTTTTTATGCTTAAAACTCTATCATGTGAAAGTCACCAACAACCTGCCTGTCGGCCACTTTAAAACTCTTTCTGTGTTTGACTTTTACTAATTAGCAAATGGACCAAACCTGTATCCACTCATTGCCAACAGTCCTGATAGGACCTGATTTATTTGTCCTAACATTTCTTGAAGATGAGGTTGTTATACGTTCATCAAAAACATGTCATTTGTTACCAATGAAACAGTCAGTAACATATACCAGTACAGAATGGCCTCTTGTTTTGACATGTAGTTCAACAGCGCCCTCATTTGGACTGTTTCATTTTTCCAGTCTCAACGAAAGAAAAATCCATCAGTCCAGATCATTAAGCCACATGCTTTGTCACACTGTTGCAGCTATGATGTCTGTAAAGAAATCTATCAATTAATGTGCAGATTTTCGCCAACTGATTAAACTGACAGTAAGTTACAGTTTTACATTTTGTTAATCAGAATCAGAATCAGAATACTTTATTAATCCCGAAGGAAATTAGGGTTACAGAAGGCAGTACGCTAATGGCGCATGCGCACTTACAAAGAAACCTTCTGACCAACTTTACACAAACATCACATTGGGGAGACATGTCAGAAAGGTAGGCTGATAGGAAAAAAACAACGAAAATACATAACATGAGGTAAGAGGAGGAGAAAAAAAACCACACTCAGGCTGAGTGTGAATATAAATGTAGCTATATTAAAAAAAAAAGCAACAGCAAAAAAAGTTCATCATAGCCTACTTCTACCACCCGACGCCTTGTTCTCATTTATTCTGGTGAATCTGTGTGATGGCATGGATCTCTTCCTGTGGATGAGAAATCAGAACGATAACGCACATAAAGGCTTTTAGGATAGTAAAGGTTGCAGACCTGTTCTAGACAGGTTAGCATGTCCATCCCTTGAGCTGTGACACACGTTCATTTTACTGTATTTAACTGATTTTTTTTTTTACCTGCAAACGTACTCACAATATACAGGAAAAGTATTTTTCCCTCCTTAATTTTGATGTATAAAGAAAATATTTATAAACTGTTACATGTTTCCAGCAGAGATTTCTCAAGTTTCTGCTGCAGTTGCGTCTCCAGAATTTTTTCATAGCAGTGGTCATGTGGAGTGTCGCACCAAATACAGAATTTCCAGTCTTATTATAGTGTTGTCAAATACAGGTTACTTGAAAAATATGTCAAAAAGAGAGACAAGAAATATATGCCTAGTTAATTTCCTGCTGTTAAAGATGATAACACTGAAAACCAAATAAGATTTTGAAATTCATAATAATCAGTTTTAAGCAGGAATAAATAAGAAGTTAATGTTTCAACTCATTGTAGGGTGTCGCTCTCTTTTGCTCACGTTTATTAGAATTAATACCAGCATAGGACAGTCATGACAGCAGTGTTGGTCAAGTTACTTGAAAAAAGTAATTAGTAACTAATTACTGATTACTTCTTTAAAAAGTAATCCCGCTACTTTACTGATTACTCATTTTCAAAAGTAATTAGTTACTTAGTAATTTTTTAAAAAACATGATACACAATGTGAATACGTAATAAAGCAACAGACCTTTCAGCCCAATTCTATTTTTTATGCATAATCCATCATATGAAATTGAATCAAATAGAAAATGTTTTATGAGTTTTAATCTTTTAATTTTATGCCCACTGCATTAAGCAAAGATTTAACTATATGAAACAGTTTTTGACTTGAAGAAATTGTTTAACATTTAAACTTATTTTCTGCATATTCTGCATATTCTGTTTACACTCTTTCAAATAGATGCAAGTAAAACACAGCAGAAAATAAATAAAATCAAAGATTCAGCGGCACTAAGTCCTGTCGCTCTTAAATCTATGTTCACCTGTTTAGCAGGATTGGAGCAGGTGGAGGTTTGCCTGGTGTCGCAGTCATGTCCGCAGGGGGATCCGGGGGTTTCTCTGTGAATGTCACGTTCCCGTGGCGGCGTGCTAGGCGCTCGCTCAGATTTGAAGTTGGATTTTTCGCTGTAGACAGAAGTTTTCTTCCCATGCAGAGTGTACAGTGTACGCTAATGTTATTTGTCACTTTTTACGGACTAAAACTTAAAGTAATGTAAGTACGGCCACGCTTTAAACTGCACGGTCGTACTCTCTCCATCACTCCATATTATCCGTTGTTGATCTGCACACGTCTGTTGCTGCCACGGGCGTCGCACATGCTTACGTCACTGTCATGAGACACTCTCACAAACAAAATCATGAAGGTTTAGTAACGCAGTAACGCAGTAACACAGTGTGCTTACGGGAAAGTAACAGTAATCTAATTACTTTTTTGCAATAGTAATCTCTTACACTACTCGTTACTTGAAAAAAGTAATCGAACGCCCATCTCCGCTTGCCAGTGGGGGGCCACTGGAGGGGGCAGCAAATCTTGGGTGGTGGCCAGTGCCCCCCTTGCCCCCCCTTAATGGCACCCCTTCCGGCCCTAAAAAGCTGTTTATTGCACTGAGATAATTTTAACTAAGAGACAGCTATGCATGTAGGTTGCTTAATGAACAGCTGTATATACAGTATATACAACCGAACTTTAAATACAAAACTTTGGTTGTAATGTTTATGCTAATAGGATGAAGGACGTCCTTTTTTCATGTATCATTAGAGGCATTTATGGATTTTTACTGTTTCTAAGCTCAGCACTCAACACAGCTATGGTAACACAGTGCTTTTATCTATTGTATCATACAGTAAAGAGGGTTAAAATTAACTAAATTCAATTATCGCCTGGAGCAATGCCAATTTTTCCCTTCAAGAAGACCATGTTTGGAAAAAGAGCTGATACAGTCTTTGAGAGCTGACTTTTTACTCCCTTGAAATGAGGAACATCAGCCCATTATATCACAAAGACAAACAGCTCAGTCTGAACAGGTTGAGGTCAGTCTGGTCAGCCTGTCTGCCTCGCCTCTCAGTCTGGAGAAACGGGCACTCACCCATGGCTGCTCATGCTGCACCTATCAGTGCTGTGGGGTAAACAACTCCCCCTCGATCTCAAGCTGTAGTAGCTCTCAGAGGCCTCAGTTAAAGCCAGCGGCATTGATCTGGGCAGTGCCCAATCGAGTGTCTAATCAGGTCAGAGATTAATGCCGTCTCAGGGACTAAGGTCACACATGCACACAGGAGTAAAGGAGTAAAGCCCACTGTACTCCTGTTAACATCAGTCCAAAAAGAGCCTACAAAGCTCGAGACTCCTGTGTTATACTGCCTTGCTGCCTTTGTCCAGCCTTGTTGTCAGGGGAGAGGCATGTACGGCATGACGGGGCTACCCCTAAACCCTCCTGGAGCCCGTGAATGAGAGGATGGGCAGAGGCAAGGGAAGAAAAGCAAAGGAAATACACTCATCATCGCATTAAAGGAGCGTTGGACAGAAGGGTCCAAGAAGAAGAGGCCAGGGAGGGAGGGAAGGAGGCGGTGGTGGCAGTAATGGGGTCTTTGTTCTGGTTGGTGTGACTCACAAAGCCCTGGCCAGGGCCGCACAGCTTAGTTACCCTTACCAAACACAGAGAAGCAGGAGGGAGGAGTGCATATGGGTTTGTGTGATTGGGGTACGTTTTGGGGCTCTAGGTCGAGGTAATATAGGTCCAATACTCTGATTATTTACACATTTAACTTTATTAATACTGCTTTAGCATCCAGCCCCTCTGATGATGGCTGAATAAATTAAAGTGGATTTGGTGGTGGCAGATGAAAGTCACTGTAAGGATATATGTGAAAATGGCATTGTTTGCACTGTTTTACATGCCACTGTGGCTTATATTAGGCCTTGCCAAATTAATGGGATACCCTCTGGATGATTACATGAAGCTGTAGCTTGTTTAGGCTCACTATCTGGATTCAATTACAGTAGTCAAGACGTGAAACACCATTCAGGAAATCTGCTCTTATCACACGGTGTGACTCACACTTCTTTAAGTGCTTGTTCTTCAACATCAGAAATTAAGACGGTTAAAGACATCTGGTGGTGTGCAAAGCATTGTGTGTCTGTGTGTGTGTGTGTGTGTCTCAGCTCAGTTTAGGCTTTAAGCAGGATGTCCTGTCCTCCCTGCTGCTATTGTGGAGTGGTCAGCCTGCCAGACGCTACTCCTAAAGACCACTTCCCCTCTGTCAAGCACCTCACTCTCTGTGTCTCTGTCACACAAAAACACATTGTTCACACGGACACACAAGCACACACATGCTCACATACTGTACCGCCCCATGCCAGCCTGAACACAATGGAAACCTGGCCAACACCGCCCTGTCACCTGGTTAAAAATAACTCTTTTTGCAACAGATTATGGCTGTGTTTTAACAATAGCAGGACTTTGATCAGCCAAAATAGCACTACGCTGTTATTTTGAGGTATCACTCACCAGAGCTGACTGTGTGTTTTGGCTCCGTAAAGTTGGCAGGCACCCCGAAGATGTCACATCCATTTTTTTTTATTGTGCTGTATTTATACTGTATATAATAGGGGGAAAAAAGACTGTACTCTCTTTGGTCTGAGGTTTTACATATCAGGATATAATTTTTAAAATCCAGGTCTCAAAATGATTTAAATACTACCTCAGATCGTTATTTAACAGTTAGCTGCGGTAAAGCAGAAGAAGTGTGTGAAGAACGAATTACGCCGCATGATTCAACAGCTTGTAGAACCACATTTAGCAGGAAAAACATGAAGTTTTCTCACAGTGTTGTGGAGGAATTTTGGCACACTTCAGTTCATCGAGGTCTGCGGTCGTTTGTTTATGCACAGATCTCTTCAGGTCCCATCGCAGCATTTCAATCATGGCGATGTCTGGACTTTGACTGGGCTGTTGCAACATTTGGACTCTTTTTTTTCTTCTTCAGCCGTTCTGTTGTTGATTTGTTGGGATCATCGTCCACTTACGTGACCCAGATTCAGCCAAGCTTCAGCTGTTGGACACATGGCCCCGTATTTGACCCTAGAATACTTCGTGGTTGACTAAATAGAATAGAATAGAATTCAACTTTATTGTCATTGCACATGTCACAGGTACAAGGCAACGAAATGCAGTTTGCATCCATCCAGAAGTGCTTTAGCCATGATATAGATATATTACAATATATATTAGCAATAATATAGATATGTAAGTATATGAAATGGGTCTATTATGGTATGTTATAATGTACACGGTATGAAGTATGTTATGAATATGCTATAACTATAAGTATGTACAGGCTGTAGTGAATACAAGCTATGTACAGGCTATGAACAGGATATAAATATGAAAAACTATACAGAAATATGAGATATACAGCTATACAGAAATGTGAACTATGCAGGTTATAAACAGTTGTAGATTTAAAAATTATGGTATTGTACAGAATGATTATTTACACAGAACTATACAGTAGTGCAGTTAAGATAAGTAAGATATGTGGATAATTTCTACAGAGGCTGTATAAAGTGCTAGTGGTTGTGAGTGGTGGTTCAGTCCATGTTATTATTGTGTGTATGAGGGTACAGTTGTCCATTGTGTGTGTAGGTGGTTGTGTGTGTGTGTATGTCCAGTCCATGTGTTAACATGGGTCAGATGTCAGGAGGCAGAGTTCAGGAGTCTGACAGCTGTGGGGAAGAAGCTGTTCCGGTACCTGGTGGTTTTAGTCCGGAGGCTCCTGTAGCGCCTCCCAGAGGGCAGGAGGGTGAAGAGTCCATGTGATGGGTGACTGGGGTCTTTGCCTCCAAGGTACAGAGCTGCAAAACAACCACAAATCATCACCCCTCTGCCACCGTGCTTGACAGTTGGTATGAGGTGTTTGTGTTGATATGCTATGTTTGGGTTTTGCCAATAGCGGCGCTTTGCATTATGGCCAAACATCTCCACTTTGGTCTTGTTTATCCAAAGAGCATTTTTCCAGATGTCTTGTGGTTTGTTCAGATGCATTTTAGCAAACCTAATGGATGCAACCATGTTCCTTTTAGAGAAGAGTCTTTTTCCTTGCAAACAAGCCGTTCCATCTTAATGTACTAATGTTTCTCACAGTAGAATGATAATAATAATAATGGATTGCATTTATATAGCGCTTTTTGGACCCCTCAAAGCGCTTTACAATTCCACTATTCATTCACTCGCACATTCACACACTGGTGGAGATCGTAGCCACAGCTGCCCCGGGGCAGACTGACAGAAGTGAGGCTGCCATATCGCACCATTGGCCCCTCTGGCCATCACCAGTAGGCCGTAGGTGAAGTGTCTTGCCCAAGGACACAACGACCGAGACTGTCCGAGCCGGGGCTTGAACCGGCAACCTTCCGGTTACAGGACGAACTGCCAACTCTTTGAGCCACGATCGCTGATAGACTTCAGATTGTTTTGAAATGGGCTTGTAATCCATCCTAGATTGATGTGCAGGAACAGACCTGCTAAAGAAATAGATAGGCTGGGGAGTGTGAGGAGTTTGCATGTTCTCCCTGAGCCTGTGCTGGTTCTCTCTGGGTACTCTGGGTTCCTCCCAAACAGTTAGTGTGATCAGGTTAACTGGTGTTTCTAAATTGCTCGTAGGTGTGGATGTGAGTGCTTGTTTGTCTCTCTGTGTTAGCCCTGCGACAGACAATTGAACAGTCCAGGGTGCACCCCTGCCTTTCATCCTGTGGCAGATGGGATATCTATCTCCATTATTACAGCAGTTATCTTGTGGTTGAAATTTTTACTTCAATATAACTGCGATGTTATTATGAGGCAGCACTTACTCCTAGTGAATGTTTATGAATTGCTGCATCTTCAACAATATTTCAGACCGTTTGACGTTTCTTCACCATAGATTGGTGCTACCTTATTAGAAATAATTCTGCACTGTAACTTGCACTGTTTTGAAACTAATTATTGACTGATGATGTTTTCAGGCAGCATGTAATTCCCTCAGAAATAGTCAGCAACCCAGGAACTCAGTTCATCTCCCAGGCATGAAAGACCTAATGTTCAGCACTCAGAGCCTCGGAGTTCAGCTCAGGTTTTCATTCCCAACATGTTGGTCAATCAGAGAGGCTAAACCCAGAACTAAAAACAGCTCTCTGCTGTGTAACCCCCCCAAACCCCTCCTCCTGGTCCTCTCAACTGGTGTGGGTTGGGTATGCACATAACTCACTTACCTCCTCTGCTACTGGTTTTTTGCCCTTTGAACAATCTCTAGGGTACCAGCCTCCAACTTTTCCTTCCGGTGAATCCGACCTTGCCGTGCCATCTGTCCAACTCTAACGAGTAGGCAAATGTGGACCCAGAACCAGTTAATGGTTGTTGTGGTTTTCTCTGTATTATTGTTGGGTTCTCATCTTACAATATAAAGGGGGCTATAAATATGAGGTGACTGTTGTTGTTATTTGGAGTTATATAAAAAAAGATTTGAATTAAAAATATTGACAGAGAGCAAAAAAAAACAAGAGGCAGCCAACATCAAAAAATGAGCTTTGAATGTCCCTGGCAAACCTGGAAAACTATTCCTGAAGACTACTTGAGCAAATTAAAAGGAAGCTGTACTGAAGAATATAGATGATCATACCAAATATTTACTTGAACAATGAAGTTATACAAACTTTTTGTTTGTGCATTTCTGTTTATACACATCCTCCAATAAAATCTCGCCATCTTTATCTCATCCAAGCAAAATAAAAAAGAAAGACTTTTGTGATGGATCACTCTTGTGTGGCCCTCTCTCCTTGTCCTCTCCTTCTTCACAAATCTCTATTCACTCTCTCCCTCCTCCCCTCTCCTTCTCACTGGCCGAGGTACTATTGTCTCGTTTCCTGTCACCGTGCGGGCGGCTCTCCGCACGCGCACAGCAGGCGCGGCGGGTTGTGATGCGGTCACATTTGTAGCGGACGGACGGAGCGAGTCGTCAGGATTTGCGGCTCGCTTAAAAACCAGTGGTTTGCGCTGCTGGGTTACAGTTTAACTCGTGAGAGACTCTAAGGAAAGTAGTTTGCAGTCGGAGCAGCAGCAAAACCTTTAAGTTGGGAAATAAAAGAAGGTCTGGAGGGTTTTTTCGCCCCCTTTTGACAGCTGCGCCGCTGCACCGACAAACATCAGTGACCGGAAGGTGAGCTGTCACCATCCATTCAGCTGTCAGTAAGTTTGCTCTGCTTTGTCTTTAAGCTGCAATAGTTCCCTTTATAGCTGATGATAACTGATGATTTTGTCTCTAGTGGAGAAAAAACAAAACAAAACACCTTTTTATCGGGTTCTGGTTGTTTGAAGCTTCTGAAACCAGCAGCAGGTCTAACAGCTTTAACAAAGAAAACCTATAAGCTGTGGATGGAGTGATGCAGCTGAAAGAAATACCGTTAGCATCTGTCTGTAATGCTCATTACTTATTATTATTATTTTTTGCAGTATGGATAGTATGAGTAGATTTTTGTGCATTTGTTGTGCATGTAACAGCCTGGTTAAATTACACTACGTCCAGCACCATATTTTTTCTTTTAGTTTTCTTTATTTTTAAAACATTTGATAAATAATTTTGTGTATGTATTATCATAAAATAGTTAAATAAACACGTCCAGTACATTTTCTCAGGTCTCAATCAATACTCGAATTGGGATCATAGAAGAAGAAAACTAGCAAATGTTCACATTTATTAATAATAATAAAAAAGTTCTAATATTGGCTTTTTTTTTTGACTGTTTCTGCTTTGATCTAAGTAACACCCAGAGGACTTCATGTACTGTTGTGAAGTAGTCAAGATGTCCGTTTATTACACCGCGCTGTGCGTCTCCTCGTCCTCCACCTTCAGCCCTGTGTGCTTTCATTCTTTCTAGCATGTGAGAGAAAGGAACAGCTGGATGTGTGCTGAGCTCTGAACTCGATCTGTTGGTATCAGCGAGTCTCCAGAGGCCTGTTTCTGTCGCTGCTGCGGGGGGAGACCCCGTAACCGTGCAGCTGTCCACGACCTGTGCGAGAAATCACACACTCCAGGCTGAGAACCCTCAGCTGGACCACTGGCAATCCACAACATGCTCAAACCTTGGAAGTTCTCCTGACTTTTAAACAAGCTGTTCAGCTGCCAGATTCCCGGTTCTATAGGCTCTGCTGCATTTAAAGGCAACAACAGCTGACTGTGAATCAGGGACGCTGTCAGGGGTCCTGGGCCTGAGCCACGGCACACAGAAAAGCATAGTGTTAGTGTGTTTGTGTGGGAGAGAGAGAGGGAAGACTGGCACATTTAAAGTGTTTGCCTGTTTGTGCGTTCACATGTGGAGCCTTGTGCATATGTAAGCGTGCGTCTGGTGCAGACGGGTACAGTAGGGGTATTGTAAAGGCTGATGGAGGCACAGGACAGTGCTGATGGACTAGTGTACGCTTTACTCCATCGAACTTGAAAATCAATATTTGATATGTTCGTCTTTATTTGTCAACACAGCCTGAACTCTGATTACTTTGTACGTGCGTTGGAGAGTCTGTTGAGAGCACCTCACTGCTTGTTTAGTGTAATTGCATAACCCAGATTTAGCTCTTGTCGGGTTATTTAACTGGGTGGGAAAGCATGGGTACATTTCCATGGAAGACCAAAAAAGAAAGTTAGAATTAGAGTTTTAGGTGAAGCTTGAAAAATGATGGATGCAGGAATCGCTTTAAAATGCCAAATTTTTCGTTTTTAATTGGACACAAAGTGTGATGACATCACTGAGGTTTGCTTTTAACTGACTTTAGAAACCTTAGAAACCAACATCATACAGCTGCACTGCTTATGAAACTTAAAATAATGTGTTAACGTGCACTGAATCACTCAGCAGTTAAAGGTTTGTAGTTCTGCTCGGTGACGTCACCTCTTTCTCAGTGTAAAGCGTTGTTTATTTTGCCACATTTGTAATACTTTGTAAGGAAAGTTACTCTTATTTTGTGTAGCAATTTCATGCCCATGTTCTTTTACATGGAAATGCTTTTTTCCTCTAACTTACTTCCACTCGAACACTGTGATTCACTGGAAATCATTACCCCAATCCAAATACTGAATTTGTTGTGGATGTGGCAGAGATAAGATAGTTACCACTCTCCAACACATTTCCATCAGCCTACTTCCTGTTCTGACCTCACACATTCAGATTTAGCATCGAGTAAACAACTTGGGAATACATTGTCTGGAACAATATCAGATCAGTGTAATTGTTAATGTTTGACAAAACTATTGTATTTCACCCCACAGCAGTGCACTGTGATGGTGGGAGCCGCTCTCAGCTGCTCTTTCCACCATGCTGGGTTATTTACTTCTTCCAGCTGGAGCTCAGCCATACATTCATTTTACGTTGCGCTCTTTGATATAAAAGATTACTGGGATTACATACAAGATTTCATGAAAAGTAGCGTGGTTATTCATTCAATATTCTCTCTTTTTATGGGCGTAAAGTTTCCCAGTCTGTATATGTGCACTTTTAAATGGCCCAGCTGTCAATTTTGTAACTGTTATAGCAAATAATTACATATAAATCCCGTGAATTAATTGAATTGACCCATTATTAGCGTTACATTTATGAGAGAAATTGATACTCTGATGCTAATCGATACTGAAACTTACCATCCGATTGACACTATTGACACTACGCTAACCGTGCCGTGTTCACCTCTTCCTGTGGAAACAACTCCGCACAGCACTGCAGCAGGGAGGCAGAGGCTGAACTTGTGACCTGCAGTTGACATTAACAGCACTGCAGAAGAATTTCTGCAGAGGTCCCACTTCAGCAGCATTGATGTCTTTATGTTATCAGCTAGCCAATAGTGTGAATTTAACAAGACGTCACAGTTATTTGTGTCTAAAAGGTTATTTTCCTCCTAAACTGACTGAAGCAGAGAAAAGTCGACCAGCAACTAGAGAGAAACATTCACAACCTACCTTACTAACTCTACTTGATCAGCTACAAATGTAGTAGTGCCAGATAACAATATATAATAATCATGCAGTTCAAGATTCAGGTTTATTATTTTCTTTTTGGCATGTCTCACGGATAAGTGCCTTTCAGAATTAAAATATAAAATATTGTGATACGTGATCACGAGCGACTCCATGATTCCCGATCCTGTCACATACAAACATGACCAAATCTTAGGACTGTATCAATACGTACATATAGATGGTTTTGGATGGATAATCCATGTAGTTTTGTTTGTATCTTGTTTCTTTTAAATACTTGGCTCTATCTGGTAGTTTCTTCTGAATTGTACACTTGAGATTCAGTTGTAGAAACACAGAGTAATACATTTCAACCAGCCATATTCCTAAAATGAAATCTGCATCATGTTCAGTTGTACCACATTTTCTGGAGAACTAGAGCGGTTTTGTAATGAGGAAGTGACTAAGTGCTTTTTCCTTCTTTCTCCACAGGAGGACTGACGATGAGTCCGAGGGGGCTTGACTGGTGGATCCCCTGCTGACATCTTTGATCCCCAGATTTCCGCTCTAAAACACCCCCATTTCCCGACAGCTTTTGAGCTGTTGTGCACCCTTTTATTTATATATTTTTTGGAGCCCCCCCTCCCGCCCTGCGGCCGAGCTCTCAACATGGCTAGCCTGGTGATCAACGAGACCGGAATGGTGGACTGTGGGATTGACGACTCCTTCAAGTACAACTTGTACTCTGCGGTTTACAGCGTGGTCTTTGTGTCGGGCCTGATAACCAACTGTGCCGCACTCTTTGTGTTCTGTTTCCGGATGAAGATGCAGAACGAGACCACGATGTTTATGACCAACTTAGCATTATCTGATTTAGTGTTTGTTTTCACGTTGCCGTTCAAGGTCTTCTACAACGTGAACCGCAACTGGCCTTTTGGAGATGGACTGTGTAAGGTTTCGGGAACAGCCTTCATCACTAACATCTATGGCAGCATGCTCTTCCTCACCTGCATCAGCGTGGACCGCTTCCTGGCAATAGTCTATCCGTTCCGTTCACGCGGCATCCGCACTCGGAGGAACGCGGCGCTGATGTGCGCCGCCGTGTGGCTCACCATCGTGGGAGGAGGCATTTCGGTGACCTTCTTCTCTACCATCAACAGCCGACACAAAGCCACCACATGCTTCGAGGGCTTTTCCAAGAACACCTGGAAGACCTACCTGTCTAAAATCACCATTTTTATCGAGGTGAATCGAGACGCACAACATACAGATGACTTTGTTTTTTTATTACGATAACCAAGACATAGAATTAAGGTGTAATTTTCATAATGTTTTTATTATTTTTTCCAGATTGTTGGTTTCCTCCTCCCGCTCTTGGCCAATTTAATATGCTCCTCGCTGGTTCTGCGGACGCTGCGTCGCCCCGTGACTGCTGGTCACGGCTGTGACAGTAAGAAACGCGTCCTGCGGATGATCCTTGTCCATCTTGGCATCTTCATCATCTGCTTCGTCCCGTACAACTCTATCCTCTTCCTGTATGCCCTGGTGCGAACCCAGGCCCTGGCTAACTGCACTGTGGAGCGCTTTGTCCGAACACTTTACCCCATCACTCTATGTCTGGCCAGTCTCAACTGCTGCCTGGATCCTGTGGTGTACTACTTCACCTCAGAAAGCTTCCAGAAGAGCCTGACCAAGGGAGGCAAAGGGTCTGGTTCTCGACCTGAGAGCATGCCCCGCAGTGACACGGAGACTAAGGACACAGCGACCGCTGTCCCGAGCGACACCCACACTCTGACCAGCAACGGAAAAGAGACAAAGATCACTGAAATTCAATTGTGACTCAAGAAAGAAGGAGAAGAAGGACAGGGTGGATTTGACTGCAACTCCTGAATTTAACAAATATAACAATCACTTGTTTGGTCCTGAAAATGGAAAACACATAACTCACCAGATTAGTTAAGTCCTGAGGTAAGTCCTGAGGCATGGCCTGGGCTTTATGGATTAACCCGGCACCGGGGATCAGAGGAATGTATCTGTGGTTTTTATGAGCGATCGCTACAGGGACCAGAGATCCAACTACACTGGGACTATTGCAATAATCCAGAGACTCAAAGTGGGTCTATAAGAGATTCTGACATGTCATTGATCAAACATAAGACATGCACACTTCCACTGGACTCTGAAGAAGATGATGTCCATCCACATGCTGTTTAGTACTTGTGTAACACAACAGTTCCTTAAGTATTATTGTTATAAAGCTCAAGCTTTCACAGTGCATTATATCACTGTGGTGTGTTACTAGTAATGCTACTGTGTAACACAGCATTGTGTTGACCTGCTGAGTCAAATGTATCTCATCATGTTGAAGACTGAGGCCAGTAAATGTCTGTTTTTGAATTGCATTCATTATTTCTTTGCTCCGGTCTTGTGATTGTCCTCACAGTCAAACCTGCTCTGAGCTGCTCTTTGTCAGCGAGCCTGTACATTTGAACTTGTGCGGGAGTTTTTCTACTCCAGCTTCTTGGTTTTTCACCAAGCAGCCAGTGTGAGCTTGTCCTCAGCGCAGAGGGCAGCTCTGATTTAGTTGAGGACCTCGGCCTGTGTGCTGTGTCACAGGCCAAATGCTTATTATGACTGGAGCAATGGTCCATTGTTTGCCTCTGAATGAGGTCTCTCTGTCTTAATCCGGCCTTAGACTGCAGATCTGCTCAAAGTCTCTTACACACAGCAATGTGCAAACACTCCAAGTACAGATGAACGCCTTTAGCTGTTTACCCAAAATCATGGATTTAAACTGCATGGAGCACAAAACACTTGTGTGTCAGCAGATTTGGATGTTTGAGTGTTGCTGAATTTGCATGTATAAAATGCAGAAATGTGCAGAATTTGTCCAATCTTTATCATAAAGTCCGAAGAGGATGCACAATCCGGTCAGAGCAGCATCTGCAACAGCAAAATAAATCGATTTTGCAGCTGAATCTGTGAAGAAGCTTCTGAATCAAGTTAAACTTTGGTCAAGTTTGGCATCTGAAGATGGAGGAACCACCTGTAGCTTAACTGCTCTACATTAAACTTGATTTATACTTCTGTGGGAAATCTACATAGTAACAGTAAACTCCTTTTATCCCCACACCTCAGCCTTATGTGGTATGCATCAACCTGACGTTTAGTTACATTTCTCTGGATGTACACAGCAGGTTATTTAGAAGATTTCGGCATAAGGTTAAAATGAAGTTTCGGTTGTTGCATAAGTTACAATGTAGATCTGACGCAGAAGTATTCATACACGTGTAGGACACATGAGTTGAGGTCAGCTGTGAGGCAGGAATCAATAACACAAGCAAATGCAGAATTAACGGTGAAATTTCCTGTTATCAACCGAGCTACAAGTTTGGGTTGGATTGCTGGATAGTTTGGAGGGCTTTATTTAATCTTCAAACCTTGGAATTATAAACGGTCCAGAGAGTAAACAACACAGTGTAGAGCAACCAGCTGTGTTGCTGAACTCTACCGTCTTCCAACCCAGCGAGTTTCAGTAGTTCAACAAGTAGTCCCTATGCCACCATGCTTGAAGCACCACCTCGTGTTTGGTCATTAAAGCATAAACTGTAGAGCCGAGGATGACAGCAGGCTCGCAGCTTCTCTCTGTGTACTTACAGCCCCCTGCTGGAGAAGCTCAATAAATTCTCTTGGGGTCATTACACTCAATGTAGGTACAAGTTTAGTTTTTTCTATTCCTTTACTAAGCAATACAACTTTTGCTTTCCATTGCCTTAGTTGGCAATGTAACAGAGTATACCTGCTTCATTGGTATGCACAGTGAGAAATAAGGGTGTTGGGGGGGGGCGTCTGGTTGTGTGAATGATGGGAGCATTTAGCAGCAGAACGACAGAGGGGCAGCAGTCTTTGGATTCTCAGATTTGGGGTCAAGGGTAGCAGGAGGAGAGAAGAAAACCAGGAAATAAGAACAGTGGGAGTGTAGAGGTATGCATGAGCTTCACCCCCCGAGTGGTTCATTCCAAGAGTGTTGCGTCACTTTTTTTCCATTTTTTTGAACAGATAACAGTCAGATGTTTACCGTTCGAGCACGCCTGTTAAAGAAACAGTCTGCCCTAAATCTAGAAGAGAAAAATGCACATGGCTCAGTCATTTATGACCAGTGGCTTGTCCTGACATCTAGTGGCAACAAGTTGGAAGAACAGCAATTTTTAATTTGAGACAGACTGACCACAGACCACGTTCCACGTTTGCTGATTATTTTCCTGTTTTGGGCTTTATAGTCACCTGTTTGTCAGCCCTGTAGAAGTCTCAGAGAAGCCATAAAGCAGCTGGGGCAAGCATGGGAAGTGTTATCAAGTTATTTTCTCTGGGTGTGGCCTCATGCTTTGAAAGTAACAGGATGGCGAGTGTCTGTCATAAAGTTGAAGCGTGGTTAAACATTTCTACAGCACGTGAAGGCTTTCCTTCTTTTTTTTCTCTAGGCCTCGTGAACGAAAACCATAACCACAAGAACAAAGCCTAAAAGCTACTGCTCAGTGTCAGAGGACACACAAATGCAGCTTTTTTATTTAATTTTTCTTTTTAATTTTTAGAGGACTAGGAGCCAGGTAACCTACATTTTGCTGAATAAATACTATGATTTAAAAACGGAAGTAAGGAATCTGAACGGGGAAGCAGATGAGTGCAATTATTTTGGTCACAACGGCTGTCAGTGAACTGAGACAACTTTTACACCGTCAGTGTTGCACTGTAGATGTATTTAAATACAGACTGCAAAGAAGAGAAGCTAAAGAAGAGGGCTGATTTCCTCGGGATCTGCTGCGTCTGCGGACCAGATCACCTTTGAAAAGATCTTTTGAAAATCTTCAGAAATTTCTGAGGTAAGAAAAACAAGCATGTGTCTGCATCTGCCTGTGCTCTTTCAGCGTAACCTCTTTTCCTGCTGCCATTTGGTTTAACCACATGTGTGTCCAACTCTGCTCGTCTTAGCTCTTACGTGCGTTGCTAAGCACTAGTGACGACGTCGCAAACTGCAGAAAAACACTCAAACGCAATAGGGCAGAGCTTCCCCTTCCCTTCAAAACTGGCAGCTAGTTGAGTCAGAGAACAAGTGACACCAGATCCCGCCACCTCCAGCAAACACTCTCATATCACATCACCATCAGCTTCATGCTGTATTCATCTGCAGTGCGCTGACAGATTCTTCTTTCGGCACCTGTTGACTCCTTTTTCTGCTGCACAGCGCGAGGACTTTGTAGAAGGTGTGCGCGATGCTCCACGCAGTCGCTCCTGGCTCTGACCTCTACCTTCTGCCTATACGGGTGATTTAGAGGCACAAGAAACGAGGTATTGACACAGTGTTTGTTTGTGTAGACATGTCTGTGAGGGCGTCATGCTGCTGTGCCCTGCGGTCAGTCATGCTTTGAATTTTGCTGATGTTAACAGGACTGTTATTAGTGCTTTCACTTTGCATTTAATCTTAAATCTGGAAATGTATATGTGTCGCCGTGTGCATACGAAAGCTTTTGTGTCACAAGATATAAAGACTTTGAAATTTCTGATACGCTGAAAAAAAAAAGTTATCGTTATTGTTGTTTTTGTTTCGATGTTGGCTAAAGCGAATCACCAGTTACTGTATCACCAATATTTAATCATATCAACTTGATATTTTATGTTAGCACGTTTAACAGATATAAGAAACTCTTTACACGTGTTTCATGGTGTGTCATTAAAATGAATTCTCGGTTTCTGTAATTTCCTTAAGCACAACTCCTCAGATAGTATTACACAACTCTTTATCGTACAGGCATCATCAGGGAGCTTTTTTAAACTGAGAGTCTCAGCAGCTGTCAGACAAGTCTAAACAGGCCTGAATCTGGTGAAGCAGTTTAAAAAACGACCACTATTACTGTGTTCCCCTCGTGGGCCTAGTGTAGGAAAGGGTGCGGACTTATAATGATGTTAGAGGAAGGATGATCCTCCCGTGATAAGCAGAGCCAGTCCCCGATCTTTCTTCCGGTCACTTCCTGCTGCCGTCCTAAGCAGTTTTTGATTTATTTTCACTTTAACAGCTTTTTCATGGCATTCTCATATAAAAACACATAATTTAAACAATTAACCATCACACAAGAATGGGGAGAAAAATCTAACTGAATCATTATTTTTTCATATTAGCTTGGCTGTGATGACCAAAATTACTTCATATAGAAAATTGTTGTAATTTTGCTATATGCCATTAGTGCAAGCCTTTTCTGTGTTTTGCTGGCTGCTGCTTTATGACACCTTGTTTTTATCTGGGTCTGCAGCTTACCAGTCCAATAGACTTTATGGCACTTATCTCCAGAGAGCAGCTACATCTGCTTCAAAATCTGTTTAGAAATTCCCACAAACAAGCCCCAAAGAAGAAAGGTGGGGATATCCTGACTGATCAGTAAGGAACAAATATAGTGAAGGAAGACTGATATTTCTACTTGTAGCAATTTATTTTTAGCTGATCTAGGAGGACACACCTCCCTCTGCCTTTCCATGTGCACACTGAGGTGAAACGAGGAGTAGCACATAGGATAGAGCAGGTGTTGATGTTGCAGCATGAAAGGGATCGCTGAGGTGGGTTGCAAAGTGGCTAACAGATTCAAATAGCATGAAATGAATGCCCCAGTTGATTTTCAAGCAAAAGCCAAACTCTTAAATTTTTTTCCTGTAGTGCTAATGACATCATCGGGATGATGATGTCAGGAGCAACAGCAACGAATGAAAGTGGATGAACTGAATTCATGGAATGCCCCTTTAATGAGTTGTTAACATTCACTTTTAGAGTCAACGATTACATCATCTCATCTAAATACACTTGATACTTTTTTACATATAGACGTTTGCAGTCATTCAGTTCTCTCACCCCAACCGGTCACCTCCCTGAGCCTGGTTCTGTTGGAGGTTTCTTCCTGTTAAAAGGGAGTTTTTCCTTCCCACTGTCACCAATGTGCTTGCTCTAAAGGGGTCATATGATTGTTGGGTTTTTCTCTGTATCTATTATTGTACGATCTACTGTACAATATAAAGCGTCTTGAGGTGACTGCTGTTGTGATTTGGCGCTATATAAATAAAATTGAATTGAATTGGATTTGAATTAAACCAGTATGCAGTTTTTTTGCAGTTGCTCTTGTTTTTTGGAGCATTTCTGTGTTAAACTGGGTTTAAAGCTACAAAGTATGTGTCATACTGCAGGAGGCTTCACACCTGCCAAAGTGAAAATGTAGGTTCACCGTTGACTGTTGCTCTGGCAGCTGCTGATTCCAGTTTTCAAAGCAAACTTTTAGTTTCAACTTTCGCAACAACATAACGGGAAACATGAAGCACTGTTCAGCTTTTTTCTTTCCACGCGCAGGCTACAAGATTTTTATTAAGGGCAAATTATGAAATAAAGATAAAGCGCAACGTGTATGTGCATCGGATGTTTCACAAGTTCTCCTCTGCCTTTCAGCTGTCAAAGCTACTTCAGCAAAAAAAAATTATGATCAAAGGAAAGGCACGCTTGGTTATATCATCGGTGTCACTGTGAGAGAAAAAGAAAAATGGTCACCAATATGACTGCCTGCAACTACAATGAAACGGTCTGGAATCAGAAAATGGACGTGATATACACCTACTTCTACCTGATTCTCTTCATACCCGGGCTGCTGCTCAACACCACTGCACTCTGGGTCCTCCTCAGATACATCAGGTAACACTCATACAAGTTCACACCTTTAGATTTTCAGGTATGTTTTCACTAACTCTCTCTGTATGTGCCGTTTAACAGCAAGAAGACCAAGGCGGTGATCTTCATGATAAACCTGGCGATCGCAGACCTGGCCCACATCCTCTCTCTGCCCCTCAGGATCTATTATTATTTCACGCACACCTGGCCCTTTGGACGCGGTCTCTGCTTGTTCTGCTTCTACCTGAAATATCTCAACATGTACGCCGCTATAATGTTCCTGGTAAGCAGGCAGTTTAGGGAAAGCAAGCCTTGAATTTCCTGATAATGCTCATCACAGGGAACAAGGATAATCAAATGAGATCTTTCTAGTTTTCATTACATTGAAAATCAGTCAAATGTCAGTACAAAGCACTTTTGTTGTTGTTTTTGTTTTAAAAATTAAACTCCAAAGCAGAAAGTGATTTGAATGAAAGCCTCTGTCTTCCTTCTTGAAACTGCTTTGCTTCCTGTGCCTCAGAATAAATAACAAAGTAGCTTCTTTTCATTTCTCTCTGATTTCAGGTGTGCATCAGCATGCAGAGGTGTCTGTTCCTGCAGAAGCCGTTCACGGCTCGACGGTGGCGGCGTCGCTATGACCTGCTGATCAGCTTTGTAGTGTGGGTTGTGGTTGGTCTGAGCTGCTCTCCCTTTATCCTGATGCGGAGTAGCAACAACAGTAGCAGCAATGAAGTGGCATTAAACAGCACCCATGCCCAGTTTCCCTTAGGTGTCACCAAACAGAGTTTAGACTCCAACGCCACTTCGGCGGGCTGTTTTAAAGACTTGCCCATGCGCCAACCTCCTCTCTCGTTGACGATCACCATGCTGGTCTTTCTTGAGGCGTGTGGTTTCCTAATCCCTCTAGCATGCATGTCATACAGCACCGTCTGCATCTTCTGGTCACTCAAGGAGAAGCAGATCCAGGATCAGCACAACTCCTTCAACTCCTCAGCACGCAGCCGCCTCCACTCAGTCACCTCCAACTGCCAGGCGGAGAAACCGAATGAAAAGCACACAAATGGCGAGAAGCGGCGTGCTCTGCGGATGGTGGTGGGCTGCTTCATTCTCTTTTTGTTCTGCTTCGCTCCGTACCACCTCAACTTCGCGCTCTACCTGATGGTGAAGCAGAGTATCGTGTCCAGCTGCACCGTCAGAAGGGTGGTGCTCCAGTTTCACCCAGTGTCTCTGTGCATGGCGGGCCTGAGCTGCTGCTTCAACCCCATCCTTTATTACTTTCTTACAGCCGAGTTTAGGATGCACCTCAAAAGGCGCACCTCCTCCTTCTCGTCCTCCATCTCCTCCCCGACCACTTCACCGACCCAGTGTCCTTTGCAGAGCAGACTCATGAGCACCTCCTCATACAGGGAGTAGCATTGCTCAGAGGAAAAGTCCATGAAGGATTCTGTTGAACTTTAAAGCCGACTGACACCGGGTCCAAGCTGGATATGATCAGCTGACATGTTGCAGCTGTCTGAACACAAACAACCCAAAAGACATTGACCTGAGTTGTGTGAAGCCCGCCTCCTCTAAAGCAAGCAGAAAACACCTTCCAACATGCAGTATCGTAAACGCTGCCCAATGTTTCAGTTAGTGTGTATAAAACTTGATATAAGCTATGTAATAAAAGCTGTATGTGAAATGCACTCCCATTAAAAGCTTTAAGTCTCACCTCTGGCTCTGATGTTTGTTTCTTCACTGCGAGTTGGATTTTTTTTCTTTCAGGTAAAATGTGAAAACAGGTGCCAGCTCATTTTTGCTTCACTTCCTCTCAGAATGCAAAGTGGTGAAGGCAGTTGGCAGCAGTTACAGCAGCTCTGAAACCAGTAACTGTCAGGCGCCCCCCCACCCACCCATCTGTACAGGCCAAGCCTGAGCCAACTCTGAGTCTACATCAGCCCCCAGACGCACAAATGCAGCCCACCTAAGGAAATCTACCAAGAATGAATCATCCACCAAAATGCACCTGCCTCTTGTTTCTCTGTTCTCACACGCATCAAAGTTTAGCGTTTGCTTTCTGACAGTGTCACATTGTAACTTGTGAAAGTTTGCGTCGTGGCTTTGGTGTAAATATTTATTTTTGATTGATTGTTTTTGATGTCCTGTCAATAAAACAAAAAAAAGTGCGTGTTGACTTTGTCCACAAGGAAATGGCAACTAAGAGTGTAATAGCAGAAGTGTCAAAAGAAAATTCTTGTAAACCACACCCCTACGCTCACAGGAAGCCCTCTGTGTGTGTGTCTGTGTGTGTGTGTGCGCGCTAAAATCCCCAGAACAGCAGACACACAGACGGGCGACACACATGCAACGAGTGATAGATAAGAAATCAAAACAGGAAAGAGTACGAGTGAAGACAAAAGTTAATGGATATGAAAGATAGATAGAGAGGTAGAATGAAAGAGAGAGGCAGAGAGAGAGAAAGAGGCGGGACACTGAAATTAAAGAGTGTTAGAGGAGGAGAAAGGAGGATGGAGTTTTTCGTCTGACGCTTCGGTCTTATCAGCTTTTCGTTTCTCCAGCATCTTTAAAGACAGAGGTGAGAGGATGATTATTAATTGCTAATAATGTTCAGAAGTTTTCGGAGAAAGTAGCGAGTGTGTGGGGGTTTGTGTGTGGATGCTTTCTATGTGGAGTCATGGCTCATGGGGGACCTTGTCTGTTTCTCCAGTGTGTGGAATGCCTGTTATGTTGAAGTGCGTGTGTGTGTGTGTGAGGGCCAGTATTGGGGTGTCTGGTCTTTATGTGTCAGTGGACTTCCTGGAGATCATGGCATATTTTCTTGTGTATCTGAACAGGGCACACACACGTGGAGGGACCCCGATGCTCACCGGCAGCATTTTTGGTTCTGTAACACGAGGTCAGATCTTCGGAAAGCTGCTTACATGCCAGCAGCCCACAGACGGAGGTGAATCACAGCAGATGAGATTATGTGTTTCCACTGGCAAGACCTGATGAAAACTACTGAGTCCTAAGGTAGGGGAGCAGCACTTGCCTTTTCTTTTTATCTTTATCTTTTTAAAAACAGCTCACTTCTCTCGGTTAGATGGAAATTTCAGCTTGATCCCGACGCTCGTTACCGTAAACATGTTACTTTCACAACAGATGGTCTCGGTTTGACTCCTGTACATACATGTTAAAGCCTCTACTGCGAGAAGGAAACGAGAGCTTGTCACAGATTGGCCTTTTGCACATCATACAAATCAACACACAGCCTTGGAAGGAAGCACATGGTACGTGCATAAGTGAGAGTAATAAGTGGAGAATCCTTTTCAAACAGTAACACACAGGTCAGCGGTCACTGAGTTAAAAGGCAGTCCGAGGGCTGACGGTCTACTGGGGCCTCGGCCTGAGCATAAAAGGCAGTCAGGGAGCTGAGAAGCAGTCCAAGCTTAGCATACCCCCCCTTTTTACAAATAAAATTCCACTGTTTGTTTGTGTATGATTGTGAGGAGTTAAGTTCAGGCCCAAATACTACTTTATACATTTACACTGGTACATCCCAGGCAGGGATCGCTGTTTATACTCCGCTACATTTACTTACACACTGCTAAAGGTACAAGTTACTAAACAGGTCATTATCAAAAGACTGCTGCCTAAACTTCTTTGGCTTGTAACCGCTTACAAAAACAAGGAGTACAAACTAACAAAAAAAAGTGTAAATGTCTTAGATAAATAGCTTTAACATTGAAGAAAGTAAAAATATATTCCCAAATAAAGGTTTTTTGTTTTTTTCTAAAAAGGTCCACCCTATTAATCATTTTACTCCAATGCAGAATTTATCTCGTGACTCTTTAGGGGAGGGCAGACACACGGGTGAGAAGGCGATACTCAAACCGTGCCATCTTTTTACTGTTGCAGCTGAAACAGCAGTGCAATGCTAGCAGCCAAATGTATGCATTCAAATGTAGTCAAATGTGCCGCTATATTCAGTCATTTCCCTGTAAAGAAATGTGGCGTTCTTTTAGTTAAGCAACAGGAACGCGAATATCGTGTATATAAAAACCTGCTGAGGGAGCCCGTAAAGAGAACTAAGAGCAGTTAGTTAACCACTGTTTGTCTTGTGTTTGGCAAGTGCCATTTCCCCCTCATGCACGAAAATAGCTACACATTTTTTGCTGCGTGTTTTGAGTATAGTAGGTGCAAAAAACAAAACAAAAAATGCTGTTCTGAACAGTTTACGTGGCAGTAAGTTTCTTGTCAAATATGAACAATATTTTACTGGCTGATTTGCATTTTCACATCGATAAAATGGTTCATAAATGATCCTGAGATGTCCTGAAACTGGTTAAAGTAGGTCTAATATGCTTTGCTAACATTCTGCCATACATATATAGTGTTCTTATAGTGCTAAACAAGGCCAAAGTTCCAAATAATGACATCAGAGTATGCATTACTAATCCCTGTGAGTCAAAGTTCAGGCTTCAGAATACTCTAAACACAGTTTCTGTTCTTTTTTTCACTGCTTTTTGCTCTGGATGATGTCACTGAAAAATATCCCAATGCTGTTAGCACAGCAGCTCCACCCACCAGCTATTCAAACCTTTTGGTTGCAAGGAGCAGCCAATCAGAAGAAAGCTAGCTTAAAGAGAGCGGGAAGGGAGGAAGACAGTGTATGAACTAAGGGTCCACATGATAAACAGTGTCCCTTTTAAACTGATAGAGGGTTAATGGACTAATGGAGGCCAGAAATAAACACATGGAGGTGTTTATTTGAGCATAGCAGGTGTCTGGGTACTAGGTATGTGGAAGATCGCAACACCACATCGTTCCTGGGTTTGCTAGGGTCTGATAAGTCTCATTAGAAATAAGATAACAAGAAACAAAAGCTGATCAAAAAGAGGATGAAAACAGTAAGTAAAAAAACATAATTTTAAACTGGTTTATACGCACTAAAGTTTATAGCTGTGGGTGTGTGCACCTATAGGCCGTTCAGTCCCTAACATTACTATTTCCATTTGAACCGAAAGCATTTGAAGATAATCTAAGTTGAAGGTCATCTAAAAGCTTTAAAATTTCATCTCTATTACTTTCATTTTCTGCTCTGTGTGTGTGTCACAAAGAAGGAGGGAAAAAAAGAAGCGCGTTACAGGCGTCACCTACATCGAAAAACCACCCGCAGGTGCTGCTCCTCATCTCAAAGTGCCCTTTAGTGACAGGTTTTTCCTTGATCTGGGCTGTTAACCAGTTGCCTGGTCTGCCTGCGCTAACCACGCTAGTTTCACTTCGATGCCTTGCGCCGTAGTTATTTCACACAGACTCAGTGCAGGCACCATAATGCTCGGCAGTGAAGCAGCACGTGGGGGATTTTACCGACTTCTCTGCGGGTTTGCACGCTTGCTGTAAAGGGCACTGCAAAAACACAGCTATCAAGGATCATTGATTAATTACGTTATTCATAAAAACACATGGGAGATTATAGCTGGCAGGTGCTGCCGCCGAGCACAATGTCATCTGTGTCATCTGTGTCTCATCTAAAAAGGTTCCTTCTCCAATTCTGATGGCTATCTATGCAACATGCAAAACAGTAACTTTAATATCCCCAGGCTGCACTGGGCAAAAGATAAAGCAGTTAAAACTCAACTGCGTCACTGTCAAGAGCTGATTTGTACTACAGTGTGTGAGAAAACACAGGCAGAGACAGAACCTCTTGGTGTGAGGTGACAGCACAGAAACCTGTAGTTGTTTTTCTTCCTCTTTCTGGTAACGCTTTCCACCTCCGACTACACTAACTTAACTTACTTTTCTTTCCTCTACCAGACCACCAGACTTTTTGGGGATCGCAGAGAAGCCTGGAGGACACATCAGCGCTGGACAAAAACTTAAAACAAAAGACATTCTTCCTCTGTCTGACATGCCGCAGAGAGTACCAGCTGCACGGGCGGCAGCATGATGTAACCAGCGGCATGGATGCTCAAACCAACCCGTCACCGGACTACAAGCAGCTCTGCTGATACAAGCTTCCTGCTGGTTTGCAAGGCAGCTCATCTTAACACTGACATGAATGTCAGTTCTCCTAATATGAACTGCTCCAATACCAGTGAGATAATAGACTACCAGCACCATTTGTATGCCGTGGTGTACAGTGTGATCTTAGCACCGGGCCTGCTGGGTAACGTGCTGGCGCTGTGGGTGTTCAGGGCCTACATCAGAGAGACCAAGAAGGCCGTGGTGTTCATGATGAACCTGGCTGTGGCCGACCTACTGCAGGTAAAAAATCCTCTTCAGTCGTATTTCGCACTTACTTTCTAGTTTAAACCATTACTGTGAAATCACATGATGTGGTTGTGTGGTTAAGTGACCACATAGCCGTCCTCAGGGGTCAAGCTTTAATCAGGGAAGAAGTTTGCATGCAAGAAGTACTTGTTACACTACTTGTGCCTCTAATAGTTACATTTAGTGTTGTAATGTAAATGTAATGTAAAACTGCAATAAAGCAAATTAGTGTAATGACCTCTTTAGTTTTTGTTCTGCTTTCATGTACTAAATTAGGAAGTCAAAAAAACAAAATGACTCTTAGATGTTGGCAGAGTTGTGGGAGAATTCCAACCACAAGAAAAAACTTCCATTATAGAACACAACAACTACAGAAGTTCATCTCTTTATTCCAATGAACTGCCTAACGGGGAGGATTTTATTTTAAAAATTTATTTAGAAATGTTTCTGTTTACTAGATAACCAAGCAAGCTCCTTACCATCATCCCCAAAGAGCAAATATGTACATCAGTGTTTGCCTGCTGTTCTCTGCCTTCAGTTTTGTCACTCTGGCCTCTCCTCAGGTGCTCTCTCTGCCTCTGCGGATCTACTACTACCTGAATAACTCCTGGCCCTTTGGGTATTTCTTCTGCATGTTCTGCTTCTATCTCAAGTACGTCAACATGTATGCCTCCATCTACTTCCTGGTTTTCGTCAGCATACGTCGCTGTGAGCTCATCATGCGTCCGCTGTTGTACAACTCGGGTCGACAAAAAGGAGACGTGTTAATATGTGGGATCATCTGGCTGATCATCTGTACCGTCTGCCTCGGATTCCCTCTGCTCAGACACGATCCTTCCTTGCCCGAAAGGAACGACACAAATAAGTGTTTCACGGAGCTGCCTCTGCGGAAGGATATCGGTCCTCCGGCAATGTGGGCTCTCTTGATTTTACTAGAGCTGTTCGGCTTCTTCGTCCCTCTTGTTTTGGTGCTAGGCTGCACGTGCATGACTATTTGGAGCCTTCGGGAAAATACAGCAAATGCTATTTCTGACAGAGGGGAGAAAAAGAGAGCGCTGAGGATGATACTAAGCTGTGCTGTAGTCTTCTTAGTGTGCTTTGTACCTTACCACGCCACGATGCCTCTCGACCTTATGGTCAAAGCTAAGAAAGTTACCAGCTGTGACTTTCAGAAACTGGTTCTTCGAAGTCACCCGGTCACACTCTGCCTGGCCAGCCTGAACTGCAGCCTGGACCCTATCATGTACTATTTCACTACTGATGAATTCTGGAGGCGACTGAGCAAGCCAGAGATACCGGAGAGCATACATCTCAGCCGGCGTCTGTCCTGTATAACCGGAGAACAGGACGAAGAGGAGGACTAAACTTCTGGTGGCGACAGCCTCCCCGCAACCACTAACTGAGACTGAAGACTATGCAAACTTCAACTTCCTGCAAACTATGGAAATAACATTTATGCTGAAACGGGAATGTGAAAATATGGAAGTAGAGTTTTAAAATGTTATTTTTTTAAACCTATTTATTTCTCAATAAAAGTTTTTTTCCCCTTCCCCCTCTCAATTTGCATTTCCTCGATGAAGGGCGAGTAGTGTCAGCAAGTGAAAGAGAGGAAAACCCCGAAACGCAGCGACAGTTTTCCTCCAGATCCAGTGTTTTGATAACCCGATGTCCTTCACAGGATGATAAAAGGGTTAGTGTTGGTGCCGCTTTCACCGCCATTATAATAACAAAGCCACTGCGAAGTTCAGTAGGTAAACAAATGCAACTTTATTCAAACAACAAAGTGGAGTTCAGTTCAGTAGTTGCACACAACATTGGGCGTTTCCCCCCCTAATATCTTCTAGTATTCAATTAAAAAGCAGAGACAGAAACCCCATCTTTACAAACACACTTCCTGTTGATTGTCTCTCTGTGCAGGCATCAAGTAGGAAATCACTAAAAAATGACTTAAAATGTGCTCGACAGACTTCAGAAATCAAGGACGACTGTTTTCCATTTAAGCACACGATGTGTGTAAAGATCACAGGGAGCCATCTCGTGTTATAACACTACGGATACATAATAGTCAAATTAGATAACCGACTGTTTTCAAGTCAAATTAAGTGAAATTTCCCTTTAGCTTATTCATCGTTAGCTCATCACTCTGGTTTAGGATCACGCATGAAGCTTGAAACACAAACACAAAAACTGGTCATATATTGTAAGGGTGCTGGACTGTTTCCCCATCAGGTATGAGACCATCGGTAACACTAAAGTCATCACACAGCAGCACTGTGGGGGATATCTACAAACAGTGGTGACTTGAGAGCGTTGCGTTACCATCCACGGACAAGCATGTTACACGTATACTGTACCAGACATCTCCATGCTGACTTGTGCTATATCACGCTGTAACAGAATACAAATACCTGGTCGAACCTGCACCGTGCACCCGGGTCAGAGCGGCGACAGGAGGTTGACGCAACACACGCCTAATATGATCTCACTAGAATATTCAGTAGGATGACTAATAGCTCTGCTCTGGATGAGGCGGATGTGTCGTTATATAGTAACATCAATAAGATCTGTCTGCAGGAAACTACAGCAACAAAACAGAAAGCAACGTAATAAATGAAACTTGTATATCTAACTTTAGCTTACTGACTTAAAGTAATAACCAGTACAAGACTAGCTAATGAATACTTACGCACTTGTGACCTATCACGGGTTCGAGGGAGTACATCAGAGGAGAAGGGGGCTAGGCTCTAATGCTGCAACTTAAATTCACTCAACACTAGATTAAAAGCAGGGGAGGCAAAAACTGGAAAGAGTTTTGTACAGAAGTAACTTTCTGCTGTTCCCTTCACCACCCACTCCCACCTACCCTCTCTCGCTCTCTATGACCTATATTCATGCTTAAGCCTTGCAGATGCGGGTCTCAGTCACAAACTTGTTCTCAAAGTGATGGATGGTGAAACATTCGTCCGCAGAGCGCTTCTGGATGCCTCCACCTGACAAACAAAAAGACACATAAGCAGCAGTGCTAAGTATTCATCTCAATATTCAGCCGTGGGCGTGTTTGACACATTTCAAACACAACTACATTTAGGAAGATGTGTCAAGCATGGTTGGTGCCTGTTTACACTCGTCCTCTTATTCGGTTTCTAACCAAAGTGTGTTTGACAGTGTATAATTTCTGCATCTACTTGATAAATCAGCAGTTTCTGTTTGAGCCATAGTGATTAGTGACTCCAAAATCAATATTAATGTGTACCTAGTAAATAAAAAGTTATCAATGTCAGCAGCTAACTTCATCCTTGATAAGAACTATACAGGGATACATGTTTATATAACTCAACCATCAGAAATGTATGAAGGCCTAAAGTTGTAGCTGCATTATGTGACAGCTTGCTTCCTTTATGTTGTGGTCAGCATATTTTGTTTGAAAGCTGTTTCTGTTAGCCAAAAGATAAAATCATAGTAAATTACACTAACACTCTGCTAAACAAGCTAGCTCATACAGTTTTATACATAACCAGTGTGAAATACAGTACAGTAATTTTCATGGTCTGGCTATTTTTTAGCTAGCAATAATGTTAGCTGATTACTTGACAACACTACTACATCAATATTACCGAAAAGCTTAACTCATGACTACAAATCTATAGTCCTGAAACTAAAGAACACAGTCATGTTGGTGGGGTCTGTCTTTTAAATACTAGCACTAATTTTCATCGTGTGGCTATTTATTACTATTAGCTACCGCTAATGTTAGTTTATGACTAAGCAGCACCACGGTATTACCAAAAAGCTTAACTCATGACTACAAACCTGTAGTCCTGAAACTAAAGAGCACAGTCATGTTGGGGGCATTCGTCTTTTAAATACAAGAACTAATTTTGACTGTGTGGTTATTTATTACCATTAGCTACCGCTAATGTTAGCTTATGACTTAACAGCTCTACACATAGTCATGAATGCAAATGATCCTGAAACTGTAAGACAAAGTCCAGTTTCAGATATATTTTATATACAGACATTAATTTTGACGTTCTGGTTATTTATCCTAACCATAACCAGATCAACCAAAAAAAAAAAAAAAAAACCACGACATGAAAGAGCTAATGTCAGCCAAGTAGCTTCCTTTCTAAAATACAAGACAAGCACAGGATAGAAAAGTTGCAAACTCAAACTTTTTAGTTTGCACTTGCTGAGTAAAGCAAAAAATCTTGCATAACAGCAGTGATGTCATAATTAAAGATTAAATAATATAATTAAGTAATATAAAGATTAAAGAGGATTATATATTACAGCTTAATACAGTTAAAGACATGCATGTTATATACACAAGTTCCTCTGGTCTGCACCCTATTTCCGAGGGGTTGCCACAGAGCTGCACGTTAATCAGAGGTTTTACATTTCCATCACATCTATACCTGGCAGGCTGGCACGGCGCTGCATTCTGTACGTTTCTTTTCCATCACAAAGACGGCGGATATAAAAGCCCAGGGGTTTGACATCATCAATGCGCTCCGTCACCACCAGGTCCTCGTGCACCAGGTAGCTGCGGTAAGAGTCAGACTGGAACAAAGACCAGAGCATGAGACTGTCAGGGCACCTTTTTAAATTAAAAAATTACTTTTGATCTTCCACCAGATAAAACAGATCAGTGAAAACTGAATAAAAAACAAAATTTAAAGAGGTGATGAAACATCCCTAGATTTGTGAAACAACTCTACACCAAGTGTTGAAATTTCCTGATTTCCTCACTAAGCAAACTAAACTCCGCCAAGCTTTTTCCACCTTCACATGCTAAAACTACCCAACACTACATCAAGGATTTTTACAAAGTCCCTATTTGAATATGGAGACTTTTTGAATACAAGTATGCAGTATAAATGCAGCGTACTTCTAGTTTACTGCATGAATAAAGGAAGAAGGGGACAAGCCTGTGGGTGGCAGTCGCTCATTTATCATCTTTAGTTTCCTGTCAAGAACCTACGTTTCACTTAAGATGATATTATTGCATAGTCTCTGCTAGTCTCTGCCAGTGAATAATAGAAAACTGAATTACAGGAACTTTACAGTTTAGCCAATATTTAAAACCTACATGCTGTAAGGACACCTGGCACATTCATACTTACTGGCAGGTGAAGATTTTTTTCATATGTACAAATTAAAGATATAACAGATTTGAGAAGGATTAAAGAGCAGACAGTCTGTGGAATGACAACACATCCCTGAATTTCTTATGTGTGCATGAGCTTTAGCAAGACTTATGTGTTCGGTTTGTCCGTCATCCAAGTCTGGACTTTCATCTGTGTCTTCAGGTGCTGCTAGGAGGGACCGTACTCACCATCAGCTGTGAGAACAGGTCAATGAGGTCCTGAGGGGGGAGAACTACTGAGGTGTTCAGGGGAATCACAAAGCAGGTCCTCAGAGTCAGGTCCAGATAGGCTGTCAGCTTCTGCTCACACACACATGAAATCATCGGGAAAGAATTTAGAGCAGCAGAAATCATCCACCGAGCTGCGCCAAGTGTGACAGAGTCCACAATCCTCACCCTGTTGAAGTCGTGCAGGATGTAAGCGGGGTCTCCGGGCCTGAAGCGGGGAGGAGGGACGCTGATGACGGCGATGTTGTCAGAGATCTCCACCTCCTCCTCCACTCGCGGCAAGTAGTAAGGCTGGCTCTCTGCTCCGGACGACACGTCTCTGAACTCCATCGCGCCATGATACATCCTCTGATGAAGAATGCATCTCATTTAGTCTTAAGAACATGTAAAGTGAGGTGGGGGCACTGGAACCTTTGCTTATGTACATTTTACAAAAAAAAGAAAGAAAACGCACCGTAATAGAGTTATTTTATTTTCAACCAGCGGTGCAGCTGGGATTTGTCTCTACAACCACAGACGCATCATCTGGTATTACTGTGAATCTGCAATATCAGCTGTGAACCTGTGTGTTCTGTTCCTGTCTAAAGTTCACGTTTCACAAACTGCACCAACTACTGAAAAACAATCACGCAGCTGTCGAGGAAGCTCAGGCTGCCAGGGGGAGCCAAAGCACGCATGTTCTGCTTGGTTCCAGCACAGTTACATGACGGCATATAGCAGGACTACGTTTACACAAACAAGCCTACAGTTTTTCCATGACTATTGATCATAGTTTCTTTTAATATCAGGTTTTAAGCTTATGTTTACACACTCACTCTCCACATGGCACTGATAATAAAGATTTCCAGTAACATTTTTGGCATATGTGAGGCATTTATTTTCCTGCAAATCAAATTGTGATAATTATGGCACACTGGCTCTGGCTGAGATGTCAGAAGCCCCACCCACCCGCTGCTCTAACCTTTTGTTTGCAAAGAGCATCCAATCAAAAGAATCATACTTTCAAACAGAATGAAATGAACAGAGGGGGCAGCGCCTATTATTGATATGGATTCTTTTTGCAAGGGTTTCTCCACTTTAGTCCAAGATTCATTTCAATGCTGTGCAAATGCACAAACTGGACCATTGAGTTTTGCTGCATTATCTTTTTCTGTGTATCATGTGTCACTACAGTTTCAAAGCTTAGAAGTGAGGAAACAGCTGAGATCAAAAGCACGACAAAATTCAGAGCAACAGATTCTTGTGATGAAATCTCAATTTTATCAGAATTTCTCAAGCAACATACTGACAGTTACAGTTTCACACACTGCTCTCCCCCCACCTCGCTTTGCTTCATTTGCATGGGTGTGTGGTTGCCTCATCTCATTGACTCTAAGACCCTCCTACTGGCAACACAACAACTGGGGGGGAAAAGGTGAAGTCTGCACTTTCTCTAAACATGAAAAGGAGTGAACAATAGCACTCTGTTTTCTAACGGTACAAACCAGTGTTAATAATTCTTCATCACTTCTAGACAGTGACAGTTTATGAGTGGAAGAAAACATATCTGATAACGTCAGTGGATAACCAAATTAATTCATACAGCTGCTTAATTTCCCAGAGGCAGTCTGCAAAGTCTGCCTCATCTGCAACATTAAAGTGTTATGCACAGTTATGAAACCACAATCATGGCCTAATGTATACACACACACACACACACACACACACACACACACATATATATACATATACAGGTACTTACTTTGAGGAGGACTTAAGATTTTAAATGCCTTTTTTAAAATCAAATATTCTGATTTCATAAGACCCCCTCCCACTCTTTGCAACCCCTTTTTAAAAGATGGTAACATGTGTAAGAGAATATTCACGAAGAATGAGCTGCAGAGCACGCGCACACACCTTTGGGGTGAAATATCGGTAGAGACAGGCCCCCCCTACGATGAGCCCACTGAGGATGAAGGCGATGCCTAACAAGGTGAGCAGGCAGCGACCTGTGGAGCCCTCGGCGCCCACTGGAGCAGAGGCCACTTCAGGGTCCTACACACACACACACACACACACACACACACACACACACACACACACACACACACACACCATATTAGCATGACATTCACATTCAGCTTTGATTAAACAATCCCTTAATCCCACCCCATCTTTGTCCTCCGCACAAAAACAGCTGTGCATGAGATGGGCGGTCCCATCGTGTCCTGCGCCAGGTGCAATTTGACTCCGTGCGCTATGCAAAAATCACCGCGTGTCAAATCACACTTAGCACAACAATGCGCGACAACCCTGTGAATGCTCACATGGGTGAAGTCCACACGCTTTGCTGGCCGATCCGGCACAGCAGGCC
Organism: Simochromis diagramma; assembly: GCF_900408965.1. NCBI lineage: Eukaryota > Metazoa > Chordata > Actinopteri > Cichliformes > Cichlidae > Simochromis > Simochromis diagramma. The sequence continues at coordinate 3,690,169 of NW_024387477.1, forward strand.
TGCTACCAGGCTAAAGTCGAACACCGGGCTCAGGCGCAGCGCTGTGCCCCGTTAGCTCACCTTAACAGCGGCTGGCACCTCTTTGCCCAGCGCCTTCTGCGCCAGAGCCGAGTTAAAGGCGATCTTCACCATGCTGGAAGAACAGACGTCAGCTTGGGTTTTTCTTGTGCAAACAAAAATAACAGAGGAGGACGCCGGGGAGGGGGACTTGCGGCGCTAGACTGCAGGTTCCGTTTATTCTCCGCAGCTCAGCTGTGTGACGCACTTTCCAGCCTCGGCTTTATCTAGCGTTTCCGGTGGCTGCAGGGGGCGGAATCAAAATAACAAACAAACAACAGGCTGGAGAATATGCTTCAGTCTCAGAATACGTAGGCAGCCATGACCTGCCTTAGTTTAACTACAGGTAGCGGTTTAACATTTACCGCTTTCATAATTTATTTATTAGCAGTTTCTCTCCACAGCCTTTATTTTTTTTCTTGGTGTGTTTGTGTAGTTTTGTTGCCATCCAGTGGCCGCAGGTGGAACCTAAACAATTCCCCATGCAAGATCTTCCATTCATTCATCAGATTGAACCTGACACCCAAAGACACAACTGTTTACACTTTCAGTCAGCTACACTGCCTACATTCACTTCTTGCATGACAAACGACTCGATCTCACGACCGACTGCACTGTAATGCAATGAAAAATAATATCTGAGTGTATAATGCAGCTCATTCATCTCTGCGAATGTTCCACTCTGCAAACACATTCCCTCCTGCATGCTGGGCACTACCTGCCAGCGTGTCTGCCCACTCGCATTAGCACACACAGTACACAGCTTTTACTGCGCTGCGTGCAAAACACGGGCCGCTGCCAAGGCCGTACAGTATGTCTGACACATATCCTCAGTCCGGCGGTGGTCCCTCTGCTTCCTCTCTCTCAGTTAGGTTTGTACGTATGAGTAAATAAACACTTAACTGCTGTACTGCCGCTTTAACTCCACGCAACTCGGTGGCATCTCTCCAACCCTCTGCACTGCAACTGTATGCATCACACACACACACACACACACACACACACACACACACACACACACACACACACACACTCTGCAAGGCTCTGATATTTGCTCTGTTAAACAGACAGATTGGACCGGTAATCACCACTGAAAGGTACATAAACAGAGCAGCTGATTTCTGTACCTTACTCCCCCTCCGTGCGCCCCCTCAACACTGGCTCTGCCTGAAAATCCTAAGTGGTCCTGAAGGCTTGTTTATGGGCTCGTCTTACGCTGTGTTTGATCTGAGAGCTTGCCCACACATGCGTAGCACGGACACGCCACACACACGCTGCAAAAGAGAGAGGGAGAGACAGCATTAGCAGTAATAGCTGAGATGATAAACAAAAGAGTTATATGTAATCCTGAGGGCTTCTCGGCATCACACACAACAGCAGGAGAGGGGAAAAAGCAGAGGAGAGAGCAGGATTCTCATTCCAGGAGGGAAACAAGGGATGACTGGGGGTGAGGTGGGGTGGGAGAGGCATGGAAGCAGGTGGGGGGTGAAATAGAGTGATTCGGGTAGAACATAAAGTGATGACTGGGGGGGGGGGCAACACTGAGAAGGAGTTGCCGGGAGAGGCAGAGCAATCTACAGAGTCTGATGCTTGAGTGAGTTTTCCGAAGAGCTGATTAGCGGCGGATTAAGGTTGCAGTCCATCCAGTTTAGATCTCAAACTTTCTAACACGCCTCCTAGGTGGAACTGAACACAGCTGAACACAATCGGACAGCCGTGTTTTTGGTGCACAAGCACACATAGGTGGGAGAGTGTCATAATGGTGGATGGCAGGCATGTATGATGGGAGTCTGAGCGCCAGTGTTCCCCTGTGGTCTGCAGCAAGCGTCCAACAAAAGCAATAAGGCTGCACTCGTGCACATGTGTACACAACACGCACACCCTGCGCCTGCAAAGTCAGCACAGTGTGGGAGTCTGCAGGGGCATAGCTGGTTTCACAAAGACATTCTCATGCATGACATCACCGGCTCTCGTGCCAGTAAATATGAACCCACATACAGACACACACCTCATAGATTTGTCATCAATTTCAATACCAGACATGTGAAACCACAAGTGACAAATGACTTTGTCCCTTTCAGTGCTCACACACCACACACACACACACGGCGCAGACAGAAACACACAGCCCTAAAATACTGCTATGGTAACAGCTGGCCACAGGGTTTTGTTGAGCCCAAAACGTTAGACGCTGCTCGGTGCTTCATAGCGTCACTGACATGTCTTCATGTGGATCCACCATAATCACCATGTGCCTCCAGTGAGAGAACATTTAGTGGTCAAAGAGAACGGGAGAGCAGAAGAAGATGGAGAAACAGAGCGGCGGATCTCTCGGGGAATGAGCAGCGATGCTGCTTCACAGTATCCAAAATTTTGAGTGATCCTTGCCCCACCACACACACACACACACACACACACACACACACACACACACACACACACACACACACACACACTTCTGGCAATCACATGTGGATCTGAGACAAGGGTGACAAATGAGTCTTTCCTATGAGTATCAGCTTCTAAAGCTGTGTTTGCTCCCTCACAGCACTGCCTGTCTTGTGCTCTTCATCCTCTCAGCTTGGCTCACCTCTGGGAAATGTAATAATTTCATGCTGAAGGAGTTCTTTTGGGGTGGTTGGGGGATAATAGGGTAGGATTGGGTTGCACTGGCTATTCTTAAGTTTTTTATGTGACTCCCTTATGAAGTTCCTAAGCACTTTTAACTAGTTTTTTAAAAATATATACATTCACTCTAAACCATAGACAGTATGTAAATAACTCTTTATATATAGTCTGGCTACAGAGAGGTAGAAAATATTTGTAGCAACTTCCATGCTAAACATAAACCTGTAAAGAGGAAGTAATGCTACAAGCTACAGACATTTTAGAGCTAAATAAAGTGTGTGAACACACAGTCATGTCTGTTCATAGGACTCTCTGCAAGCCTGTAACTAAGTACACACTTACTGCTTCCATAGCAACAGAGAAAGTACCTGCTAATCAAATGCACTGACCATCAGCAAGAGTGAGCCCCTCTATAAAAGCAATTGCTTGGTCAGACCATGCAGTGTGCAGAGAAACTGCAAAAAAAACCCCCAGCAAACAACAAAAAAAACAACAAAAAAAACCTCCACAGGCGTCAGTTAGCATGTTAAATGTTAAAGTTCATGGCAGTACAATTAGAAAAAGACAATTACTGAAAAACAGTTACTTCAAGTTACTGTTGCTAAAGGTGGTTTTGAAAACTACTGGATCATGGGTTTTCTGACTTTTCACAAAAGGTATAACTTTGCTATATTTATGTGGATACACAAGGAAATATTGTGCGATTTATTTTTCACAATTTTTTGTAGCTAAATTCCTAATATGCTAATTTAACTAAAATCATGTAAAATTAGCGAAACTTTTTGCAGTTTAAGGTAGGTCTTGTATATTGTTTTTGAAGGATTATCGTGAAATACGTATGCTATTATACATTTAATGCTACTAAATTAATTTTATCAACTGCTAAGCATTAGTGCTTCCCTCTTTACTTTCTTAAAGACTTAAATGCCAGATTAGCAAGCTAATGCTAATTTTAATCATTTAGCAGTTAGCCTTTTAGCAGTTACTAGGAGCAAATTAAAAACAATAAATGTTATTGTTTATCAAATTCAATACATTTATGCCATTCAGCCAATTTTAATTCACTGATACATACATTTCAACTAAGTAAACCCAAAGTTTTAGCTAAGTTTGAATGTTCAAAAGGCTGCCTATAGATTTAAGATGAATGGCTGTTTTCTTAACTTATGACCTCATGTTGCTGCCTGTCTGTCCATCTTTTGTCTGCTTAAAGCAACAAAGAAAAAGAACAAGAGGACCCTGGAGCGAGAGGATTTTTAAATCTTGGGAAAGGGCAAAAAGATCTGCAAAAGTAAAAGGTGAATCACACATGTACTGCTCTCAACTCAAGGTAGACAACTGGCGCAGGTGGAAAGAGAACAAAGACGGAGGAGCAGAGGAGAACAGAGGGATGGAAACGGATGTATGTCTGTTATGTTCTTGAGGGTTAAACTCTGGGGAAATTACCTCATCGCAAGACCTCTCCAGAGCGCTGCAGCCATGTTGATTTTTCACTGGTAACGCATACACTCACACATACACACACCCTCCGCTGAACTGTGGCCAATAGCATCATAGCCTGTGCGAATCACTTCCAGACTCAGTAACGTCACCTCTGTCAGGTTCACGGGAGGAGCACACACACACACACACACACACACACACACACACACACACACACACACACACACACACACACACACACAGAGCCTTTCCAACAGAGGGCAGCAGCTTGATCTCTATTTTGATTCACTTATGACACAGAGGTCAAATCAAGGCTTTTTAATTCCACCTCTTTTAACTGAACTTAGAGAGGAACTATCCTCACATCATTGTGTGGGAACAGCTGAGGACTGACAGACTTAAACTCTCATGGCTGAGAGCCATGAGGCCAGAGTCCCTCGCTGGACTCTAACATGCCCCTAATATGGTTTTAGTAGCCTGCAGAGGTTAGGGAAGAGGCCATTGGGAGGCCATTGGTTTATAACCTAGGATGACAGGGAAAATGAGAGGGGAGGAGTGACACTGCTTTCCTTTTGCAACCGCTGTTGACGTGCCAGTGACCACTGACCGTTTCAACAGAATACTTTGTGGTCAAAAGCAGACCGGGGCCTTACTGCGAAGCCATTAGGTGTCAGTGTGCTCAGTACCAACGAGTCCAGCAGAAATATAAAGCCTTAAAAATCCGATTTACAGACCACTTATAAAGTCATTAGTTAAAGACCAGCCTATGTTAAGGACGATATATTAAAAATCTATATTCACTCGCAGTGCTGCCTAACTTACATTTTTTTCTAACAAACCTTGTAGTCTCTTGATCACATCTACAGTTGTTATTATAATTATTTTAACTGAAGAGATCACTGATTAAACATGTATGTCATTTTATAGATCAGTAAATGATAAATGCAATGATACAGAACAACATTTTTAGGAATGATAAGTGTGCAGACAGAGAGTGTGCTAGATGGAGGAGCTGTGATATAAAAGTTACAACTGTAAACATGCTGCAAAGAAGACAAATATGATGTCTAGTGAGGATGAAAGTGATAGCCTGTGTGTGTGTGTGTGTGTGTGTGTGTGTGTGTGTGTGTGTGTGTGTGTTAGGTAGGGGCCCACACAAAGCCCTCAATCAGACAACTTTCAAATTAGCGCTCCATAACTACATCCTGACTGGAGCTTTAGACTTCTGAAATGTATAGTCCTTACAAACACACACACACACACACACACACACACACACACACACACACACACACACACACACACACACACTTTATCAGTCATTAATCTATCAGGTGTCATTAAGAGGGGGAGGATGGGCTGATTGGAACCAGAGGGAGACAGAGTGATGTCAGACAAGCACAAAGCTCTCAAGTGTCTCCACGTCCCCCCTTTTATCCCAATCATCACTGCACACACACACACACACACACACACACACTCTCAGACTTGTATATGTGACTGACATGTAGACAGATAAAAGTGCCTACAAGGGAAACGTTTATTCGCGCTGCTTTGCTCCTCTCCCACATCTGAAGCAGAGCAAAGATCTTCCATAAAGCTGGATCAGTGAAGAGCCCGACGAGAAGATTGAAAAGCTCTGACTGCAACAATAATGGGAAAGTAAGCGTGCGTGAAGACAAATGTGTATCCATAATGAATGAGCTCGTGCTAAGAAGGGCAGAGGGATTGTCTACCCCCCCTGCCCCACCCTCTTCCTTGATTCCCATGACATATACGGTAACACTTTCAGCATATATGGCTATCTTTGGAGGGCGAGCTATTGTTTAGCAGTGGCAGTAATCTCTTAAAGCAGTGCTGCTTTTCCAGGCTGAGAATGGATCTCTTTATTAACACTGACGGAGGCTCATTATCTATAAATACAGGCGGGAGCCACTAATAAATCATTTCTCATGGCCCTGATAGAGCACTAACCACAAGGCATTAAGGCATCGTGAAAGCAAACCGCACATTGGCAGGCGAAATCCCGCTTGTGTGTGTGTGTGTGTACAAGAGTCACACCAGGCTTTGGCAGCCGGGATGATGGGGCAAGAGCTGGGCTTTTGATTGAAATAGCATGTTGTCTTTTGAGCTCCCATTTCGGCAGCGTTTAAATTATAGTGTCTCTGCGGGGCTGCAGAACGTCTCTAAGGGTGGGAATAAAGTCAGGAAAGAGAAGTTTTTTTTCAGTATATGTGAGGACACTGTGGATATGAGTGAAGGGAAGTTGAACAACTCTTAATTTTCCCCAAATGCTGGTCCAGGCGCTGCAGTAGCAAGATTAATTAGTTTCTCCAGCTTCACACTGGTGTCAAAACCTCGCGTGTGAATTTTCCTGTCACCGGGTGTCGTGTCGTTTGCGGTGATGGCTTTCAGTAAAATTACAAGGGGCGTAGGTTAGGTTCCAGCTGCTACACATAAATTATTTCAGTTTATGTGTAAAGTCCCCACTAATTACTTAGTAACTGTTTCTTGCAAGTTTCAAATGTGGAACCTGATAAATTGCGTGCTAGTTGAGATTTACTTTACATTTACTTGCATTTCTTACAAGTGGTTGAAAACATCAGTGCACGTGTGAACAAGAAAGTGTTTGATAACAAGTTTGAAATATCAGCTTAAAAGGGGATGCTGTATGTCAGCGCTGTTCCCACAACATCCTCCTGCTGCCTTTAAATGGCTAAAGCGTTATGTGAAAAATGAGAAACTGCTCACTCACGGGCTAATGATTTATGGAAATGCTGTACAAGCTGACCAGGGTTAGGCCAGATTACTGATAAAATGCAGTTAAATACTCCTTGAGAGTGTAACTGTAATATAATTGCACATTTTTCCAAATGAAATCGAAGTTGATTATGGTTATGCATGTTTCTGATTACATGATACAGTTTGCATGCAACCATGTTAATTGGATTTTTGTCCCGTTATGAACCTTCAAGCTCATCGTCACCGTGTTGGTGTTTAGAAACTGAATGTGCGAGAAGTCAGTGGCCAATGTGCATACCACGGATAATCCTCATTTCTTAATTTAATAATGACCATAATATATAAAAATAGATGTGATGTTCTATTTACTATGACCTGAAAACTGATCCAGGGGAGTAATCAGGAAAGGGAAAGGGTACGGTGGCCCTGGAAGGCCAAATGGACTGCAACTTAAGAAAACAACAGTAACAAGAAAAACGCTGCAAAAGCACACAAAACACAACGGAAATAGGAAAAAGAAAACAGAAATAGGAAAAAACTGATTTCCAAAAGCACAAGGGAAGTGTTCCTGGGAAGACAATAACCCGACGGACCAGTTACAGGAACCAAAATATGCTAAGAATTGCTCTTGGAGACACTTACAAGAAGTGGAGGGTCTATTGGTTTTATGAGGAAAGAAAAGATGAGAGGTAAGTGTGTTAGCCTAACTATTAGCCTAAAAATCCATCATCAGTATTATATGAATCATGAGACTAAAACACACTTACCTAGCATGTTTGGTTCCTGAAGTGTTTCTGGGGTTATTGTCTCCCCAGAAACTCTTCCCTTGTGCTTTTTGGAAATCTGTTTTTTTCCTATTTCCGTTGTATTGTGTGTGCTTTTGCAGCATTTTTCTTATTGCTGGTGTTTTCTTAAGTTGCAGTCTGTTTGGCCTCTCAGGGCCACCGTAGGGGAAAGGTCACAGAGCAGGGGAGCCAAGTGTTGTCTCCCATTAATTTCTATATCTGGGAAACTTTATGCAACCAGAGGAGTCGCCCCCGTCTGGCCATTAAAAACAATGCAGAAACTACATCTGTCTTTTATGTGTGTGGTGTTTTCATGCTCAAACAAATGCCCTCCAAGGCAGAATCACACCATCTCTAGCACTGTAGCACAGTCGACCACGTGAATGTGAAATTGTATTTTAGCATCACAATGAGTCTTTTAAATTCCAAACCACAGTTTTACAAAACAGCTTTCACATCAAACATAACTGCAGATGCTTGGTGAACGTATAAATTATTATTCAACTCATACAGTGTGTGTGTTTTGTCCCGGCCCCCTAACAACATCCCAAATGTGCTATCTATCTATCTATCTATCTATCTATCTATCTATCTATCTATCTATCTATCTATCTATCTATCTATCTATCTATCTATCTATCTATCTCGTAACTCCTGCACTCCCAGCATGATTTAGAATTAATAACAGTTAATGTTAATTTGGGTTGAACCCAGGACTGTATAGGTGTTGGCTGAATAGCAGTGGTGTTCACCTTGGGGTGTCGGTCAGAACACACAGGACGCACAGATAAAGGTTCTTTATGTTAAAGCTATGTGTGGCGCAACCCATATTAAATGGTTTAAATGTTAATGATGCATCTAAATTCAGTAACTATCCTCCATTTTACAAGGGGGATAGTCATCTAGAGAAGGTTGTAGAGTTTCCCTGCAGTAAAAAGACATCCATTGCAGCACAGTATTTTTCCAAAGGGAATTACAGTGTTCATCTTAAAACAAATTTCCTAAACTATTCATGTACAGCATATAACCCACTGTTCTTTAGCTTAAACAGGCATTTTCAGCTTTGTGACTTTTGGCTTAAAAACTGAGAATTCTGCTAGATTAATATTTCCTATATTCTTCTCCTCTCTGCCGTCTCTCCCAGCTTGTGTCTAACTCGAGGCCAAACCAGCCAAACTCTGACAGTTTGACCTTCCTCAGAGGTCACTCCTATTCTTACAGCAGCCAGCCCAGCACGGCCTCCTGCTTCAACACAGGCCAGCCCTGTATAACTGATCATACCACTATCCAGACTCATTCTGCAGAGATGTGGGAATGAAAGGTCCGATTAGGGCCTGCTGGAAGTATTCAGCACACAGTCGCTACCCTGCCCGGCCCATCACTCCAGTCGGCGGCCCCCTTCTAACCAGCCCCTGCTCCCCTCCGTCCTGCGCTCCTCAGAGCTGTGATTGGCATGTGAATTACAGTGTGTGGTGATGATAATAAGAGTGCTAACCGGGGCCAGGCCTGCGCCTTCGAGCCAGCAGCCAATCCCAGCTGGCACAGCCTGAAAGACAACCGCTGCCACCATCTGAAGAGGCAAATAAAAATGACAAGCTAACTGTTAAAGAACTGCTGATTTTTCACATGTTTTAAACGCTTTTGTAGCTCTGCCAGATCTTTCTTTCTTTTTCTTTCCACCCAACTTCTTCTTCTCCTAAATTTTCACCCTTCTCCCTGGCCGCCTGCGACCACATCCAGATACACGAAACCCCTCATTTATCAGGGAAATCTAAAAATAATCCCTCCTCTGCTGCGGTGTGGCTTTGATAAAAAAAAAAAATATTGGTGTTCAGAACGATTGTGCGCTGTGGGACAGAAACAGATAAAGACATGCGTGACGGTTCCTCAACAGCTTTCCACCGCATGCATGTGAAACGACGGATTTCCCCCCTTCAAATAATTACTACTTCCCCCTCTCACCAAACGTGTTAACAACAGCGAAAGGAGCACTCAACACATTTCAAACTCCTGCTCAAGTCAGCGAGCCATCCAGAAAGTGTATTTACGTTGGAGCGTCGTTCACTTTTATGCATCGCTCTATCCAAACATTCCCAAAATCGTGTGGTAGTTACACATTACAGTATTAGAAAATTACACCCTAACACCCGGCAGATTAGTTTTTCACCCCTTGACATCCTTCTGGGAAGTAGAGCTCTCATTCCCAGAGATCTATTCCTAAATCCCAACTTTCCCGGTGCCCCGTTCAATCAGCGTCCTGCTTGGCAGAGTTGCCCCGTCTGGGCTGTCTGCGAGGGAGAAAAGATGCTCGGCTCAGACCCTCACATGCAGAGTCTGACTCTCATTATCAATTACGGCTGTTTTTGTTTCTTTTTACCACAGCCATTAACCACACTGTTACTGGCAGCCAGGGGGAGTTAGTGAGAGAGAGAGAGGCAGGCAGAGAGAGAGGGAGAGAGAGAAAGCAATTTTCATCAAAAAGAATTAGCTATCCAAACAAGTGAGACGAATGTGCCGTAGAGTCAGTTTCACAGTTGGCCTCATGAAAGCATTGTGGACAGATGAAGATCTATATGTTTTTAATGGGAAGAGGGTGAGTAGTAAGGGATAAGTAAAAGCTTAGGGAGAGAAAAGAGGGAGGGAGAGGGAGGACATAATTCACAACACACTTGTGGTGAGAGGAGGAGGAGGCCTGCATCTTGGCAGAGGCGCTCCTCTCCTCTCCTGCTTTCCTCTTGCCCTCGCTCCTTTGTTACCGGGCTGAGACAGAAGGAGCCAGTGAAGGCTGGATGCCGTGACACATGAGCCATTAAATCTTCCTGCACTGCGGGCAAAGGGGGAGGCGGGGGCAGCAGTACCAGGCCCTGTGCCCAGGATCCCCACATGCTGCCAGGCTAGAGACCCAGAGAGCAGACAGCAAGAGGGGATCCACAGAGGGAGACAGTTTCACCACTTCTATAACCATTGTAATAACTCATAACAACCCCCCCAAGACTAAATGATCTGTAGTTGATTTAGAAATGTGCTGCTGAGGAGCAGAGACAGGCTGAGCTTTCTATCTAAACTAATCTCATACTAATTTTTTCTGTCATATGCATTTTGGTACAAATTTAACACCAACCGGATACCTTTTTCTTTTTTTTTAAACAACACAATGTTTATAATACAGTATTCCCAATTTCCACTACGGGAACTGTTATGACTAACATTATTAATGGGTGTGTTTAGCCGCTCACGGCACATAGTTGACATTGTGGTCTTGATTAAATATTGGAAAAGTCAACATAGCTTGAAGCACAAGACACAGCGCCATTACTACAAGTTAACTTCATATCAACATAACTTCCAGGAGACGGTTTGTTTATTGTTCATTCCCTTAAATGTGTCAAGCTGAAAAGCCTCAGATCCTCTGCTTCTCATAATGCAACCAGGTCCTTTTCAGGCGTCTCTCTTGGCTCAGAAACGGCCTTTCTTGGGTGATTTCATATGTGAGTGTACGGTAATTTCTCCATGTCAAGTAAAGGCTAATGAGTCTGTTTGTGGGTCGTTCTGCCTTCAGTTTTGTATTTAATAACTGAAGCTGCTCTGTTGAGTTGAGATCAGATGACTGGCCATCGAAGATTAGTTTTTCCTCAGTTGTTTTGGTGCATTTCTCACAACAGAATTGATCTCTGCACCACTATTAAGGCTCTTCTCAAAACAATTAGCGCAAACTGCAGCACATGGTGGATAACTTGCAAAAGTGAGTCACTTCATCAAAAAGAAAAGTCAGTTGCTCAAAATAAGTAGTCAATGCTTCAAAAGCAAGTCCCTTAATCAAAACAGATAATATATTCATCAAAAGCAAGTACTTATATCAAAGTGTCAGGGCTGTCACAATTACAAGTCATTACACCAGCACCTTTGGTCACAAAATCAAATTGTTTGAACATGTTCTCATTGTGACGGATTTCTTTGTAGGTGCTTCCCAATGACATGTCAAGTCTGGACAGCATGCATGGCATGTTGAAAACCATAAATTGTAAAGGAAAATCAAGACACTTCATATGCACTCTTGATAATATTTAATTGAAACTGTTCACAGCATTGTGCAACTGGGGAAATACAGTAAATCAAACATTTTACAGCAAACATAAACTCATTTAGACAGTAAACCTTACTGCAGTAGTTATGAAACAAAAAAAACAAAAAAAACAAACAAACAAAAAAAAAAAAACCACAACTGAAAAACAGACACTGCTGCATATCAATCATTGATATCTAGACGCTCCCGTCTGTCTGCCCACATATTTGCATCAACATCACAGCGAATGTCAGCTCTATCGATGCATCGGGGAAAGTATCTTCTGGAGTGTCGAATCCACCCTCTGCAGGACTCTGCTGTGATGTCATCACAAGCTGCATCCATAGCTGCTAGCAGGGTCATTTGGGTATGCGGATGCCTGTCCTATACCTTCCACCTCCAGGAAGAGAAAAACTCCTCAATTGGATTTAGGAATGGAGTGTAAGGAGGAAGAAACTCCATAAGCATCCTGTCGTGTGCTGCAAACTACTGCCTGACTACAGCAGAGTGATGGAAGCTAACATTATCCCAAACCACTACATACATTGTCCGATTGTCACCAGGATCATCCCTTTCATTTTGTGGGATTAGGTCCCTATAAAGAGCGTCCAGAAAAGCCAACAGGTGTTGTGTATTGTATGCACCAATACGAGGAATATGGGTGTGAACGCCATTTTCTGAGATTGCTGCACACATTGTAATATTTCCTCCTCGTTGGCCTGGGACATTACAGTTTTTCTCAGTCGCTTTGGTGCGTTTCTCAGATCAGAATTGAAATTCTCATAACTATTAGTTCAACCTCCACAACACTCAGTCATTTGTGCACATCATAGTAGCAATTTCTCCTCTCTCTGAACAAACTGCAAATGATTTTGGACATGAATCAGTTGCTTCCATACATTTCCCTGCTGCTTTCTGACATTTCCATTTGCTTATGTCATGTCAGTCAAAAGTAATCATACCTATGGATGCTGAATAGTCGTTCCCAATAAAACTAATAGTCATACATCCATTGCTTGAGTCATCACACACAAAATTGTTGAACTAGTTATCACATGCCAAATATTGGCCATCTGTCAAGCAAATCCTATACCTTTCTGTATCATTGTTCCTGGAAATGTCTCCGAAATTGAACAATTGATCTCAGGTGAATTACAGCTGTCACTCATGAGGAGGCGTGTGAAAGTTTAGTTGTAACCAATGACAAACAACTTGTTCACTGTCAATTATGGATGAATCCTGTGAATCCCCAATTGGCAAGCATATATAAACTGCGCAGGAGCTAGTGTGTACCATTTCTACACTTCTGTGACACAAAATGGAAGGTCAGCACCGTGGAAGAGGGGTGAGGATGCGGGGAGGAAGGGGAAGGGGAAGAGGGAGAAGAGGCAGATATAGGCGGATTCCTAATGAAATAAGGGCTACAATTGTGGACCATGTTGTCAATCACGGCCTCACCATGGAGGAGGCTGGTCGAAGGGTGCAACCCAATATTGGAAGAACTACTGTCAGTTCAATCATTCAAACATTCCGTAGGGAAAACAGGTATGCAAACAGTAATACACTGTACTGTACTGTGCCATCTCAGACACATCACATGTTACTGTACTGTATTTGCAATTTCACAAAAAGTTCACTCTGCACCACATAGGATTGTAAGACAACCTCGCGGAGGCGGAAGAGGGCCGCTTTTTACCCCACAGCAAGAAGAAGCCATTTGTGCAATGGTCATTGCAAACAATGCAATAAAGCTGAGAGACATACAAAGCGCTGTCATAGAGAATTACACGGTATTTGGCAATATTGAATCTGTTTCAATTTCAACAATTGACAGAGTACTCAAGAAAAATGAAATCCACATGAAACAATTGTATAAAGTGCCATTTGAACGAAACAGTGACAGGGTGAAGGAGATCCGTCACCAGTATGTGCAGGTAAAGCTGGTCTTCTATGTTCTGCACTGCAAACTGTTTTACAGTACTTCGTAGTTTCATGCAGTACACTTGCAATTCCACAGCACATACTCTACAATGTGTTTTACCAAATGCATGCATTACTGTTTGTTACTATACACAGGCATATTGTGACATTGCATTTCTGTCTCTCTCTAAAGCGTGTACTGGAGCTGGAAGCCAGGGAAACACTGCACACATTCATATATGTTGATGAGGCAGGTTTCAATCTGGCCAAAGGCAGAAGGCGTGGAAGAAATCGCATTGGACAGAGGGCAACCACTGAAGTCCCTGGTCAGCGCGGAGGGAATATTACCATGTGTGCAGCCATCTCAGACAACGGCGTCCTCACCCATATCCCCCTTCTTGGTCCATACAATACCCAACATCTCCTGACATTTTTAGGCACTCTTTACAGGGACCTAGTCCCTGAGAATGAGAGAGGTGGAGGCCAACTCAGCAAGTATGTTGTTGTCTGGGATAATGTCAATTTTCACCACTCCCATCAGGTCAGAGAGTGGTTTGCAGCACATGACAGAATTCTGGTTGAATATCTCCCTCCATATTCCCCATTCCTTAATCCAATAGAGGAGTTTTTCTCTGCCTGGAGGTGGAAAGTTTATGACCGGCATCCACATGAGCAAATGGCCCTGCTAGCAGCCATGGATGCAGCATGTGACGACATCACAGCAGGGTCCTGCAGAGGATGGATTCGCCACTCCAGGAGATACTTTCCTCGCTGCATTGCAAGGGATAACATCTGTTGTGATGTAGATGAAAATATGTGGCCAGACAGACAGGAACGTCTGGATGTGCCAGAATGATTTACTGTACTGTTACATGTGCTGTTTATTGTTCACATTAGTGCACAGCTCTACCAAATGGGTGATTTTATGTTTACATGTATTCTACAGTGAACAAGTGACTGTAGCATATTTTTCTTTTGCACAATTCTGTAGGATTACAAACACTTCTACACAATGGAAATGTGAAACGTACGTATTCAGTGTCTCAGTTACTCCCAAGACTCCCATAACATCTACAGTGACTTTACTGCACATTTCAGATGGCTGTACAGGTAGGCCATAGTGCTGTCGTCAGCATTTTCAGGTGTCACCAATTGTTTTTGCAATGGGAAACACTGAAATTATAAACTGTCATAGTGGAAACATGACAATGCCATTTGACTATCTTGTTCATAAAGATGGTGTCAAGACTTTTCATTTTGATGGCACTGACAGTTTCATTGACATGGATACTTGCTTTTGAGGTATGGATAATCAATTCTGTGCATGTGACGTGCTTTTGCAGGCTATCCACTAGGTTTTGCAGTTTGCACTAATTGTTTTGGGAAATGCACTAACTGCTGTGCAAATGTTAATGGTGTTCTGAGGAACGCACCAAAGCGACTGAGAAAAACTGTAATGGTGGCTCTTTCTCCAATGTGATTGCGTCCACGCCGTCTGCCTTTTGCGAGATTGAATCCCGCTTCGTCAAGATATACAAACGTGTGCAGGGGTTCCCTGGCTTCCAATTCCAGGATACGCTATACAAAGGATGAGAATAAAAAAGTCTGTAATGGTGCATTTGGCACAACAGATTGCACAGTTTGAATTGTAAATAGGATTACAGTAACATGCATAAATGTAAGTGCAGTACATGGCCTAAACTTTTACAGTAAACAGAGGTACATATGCAATTATGTTTTACCTGTACATACTGGTGACGGAGCTCCTTCACTCGATCACTGTTCCGTTCAAATGGTACTTTGTACAATCGCTTCATGGACATTTCATTCCGTCTGAGGACTCTGTCTATGGTGGAAATTGATATTGACTGAATATTTCCGAAGATGGTGTCATCTTCTACGACAGTTCTTTGTATTTCTCTCAGTCTCAAAGCGTTGTTTGCAGCCACCATTGCACAAATTCTTTCCTCTTGCTGCGGAGTCAAAAGTGGACCTCTTCCACCTCTTCCAGGTTGTCTGGCAGTCCTTTTTGAGATGCAGATGACAAAACAAACATAAATAAGCGCAAACATGCTTACAGTAATTGTTACAGGACTATCATTCAAAACTCCTTTCTTTACAGCATTACTGTATTGTACCACAGCACACTATGCCACACCTGGGCCTAGTCTGCGCTTCAGTTACAGTACGTCTATATGTAAAGATAAGGTCATGTCCTAATGCAAGTCTCCTGTATGACTATGAAAGTGCAGAGCAAATTAGTTTGTGCTGAATAACTACATTACAGTATGCTCACCTGTTTTCCCGACGAAGTGTCTGAATAATAGAACTTACAGTAGTTCTCCCAACATTGGCTGCACCCTTCGACCAGCCTCGGCCATTGTGAGGCCATGGTTTATCACATGATCCACAAGTGTTGCCCTGATTTCATCAGGAACGTGTCTATGTGGTTGGCCTCTTCTTACCCGGTTTTGTCCTCGTCCTCCACCGATCCTCACCCCTCTTCCACAAGGCTGACGTTCCATGTTCTGCAGTTTTGTAGATTCAGTATGCACCTTATGCCAATCCTGTCTGTTGGTTTACATTATATATATATACTTGTAGAGTAGGGTGACTGGGTAGAAGAGGCTTTTCATTGGTTGCAAGTAAGAGTAACACACACCAATTTTCATTAGTGTGAGATAAGGTTCACATGAGATTTTCATGGAAACTCCTTAAAAATAGGGTTTTCAAAATGGGTGTACAAATTGTTTGACAAGATGTTCAACAATTTTGAGTGCACTGACACAAGCAATGAAATGAAGACTATTAGTTGTAAGGACAATGACTATTCAGCCGGTACAAGTATGAATAATTGTGACATTCATGATAAAAGCAAGGAGATAGTGATGAATAGCAAGTCAAAAGTGACCATTCTTTAGATATTTGTACTCACTCAACTGCTTCATGTCCAAAGGCATTTGCCTTTGGACGCAGTGAACGTGAAACCGCCACAGGGTTGTGCCAAAACGACTACATGTTGTGGTGGTTGAACTAACTGTTGTGCAATGTTTAATTCTGTTGTGAGAAATGCACCAAAGCAACTGAGAAAAACTGTAAGTGTAACCCATATACTCAAGAATCCTCTGAATGTGTTGTAAACCCTCTGGATTCCTACTTATTAACGCATCTGTTGATTGCAGACAGTGATACTCCAATCTCCTCAAAAGTGTTTTTGACTTGGCTAGATGTTGTGAAGAAATGAAGGAAAGAATTCTGCAATCATCCACTTTAGGTTTCCTCTGTAGTCTTTCTGACTACACTACTATTATTCATTTGGACACTCCTTACGTTTTGCTATCTCTCTTTAATAGTTGATTTTTCTTCCTAATAATAACCTCCCTCACTGGCACTGACATGTTTTCAGAACTCATGGTTCCAGTGAAGAGAGACCAAATGAGAGAGTTCAATGGTCAACTCCAGATCTTCTGCCTGCTTAATTTGTTACAAAATAACATGAAAAGAGGCCTCATCTGTGAAACTGCTTTAACTGTAGAATTACTGCCGAGCCTCTGAAAACTGGGGACTGTGTATAAAAATGTCTGTAATTCCTGAGCAGTTAATGAATACTTTTGTTAAGCTGCCTGAAGTAAAGGCGAAGGCCTGCATTTCAATCCCATCTTGATTGTTTGGTTTAAAATTCAGCTACAAAATAATTCAGAAAAAAAAAGTTCTTTGGGGACCTAACTGTAAATCCAGAAATTAATTTACATGCAGTGATGATGTGCAGAGAGTGTGTGAAACTCCCACATGCCGGATTTATGTGTTGAGTATATGATGGTCATTAAATTCACAGTTGTGAACATGAACAGCAAATAGCTCTACAATCCATTTGCTGATAAACTTATGGGTCTCTTACATTTTTTTTACCATTTCATCATCAGATTTTGGAAGATAGCGTTTGGATGACGTTCAACAGCAAATCAAGAACCACGATGTGCTGGCACACAGAGTTAATTAATTACAAGTAGAAGAGGATGTGATCAGTCCCAGTGACTCTCACATGAGTGCTGCTGCAGATGCAGAGGCAGTGAATGTGAATGAAGGCTTCATTCCTGCAGGGACACGAAAGTCTGAGAGACACTGCTGTACCTCCAAGAAGAGGGACAAGGCAGAGGTTATGAGTAGCAGATGTGACGTTACACAGATGCACATCCCTGGACATGATGACATGAGGATGAATAGCTTCTGTTTGGGCTTCCTTATGCGTCTTTTTCCACGTCTACTTCGAATGGAAAACAGGAGCAGACGATGACGATATCAGCAAACAACACAAAAACGAGCACATCATTGTCATAGCAGTCATAGTACTCCAGGTGAGCCGTCATCCATGTACCAGCACAGAGCAGAGAGGTCACATCCCATTAGAGCCACCGTCCTACATTTAATCACTCTGCAAACGTCACAGGAGACAGGCAGTGGAAGTTTGATGTTTGGCAAGAGAGCTGGCATCCTGTGCCCAGAATAACCCTCTCACACACACACACACACACACACACACACACACACACACACACACATGACCCAACTTAAAACAAACCATAAGGGAGCCCCGTCACATCCATTCAGCAGTGAGCCACAGACAGCCAGACCTGTTTATAAACACACACGTTGCGAGCTGTGAGCCTGTGCGCACATACAGCACATGGGTGTGTGGCTGGTGGTGATTATTCTTTGGGCCCTGGCCTTCAGCTCCAAATAGGCACAAACTTGGAAAAAACAAATGGCTGTGAATAAACAACGCGAAAACTGAAGTGCAGATAATAGAAAAACACTTCTTATGGACAAATAAAGGTCCTTTAGTTTAAGGCCAATTATTTGCTATTAATTAAGGCCCTGTATACAAATCAACAGCATGGCAGCGAGCAGCCGGAAGGCGAAAAAAAATGAATGGGAAACCTAATTGCAGCTGGTCATCGAACTTCCGCTTTAATGGAAACCCGAGGCCTCCCTCTTAATTGGATTTGAATCCCTTGTTTCCGCCAAGCGCGTGCACGCATATTGTGTTTAATAAGAGGAAACATGTGTGCCAGCCATCCCTGAACGGCCGCAGGTTTGCGCCAAATCAGAAAGCAGCAAGAAGGTGCCGGGCCGTTTAGCAGAAAGCCAGGCGAGGCGATCGCTCGTCATCACTCTCCTGACATCCCATAATCCCATGAGAAAGATTTATGAGCTGACTGGCGAAGACAGCACGGAAAGCAATCTCTCAAACATGAGAGGAAAGAGACTGCGCAGGCTATTTCTATCAGTTTTGAGCGTCTTTTTCCAATAAAAGCCAGCAGGAACAGCAGCAGCAGGCCGCAGCCAGATCCGATCTGCTACACCCTCCTCCTCCCTCCCAGCCTGAAACCACGGCGGGTGTTTGAGATGCTTTGCAAGAAAACGACAAGTTAGGAAAGAATAAACACGAAGGCCGGGGTCCGACAGCAGGTTATATGATGACAGGGAACATGTGATTCCGGTTGGTCATAGTTCTCCATTTCCCGGCTGTTGTCAGAGATTTCCATCAGCAACCAAACCAACCGTGCTGTAAACACAGCCCTCATTTGTTTTCTCCTCAGAGCAATTACACCATGTGATTAAAAAACATTTTAAATAGAGCCTTTGCTGACTTTTATTTGTGTAAAGCGGATCTATTTCATGTCGAGCAGTAATGTAATAATCCCGAGCTGTCATTACAGACCCTTTTTCTTCCCCCTGTGCGCCAAACTCCATCTGATCCACGCATTTATGAGAACCAGACTATTGCGCACAACCTCACCGGGTACCACGAATAAGAACCCCACTTCTGTACCAAGGAAACGGGAGACGTGAGCGCGCTTTACGGAAAGCCTTCAAATTAATATAGGAAATGTCAGCTTCAGCAGACATGCAGAGAGTTTCACGGTGATATTTTACCTTCCAGATGGTCCGAGTTAACAGATCTAAATATTTGTGCCTTTCGCCTCCTTACAATATTTGACAGAATAAGTGTATTAACCTATGGGCCGTCTAAATAGGAGAGCATCTTAGAATGCAAATGAACGGCTTATTTGTTAAAAAAAAAAAAAAAAGTCCTTTACATTGCATAATTTACATTTGACGAAGATACAGGATAAATTCAAGCCATCAAATTTATTTTTTGTCTTAAACGTTTAATTTTATTATTTGATATGAGTCGAAGATTACTGCCCAAATTTATGAACTGACCTAAGAATTTTGAATTTCTGAGGACAGTGAGGCGCGCAAACATGCTCCTACAGGCTGTTCCGAGACCAAAGTAACACACAGCAAAAAATATCCAACATCTATCGAGTCCTTTTACTTTTCTCTCAACGTTAAGAAACAAAAAGATATTTCAGATAAGCTTAATTCAGGTGCGTACTGAGCCAAATGTCTGCTTGTTTTTGGTTCCAAAGTTCCAACGTCGAGCGCAAAAATACTGATTATGAAAGGAATGTCATTATTTCACTTTATTCTCATTCGTTTCAGTTAATATGAATTTCAGGTTATATTAGAGTTTAGGTGGATGTCTGCTACGGCGCGGGGCCGCACGTGAAGGAATGCGCGCTCTCTCCTCCTTCTCTATGACGCGCAGAGCGGAACCGGAGGAACGAGCTCTCTGTGAGAGAGGGAAGGCGAGAAGTTGATCCGGTTAAAGGGGGGAAATGTTGTAGTGAGGAGAAGAGGCGTGCCAATAATCAGTGAGGTGTTTTTGATGCGGGCGCGCGTCTCGGAGAACACATGGGAACGCAGCGGTTTAATTACGCAGCGTCACGCGGAGCTCCCTGAGGTGCTGCGGCTGCTGGTGTTTGCTCTGCCTGTCCTCTTCTGAGCGAGCTAGGAGGCTGAACTTTGTGCGGGACGAAGTTAAAGTTCGGGGGAATACAGGAGCCGTACAGACGGTGTTTCCCACCAGGATGCAGGGACTGAGCTCCCGGGCTCACGCCTTTTCGGTGGAGGCGCTGGTCGGGAAGCCCTGCAAGAGGATTAAAGTGTCGGAGGAGCACGAGCCGAGCAGCGCTGACACCAGCGGCGATAGGAGCATCTTTCCCGGTGAGGACACTTTTGCTTAACCGCCGAGAGCACCCTGCTGCTTTTTATTTGAAGGACTTTTACGCACAATTTTGGGGGAGGAAACAGAAAACGCACAACTTTCTAGTTGCAAGGTTCAGTTGATTTTTCATCTTTAGGCCACATTTAAAGTTCTCAAAAATTAGAATTCTCATGATTTAGAATATATTCAATCAGTTAAAACTCAAGAGTTATCACGTGAACTTGCTTTTGAGGAATAGGGCTAAAATTAGCTCGCTCTAGGAACTTTAACATTCATGAAGTAAAATAAGATTTATAATATTACCAATTTTTAAAATTTCCCCAAATTAAAAGAGCTTCCAAAGTTCTGGCTTTCCATTAAATATTTTAAAAAATAGACACATTTCTGTGTTTTTTCTCATTTCTCTTTTTTCACCCCTTTTCCCACTTTTCAGACCAGAATAAATATCCCATCAACCAGCTACAGAAAGCATGTCCGACACCGAGGAGGGGAGAGGACCCCTCAGCCTGTGACCCGCAGGGACAGACTGACAGATCACAGACTGAAGACTCTGACCCGAGCAGCGAGGAGAAGAAGCCGAAGGAGAGCGACTGTCGGCCGGACAGAGAGGTCCGAGTAGAGCTGCAGGGCTCCGAGCTGTGGAGGAGATTCTACGAGATCGGCACCGAGATGATCATCACTAAAGCCGGAAGGTAAAACATCTGCGCAAGAAAGACTAAATTCAAAGAAGTTCGTGTGAAGTCTTTAACCAGCTTTTTTATTTAAAACGTTTTAACTCCAACTGTATTTGCCTCCACGTTAACAAGCAAAGAGCTACAGTCGTTTTTCTGTAGATCACCAGATACAGTGCAGTCTGGCCGTTATGTTTTTAGTGCCACAGTTTGAGATTTCAGTTAAAACGACAGTTTAATCAGATACTTTATCTTAGTGCAATTTAAACCCGTCGGTTTAGTTTTCAGTCCGGGCCTCTGAAGGGGATTACCCCCGCAAATAAATTTAAAAAAGACTTGTCTACATTTTTAATGATAACTGAAGGTGTGCTTCCTCATTAAAGCGTCTGTTGCAAATGAAATCCAATGTGGAGCGGGCTTATCAGGCTATGATAATTACATTAACTGTTCTGCGGTCACAGGTGCGGCTTTATCGAGGATTTTAAAACGCTCTATCAAGATACAACCAATCGGAGGCGAGCAGAAGAACAACAGTGTACAATAAGATCCCTCCCTAAACTAACGAGGCAGCTATCATTAAACAAATTATGAGGTGCAGAACAAAAACTGAAAGTGGCTTTTCATCACGTGGAAATATGTCACTTACTTTTGCTTTTGTGAATTAACTCATATTCATGAACTAAACCGTTTTCTAAATCATTCTTAGCTTGTATTTTAGACATATTTGCCGATCTGTAAGATCTCTTTTATGCGACGCATCGTTTGCACAGAGAAAACTTGTTGCTGGGAGTGTAATTAAGCTTCTATCTCAGGTTCGCAGAAAACGGGTTCTTGCTCAGATAAATGAGTTATTGGAACATGACTGCGCGCGGAAATCTAAGTTCCGTTTACTCAATCACCGACAACATGCGCTGTAAATCTCGGACAGTGACGACGCCCTCAGGGCCCCTGGAGGTCCCTGAACTTTCCTGTGAACCTGGTCGGCAGAAGCAGAAGCGTCTCGGCCTCTTCTTGTCTTTAAGGCGTCGTTATAAACTGAAATCCGTGATGGCCAAATACGCATTTAACAGTTTTATTAAGCAGCTTTCATTAAAGAGATCAAACATGACTTCTCTCCTGTTATTTTTCCTCTCCTCTCATCAGGAGAATGTTTCCTTCTGTGCGCGTCAAGGTGCGCAATCTGGACCCTTGCCAGCAGTATTATATCGCAATGGACGTCATGCCCGTGGACTCCAAACGTTACAGGTGAGCGCCGATTTTTTTTTTTATTATTGTTGTTGTTGTTTTTTCCTTTTGCTTACACGCGCTTTCCTCCACGCAGGTATGTGTACCACAGCTCGCAGTGGATGGTGGCTGGAAACACGGATCACTCCTGCATCTCGCCGCG